>NC_090932.1:1675656194-1676353069 GCF_040938575.1 Ambystoma mexicanum
CTGTCTGCCTCCGGGGCTCCGAAAGGGCCGTCGCTGCTGAAGCACCCGAAGGGCCCGGGCCGTCTCCGAGTCGGTCTTAATGGCCTGTAGAGACTCGTCCACCGTCTTACCAAAGAGGTTGTTGCCGTCTAACGGCATGTCCAACACTCTGGTCTGGACGTCCTGGCGAAAGTCATTCGCCTTGAGCCATCCTAGTCATCGGAGGCAAACTCTGTTGCCGAGTTGGCGAAATCGGGTATCGGCAATTTCCGTCGCCACCGTTATGGCATGATCCGACGCCACCTCGCCCTCCTGCAGAATTTCTAGGGCCTCCGCCCTTTTGTCATCAGGCAGGAAATCTAGCAGGGGAGCTATCTTGAACCAGAGCTCCCTGTCGTAGCGGGCCACGATAGCTAAGGCATTGGCCGCCTTAATCGTCAACGCCGCCGACGAGATGACTCGTCGTCCCATAGAGTCCAACTTCTTGCCCTCGCTGTCCGGCGGGGAAGTGAAAGTTGAAGCCGCCGCGCCCGCTGCCTTCTTCTTAGCCGCTGCCGAGACGACCGAGTCCGGGGACCCGGTACTTCTTCTCTTACCGGTCCCTCTTGGCGGGTGTCGTGGCAGGTTTCTTGAGGACAGCAAGCCCCTAGTCCCAGATGTCGTCGAGTAAAGGCACCGCTAGGACGTCTTGCTCTTAGCCTCTCGTCGTTGGTACAGAAACCCCTCCTTTTTATGTTCTTCAGGGCAGAGCTGGAAGAGCTCGGATGCCCTGGTTATCATGGCATGGAAAGAGCCAACCTAGTCGGCTGGGGCACGGGGGGTGACAACGAGATGTCTGCTGTGTCATCGCCGACATCATCCGTCCCCGTCGCCATATCCTCTCCCGGCGAGGGGGGGATGAGGGGTCCACCGGTCTCACAGGCACGAAGGGCGGAGTGGGGTGGACTCTCCTCTGCTTGTTCGGAGGGCTTCCCGACGGGCCTGGTTCTGGCTCCTCCGTCTGGGTGCGTGGCAATCCCGTCCTCATCTCGGTACATAATGATTGGATTGCATAAAAAATGGCCGCCCTGCTATCCTGGGGCTCGGGCAATGGCTGCGAAGGACGGGATGGCCGCTCCACTGGGCCCTGTTCCTCGTCGCTATCATCGATCACGTCAGCAGGGACCGTCCCCTGGGATCGAACCTTCTCGAACCTCTCCTTGAGTTTTATAAACCTCTCGTTGAGGCCCATAGACCTTTCGTTGAGGCCCTTCTCAGTCTCCACCAGTTTCTCCTCAGAGGCTGATGCCGAGTCTAATGGCCACTGTCCCCCCCCCCCCCCTCTTTTTCAGCCGGGGGCTTCACGGGGGTCTTAGCAACGGGCTGGAAAGAGGATTCCCTCCGCGGCGGCAGGGATACTCTGGGCCCAGAGGCCGTTTCCATTGGCGCAGTCTCGGCCGGTTCCGTCAGGGCCGCAGCGACCACTTTGGTAGAGGCCTTAGCCGGGTGGATCAAAGCCCTCACCACCTGTCAGGATTCCATGGTACATTTCTAGAGTTTCAAAGGTTCACAACCTTAAAAGACATACAATTACAATTCCAAGGTAAATTTCATAGACTTCATTTACTTACACATTAAATTATGAAATCATCATTTAGCAGTAAAACCCTTTGGATGTAGTTTTACTTAGAAGTGTGATGTTTGGGTTATGTTTGGATTAGAATTAGAACTTGTATAAATATTCCTTAATGTTAAATTCAGGAATCGCTTAATTCCCCAAAGCAAGATGGAGAGTCTTTTCTGCAGCAATGATTGATGTAAATAGCTATGAGGTCATTTGGAATGTTGCGCAGAGTTCTAAACTGCCTTTCATTTTAGTAGCCTTTGAGGCAAGTAGCAGTTTCTTTAGCGCTAGTAAATAATTTTAAAGTGTACTTAATTCTTAGTATCCCAAGAAGATTTTAGAATTTCCATTTACTACTGGTTCGAAGTTGAAGTCAAGCTAATCCAAGAAGCTGTGAAGATATGTACAAATGAAGCAAGCTAAGTTTATTTAATCTTCAAAGTCTAACGTCAAGGATTTTCAGTTCGAATTAACCTTAGAAAAAAAAACTGAGTGGAATCTAATGTTAATATTTATTTTTTTGTTTGAAGAAAAAGGATCAGTGTTAATTTTTTAACTTAAATTGTTGCGCATCATTTTTGAATCGGAGTGTATTTTGCGCGTGTAATATTTACTAACAAGGCGCGCGTAATCCTTCATTAATGACTCGCGTGTTTGTTTGTTTTTTAACATAAATACGCTCGCTAGCAGTTTCATGCGCGAGCGTTTCTTTTCATTGAGTAATACGCAATGCACGTCTAGGAAGTTAGAATAAGGAACCCTACGAACATCGTACGCGTGTGCAAGCGTTGACGTCTTTTCAGGAAGCGATCGTTTTTGCAGGACAATTGAAGTGCGTACGTGAAGCGTCGTGACGTCTTTTCTGGAAGCGTTCGTTTTTGCAGGACTATTGTGTACGTGAAGCGTCGTGACGTCTTTTCTGGAAGCGTTCGTTTTTGCAGGACTATTGTGTACGTGAAGCGTCGTGATGTCTTTTCTGGAAGCGTTCGTTTTTGCAGGACTATTGTGTACGTGAAGCGTTGTGACGTCTTTTCAGGAAGCGATCGTTTTTGCAGGACAATTGAAGTGCGTACGTGAAGCATCGTGACGTCTTTTCTGGAAGCGTTCGTTTTTGCAGGACTATTGTGTACGTGAAGCGTCGTGACGTCTGACGTTTTACTGGAAGTAAATGATTCGCGGAACTTGTTTCATCTGAGTCGATCTTTTGAGGAGTTTTACATATTTTGGCATCGGATGATAATCAAGTTAGCACAAGTTGCGCTAACTTGATTTTAAGCAACAGACTTTCTTCTGAAGCAATAAATACTAGAAAGAGTATTTATTAAGAATAACAAGTTACTTCTTACCTTGTAACGTTCTTTCAATGGGATGTTCCTCCGACGTATTCCTTATCTTAGATATCTCCTTCCAGCTTTGCTGGCCTCGGAAAATTTTTCTCTAGAGGGCGCTGCGCGTCGACGTCCGCCGAGTCAATGTCCCTCGACAGCCGCCGTATCGACGTCAACGTCATCCTGCCTATAAAGGCCGCGCGCAGCGTCCGTTGCTCAGTTCCGTTTTGTAGCCCACAGTTTTTCTGTCTGGACTAGACTAATCACCCTGAAGGAGCGTAAACTGCAACAAGGGAAGTAGTACTGCGGGGATGGATGGATGGGAGGGTCGATAAGGAATACGTCGGAGGAACATCCCATCGAAAGAACGTTACAAGGTAAGAAGTAACTTGTTCTTCGAAGAGATTGTGTCCTCCGACGTATTCCTTATTTTAGATAGGCTCCCATAGCAGTATTCTGTTATTGGAGGTGGGATTACTGACTTCATGCTTCCTTTTATTGATGAATAGAGTGCAATACTGCCCTTCCAAACCTAGTCTCTTGACTGGAGGAGGAATCCAAGTTGTAAAATCGTGTAAAGGTATGGACGGACGACCATGTGGCGGCCGCACAAATGTCTTTAACCGGCACTCCTCTTTTGAGGGCCGATGAAGCTGCAATACCTCTGGTCGAATGAGCCCTAAGGTTTTGAGGGGGCTCTTTCCTGCCAGTTTATAACATTCCAAAATGGCTAGAATGATCCATCTGGAAATGGTCTGCTTAGTTATCGGTAACCCCAGCTTGTGACCTGCGTAGCCTACAAACAGCTGGTCTGCTTATCTTATCCTGGCCAGTCTACTGATGTACAAACTTAAAGCCCTTCTAGGGTCCAGCCTGTTTAACCTCTCTTCCTCTGGATGAGGAGGAGGATAGAAAGATGGCAGGGTAATCTTCTGAGTGATATGGAATTCAGAAACCACCTTTGGGAGGAAATTAGGCTTCACTTGCAGGACAACGTTGTCTTTGTGAAAGATTGTATGAGGGGGTTTACAAGAAGGAGCTTGTAACTCGCTCACCCTTCTAGCAGATGTAAGTGCTATTAATAAAACAGTTTTAAGGGTAAGAAATCTTAAACAAGAATGGAGTGGTTCGAAAGGTGTGCGCCCATCAGGAAAGTTAGGACTAAGTTTAAATCCCATAGGGGAACCTGGAATGGTCTTGGGGGATAAACATTAGTTAACCCCTTTAGAAGGAACAAGTTACTTACCTGTAACTGTTGTTCTCCAGCATGGGTCTGGCATGGATTCACATGCTCATGAATATTCCCCGTCGTCAGGCTGGGAATCCTCGGTAAAGAAAAAACCAGTATCAGTTTCGTTTCTGATCTGTCTTTCGTAGTAATAACCAATCACTGGTCTCTGCGTCATACTGACCACAGCCAATGACTGCCCTCTACCTAAGCACCGCCTCTGGCAGCCATCTTCAGATTTGGAAGCACGTGAAGTGGCAGTATGACCAAGTGAAGAGCCGCAGAGGGGTAGGCGGGAGGGTTCGCATGTGAATCCATGCCAGACCCATGCTGGAGAACAACAGTTACAGGTAAGTAACTTGTTCCTTCTCCAGCATGGGGTCTGGCATGGATTCACATGCTCATGAATAAAGAATACATAGCAGTACACACATGCACAACCACGGGAGGTGGCAAAGGCTCAACATTAAGCATCACATCAACTCAACATTAAGCATCTTACCTCCTCACCAGGCTCACCTCAGGCGAACAGGTTGCGCAGCACTGCTTGGCCGACCCTGGACTCCTCCCTGGAATCCCGGTCGACGCAGTAGAATTTCGTGAAGGTGTGCGTCGACCTCCACGTAGCAGCCCTGCATATGTCCAGCAGGGGCACACCAGATAGGAACGCCGTGGTAGCTGCGATCGCTCTGGTGGAATGGGCTCTGACGGCCAGGCAGCGGTCGGTTTGCCAACCGGTGACAGTACATGATACAGCCGGAGAGCCATCTGGAGATGGAAGCCTTCGAGAGAGCCTTCCCCTGATTGACAGGTCCAAAGTTCACAAAGAGTTGTGACGTCTTCCGAAAACCTTTCGTGCGGTCCACGTAGAACTTCAGCGCTCTAGCTACATCCAGCGAGTGCAAAGTCCTCTCAGCCGGCGACGAAGGCGACGGGAAGAACACAGGTAACACCAAGGGTTCGTTGAGATGAAAGTCCGACGGTACCTTGGGCATGAAGGAGGGGTGCGTCCTGAGCACTACCCTCGTGTCGTGGAAAGTCAAGTACGGGGCCTTGCAGGAAAGGGCCTGGATCTCTCCCACTCGTCGTGCGGAGGTGATGGCCACAAGAAAAGCTGTTTTCCACGATAGAAACTTCAACGGGGCCGAGTGCAGAGGCTCGAACGGAGGTCCCATAAGTTTGGTCAGCACCACGTTGAGCTCCCACGCCGGGGCCGGAGCCTTCACCGGCGGGAACGATCTGAACAGTCCCTTCATGAACTCTTTCACCAGACGATGAGACCACAAGGACGTCCGGCCCGTGGTTCTGGTGTATCGGGAGATCGCAGCAAGATGAATCTTGATGGACGCGTGTGCCAGACCAGCTTTGGCCAGCCTCAGCAGGTACGGCAGCACTTGGGGAGCCGTAATCCGTAGAGGGTTAATCTTCTGTGCTTGGCACCAGACAGAAAACCTCTTCCATTTGTGTCCGTAGCATTTAAGAGTCGAGGACGCCCTGGCCTTTGCAAGAACCTCTCTGCAATCGGCCGGTATGTCGTATCCTCCAAACTCTAGCGCTGCAGGAGCCAGGCCTGCAAGTTCAGCGACTTCGGGTCGTGGTGGAGGATGGCGCCTCCTTCCCTGGAGAGTAGATCCGCGTCCGCCGGCAGCTTGATTGGCGGGGACGCCGACAAGTCCAGAAGGTCCGGGAACCATATCTGCCTCGGCCACGCAGGTGCGACGAGGATCATCCTGCACCGTGACCTCTTGAGCTGGTTGACGAGCCGGATTAGCAGAGGCAAGGGAGGGAACGCGTAGAGGAACAGGCCCTCCCAGGGGAACGAGAAAGCATCGCCCATGCTCCTCGTCTGGGGAAACCTGCTGGCGAACCTCCGGCACTTGGTGTTCGTCGCCGTCGCGAACAGGTCGATCTGGGGTGTGCCCCACCGTCGGAAGAGGCGATCCACCAGATCCTGCCGTAGTTCCCACTCGTGGCACGAGCGCAGCTCCCTGCTGAGTGAGTCGGCGATGGTGTTTTTTATCCCTGCCAGATGAAACGGCACCAGAAGAATCCCTTGGGCGACGGCCCAATGCCACAGGTCCTGCGCCTCCTTGGACAGCGCTGGGGACCTGGTTCCGCCCTGTTTCCTGATGTAAAACATGGTGGTGGTGTTGTCGGTGAAGATCCTCACCACCTTGCCCTTGAGGGACGGAAGGAAGGACCTGAGGGCCCAAAACACTGCACGGAGCTCCAGGACGTTGATATGCAGGGACTTCTCCGTCGGGAGCCAGAGTCCCCTTGCGTGCAGGTTTTCGGTGTGCGCTCCCCACCCTTCTAGGGAGGCATCCGTGGTCACAGTCACCTGGTGGGCTGGGGTCTGGAAGTCCATGCCCGCCGTCAGATGCGCGCGGGTGCCCCACCACCGTATCGCTCGTCGGAAACTCTCGTCGAGCTTGATCCTTTCCTCGAAGCTGCCCGTCGTCTGGATCCAGCGCGCATCCAGGAACTCTTGCAACGGGCGCATCCGGAGCCTGCACATGGGAATGAGGTAGATGCAGGAAGACATCATCCCGAGGAGGGACTTGATGGACCTCACCTTGGCCGCGTCGGCCACCAACATCCGTTGCACCTTGCCCAGGATGGTCCTGGTCCTCTCCTCCGACGGGGAGGCCAGAAGGGACACTGTGTCGAGCCTCGCTCCCAGAAACAGTGCGACTTGCGCGGGCACCAGGTGGGATTTGGCGTAGTTCACGGAGAATCCCAGGTCCGTGAGGAGTTGGACGGTCCTTGCCGTGTGGACCACGGCGAGCTCCCTCGTCTTGGCGCGAATGAGCCAGTCGTCCAGGTAGGGGTAGACGTGAATCCCCTCGCGGCGCAGCTGCGCCGCCACCGGTGCGAGGCACTTGGTGAAAACCCTGGGTGCCGACCGCAGTCCGAAGGGAAGGGCTTTGAACTGGTAATGACGCCCTTGGACCACGAATCTGAGGAATTTTCGGTGCCCCTTTAGGATGGGAATGTGGAAGTAGGCATCCTCCAAATCCAACGACGATAGGAAGTCTCCTTCCTCCAGCTGACTCAGGACGTGCTGGAGGGTGACCATCCGGAACTTCTGCGCCTTGATGAACTTGTTCAGGCGTCGCAGGTCCAGGATGGGGCGCCATCCTCCCGTCTTCTTCTTCACGAGGAAGTAACGCGAGTAGACTCCGGAGCCCCGAAGCCTCTTTGGGACGAGTTTGATGGCGCCCTTTCTGAGCATCGCCTTTACCTCCAGGAGAAGTTGAGGGACGTGAAGTTCTTTCCTGGCCACGGGGGGGACGCGCGGGCACCTTCTTTGAAACTCGAGCGCGTGGCCCCGGGCCAGGGCGTCCAGCACCCAACGGTCGGTGGAGATGGACTCCCACACGCTGACGAAGCCCGCCAGCCGGCCTCCCACCGGGGTGCTTCGGTGGGGGCCCGACCCCACGGCCGGTTCAATCCTGCTTGGACGCGGCCTTGCCGCCTTGGCCTCCTTGGCGACGACGGCGGGGTCCGCCAGACTTGCCTCGTCCTCTGTAGGCCTCTTGCGACGACGAGCGGGCCGCTTGACGGTAGGAAGCGAAACCGCCGCCGGAACCTTTGGAGGCGCCCTTGCCTCCGCCGCTCCGAAAGGGCGTCCGCCGTTGCTGCAGTACTCCAAGGGCCCGGGCCGTCTCAGTATCCGCCTTGATGGCCTGAAGGGAATCGTCCACTGTCTTCCCAAACAGGTTGTTCCCGTCGAAGGGCATGTCCAGGACCCTGGTCTGGACGTCCTGCCGAAAGTCCGTAGCCTTGAGCCATCCGCGACGTCGAAGGCAAACGCCGTTGCCCATCTGGCGGAACCCAGTGTCGGCGATGTCCGTCGCCACGGTGATGGCGTGGTCCGAGGCCACCTCACCTTCCTGCAGGATCTCAAGGGCCTCCGCCCTCTTGTCGTCCGGCAGAAAATCCAGCAGGGGAGCTATCTTGTACCAGAGTTCCCTGTCGTAGCGGGCCACGATAGCCAAGGCGTTGGCCGCTTTAATCGTCGTCGCCGCCGACGAGATGACTCTGCGCCCCATGGCATCCAATTTCTTTCCCTCGCCGTCCGGCGGGGAAGTCGACGTGGAGGCCGCACCCCCCCCGCTTTCTTCCTGGCTGCCGCGGAGACGACGGAGTCCGGGGTAGGCTGCGCCCGGAGGCATAGGGGGGCCGAGTCCGGGACCCGGTACTTTTTCTCGTACCGGTCTCTTTTCGCTGGTGTCGTGGAAGGGTTCTTGAGGAGGGAAAGGCCCTCATCCCAAATGTCGTCCAACAGAGGCACTGCGAGGACCGTCTTCCTCTTGGTCTCGCGCCGTTGGTAAAGGAAGCCTTCCTTTTTCTTCTCCTCAGGGCAGAGTTGGAAAAGCTCGGATGCCCTGGCGATCATTGAGTGGAACGATCCAATCTCGTCGGGCGGAGAAGCCCTGGTGGGAGGCGACGACGGAAAATCCTCGTCGTATGCCTCGTCGTCCGTACCCGTCGCTGCCGTGTCAGTCCCCGTATCATCCCCTCGGGTGGACGGGGAGGAGGGCTGGACGGGGCGCGACGGTTGAAAAGGAGGCGGTGGATGAATCCTTCTTTTCTTGGTAGGGGGAACACCAGAAGGTCCCGGTTCTGGATCCCCCGACGGGAGAGGTTCCTCCGTCGGTAACGGTAGTCTCGTCCTTATCTCGGAGCATAAGGACTGTATAGCCAACAAAATGGCCGCTGAGTTGTCTTGCGGCGCTGGCAGAGGGGAATCCGACGGGCGAGCAGGGGCCCCGTCGGTATCCTCGACGATGTCGTCGTCGTCACCTGCGTCGGGGCCCATTCCGACGGGCTGGTCTTGTTCCACGCCTAGGCCGTGGCTTAAGACCTCGATCAGTTCCTCTTCTGAGGTTGAGGCCGAATCTACGCCGACGCCCTGCCCCCCCTTCTTCCCCACGGAGGGTTTCACGGGGGTCCTATCGATGGGCACGAAAGAAGACTCCCTCCGAGGAGGCAGGGAGATTCTGGGCCCCGAGGCCGCCACCACTGGTGCAGCCTCCACAGGCTGGGCCAGGGCCGCCGCGACCGTTTCGATAGAGGGCTTGGTCGAATGGATCAAGGCCTTCACCACCTTAGGTGCGCTCACCGCCTTATCCTTGAGGGAGGGGGCACTGCCACGCTCCTCCTCTGCCTTAGAGCTCGACCGGGGTCTCTCCAGGAGCTTCGCCGGGTGCTCGGCCTTCCTCTTACCCGACCCAGAGCGTTGGCTCGTGGTTGATGGTGCGCCCTGCCTGGCGCCCGTAGAGCCCGACCGTTCGGCGCTCCCGGTGCCAGCGGACTCGCGGTGCTTGGCCTTATGTTGGGCCCCCGTCGCCGGGGCGCCCTCAAAGGTCTTAGAAGACCGCTCAGATTTCTTCTTCTTCTCGCCAGACGGGCTCTTACCCTCCAGCCAGCTGGCGAGACGTTGATGGCGGTCCTTCATGGTCCGTTCCGACATGTTGCCGCAAAACGCACAGTCATTCTCCACGTGCGTCTTGTCCCCATGAAGGCAGTAAAGGCAGAAAGAGTGTTCGTCCTCCTTGAAGACGTTCTGCAGCTGGCATCCAGGGCAGGCCCTGAACAGCTTTCCGGGCGTCGAGCTTCCCTTCTCCTGGGCCATCTCCGAGACCGGGCCTGAGAAGCTTCTGGAGTCCTCCGAAGCGTAGCTCGACGAAATCTTCACCCTTGAGGGGCACAGATGAATCCGACACGGGTCCCCGTTGATCGGATGTAGGATCGGTGGAGCTTGAGGCTCTTTTGACCGAAAGAATCGAAGTTTTTGTGAAAAAGCGCGAAAAAATAGCACTAACGCTCGAGAGCAATAGCACGAGGATCCCAACACATGAACGTGCGGTAAAAATCTGAAGATGGCTGCCAGAGGCGGTGCTTAGGTAGAGGGCAGTCATTGGCTGTGGTCAGTATGACGCAGAGACCAGTGATTGGTTATTACTACGAAAGACAGATCAGAAACGAAACTGATACTGGTTTTTTCTTTACCGAGGATTCCCAGCCTGACGACGGGGAATATTCATGAGCATGTGAATCCATGCCAGACCCCATGCTGGAGAAACTGTATTACCATGGGTAACTTGAAATAGGATGGTCCTTCCGCAGTGCGCTTAAAGATGGATAGCGCTGCGAGATAGCCCTTAATGGTGCCAACTTGAAGGCCTGAATTCGCCAAATAGAGTAGGAAGGACAAAACCATTGGTGTACCACATGAAGAGGTCGATATTTTTTTCTCTACACCAGCTGCAAAATCTGTTCCAACGGCAGCGGTATAAAGACTTTGTTGCTGGCCTCCTTGCCGAAAGCAACACCTCCATAAAATCATCAGGGAGGTCCCAATCCTTGTACCTCAGCCTTTCAGAAGCCAAGCGGAAGGTTGAGGGTTTTGATGTCTGGATGGAGAACCTGACCTCCCTTCTGTGAGAGTAGGTTCTCTCTGAGTGGAAGTCGAATTGGAGGGCAGATGTACAAGTCTAGAAGGTCCGGGTACCACGTTCTCCTGGCCCAATCCGGGGAAATTAGGATCATGGTTTTCCGGAATCTTCTCAACCTCCTGATCATTTGAGGAATGACACGGACCGGTGGGAACGCGTACAGAAGCGGAAACATCCCAGTCCACTATGAACGCGTCTCCCAGAGCGCCTCTCGGGGGAAATTCCCTTGAGCAGAACAAATCGCACTTCCTGTTGACACTGGTGGCGAACAGATCCACCTGAGGGGTTCCCCAAAGGGCGAAGTTCTCTTGAAGGACTTTCTGAGCTGGTTCCCACTCGTGGGAGACTGTGCTCTCTGCCTGCTCAGAGCGTCCGATGTCAAGTTCTTCTCTCCGGCTAGGTGAACTGCCGATAGAGAGATTCCTTCTTGGATTGCCCAAAACCAGAGCTGCATCGCCTCTCTGCACAGAGTTAGTGATCCTACGCCGCCTCTTTTGTTGAGGTAATGCATGGCCACTGTGTTGTCCGTCATTATCAGGACATTCTTCCCTTGTACAGCTGGCAGGAACGCCTTCAGCGCAAGTCTGATGGCCCTCAGCTCTAACAGGTTGATATGTAGTCTGGACTCCGATGAAGACCAACGACCGCTGATGGTCAAGTCGTTGGCGTGTGCTCTCTCTCCACCCCGTGAGTGAGGCATCCGTGACTACTGTTCTCTCCGGCCAGGGTTGCCAAAACTGTTCTCCTTTCAGAATGTTCTCCTGACAGGCCCACCACTGAAAGTCTCGAGCCACCCTGTCGGGAACCTGAAGATCTGTCATTCTTTCTGAGAATTGTGACCACTGAGTCCTCAGTGCTCACTGGAGGGATCTCATTCTCAGGCGAGCCTCTGGCACTAGGAAAATACAGGATGCCATGAGGCCTAGCAACCTCAAAAAGTCGAAGGCTGGGAGACGTTGGGCATTTTGGAACTTGGTAACCATCTGTAGAATATCTTGAGCCCTCACCTCTGGTGGCGAGGCTTTTCCCAGGGAAGTGTCCAGGATCGCTCCGATGAACTGGAGTCTCTGCGATGGTATCATTTGTGACTTCTTTAAATTGAGGGAGAAGCCCAGTCTGAAGGGAGTGGCAAACGTGATCTAGCTGGATCTGAGCTTGTTCCGAAGATACAGACCTGATCAACCAATCGTCCAGGTAGGGGTAGACGTGAATCCCTTCCCTCCTTAGACTTGCCGCCACTACCGACATTAACTTGGTGAAGACCCTCGGGGCGGAGGTCAGCCCAAATGGCAGCACTCGAAATTGATAATGAGAGTTGCCAATTGCGAACCTCATCTATTTCCTGTGTTTGAGATGGATAGGCACATGGAAATAAGCGTCCTGAAGGTCCAGAGATACCAACCAGTCCTGGAACTGAAGGGCCTGAAGGATCTGAGAAAGAGTTACCATCTTGAATTTGTCTTTCCTGAGGAATTTGTTTAATTCTCGCAAGTCCAAGATGGGTCTCAGTCCTCCGTCTTTCTTTGGAATGAGAAAGTAAGGGGAGTACCAGCCCTTGTTCCTCTCCACTACAGGTACCGGTTCTATGGCACCTTTCTCTAGCAGGTCTAAAATTTCCTGCAAGAGGAGCGGATCTGGAGCTTTCTGAGAGCCGATCCCCGGTGGATGACTGAGGTATGCGTAGGAGAGGCAGGCAGTAACCTTGGGCCACTGTTTCCAATGCCCAAGCATCTGACGTGATAGCCTGCCATTCCGCCAGATGTTGAGTTAACCTGCCTCCTACAGGTGTCCTGTGAGGGAAGTCCTCAGAGTGGTTTTGGGGCAGCTGATGCAGATGCCGATGGTAAAGAGGCACCTGTTGTTGCTGCGGCTTTTGAATATCTACCCCGTCCACCTCGGGTAGTTCTTCTTTGTCCCCTTTGAGCCGGTCGTCCTCTACCTCTTCCGAATGCAGAGTAGAAGCGAAAGGACTTGCCCCTCGCAGAGGTTCCTGTGGGACGAAAAGGTGTCTGACGGATTGCAGCGCCTAGGGATTTTGCTGCTGCTTTTGATGTTTGCAGTTTTTCTAAACTGTCATCCGCTTTTTTCCCAAACAAAGAGCCATCGAATGGCATGTTCAAGAGCCTGGCTTGCACATCTGGGGCAAAACCAGACTCTCAACCAAGCGAATCTCCTGGTTGTTGTACTTGCCGCCATTGCTCTGGTGATACTGTCAGCCGAATCAATGCCCGTCTGGAGGGATTCGCACATAGCGTCTTTACCGTCCTGTATGATATTTAGGAACGCCTCCCTCTCTTCTCCCTCCGGGATGCAGTGAGCCGCTGTAGAAGCACACTCCCAAAGTGTATAGCTGAATCGAGCAAGGGTGCAAGTAGCATTAACAGATTTTAACGCCATGCGACATGCCGAAAAAACTTTCTTTGCCATAGCATCATATTTCTTATCGTCCCTGTCCTGTGGGACGGTAGGGTAAGCAGTCTTGACGTCAGTAGAAGATGCTGCCTGTACCACCAGACTTTCTGGGGATGGGTGTTTTGACAAAAACTCCGGGTCTGCAGAAGATACCCTGTATTTAGTAGACAGTTTTTTATTTACTGCCAGGACGACATCTGGGGTTTCCCAGTTCGTCATGATTTTCCTCTGAAGAGCTTTATGAAAGGGCACTACAGGATCCTCCTGTGGACCTTTGTCAAGAGGTCATCTTGTTGGAAAGCCTGTGAAGGTGTTGACCACCCCATAAATTCTGTGATCCTGGCCATTAAGGCTCTATAGGGGGTTTCAGCATGCTCCCCCGGGTCTGGCCTAGCGAACTCCACCTCAGGGGAAGTGTCTAACCCACTTGCCTCATGTAAGGAATCATGGAGATCCTTTAACCTGCGTTCTTCTGAGGATAACTCCTCTTGAACTGGGGTTGCAGGTCCCTGCAACTGAAATATGTCTTCTTGTTCAGATAGTTCTCCCTCTTCCATAATTGAGGACATAGTTCTCCATTGTTCTGAACTCACAAAGGGTGTGAAACCCATCTCCAAAGCAGAGGGTGCCAAACTTGTCGTAATCGGCTTCGAAAACGTCGATGCCGAAGGCTTCAGGCGTGGCATCGAAAACAAAGGCGGAGGCCTCGAGCTCCTCAATAGAATTGGGAACAGTCATCGTCATCGAGGACTGGGTGCGTCGTAACCGTGACTTTCCTTGGCGTCGATGCCGGTGTCGAAGATGGCGTGGAGTCGACAGACCCGTGTGTCGAAGTTCCCTTCGACAACGGCGTTGAAGACACCGACCTCGGCGTCGACGGAACCTTCGTCGACGGCGTCGACTGAACTTTCGAAGAAGGTTTTGAGGTCATAGCTTTACTCGAGGGTTCGTGACGCGCTCGAGAAGCTTCCTTCGCCGGGTACTGCGACTCGCAGCGTTTTTGACCTTCGGGTCTTTCGACCAGAGCATCACTCTAGGCAGTCTTCGAGGGGGTCGAGGCCGCTTCCTCGAAGACGCTCATCATATTTTTGCGGAATTCCTCCCATTCAGCCCGGGAACTATGTTTCGTGGGGCAAGGGATTCTCTTAGGAGAAACAGAGGAAGAGGAGGACGGAGAAGGGAATCTTCGACGTCTCCTCTTCGAGTGCTTCGATCTCGAGGAGTGATGGGACCCACTCCGAGACCTGGAGCGCGAATGGTGACGAGGAGACGAATGTCTCAACTTCGTCGAGGAAGAAGAAGCTTTTGAAGTCTTACCTTTCTCCAGCTTCCCCCTACGCTCCTTCAGGGCCTTAGCTGTCATGGACATACAGTCCTCGCACTCCGAACAATGGTGTTCAGCTCCCAAACACCACAGAAACTCTGAGGGTCAGTCAGCGACACCTTTTTCCCACAATCTCGGAATTTTTTGAAGCCGGACCGAGGGGTCGCCGGTTCCGACGAGGAAGCCAAAGAGTACGGATCGAATATCTCGAGGTAACTAGGATACATGGTCTACGAAACTGAGCAACGATATTCCGAGGCACTGAGTAAGCGCGGAAAAACGGAACTGAGCAACGGACGCTGCGCGCGGCCTTTATAGGCAGGATGACGTCGACAGGCCGGCTGTCGAGGGACATCGACTCGGCGGACGTCGACGCGCAGCGCCCTCTAGAGAAAAATGTTCCGAGGCCAGCAAAGCTGGAAGGAGATATCTAAGATGAGGAATACGTCGGAGGACACAATCCCTTCGAAGTACATTTTTATGTAAAATATATTTTTGTGAATGAGAAGTTGAAAACATATTAGTCAACAAAAAAAACTAAAACCAAGACATTTCCTAAAGAAAATATTACCACAATAGAAGAAGAAACAATGATTACAGAATTCTATACTTCAATTACAAACTGAATAAGCCTATCGGCATCAATGCATAGGCTACAGGTATAAAAGGAGAGTGGCAGCATTTTAGTAAAATTAGCTAGAGTGGATTGATTATTAACATATACATATGGGATACATTACTCACCGTAATCGTATTTCTGATGCTTGTATCTGCTTAGATTCACATGCTGTGCATAGGCCGACATCTAGTGGAAGCTGCGGAGTATTACAGTTTGTTTTTCGAAACTCGAAAATGGGCGTCGACACAGGCGTGCCAGTAATACTATCCCTAGTGTGACGTCCACTGTACCCAAGATCCCTCACGCGTCTAGGATCCTCAGATTGTATTTTTTCTGACATGAGGAAGCATGAGGAGTAGCGTGAGTACAGATAATCCAAGCAGATAGACAGAAAGGTAAGACTACAAGCAATCATGCGCCTTCTCTCGGAGGGGAGGAAGGGTGGGTCGCATGTGAATCTAAGCAGATACAAGCATCAGAAATACAATTACGGTGAGTAATGTATCCCTTCTGAGGCTTGTGGAATCTGCTTAGATCACATGCTGTGCATAGATTAGCGAGCAGTACCAGAAGAAGGAGGTGGGATGTGAGAAGGGTCATGAGCAAACAGGTGTCTTAGAACCGCTTGTCCCACTTGTGTATCTGTCTTGGAATGAGTGTCAATGCAGTAATGCTGAGTAAAAGTGTGAATAGAGCTCCAAGTAGCTGCTTTGCAAATGGTGTCGAGGGGAACATTTGCAATGAAAGCCAGAGTGGCCCCAATGCCTCTAGTAGAATGGGCCCTTGGCGTAAAAGGCAGAGTTTTTTCAGAAAGAGTAACAGCTGTATACAGTTGATAATCCACTTCGAGATCGCGCCTTTAGAGACACGATCCCCTTCTCTGCCTGTAGCTACGGAGACAAACAGTTGATCTGTTTTCCTTAGCGGTCTGGTTTTATTTACATAGTAGAGGACCGCCCTACGCACATCAAGGGTGTGTAGTTTCACCTCAGCTGAGCTTTGCGGGTTCTGGAAGAAAGCCGGAAGCTCGATGGACTGGTTTACATGGAACTTAGATATAAATTTAGGTGAGAACCTAGGGTGTGTGCGTAAAACCAGTTTGTCCTTGTGGATACTAAAGAAAGGATCCTGCACTGACAGAGCCTGAATTTCACTGACCCTTCTTATAGAGGTAATGGCTACTAAGAAGGCCGTTTTATAAGTCAGGTGTTTGAGACTACTTTTATGCATGGGTTCGAAAGGGGGGCCCATGAGCTTAGCTAACACCACATTGAGGTCCCATCCTGGCGGTGGGTTCGAAATAGGAGGGTGAAGTCTCTTTACTCCTTCCATGAAGGCTTTAACTACTGGTACTTTCCACCACGATACTTTGTTATGGGATGTGGTGTAAGCCGAGAGGGCTGCCAGGTGTACTTTCAGAGAGTTAAAAACCAAACCTGCGTCCAGCAGGTGGAGCATGTATGTTACAACGTTGGAAGGAGTGCAATCAACTGGGTTGATTTGTTTATTCTGGCACCAAATAACGAATCTCTTCCACTTGTCAAAGTAACAGTGCCTTGTGTTTGGTTTCCTGGATTCTTTTAGGATGTCCATACACCTCTGTGGTAAATTGAGATGGCCAAACTCTATGACCTCAGGAGCCATGCTGCCAGGTTCATTGAGTTGGGTTCCTGGTGCACTGTTTGACCTTGTTGCTGGGACAGTAGGTTGTACCAGGCTGGGAGTTTGATGGGCTCGCACACCGCCATCCTGCGTAGGTGTGGAAACCATGGTTGTCTCGCCCACATGGGAGCAACTAGGATGAGCGTCATCGATTCCTTGTTCATCTTGTACACCACCTTCCTGATGAGGAGTTGGTGGAAAAGCGTACGCAAACATCCCTGACCAGTTCATCCACAGGGCGTTGCCTTGGGAGTCTGGCTGGGGGAACCTGGATGCAAATCCTGGGCATTGTTTGTTTTCGCTTGTGGCGAATAGGTCTATAGTGGGGAAACCCCACTGAGAGAAGAGATCTTCTACGATATCTCTGTGAAGGACCCATTCGTGTTCCTCTGGGAGGGAGTCTCTGCTTAGGGCATCCGCTAGGGAATTGAGCTCCCCTGGAACATGTTGTGATGACAGGAAGATGTTCCGTCTGAGTGCCCATATCCAGATTTTCTGGGCAAGCTTGGACAGATTTGGCGAACGAGTCCCTCCTTGTTTGTTCAGATAGAACATGGCTGTCGTGCTGTCCGTCCGGATCTGCACCGACAAGTTTAGTAGATGGGGCTCGAACGCCCGAAGCGCTCGGAATACTGCCAGAAGCTCTAGCAGGTTGATGTGGTTCTTGGCTACTGAGTGAGACCAGAGACCCTGAGCTGTGTGGTGGAGATGGTGAGCTCCCCACCCAGTCAGGCATGCATCTGTAGTCACCACTGCCTGTACTTCTGGATCGTAAAAGGGTTTTCCCCTTGCGAGATTCTCTCTTGTCCACCAGTGTAAGCTCTGTACGAGTGTTGGCGAAACGACCACTAGATCGTCCCACTGACCACTTGCCTGAGACCACTGTTTCGCCAACCATTCCTGCATGGGACGCATGCGCAGACGCGCGTGGGGGACCAGGTAAATGCATGACGCCATCATGCCCAGTAACCGCATTGCTTTGCGTACCGTTATTTGTTGACCTGGCTGATAATGTGGAATTTGCAGTAGTATATTCCGAATTCTCTCTTCCGAAGGGAAGGTCAACCCTTTCTGAGAATCTAGGATTGCTCCTAGGAACTGTTTTGAGGTGCTTGGCACCAGACTTGACTTCTTCTCGTTGATAGAGAAGCCTAATTTGTGGAGGAGGTCGATAGTCCTCTGAATGTTTGGCCTGCAAATTCCTGGGGTTTCCCCCGTTATGAGCCAGTCGTCCAGATAAGGGTACACTGGGATTGCCTCCCTGCGTAGGTGTGCAGCTGCCACCGCCAGTACCTTGGTGAATACCCTTGGTGCTGAAGCTATCCCGAAGGGCAGTACCTTGAATTGGTAGTGGCGACTGTCCACCTTGAAGCGCAAGTATTTTCTGTGCGCTGGGAGCATGGAAATATGAAAATAAGCATCTTTCATATCCAAGGTTGCCATGTAGTCCCCCTTTTTTAGGAGGGGGATTACCTCTTGTAGCGTGGTCATACGGAATTTTTGGGGCTTGACATACCAGGCCGTAGGTCCAATACTGGGCGCATTGTCAAATCTTTCTTTGGCACAAGGAAGTAAGTTGAATAGATACCCTTGTTTACCTGGTGTCCTGGGACGAGTTCTATCGCGTCCTTTTCTAGCAGAATGGCGATCTCCTCGAGAAGGATCTTCTGATGTTCTAAGGAGTGTATTCTTTGTCGTGGAGGGTGGTTCCGGGGACGCTGCAGTAATTCTATACAATATCCTGTGGACACTGTTGACAGCACCCATCTGTCTGAGGTGATCCCTTCCCAAGCCTGGGTGAAGTTGGAAATGCGTCCCCCTACTGGGGTTGCGTGAGAAGGGACCCTGAACTGAGCGTCACTGCTTTGCTGGAGGCGTGCCACCTCCCTTGTTGGGGCTGCCTCTGCCTCTTCCACGACCTCTTGTTACCCCTGCCGTAACTTTGGGTAGACTGCTGGTTGTTGTTCCATTGTGTACCCTGTCCTTGGGCATAGTTGCCTCTGTGAAATTTGGCCGCGTGGGCGACAAAAATTACTGTTCCCCCTCTGGTTAGGGGGTTTGTTGGTAAGCTGGCCAAGGGATTTGAGAGTCTCGTATTCGTCCTTGGCATTTTTAAGTGCGTCTTCGACCGCTTTCCAAAACAATAGATCGGGTTCCACCGGCTTGTCTATTAATGAAGCCTGGGTTTCTGTTTTGAACCCCGACTGCCGTAACCACGCATGTCTTTTGATAACCGTACCTTCTGCTATCAATCTTCCTGCGTTGTCCGCGGCGTCGAAAGTTGCTTTTAATATGCAACCAGACACGGCTCTCCCTTCTGCCGAGATCCGAGCCAACTGGCCCTTTAACGGTTCAGGAGCAGAGGCTATGAGCGCCGCAACCTCTTCCCATTGATGGCAGTTGTAACTTGCCAACAGGGTGGTGGAGTTTGCAATCCTTGCTTGGTAGGCGGACGTTGAGGCTACCTTCCTGCCAAACCCGTACAGTTTTTTGCTGTCCTTGTGGGGAGGAGCTTCTGACGACGATAAGGGTGTCCCAGCCCTCTTCCGAGTGTTGGTAACCACTAGGGAGTCTGGTTTAAGATGTCCTCTTATATAAAGAGGGTCAGACTGGGCTGCCCGAAAAAGTTTTTCGACTCTGGGGTTGACGGCTCTGGTGAGGTTAGGATTCACCAGGGATGGATCTATTCTACGTTGGATGGATTTAAGGATAGGGATGGTCTGAGCGACCGGCCTCCTCTCTCCCACCAACTCTTCTGCGAAGTCCCTTTCCTCCTGTACACCGTGGGTGTCGATGTGAAAATGTTCTGCTGCGCGAGCGAGAACTTCATTAAGGAGGGGCTGGTTATCAACTGGCGAGTCGGTAACTGGGGCTTCGCTCTCTACCGGGGAATCTACTCTGTAAATTTCCTGCTCATCTTCTACCTCCTCCAGGTCCTCCTCATCCGCATAGTATTCAGTCCCGGTTTGTTCCTCCATAATTTTAAACTCCTGGTCCCCTTCAGGGAAAGGCTGTCCTTGGTATCTGGGGTGTGGAGTAGAGTATGGAGTAGAGTAAGGCTGCACCTCGAAGGGTTCAGGTCTTTCGAACCGGGCCTTTTTACTTAGGGGGATAGGATCAGAGGAGCCTGAGGGTGTGGTCCCTTGAGGGTCATACGAAAGGAAATGTTCTGGGTTTTTGTCATAAAAATCAGCTAAGGAAGACATCCTTGACATGACCCTGTCTATGTCTTCACTGGACCATTCTTTGGAACAGGGTATGACTTTAGTAGGCAACTTAGAGGACTTATCAAGGGTACCCTTGCTGGATGTTGATGTCCCAGTAGATTTGTGTTTGTCTGCTTAAGGTGGAAGGATGGTCTTACAGGAGTGGAAGGCTGTGCTTTCCGCTGTTTCCCCCCCTCCCCGTGCGTGGAAAAATGTTTTCCCTGCCCCTTGGAGGCCCCAGAGACTTTCGACGCCTGGCGTCGAGGGTCTGGAGAGGTATCTGTGTGTTTCGAGCGTGGGGCCTCGCTGGTGTTAACTGCGGCCTCGGTCTCCTGGAGCGCGGCCTGGGGGTGGAAGTCGTCTTCGTCTTCCGACGATCGAACTTCCGTTAATCTAGGGAGCGAGGCACTCTTGGCAAGAGTGGATGATTGCCTTGCGTCATGAGGCGATCTCGATCGAGAGCGCCCAGAGGACACCGAGTCGGACCGTTCTATCTGTGCCTCTTTCCGAGAAGTCGACGTCGTCGAGGTTCGGTTGGACTTAGTGTGCTTAGTGTGCGTAGGGTGTGTAGGGTGTGTAGCGCTTGCGTCGCCGGGGGTCTTCCCCATAGCCGCCCTGCCGGACAACCTTCCGAGGTCAGGGACCTGCGCTCGGCAGTCTTTCGACGCCGTAATGCCCTCGCCGTCCGAAAGTACGGCGTCGCTGCCATCGCTGAAGGCGCCCTCCGCTGCCATGGCCGCCTGCCTGGCGTGGTGGGCCCAACGCTTTGTCGAACGGTCCTTAAGTGTCTTAGGCTTAAACCTACTACACGCTCTGCAGTTCGCTTCGGGGTGGTCCCTCGGCAAGCAGAGATTGCACGTGGCGTGCCTGTCGACCCAAGGGTATTTGCGGTTGCACTTGGGGCAGAATTGGAAAGGGGTACCCTCCATACGCACCTTGAGGCAGCGGGCTGGTAAGTGTCGAGGGTCGACGTTGGGGTGGGGAAGGATGTCAATAAATAATTTTAAACTTCAATAATTAGCAAAAGTATGGCTAAGGCCAGGGGACTCCGCAAGATGCTTCCGACCAGTATGGCGGAAAAAAACAATCTGAGGATCCTAGACGCGTGAGGGATCTTGGGTACAGTGGACGTCACACTAGGGATAGTATTACTGGCACGCCTGTGTCGACGCCCATTTTCGAGTTTCGAAAAACAAACTGTAATACTCTGCAGCTTCCACTAGATGTCGGCCTATGCACAGCATGTGATCTAAGCAGATTCCACAAGCCTCAGAAATATATATATATATATTTGTCTCCTAGATTTCACAGACACTGAGGCGTATATCCAGCTACAGAGAACAGTGCCAGCCAGTGAAGATCTATCTTTTGTTATTTTATCCTCCATTCCCCTTGGGTTTGCCAGCTTGGTAGTTTTATCTGTTGAAAGACTGTTGGGCAGGCAGAATTAGGGGGTCTGGTGGGCCCAGCATCACTCCTGCAGGAAGATTCAAGACTGGACCTGACAGAATGAAAGGCCCACGTATTTAAATCCTGCCTGAGTAATGATGGGCCCAGAGTCAGAGTTTAGTTTGGGAGCATTAGAAAAGATGTTAATGGAAATAAAAGAAGATTTAAGGTTAGCTAAGATGAGACCTTAACTTTGGGAGTCAAAATGGAGGAATTAAGTAGTTTTGTACATCAGAAACCCCAGGAACATCCAAGGTTAGTAAAGTTTATGATCAAGAATCTCCAGTCTTGTATCCAGAGTTAGGTGAAAATAGGCGGCACGCAGTTGAGCTGGAAGAGAGAAAGAATTTACATTTAACTTCAGGAATATGACAAAGCATTACTTACCGTAAAAGCATTTCTGATGGTTGTATCTGCTTAGATTCACATGCTGCGCATAGGTCCGACATCCAGTGGTCACTGCAGAGTATTGCATTTTGTTTTTCGTAGTCGAAAAGGGGACGTCGACAAGGTGTGTCTGAAACACTATCCCTATAGTGACGTGCGTTGTACCCACAATCCCTCACGCGTCGAGGTCCCTCTGTTTGTATTTTTTCTGCCCTGAGGGAGCCTTCTAGACGTGAGCGAGCACAGAAAAGAGAGATATAAAGGAAGTCTATGTTCCTTCCATCCAAGCGGGGAGGAAGGGGAGGCGCATGTGAATCTAAGCCGATACAACCATCAGAAATGCTTTTACGTTAAGTAATGCATTGTCTTCTGATGTTTGTTAATCTGCTTAGAATCACATGCTGTGCATAGACTAGCGAGCAGTACCCGGAGTTGGCGGTGGGTTATGAGAAGGAACAGTAGAGAAAAGATGTCTTAATACTGCCTGTCCCACCTGGGAGTCAGATCTAGAGTGTGCATCTAGACAGTAGTGTTTTGTAAAGGTGTGCACAGAACTCCAGGTAGCCGCTTTGCAGATGGACTCAAGGGGAACATTTGCAATGAATGCTATGGATGCCCCCGTGCCTCGAGCAGAGTGTGCTCTTGGCTTAAAGGGCAGTTCTCTCTTAGCAAGAGTATAGCAGAGAGTGATGCATTGAACAATCCATCTAGAAATAGTGGACTTTGAAACTGCATCCCCTTCTCTTCCTGCTGCCACCGAGATGAAGAACTGATTAGTCTTCCTCAGTGGTCTGGTTCTTTCCATGTAGAACATGACCGCTCTGCGCACATCCAGTGTGTGCAGACTTTTTTCTCCCAAGTTGGAAGGATTTTGAAAGAACGTTGGTAGTTCTTTAGACTGGTTTACGTGGAATTTCGAGATGAATTTCGGTGCAAACCTTGGGTGCGTGCGTAGAACCACCTTATCTCTGAACTGTAACGAAGGGGTCTAGAACAGAAAGAGCCTGTCGTTCACTTACTCTCCTGATGGAGGTGATAGCTTTTAGAAAAGCAGTCTTACGAGTGAAGTCCTTAAGAGATGCTTTGTGCATGGGTTCAAATGGTGAGCTCATGAGTCTGGTAAGTACCACGTTAAGGTCCCATCCGGGAGCTGGGTCAGCTATCGGGGGGGGGGGTGTATTCTCATAACTCCCTCCATGAAGGCCTTTATAACAGGGATCTTCCACCACGACACCTTGAGTTGGGAAGTGGTGTATGCAGAAAGTGCCGCTAGGTGGACTTTAATGGAATTGAACACTAGACCTGAATCCAATAAATGGGTCAGGTATAGAACAATATGTGTGGGAGAGCAGTCAATCGGGTTGGAAGAGATGACAAATTTCTTCCACTTGTTAGAATAGCAGTGGCAAGTGTTCGGTTTTCTGGCTTCCCTGAGGATGTCTATGCATCTCTGCGGGAGCTGTAGATGTCCAAATTCTATGATCTCAGGAGCCAGGCTGCTAAGTTCATGTTCTGGGGGCATGGATGCAGAGTCCTGCCCTTGTCTTGTGACAGCATGTTGTACGGGCAGGGGAGTTTCACTGGGGGAGATAGAGACATCTCCATCAAGTGAGCGAACCATGGCTGTCGGGCCCACATTGGGGCCACCAGTATCATGGTCACTTGTTCCTGGTGCATCTTGTGCACAACCTTGTTGAGAAGGGGAGTCGGGGGAAATGCGTAAACAAATTTCCCTGACCATTGAATCAACAGACCTTTCCCCTTGGATTGGTTCTGGGGGTACCTGGAGGCGTAACTTTGGCATTGTGAGTTCTCCAGGGTTGCGAACAGGTCTATTTCTGGGAATCCCCATTGTGTGAAGACGTCGAAGACTATGTCTTCGTGCAGTCGCCATTCGTACTCTTCGGGCAGGGGGAAATCTCTGCTTAGTTTGTCTGCCAGCAGATTGAGTTCCCCTGGTACATGTTGTGACAGTAGGAACATGTTTTGTTTGAGAGCCCACTTCCATATATTTTGGGCTAGTTTGGACAGTCCTGGAGAGTGGGTGCCCCCCTGCTTGTTGATGTAGTACATGGCTGTGGTGCTGTCTGTAAGGTCCATCACTGTTTTGCCTTGTAGGTTTTCCTGGAAGGCTTTTAGCGCCTTGAACAAAGCTAGTAGCTCCAGTAGATTTATGTGTTTGGATGCTATGTTCGGAGTCCACACTCCGTGAGCAGTCTGATGGGATAGGTGAGCCTCCCATCCTGTGAGGGATGCGTCTGTGGTTAGAGTGGCTTCCGCCGCGGGTGTGGCTAAGGGTTTCCCTCTTACCAGGTTTTCCTTTGTCCACCACCGTAGCGAGAGAACCAAGGCCTGCGAGACCACCACTAGATCGTCCCATAGTCCGCTGGCCTGACACCACTGGCTGTTGAGCCACTCTTGCATTCGGCGCAGGCGCGCGTGAGGTACCAAATAAATACACGACGCCATCATTCCTAGCAAGTGCATTGCTTTGCGTACGTCACCTCTCGACCGGCCACATATTGAGGGATCTGAAACAGCATGTTTTGGACCCTCTCGTTGGAGGGGAAGACGAGGCCGTCCTTTGTTTGAATTAGAGCCCCTAGGAATTGTTTGATCTGGCTGGGGTCTAGGCTGGACTTCTTTTCGTTGATGGAGAAGCCCAGCTGGAACAAAAGGTCTACAGTCTTTTGGGTATTGGAGAAGCATGTTTCGTAAGAATCCCCTGTTATGAGCCAGTCGTCGAGGTAAGGGTAAACTGGGATGGACAAGCTGCGCAGGTGGGCCGCTGCCACTGCCAGTACCTTCGTGAATACCCTTGGTGCAGATGCTATGCCGAAGGGTAGCACTCTGAACTGGTAGTGTTTGCCCTCTATCATGAACCTGAGGTATTTTCTGTGCGCTGGCAACATTAAAATATGAAAGTATGCATCTTTCATGTCTAGTGTTGTCATGTAATCTCCTTGTGATAGCAGGTTGATCACTTCCTGTAAGGTCACCATATGAAACTTCTGGGGTTTGACAAACTTGTTCGCTGGGTGCAGATCTAATACAGGGCGCATGGTTAGATCCTTTTTGGGTACAAGGAAGTACACTGAATAAATACCTTCCGTTACCTGAGATAGAGGCACGACTTCTATGGCTCCTTTTTCCAGCAGTTGATCTACTTCTTGGAGAAGGATGGCAAGGTGTTCTGGTGTCATGCGTCGTCCCCTCGGGGGTCTGTATGTTGGGGAACCGTTGAATTTGATGCAGTATCCGTGGGCTACGGTGGAAAGTACCCAGCGGTCTGACGTTATTCCCCCCCATGCTGGAAGATAGGATGTTAGCCGGCCCCCGACCGGTGTTACATGGGAGGGGACGCGAATCTTCGCGTCACTTGGTGTTGTTGGGGGCTTGGGAGCCTCTGGGGGTGGAACCCCGACCTCTCCCTTTGCCACGGCGCTGGCCTCTTTGGCTGTACTGCCCACTATTGGTCTGGTAATTGGTGGCAGGGTACTGTTGCTGCTGATTCTGTTGTTGGCGTTGGCCACGTAAAAAGCGCTTGTTGCCATAGCCGCGTCTGGTAGTGGGCTTAGAGATCTGGTCAAGAGTTTTGATAGTATCAAACTCTTTTTTAGCCATCTCCAGAGCCTCATCCACCGCTTTCCCGAAGAGGTTAGAGTCTTCAATAGGTTTATTTATTAAAGACGCCTGTGTCTCCGGTTTGAAACCTGAGTTACGCAGCCATACATGGCGTTTTAGGAGTATTCCCTGACCCAGGGAACGTCCCGCTGTGTCTGCAGCATCCAAAGAGTTCTTCACAATGCTCTGGTTGACCTGGGTTCCCTCGCCAATAGTTGATAGCAGGCGTGTCCGTAGCGGTTCCGGCGCTTCTTTGGCGTCCTTGCGCAGTTTGGCCCACTGCGCGTCCGCGTAGCTAGCTAGCAAGCAAGGAATTTTTTTTCGCAATTCTTGCAGAAAAGGCAGCCAAGGATGTGACTCTCTTTCCAAGGGCATATAATCTCTTGCCCTCCTTGTCAGGTGGTGCCTCGTTGGTGGACAGCGGCACCCCTGCCCTCTTCCTTGTATTAGTTACTACAAGGGAGTCAGGAATAGAATGTCCCCTGATGTACAGCGGGTCTGAGGGTGAAGGAGTGAAAAGTTTTTCAATTCTTGGATTAACTCCTCTGATTAGTGCGGGCGTGGATAGCGAAGGGATGATTCTTCTCTTCACTGAAGCGAGGAGGGGAATGGTCTGGCTGACCGGGGGTTTCTCCTTAATTACTCTTTCCACAAAGTCTATTTCAGGAGAGACCTCCCCAGTGTCCAGTTCGAAATGTGCTGCTGCCCTGCGCAACAGGGCATTGAATGTGGCTGATCGTCTATGGGAGACGTGTTCCTAACGGGTGAATTGTCAGGAGGATTTAGGTTCAGGACATCAGTGTCCGAATATACTGATGGGGACTGCCACGGATGTGAAGGCCCTTCTTCTGGATTTTCTCCGAAGCCTTCTCCTACCATGTCTGGGTTGTCTTCCAGACCTTCCTCCTGGTTCTGTCCCTCTTCATCGTCCACAAATTCATCCTCCTCCTCCAAGTATTGCTCCTCACCATTGAGGTCATACACATTATGGAAATCTGAGGCTGTGTCCTGCTGGGAGGGGTTGAATAGTCTCGGATATTTAGCTCTGGGGTCCTCCTGAGGCCCTTCTCTTGTTCTCTTGGGAGTGGGAGGGTCTCCATAAACCTCTCCATCCAGAGATGGAGCCTTTCCATGGTCTCATGGGGTACCCCTGAGCGGTCTAGCGGGGGGAAAATTGGTGTCTTCCGTCTGAAAACGGCTCGACCTCTCCCATAACGTCGAGGAAAGTTTCCCGTCGCCGTCAGAAAAGCCTTCCGGTGTGCTGGGAGTCCCCCCCCGACTGAAGGGGGTAGTCCCCGTCTTCCTTCGGGCCTTTTCGGCGTGTCTTTCGACCTTTGCGTAGCGCTCGACGTGTCTTTTGGCGTACGCTTCTGGGCGTCGGCTACGATACTTGCCAAGCTCTCTACGACTAGTTTGTCAGAGGAGGGCTGTGGTTTCGACGTTACGGGTGTCGATCGTTCTATGGCGGCGTGCGTTCTCTGCTGGTGCGCGCCGGCCGATGGTTTGGGGGCGGCGCCCTTATTTGCCGAAAGCCCAGTCGCTGGTCGCGGCTGCGGTTGCAAGAGGGGCTTCGAACCTGAACGGTCCGAGGAGGCTGCCGGTGGAACCTGCGTCTCCTTGGGCGCTGATGCTTTCTTCGTCGAAGACGAAGAAGAGCCGTGGGTTGTGTGCTTATGGGTGGTATCGTGTGCGTCAGTGTCGCCGGGGTGTTCATCCCCATAAGCAGGGCGTGAGCCGAGCCCGTCAGGGCAAGGGACAGACGACGAAGAGCGCGAGCGCTCTTTAGAGGGGTCTACGACTTCCGCAGCGGAGGTCGTGTTATCACGTTCCTCGTCACTGTCGGTGGTAGCGGCAGCGGGTGAGGAATCAGCCTTCGACATAGCGTAGGCCGCCCACCTCTTGACCCTACGGTCTTTTAGAGTCTTTGGCTTAAGAAGCCGACAAGCCGTGCAACCCTCCTCCTTGTGATTGAGGGGCAAGCAGCGGTTACACCGTGAATGCTTGTCCTTCCAGGTGAACTTGCCCTTGCAACGCGGGCAAAACCTAAAGGGTGTCCTCTCCATAGCTGAGGCAGTAAATCGTGATAACGACCCCAATGGAAAGGAAGGGGAAAGGGAAAGGCATTCTCAGAAAGGAAACAAGAGATGTCCCACGACCCCCACTCTCTCTACTGTATTTGGCCTTCGAGGCCAGGCCACGTGTTCGGCAGCGCCGAAGGATCTCCTCCGTTCGTCCCCTCCGTCGAAGATCTTGCTCGGCGGAGAAACAGCTTCACAACTGCGTTGAGGGAGGGATCTATGTGTTATATATTAATAAGAAAACAACCAAAGGTCGAGGAGATGAAATCTGCAATGTCTCTCGAGGAGCTCCGCGTAAAGGCGACCAGTGGCTGGGCGGAAAAAAACTATCTGAGGGACCTCGACGCGTGAGGGATTGTGGGTACAACGCACGTCACTAAAGGGATAGTGTTTCAGACACGCCTTGTCGACGTCCCCTTTTCGACTACGAAAAACAAAATGCAACACTCCGCAGTGACCACTGGATGTCGGACCTATGCACAGCATGTGATTCTAAGCAGATTAACAAACATCAGAACTTTGGTTTCAACTCCTTTAGCGCCCCCCTGAAAGATTTGGTGGAGATCATAAGAAGTTTAAAACATTTCTGATGCAACGAGAGTTACATTTTTTGTGTAGACCAGAAGCTTTTTCTACAGAAACAGCTAAAGTGGCATTTTAATTTCTAATTTAACTGGGGAGGCTTCCGCTTGGTCAGTACCTTTAGTGAAAGGGGCCCCTAGGTGACCCTGATGTCTATGGAAACAAGGCGGGTCACCACACACAATAGAGACGCCCGACACGAGGTTGTATTATCAAAGCTAGGGCTTTATTGCAAAGCAAAAGTCTCAGTTGGCCAACTCGGTCTCACGCCCCGCGACGTGTAGCTCTAGACCTCGAGGGACGCAAGAGCGTGAATTACGTACATCAGTTACATATATACAAAATGCATATCAAATAATCAGCTATGACATGTATAACACCCCTCTTCATTGGGTTTCTTTAAACTTGGTGTGATGATGGCCTTCTCCGACCACTATGACACCTTCAAACATCTATTCTAGTAACAATTTGCGAGTGCGTAGGCATCTTTCGGTTATGGAATAGAACATGGCGCTTCTGTTCTTGGAAGCGAACTACATACAGAGGGAGTATCATTCCAGACCTTGCTATCCATCAGGTGCTATTCGTGTCCTGGGAGCCGACATGCTCTTAGCGGGCTCAGAAGAAGGGGGGCCGTTAGAAAAGCATAATTCAAGCCTTTAGCGGTATTATTCTAACATATTCTACCATATAACGAGACTGGCTGGCAGCTGTGAAATGATTAAATGCCCTGCGGCTCTGCTTCAAGGCTACATTAAGGAGGGAGCCGGGATTCTTCCTGGCGCTGCCTACGTTTGTGTTTCAGCGAAACTCTCGTTATCCTCTCGGCCCTGTGGCCTTGTCCTTTTCATATACAGACAACAATGTTCCACAGTCGAGCAGTGTAAGCAGAAAATATACTGCAAAGCAATAGGAACAGAAAGCAATGAGCAATGGTTAGAAAACAAAATGGCGATTCTTGTTCCATCAAAATGGTCGTTCATTGGAAAACTCGAAAACCTATATTCTGTCGTATCGTGCATGAGACGCTTGGCCCACAGCCACCAAAATGTGTTTGCGGTCTCAAATTCGATTTCTAGACTGACAAACCCTCCTTTGGCCGTATGCCAAACGTCTCATCTATTTATTGAAACCTCCTCTAGTGATGATGAATCAAGTACTTATGTCTGAGTCTCGCATGCTATCGTGGTCATCATTGTCTTCATTAATATCTATTGCCATCAACTCTTTCATTACTCATCTCATTTGGGTCTAGGCTAGTTCGATCATGAGGTTGTTTTTTCTTTGTCATCATTTGCATGCATCCTTCCGTACATCCCTCAGTTACCTCTGCGCAAACTATGGGTAAACAATGTATACAACAACAACCCATTAGGAATATTCCGAACACCACTACTAATATTGAGATCAGCTTCCATCCCCAAGATCGTAGTATTCCCCAAAACCAAGATCCTATTTCCCAGCTCCCTTCTCCCGTGGGGAGTTCAGAGCTTAGAACATGCATTTTCTTTATTGCTTCAAAGATCGTGGGGGGAAAAGTCATCTACATAAACGCAACATGCTGATCCCACTATTTTGCAAAATCCCCCACGATCAACAAGGATTACATCGAGAGCCATTCTATTTTGCAGCGCCGTTAACCTGATTCCTCTTTCTTCCAACGTCTTGTTAAATATATCTGTTGTGTTTATTGTATCCTTTAGGACTCTGGACAGTTGCCTTATTTTATAGGAGTTCACTATCTGTCCTAAAAATGGAATGAATGATTTTGCTACACAAGTTGCTATTAAAACACCTTAGTCAGTCCTTTTGACTCTAGTTCTGGATAATTTGGCCATGGCTGCTGTTTCCAAGAGGAATACTCCTGGGAACAATAGCCCGAGATAACATGTACCTCCCCAGTTTCTGGGCAACCAAGGGTATGCTTTCTCTCCACATATAAAATAAACTGGATCACCTACGTATACTGGTTCCATTTCCCATTTTAGTACCACTGTATTCATACAACCAGTATATGTTCCGACTGAAAAAGATCCTCTCTTTTTTAGGCAAAAAGGGACAGTTCTTGGGTTATAATTCACTGTGTAAGATGTGGGAATCGCATCTTTGTTCCCTTCTGTTTTTACACCAAACGTCATTGCAGATGTTTTTTCTGGCAAGGACAATCTATCTCGTCTATTTTGTCGTGTTATCTTTCGTGTGCTTTTCCTCGTGGGCTCTGGGGCTATTACTTGTGCTTTATGGAAAATGGAACAACCCACAGGCTTCATTATTATCTCCTCAAACTCATTCATGTTGGTTCTGTCTAATTGACCCGTATTACTCTTATTCCACTTCCCATAGAACATTGCACCGAAAGATGCACTACATGCAGAACTTAATGGTAATGGCTGCACATACCACCCTATTCCTTTCCCAGCATTCTGTGGTAAATGGGCACATACCCAGCAGTTTGTTTTCTTCAGGATTGCATGTGTCATGTTCATTATCAGTAGTAAGGTGTTATTCGTAAAATTTTCCCTGCGTTTTTCTTCCATTGGGGGTAGGGTATAAGTGATCACCTGAACCGGGCTTTCAGTAGTGGATATATTAATTATTGGTATAAACATTTCTAATGGGTGTATTGTTTCTACCCACCATAATATTAGGGCTGTCGATATTGGTGCTACCACGCTCATAAAGCACATTATTATCGTTCGTGTCAGCATACAATTTGTTTTACCATTCGTTTTTCTTAAACTTAGTCTTTATGACTAACTCATTTTCAGCAGTGGTGGTGCAGGAGGAGGCTGGAACCGGTCCCGGCATGTTTCTCGTCGTCCTTCTTCCTTATCACAGTTCGTTGTGGACATCTCTCTTCGTCGCGTTTGCTCTGATGTCTATAAGTTCAATGGATTTCTCACAATTCAGTTTTGCCTGGATTCGATTATTCGTTTTTAGGCGAGATCACTTGTCCCTTTTTATACTGCTCAGAGGACCTTTGATCAGTTTTCGCCTCAGTATCATGTGCGCCCAGCTTGTCCGCTCTAGTTCCGGACACATGCATTTTTATGATTGCACCGAGGAGCCGCGAGTCTTGAATTGTCCGACTTGCACAATTCTCAGGCTTCTCTCCTCTACACCCCTGGTTCCTTCTCCATCCATGAGCTGAACCAGAGGTTGACAAACACCAAAAGAAAAAGAATGCGGATCACTTTGTCTTCCGAGGCCGCAAGTTGTATCGCCTTGCTCCTGGTATCGTATGATCTGTGAACAGTGCCGGTGCACTTTCAGATTCAGGCTTGAAGTCAGCCTGTGGCGCTTCTGCAGGTGCTGGTGTGAGCCGCGCCAATGATGGAGATTCAGTCTTTGGAGTGTTGGCAAGTGCTGGTGGGCGCCAAAGGGGTACACGATTTAGTTTTGCTGGTATCTGCAAGGCAGATTTCACGCCGGTCAGCAGTGATGTCGATTCTGCTGGGCAACGTTGGGGCTCTCGTTGCCCTTCCCCCTCTTTGACACTCGTCTCAGGCTTTGTTTCGAGTTTCACTTCACGTTTTGGCAGATCAGGTGGCTGCACACTGGCAACAGTTTTTCGTTTCTGCGACCGCTGTCTCTTTCCGGTCATCAGTGTCAGGCAATACTTTCAGTGCAGTTGGAATCTTTTTGGCATGGGTGGCATGGATCCACGACTTCCTTGCATCCACCCGTATTGCCGTCTGCGTCGCCAAAAGTACTTGATGGGGCCCGCGCCACCTGGGTGCTAATGATGACTTTCTTTCGAAGTTTTTTAGCAGCACCCAGTCTCCTGGCTCCAGCGCGTGCCCCGGACCGGTATACCGCACGGGTAATGCCTCCTGCACCTGCTGATGAATCAAACGCAATTTCTGCATTAAAAGGCCACAATAAGTACTAAGCACAGGATGTTCCATCTCACTGAGTCGTTTTGGCGGGGGTGCGCACCATACATTTGCCGGCCTCCCCATTATGATCTCGTATGGGGAGAGCCCAGTTTTAGCCTTACAGACGTACGCATGCATAATAGTGCTATTTGTAATGCATCCACCCAACTCAACTTGCTTCCCGCACAAATCTTGCTAATCTTTGATTTAAGAATCCCGTTGTGCCTCTCCACAAGACCGGCAGAACTCGGATGCTTTGAACTATGGAATCTCAATCTGGACACCTGCACATATATCTGTAACACCACTGCACCCACAAAATGTGGTCCATTATCGGACCATAGGACACGGGGCAAGCCAAATCTGGAAAAATACTCCTTCAACATTACTTTTGCCATAGTCATCGCTGTGCAGTCTTTTAAAGGATATGCCTCCACCCACTTACTGAATGCACAGATTACCACCAAGACGTATTTTAAGTTTTGGCACCTTTCCATCAAACGGCATGGAGGGCGGGCCAAAACTGCCTGTTGGTGTCACTGTTCCCTTTCCTACATTGTGTTGTAAACACATGATACAGTTCTGCACCAACCTCTCTGCATTCTTTTTTATGTTTGCATTCTGCCATACTGTAGAAAGGTGCTGTATCATTTTCTTGGCACAGATGCGCGTAGGGCTGTGGGCCATTGTGACCATTGCAGTCACATATGACTTTGGCAACATTCCGTTTCTAGTTCCCTTGTCTACCCAACAACCCTCCAAATCCAACTCAGCAGATCCCTCTGCCCATCCCTGTATTTCATCGGCCGTAGCCTCGGCCTGCATTTCTTTGACAGTCGCAACTCCATCTTCTATCATACATGGTACTTCCTCTGTCTGAACCGTCATCATCTTGGTATTCAAATCAGTGGCAGTTTGTTTCGCAATCCTGTCTGCAAACGCGTTTCCCTCTCCTATTTTACGTGTTACTTTTTTTACTATAGTTACTATCTTGGTTCAATACTGCACCCTCTTTACTTTGGCAATGATAGTTATAAACGTACTCTTCTCGCTTTCTGTCAATAGGCATATCACGCCAACATTGCTATCTTTCATTAGTTCGGTATTCAAAATACTTGCGAGCTGTCAGCGGTCTACTGCAAAGTGCCCCAGGGTCACAATACGAAGGCCAACCCACTGGTCTGTCCCTATGTGTTCGCTTGACCCGCTGCAACTTCTTCTTTTGTCGGCTTCTGAGCTTTTCACAGGTCCGCTCGCATACCCTCAGCCGCACCTTTCTGGAAGGGAGTCTATCTCATGCCATGCATACTCCGGTGCTTACCAGCCACCGGAGTAGGGCACATGATAAGGAGAGCTTCTCTCTCCCACAGGATAGCCTGTCACAGCACTGCTTCCCGCTGTGCAACCTCTGAAGCTCAGGTCTTTGAGTCCTATGACTCTCTCAGGACCGTAATCCGCTATAAACACAGCAACGGCTCTGTTGTCTTCTCCTCTCTTCCTCTTTAGCTCCCACTGATTATGATTACTTTCCTTTCTTCTCTCCTAATGGCCTGCACCTGAAGGGGCCTTTAACATTCAAAGGTCACACTCAGGTGTGGGTCCTTAGGATCACTAGACTGCACACTGCCGTCTGTACCTCTAAGCGTCTCTTCCTCGTCCCAGTACCTAGAGCATTATGGGACTTGAAGTCCCCAATCTTCTGGTTCTTTTTTATCTCAAAGGTCTCAATTTTAACCTTATTTAATTCATTCTGCTTATAGAATACACCTTTATGCAAGGGTTTTAGAGGCATTAATGTTTGGTTCGGGACTTCATTATTCAAATCTAAGAGGGAATGCTAATTATCAGAAGAAATGGATTAGGCTTTGATCCTTGCATAAACCATTCCCATGCTGTCTGTAGGAGTTTCACCACTAACAACTTAGGTAATTTTGGGAAGGGAAGCCTTTCTCTGGCAACAAGGCATTCATTATTTCGGTTTAATGAAGATGATGAATACTGCGTCTCTCCTAACAGAGTCATCCTATTCCCTTGGTGGCCCCCTCCTCTCAGGTGATCCCGGCTAATACCACCCCTAGGGTGCCTTCCCCCGGCCACCTGGGAGGAGACATTAGGCAAGGATTCTGTGAGGACTCTGCAGGATACATCACACTGAGTTCACGGGTTTCGCACCGAAATACATTGGAAAACCCAGGCCTTCACTTAAATCTTCTGTGGGCCTTTATGAAGTTTTGGCGGTGCTTCAGAACCAGGGGTTCCAAAATAATATTCATGAAAAGAAAGAACGAGGCGCGAGGACTGTCCCAGCTCTTCCCACTATTTTGTATATAAACTGAATGAGAACTGCCAGCTGCAGGACTGAAAGCAGCATTTCAAGGACTATTGCTTCTTAAATGTTCTAATTGGTTGGTGGTGGCAAAGACTGAGAATATCAAATAATGCATACTTTGTTATGATGTGTCCTTTCAAATGCAAGTGACCCCTCTAACAGGGAAATCCCAGTTATACAAAGCATATACAAGCTTTGAACTACTCATAACCACCGGCACTGGCGAGGGTTCTATTCCACTGCTTGTCCAGCTTGCTGTAGAGGTGGAGCACGCGTGAATATCGGGATTGTCCCCACCCCTCAAGCAGCAGCCTACCGCAAACGGTTAAGTCATAGCTCTTCAGCACAAGACCACCCTAGACATGTGTTGTCCTTTATTGGGGGTCATCGGTGAGGTGTGATTTTGGGCTTCGATTGGTACGGTTGGGTGCCACACTGTGCAAAGTGCCAAGCCATGTCAGTGTAGGAGAGTGATTAAAGGAAATGAAACTTCTGCAGAGAACTAGCCACACTTAAGGGCTCCTTCCGAGTTTGGCAGTGAGGTAAAAAAGTGATGGCAATTCTATTACCGACACTTTTACTGCACTGCTAAATCTCGAGTTTGACATTGGATTTGAGGATTTACCTCCAGCATCATGGTGGGGGGAAACCCTTCATTTTACCACCATTAAATCAGCAAAGTCAGGGGAATTACTGCCGGCGGAATTTCCACCAGTGGTAATGCCATCAAAATCCTCCTGGAGCCCTACGTACTCTAAAAAATGGTGTCTTGCACTGCTTACCACCACTTGTAATCCCGTGGTAAATATACAGGACCGAGTAGCGGTAACAGTAAATCCATTTGGCGGTAATTCAGCAGAATTCCCGCCAAACTCGGAATGTGCCCCATAATCCTTTGCTGCACTGATGACTCTATGTGATGGGAGAAAGGTGTTATCCAAGTAGCAGTGATACACCCAACCCGGGTCACTGTGGGAGCAAGGCCTTGATGAAGTGTATGCTTCAGCTCAGCTCTCCATTGCCCTGACCTGGGGATAAACCGATGAAGCCAGCCTGGTCTCTCATAAATAGTAGTGTCGACTGGTGCCAGAAGTGCTGGTGCTGCATGCAAAAACAAATCTAAACCGTTAAGGGTTAAAAAAAGGAAGTGTTCAAACTAGTTAGTATACAAAAAATCAAAATCTATGAACTAAACACCCAAACCTATTAAGCTATTCAAACTTGAGAAAAATACAGAAATAGATCAAAACGTTTTTAAATAAAGTCTACAGGCCCATCTATAAAACCTCAGCCCATGACAATTGGGAGCCTACCTGCAAACATACACATTGGCTTCTTACGCCACATGGGTGTGGGTCTGAGGTCAGTCGGCAAACACCTGTGGGGGCAAGGGGTGAGCCTCGAAATGGCTGAGGGCAAATGTGGAGGTGAAAATGTATAAGATATACACATTCCTTTCCCTGCTGCGGCCACGTCTACCAATGCAGTTATGACTCACCCTCTCCGTCATACAGTTCAGGAAGGACCTAAAGGCCCTACTCTTCAAATAACATCTCATCCATCGCAGAGCGCTCTACTCAACCCTACTCCCTTCATACAACCACGTCTACCAATGGGGTTATGACTTACCCTCTCTGTCCTACGCTTCAGGAAGGACCTGAAGACCCTGCTCTTCAAATAACCTCATCAATCGCAGAGTGCTCTACTCAACCCTACTTCCCTGCTACAACCATGTCTACCAATGCAGGTATGACTCACCCTCTCCATCCTACGCTTCAGGAAGGACCTGAAGACCCTGCTCTTCAAAAAACATTGTCAATCTCAGAGTGCTCTACTGAACCCTACTCGACCACGTCTGCCAATGGGGTTAAGACTTATTGCCATCAACTCTTTTACTGCTCTCATCTCATTTGGGTCTGGGTCAGTTCGACCATGAGGTTGTTTTTTCTTTGTCAACATATGCATACATCCTTCCGTACATCCCTCAGTTACCTCAGCGCAAACTATGGGTAGACAATGTATACAACAACAGCACGTTAGGAATATTTCAAACACCACTAATAATATTGAGATCAACTTCCATCCCCAATAACTTAGTATTCCCCAAAACCAAGATCCTATTCCCCAGCTCCCTTCTCCAGTAGGGAGTTCAGAGCTTAGGACGTGCATTTTCTTTCTTGCTTCAAAGATTGTGGGGGAATAGTCATCGACATAAACGCAACACGCTGATCCCACTATTTTGCAAATCCCCCCACGATCAACCAGGATCACATTGAGAGCCATTCTATTTTGCAGCGTCATTAACCTGATTCCTCTTTCTTCCAACGTCATGTTAAATAGTATATCTGTTGTTGTGTTTATTGTATTTTTTAGGATTCTGGACAGTTGCCTTATATTATAGGAGTTCACTATCTGCCCTAAGAATGGAATGAATGATTTTGCTACCTCAGTTGCTATTAAAACACCCTTGTCAGTCCTTTTGACTCTAGTTCTGGATAATCTGGCCATGGCTGCTGTTTCTAAGAGGAATACTCCTGGGAACAGTAGACCTAGGTAACATGTACCTCCCCAGTTTCTGGGAAACCAAGGATATGCTTTCTCGCCACATATAAAATAAACTGGATCACCTACATATACTGGTTCTTTTCCCATTTTAATACCACTGTATTCATGCAACCAGTATATGTTCCGACTGAAAAAGAGCCTTTCTTTTTTAGACAAAAAGGGACAGTTCTTGGGCTATAATTCACCGTGTAGGATGGGGGAATTGCATCTTTGTCCCCTTCTGTTCTTACACGAAACGTCATTACAGATGTTTTTCTGGTGGGGACAATCTATCTCGTCTATTTTGTCGTGTTATCTTTTGTGTATTTTTCCTCGTGGGCTCTGGGGCTATTACTTGTGCTTTATGGAAAATGGAACAACCCCCAGGCTTTTTTATTATCTCCTCAAACTCATTCATGTTGGTTCTGTCTAATTGACCCGTATTACTCTCATTCCATTTCCCATAGAACATTCCACCTAAAGATGCACTACATGCAGAACTTAATGGTAGTGGCTGCACATACCACCCTATTCCTTTCCCAGCATGCTGTGGTAAATGGGCACATACCCAGCAATTTGTTTTCTTCAGAATTGCATGTGTCATGTTCATGATCGGTGTGCAGTCATAATGTCGACAGTCAAAATGTCGACAGTCAAAATGTCGATAAATAAATGTCGAAAAACAAAAATGTCGACATTTTTTCGAAATTTTGTATTTATTGTAAGAATAAATAAATAAATAAATAATTAGAATGTGTTGAGTATGAGGGGTGGGAGGGTGGTTGGGTAGGGTGTGGGGGAGGTGGCAGGGGGGTGTTGGGTGAGGGGGGTTGGGGGGGAACCCCCCCCAATAGTAAATGATACTCTTTTTGGTTATTTATTTATTGAAAAAATAAATAAATAAATATATAATTAGAATGTGTTGAGTATGAGGGGTGGGAGGGTGGTGGTGGGGGGGGGGGTGGCAGGGGGGTGTTGGGTGAGGTGTTGATAGTTTTAAGTGACATTTTTTTGTCGACTTTTTTTTTTCGAAAAAATGACTGTCGACATTATTATTTGACATTTTTTTTTCGACATTTTTGTTTGTCGACATTTTTTTTCCGACATTTTGACTATAAACCTTCATGATCAATAGCAAAGTATTATTTCCAAAACCTTCCCTGTGTCTTTCTTCCATTGTGGGCGGATATATTAATTATTGGTAAAAAAATGTCTAATGGGTGTATTGTTTCCACCCACCATAATATTAGGGCTGTCGATATTGGTGCTACCACGCTCATAAAGCACATTATTATTGTCAGTACCAGCATACAATTTGTTTTATCATGCGTTTTTCTTAAGCTTACAGTCTTTATAATTGACTCATTCTCAGCGGTGGTGGTGCAGGAGGAGGCTGGAACCTGTCCCGGCATGTTTCTCGTCGTTCTTCTTCTTTCTTATCACAGTTCGTTGTGGATATCTCTCTTCGTCGCGCTTGCTCTGATGTTAATAAGTTCAATGGAATTGTCACAGTTCAGTTCTGCCTGTCCTTTTTAGCCTGGATTCGTTTATTCGTTTTTAGGCAAGATCACTTGTCCTTTCTTATACTGCTCAGAGGACCTTTGATCAGTTATCTTATTGCCTTAGTATCATGTGCGCCCAGCTTGTCCGCTCTGGTTCCTGACACATGTACTTTTAATCAGTTATCTCATTGCCTTAGTACCATGCGCGCCCAGCTTGTCCGCTCTGGTTCCTGACACATGTACTTTTATGATCGCACCGAGGAGCCGCGAGTCTTGAATTGTCCGACTTGCACAATTTTCACCCTTCTCTCCTCTACACCTCTAGTTCCTTCTCCGTCCATGAGCTGAACCAGAGGTTGACATAAACACCAAAAAAAACTGCGGATCACTTTGTCTTTCGAGGCCGCAAGTTGTATCGCCTCACTCCTGGTATCATGTGATCCGTGAAGAGTGCCGGTGCACTTCCAGATTCAGGCTCAAAGTCAGCCTGTGGCGCTACTGCAGGTGCTGGTGTGCGCCGCGCCAATGATGCAGATCCTTTCTTTGGCGTGCTGGCAAGTGCTGGTGGGCGCCAAAGGGGTACACGATTTGTTTCTGCTGGTATTTGCAAGGCATATTTCGTGTCGGCCAGCAGTGATGTCGATTCTGCTGGGCAATGTTGGGGCACTCTTTGCCCTTCCCCCTCTTTGGCAATCGTCTCAGGCTTTGTTTCGAGTTTCACTTCTCGTTTTGGCAGATTAGGTGGCTGTTTACTGGCAACAGTTTCTTTCGTTTCTGGGACCGCTGTCTCTTTCCGGTCATCAGTGTCAGGCAAGTCTTTCAGTGCAGTTGGAATCTTCTTGGCATGGGTGGCATGGATCCACGACTTCCTTCCATCCACCCGTATTGCCGTCTGCGTCGCCAAGAGTACTTGATAGGGCCCCCGCCACCTGGGTGCTAATGATGACTTTCTTTCAAAAAATTTTAGCAGCACCCAGTCGCCTGGCTCCAGCGCTTGCCCCGGACCGGTGTATCTCACTGGTAATGCCTCCTGCACCTGCTGATGAATCAAACGCAATTTCTGCATTAAAAGGCCACAATAAGTACTAAGCACAGGATGTTCTACCTCGCTAAGTCGTTTTGGCTGTGGTGCGCACATACATTTGCCGGCCTCCCCATCACGATCTCGTACGGGGAGAGCCCAGTTTTAGCCTGCACAGACCTATGCATGCATAATAGTGCTATTGGCAATGCATCCACCCAACTCAACTTGCTTCCCGCACAAATCTTACTAATCTTTGATTTAAGAATCCTGTTGTGCCTCTCCACAAGACCGGCAGAACTTGTATGCCTTGAACTATGTAATCTCTTATCAATCTGAAGACCAGCACATATCTGTAATACCACTGCACCCACAAAATGTGGTCCATTATCAGACCATAGGACAAGCCAAATCTGGAAAAGTACTCCTTCAACATTACTTTTGCTGTGCTCATTGCTGTGCAGTCCTTCAAGGGATATGCCTCCACCCACTTACTGAATGCACAGATCACCACCAAGACGTATTTTAAGTTTTGGCACCTCTCCATCTCTATGAAATCAAAATGGATCACCTCAAATGGCATAGAGGGTGGGCCAAAACTGCCTGTTGGAGTCACTGTTCCCTTCCCTACATTGTGTTGCAAACACGTGATACAGTTCTGCACCAACCTCTCTGCATTCTTTTTTATGTTTACATTCTGCCATACTGTAGAAAGATGCTGTATCATTTTCTTTGCACAGATATGCGTAGGGCTGTGGGCCATTGTGACCATTGCAGTCACGTACGAATTTGGCAACATCCAGTTTCTAGTTCCCTTGTCCACCCAACAACCCTCCAGATCCAACTCAGCAGAGCCCTCTGCCCACCCCTGTATTTCATCGGCCGTAGCTTCGGCCTGCATTTCTTTGACAGTGGCAACTCCATTTTCTATCATACAGGGTATTTCCTCCGTCTGAACCGTCATCATTTTGGTATTCAAATCAGTGGCAGTTTGTTTCGCAATTCTGTCTGCAAACGCGTTTCCCTCTCCTACTTTGCATGTTACTTTTTTATGTGCCTCGCATTTCACTATTGCTAGGCGCTTTGGAAACGTGAGTGCAGACAGCAACCGTACAATCAAATGGCCATGTTGAATTCTGGCGCCATGTGATGTCAAAAACCCTCTCTCAGCCCAGAGTCGACCAAAGTTATGAACCACTCCAAAAGCATACGGACTATCAGTATATATATTCACATTCAAATTTTCAGAAATCTCGTCAAGCTCCGGTTACTGCTATTTCCGCGGCTTGTGCTGAATTAGAGGATTCTTTTACTTTCTACAACACTCTCTAGGGTAGTGATAGCGTATGCGGCAGTTGTCGTGCCATCTGGTAATTTAAAACATGAGCCGTCACAAAATAACTCTCCATCCGGCTCTTTCTGTGGAATATCACTTAAATCAACTCTCCCCTTGGTTTCTTCCTCAGTGACCATTAAGCAATCGTGGGGGGGGTGATTCATTCTTCCCAATTTCTTTTATGGTTAATGGCATTAATTCTGCAGGATTCAAAGCGCTACACCTCGTAATTTGGATATGGGGCGCGAACAAGATAATCTCATATCTTGACAATCTAGCAGAGGTGAGGTGTTGCGTCTGTGTCCTATTTAATAGAACGTCTATGGCATGTGGCACCATCAGAATTAAAGTGTGCCCCAATACCATCCCGTCCGTTTGTTTCACTGACGCAGCAGCCGCCGAGACAGATCGCAAACATCGTAGTAGTGCACGCACTACAGGGTCCAGCGCAGAAGAAAAATAGCCGCACGGCCTATTTCTTCCACCTTGTTCCTGTGTCAAAACCGCCAATGCACATCCTTCACTTTCACACACAAACAGTCTGAAAATGTTCTTATAGTTCGGCGCACCCAAAACTGGAGCCAAGCATAATGCTGTTTTCAATCCATCAAATGCTCTCCGACATTCCTCATCCCACTGCAAAGGCATAACCGCATCTTTTCTAGTCAAATTCACTAATGGTTTCACAATCAACGCAAAGTTACCAATCCATTGCCGGCAATATGAAGCCATGCCTATTATGGCTCTGACTCCTTTTTGTGTCTTTGGAATAGGCATACAAGAAATACTTTCTATGCGTTCTGGGGTTAGTCTTCTCCCTCCTTTCGAAAGTAGGTAGCCCAAGTAAACTACCTCCTTTCGATTATACTGAAATTTCTTCAAACTAGCTTTATGGCCATGTGCCGCTAGGTGTGACAGTAGTAATGCAGTGCTTTCTTTACAAATCTCCTCTGTGTGGGCAGCTAGCAATAAATCGTCTATGTATTGCAAAAGTACACAACCCAGGGTAATTCCAGCATGTCTAGTTGTTCTTTTAATGCTCTACTGTAAATACTTGGACTTTCCGTAGAACCTTGCGGAATCCGTGTAAATGTAAATGATTGTCCTCCTAATGTGAACGCGAACAAGTATCTACTCTCCTTGTCCACTGGAATACTAAAGAATGCGTTCTTCAAATCTATTACACTAAAATATTCTGCTGAAACAGGTATCATTGTCAATATTGTAGTGACGTCTGGCACTAGAGGAAATTGCGGATGTACTACTTTATTCAATGCACGTAGATCAATTATGAAATGGTATGGTACCTCATTACCTCCTTTTTTATAAACCGGAAGGATCGGGCTGTTACATGTACGGCCTGTGATTTCCTCTATTACCCCTAATCTCACCAAATCAGTAACAATACTCTCCAATCCTTTCTCACCTTCAACCGAAATTTTGTATTGGGGTATTCGCGGTAGGGTAACACCTTTTAAAATAATCTTTACTGGCTCTATCTTTAAACATCCCACATCGTTGTCATGCATTGCCCATATACAGGTTGGTACTTTACTTAGTTCCCCTGGTAACGCTTCGGACATGAATTCTGACACAGGGGCATCGTGTGGCCATATCGTTAGAAACACTCCGTCTGCCGTGCAATGTATGACAGAAGGAACAAGTTACTTACCTGTAACTGTTGTTCCCCAGCATGGGTCTGGCATGGATTCACATGCTCATGAATATTCCCCGTCGTCAGGCTGGGAATCCTCGGTAAAGAAAAAACCAGTATCAGTTTCGTTTCTGATCTGTCTTTCGTAGTAATAACCAATCACTGGTCTCTGCGTCATACTGACCACAGCCAATGACTGCCCTCTACCTAAGCACCGCCTCTGGCAGCCATCTTCAGATTTGGAAGCACGTGAAGTGGCAGTATGACCAAGTGAAGAGCCGCAGAGGGGTAGGCGGGAGGGTTCGCATGTGAATCCATGCCAGACCCATGCTGGAGAACAACAGTTACAGGTAAGTAACTTGTTCCTTCTCCAGCATGGGGTCTGGCATGGATTCACATGCTCATGAATAAAGAATACATAGCAGTATACACATGCACAACCACGGGAGGTGGCAAAGGCTCAACATTAAGCATCTTACCTCCTCACCAGGCTCACCTCAGGCGAACAGGTTGCGCAGCACTGCTTGGCCGACCCTGGACTCCTCCCTGGAATCCCGATCGACGCAGTAGAACTTCGTGAAGGTGTGCGTCGACCTCCACGTAGCAGCCCTGCATATGTCCAGCAGGGGCACACCAGAAAGGAACGCCGTGGTAGCTGCGATCGCTCTGGTGGAATGGGCTCTCGGACGGCCGGGCAGAGGTCGGTTTGCCAACCGATGACAGTACATGATACAGCCGGAGAGCCATCTGGAAATGGAAGCCTTCGAGAGAGCCTTCCCCTGATTGACAGGTCCAAAGTTCACAAAGAGTTGTGACGTCTTCCGAAAACACTTCGTGCGGTCCACGTAGAACTTCAGCGCTCTAGCTACATCCAGCGAGTGCAAAGTCCTCTCAGCCGGCGACGAAGGCGACGGAAAGAATACAGGCAACACCAAGGGTTCGTTGAGATGGAAGTCCGACGGTACCTTGGGCATGAAGGAGGGGAGCGTCCTGAGCACTACCCTCGTGTCGTGGAAAGTCAAGTACGGGGCCTTGCAGGAAAGGGCCTGGATCTCTCCCACTCGTCGTGCGGAGGTGATGGCCACAAGAAAAGCAGTTTTCCACGATAGAAACTTCAACGGAGCCGAGTGCAGAGGCTCGAACGGAGGTCCCATGAGCTTGGTCAGCACTACGTTGAGCTCCCACGCCGGGGCCGGAGCCTTCACCGGCGGGAACGATCTGAACAGTCCCTTCATGAACTCTTTCACCAGGCGATGAGACCACAAGGACGTCCGTCCCGTGGTTCTGGTGTATCGGGAGATCGCAGCAAGATGAATCTTGATGGACGCGTGTGCCAGGCCAACTTTGGCCAGCGTCAGCAGGTACGGCAGTACTTGGGGAGCCGTAATCCGTAGAGGGTTAATCTTCTGTGCGTGGCACCAGACAGAGAACCTCTTCCATTTGTGTCCGTAGCATTTAAGAGTCGAGGACGCCCTGGCCATTGCAAGAATCTCTCTGCAGTCGGCCGGTATGTCGTATCCTCCAAACTCTAGCGCTGCAGGAGCCAGGCCTGCAAGTTCAGCGACTTCGGGTCGTGGTGGAGGATGGCGCCTCCTTCCCTGGAGAGTAGATCCGCGTCCGCCGGCAGTTTGATCGGCGGGGACGCTGACAAGTCCAGAAGGTCCGGGAACCATACCTGCCTCGGCCACGAGGGTGCGACGAGGATCATCCTGCACCGTGACCTCTTGAGCAGGTTGACTAGCCGGATTAGCAGAGGCAAGGGAGGGAACGCGTAGAGGAACAGGCCCTCCCAGGGGAACGAGAAAGCATCGCCCATGCTCCTCGTCTGGGGAAACCTGCTGGCGAACCTCCGGCACTTGGTGTTCGTCGCTGTCGCGAACAAGTCGATCTGGGGTGTGCCCCACCGTCGGAAGAGACGATCCACCAGATCCTGCCGTAGTTCCCACTCGTGGCACGAGCGCAGCTCCCTGCTGAGTGAGTCGGCGATGGTGTTTTTTATCCCTGCCAGATGAAACGGCACCAGAAAAATCCTTTGGGCGACGGCCCAATGCCACAGGTCCTGCGCCTCCTTGGACAGCGCTGGGGACCTGGTTCCGCCCTGTTTCCTGATGTAAAACATGGTGGTGGTGTTGTCGGTGAAGATCCTCACCATCTTGCCCTTGAGGGACGGAAGGAAAGACCTGAGAGCCCAAAACACTGCACGGAGCTCCAGGACGTTGATATGCAGGGACTTCTCCGTCGGGAGCCAGAGTCCCTTTGCGTGCAGATTTTCGGTGTGCGCTCTCCACCCTTCCAGGGAGGCATCCGTAGTCACCGTCTCCTGGTGGGCTGGGGTCTGGAAGTCCATGCCCGCCGTCAGATGCGCGCGGGTGCCCCACCACCGTATCGCTCGTCGGAAGTTCTCGTCGAGCTTGATCCTTTCCTCGAAGCTGCCCGTCGTCTGGATCCAGCGCGCATCCAGGAATTCTTGCAACGGGCGCATCCGGAGCCTGCACATGGGAATGAGGTAAATGCAGGAAGACATCATCCCGAGGAGGGACTTGATGGACCTCACTTTGGCCGCGTCGGCCACCAACATCCGTTGCACCTTGCCCAAGATGGTCGTGGTCCTCTCCTCCGACGGGGAGGCCAGCAGGGACACTGTGTCGAGCCTCGCTCCGAGAAACAGTGCGACTTGCGCGGGCACCAGGTGGGATTTGGCGTAGTTCACGAAGAATCCCAGGTCCGTGAGGAGTTGGACGGTCCTTGCCGTGTGAACCACGGCGAGTTCCCTCGTCTTGTTCAGACGTCGGAGGTCTAGGATGGGGCGCCATCCTCCCGTCTTCTTCTTCACGAGGAAGTATCTCGAGTAAACTCCGGAGCCCCGAAGCCTCTTTGGGACGATTTTGATGGCGCCCTTTCTGAGCATCGCCTTTACCTCCAGGAGAAGTTGAGGGACGTGAAGTTCTTTCCTGGCCACGGGGGGGACACGCGGGCACCTTCTTTGAAACTCGAGCGCGTGGCCCCGGGCCAGGGCGTCCAGAACCCAACGGTCGGTGGAGATGGACTCCCACACGCTGACGAAGCCCGCCAGCCGGCCTCCCACCGGGGTGCTCCGGTGGGGGCCCGACCCCACAGCCGGTTCAATCCTGCTTGGACGCGGCCTTGCCGCCTTGACCTCCTGGGCGACGACGGCGGGGTCCGCTAGACTTGCCTCGTCCTCTGTAGGTCTCTTGCGACGACGAGCGGGCCGCTTGACGGTAGGAAGCGAAACCGCCGCCGGAACCTCTGGAGGCGCCCTTGCCTCCGCTGCTCCGAAAGGGCGTCCGACGTTGCTGCAGAACTCGAGGGCCCGGGCCGTCTCAGTATCCGCCTTGATGGCCTGAAGGGAATCGTCCACTGTCTTCCCAAACAGGTTGTTCCCGTCGAAGGGCATGTCCAGGACTCTGGTCTGGACGTCCTGCCGGAAATCCGTAGCTTTGAGCCATCCACGACGTCGAAGGCAAACGCCGTTGCCCAGCTGGCGGAACCCAGTGTCGGCGATGTCCGTCGCCACGGTGATGGCGTGGTCAGAGGCCACCTCACCTTCCTGCAGGATCTCCAGGGCCTCCGCCCTCTTGTCGTCCGGCAGAAAATCCAGCAGGGGAGCTATCTTGTACCAGAGCTCCCTGTCGTAGCGAGCCACGATAGCCAAGGCGTTGGCCGCTTTAATCGTCGTCGCTGCCGACGAGATGACTCTACGTCCCATAGCATCCAATTTCTTTCCCTCGCCGTCCGGCGGGGAAGTCGATGTGGAGGCCGCACCCCCCCCGCTTTCTTCCTGGCTGCCGCGGAGACGACGGAATCCGGGGTAGGCTGTGCCCGGAGGCACAGGGGGGCCGTGTCCGGGACCCGGTACTTCTTCTCGTACCGGTCTCTTCTAGCTGGCGTCGTGGAAGGGTTCTTGAGGAGGGAAAGGCCCTCATCCCAAATGTCGTCCAACAGAGGCACTGCAAGGACCGTCTTCCTCTTGGCCTCGCGCCGCTGATAAAGGAAGCCTTCCTTTTTCTTCTCCTCAGGGCAGAGTTGGAAAAGCTCGGAAGCCCTGGAGATCATGGAGTGGAAAGATCCGATCTCGTCGGGCGGAGAAGCCCTGGCGGGAGGCGACGACGGAATATCCTCGTCGTATGCCTCGTCGTCCGTACCCGTCGCTGCCGAGTCAGTCCCCGTATCATCCCCTCGGGTGGACGGGGGAGAGGGCTGGACGGGGCGCGACGGTTGAAAAGGAGGTGGTGGATGGATCCTTCTTTTCTTGGTAGGAGGAACACCAGAAGGTCCCGGTTCTGGGTCCCCCGAAGGGAAAGGTTCTTCCGTCGGTAACGGTAGTCTCGTCCTTATCTCGGAGCATAAGGACTGTATGGCCAACAAAATGGCCGCCGAGTTGTCTTGCGGCGCTGGCAGAGGGGAATCCGACGGGCGAGCAGGGGCCCCGTCGGTATCCTCGACGATGTCGTCGTCGTCGTCACCTGCGTCGGGGTCCATTCCGACGGGCTGGCCTTCTTCCACGCCTAGGCCGTGGCTTAAGACCTCGATCAGCTCCTCTTTTGAGGTTGAGGCCGAATCTACGACGACGCCCTGCCCCCCCTTCTTCTTCCCCACGGGGGGTTTCACGGGGGTCCTATCGATGGGCACAAAAGAAGACTCCCTCCGAGGAGGCAGGGAGATTCTGGGCCCCGAGGTCGCCACCACTGGCGCAGCCTCCACAGGCTGAGCCAGGGCCGCCGCGACCGTTTCGATAGAGGGCTTGGTCGGATGGATCAAGGCCTTCACCACCTTAGGTGCGCTCACCGCCTTATCCTTGAGGGAGGGGGCACTGCCACGCTCCTCCTCTGCCTTAGAGCTCGACCGGGGCCTCTCCAGGAGTTTCGCCGGGTGCTCGGCCTTCCTCTTACCCGACCCAGAGCGTTGGCTCGTGGTTGATGGTGCCGGGGAGGGTGCGCCCTGCCTGGCGCCCGTAGAGCCCGACCGTTCGGCGCTCCCGGTGCCAGCGGACTCGCGGTGCTTAGCCTTATGTTGGGCCCCCGTCGCCGGGGCGCCCTCAAAGGTCTTAGAAGACCGCTCGGGTTTCTTCTTCTTCTCGCCAGACGGGCTCTTACCCTCCAGCCAGTTGGCGAGACGTTGATGGCGGTCCTTCATGGTCCGTTCCGACATGTTGCCGCAAAACGCACAGTCCTTCTCCACGTGCGTCTTGTCCTCATGAAGGCAGTAAAGGCAGAAAGAGTGTTCGTCCTCCTTAAAGACGTTCTGCAGCTGGCATCCAGGGCAGACCCTGAACAGCTTTCCGGGCGTCGAGCTTCCCTTCTCGTGGGCCATCTCCGAGACCGGGCCTGAGAAGCTTCTGGAGTCCTCCGAAGTGTAGCTCGACGAAATCTTCACCCTTGAGGGGCGCAGACGAATCCGACACGGGTCCCCGTTGATCGGATGTAGGATCGGTGGAGCTTGAGGCTCTTTTGACCGAAAGAAATCGAGTTTTTGAGAAAAAACGCGAAAAAATAGCACTAACGCTCGAGAGCAATAGCACGAGGATCCCAACACATGAACGTGCGGTAAAAATCTGAAGATGGCTGCCAGAGGCGGTGCTTAGGTAGAGGGCAGTCATTGGCTGTGGTCAGTATGACGCAGAGACCAGTGATTGGTTATTACTACGAAAGACAGATCAGAAACGAAACTGATACTGTTTTTTTCTTTACCGAGGATTCCCAGCCTGACGACGGGGAATATTCATGAGCATGTGAATCCATGCCAGACCCCATGCTGGAGAACCTAGTTTTTTCAACAAATTTAATCCCAACAAATGTTCTCCACAATTTTCTGTTAGAAGGAAAGGACAATGTTCGGTAAATGGTCCTATGGTAACTGGGACTGGTTTGGACACTGGGTTTATGACTGGTGTACCTGCGAACCCTAGGGAAATATTCTTTTGCCCTGACAGTGGTATATTCGGAACCAAGTGATGGTCTATTGAACACTTCTGTGCTCCTGTATCTACAAGAAAGCGGTGTTCCTCATTCCCGACTCATTTCTACGTAGGGCCCTCTCTGATTCACGGATATAGACACTGGTTCCGACCCCTGTCCTGGGCTGTCCTATTGGGGAAGGAACAAGTTACTTCCCTGTAACTGTTGTTCTCCAGCATGGGTCTGGCATGGATTCACATGCTCATGAATATTCCCCGTCGTCAGGCTGAGAATCCTCGGTAAAGAAAAAATCAGTATCAGTTTTGTTTCTGATCTGTCTTTCGTAGTAGAAACCAATCACTGATCTCTGCGTCATACTGACCACAGCCAATGACTGCTCTCTACCTAAGCCCCGCCTCTGGCAGCCATCTTCAGATTTGGTAGCACGTGAAGTGGCAGTATGACCAAGTGAAGAGCCGCAGAGGGGTAGGCTGGAGGGTTTGCATGTGAATCCATGCCAGACCCATGCTGGAGAACAACAGTTACAGGTAAGTAACTTGTTCCTTCTCCAGCATGGGGTCTGGCATGGATTCACATGCTCATGAATATAAGAATAAATAGCAGTACACCCATGCACAACCACGGGGGGTGGCAAAAGGCTCAACATTAAGCATCTCTTACCTCCTCACCAGGCTCACCTTAAGCAAACAGGTTGCGCAGCACTGCTTGGCCGACCCTGGACTCCTCGCTGGAATCCCGATCGACGCAGTAGAATCTCGTGAAGGTGTGCTTCGACCTCCACATAGCAGCCCTGCAGATGTCCAGCAGGGGCACACCAGATAAGAACGCCGTAGTAGCAGCGATCGCTCTGGTCGAATGGGCTCTCGGACGGCCTGGCAGCGGTCGGTTAGCCATCCGGTGGCAGTGCATGATGCAGCCGGAGAGCCATCTGGAAATAGAAGACTTTGAGAGAGCCTTCCCTTGATTCACAGGTCCAAAGTTCAAGAACAGCTGTGATGTCCTCCGAAAACTCTTCGTGCGGTCCACGTAGAACTTCAGCGCTCTAGCCACATCCAGCGAGTGCAAAATCCTCTCGGCAGGCGACGAAGGAGACGGGAAGAAAACAGGTAACACCAGGGGCTCGTTAAGATGGAAGTCCGACGGCACCTTGGGCAGAAAGGAGGGGTGCGTCCTAAGCACCACCCTCGAGGCATGGAAAGTAAAGTACGGTGCTTTGCAGGATAGGGCCTGGATCTCTCCCACTCGTCGTGCGGAGGTAATGGCCACCAGGAATGCAGTCTTCCACGACACAAACTTCATCGGTGCGGAGTGCCTGGTCAGCACCACGTTGAGTTCCCACGCCGGGGCCGGGGCCTTCACCGGCAGGAACGACCGGAACAGTCCTTTCATAAACACTTTTACCAGTCGATGGGACCACAGGGACGTCCGTCCTGTGGTTCTGGTATATCTGGAGATAGTCGCCAGATGAATCTTAATGGAGGCGTGGGCCAGCCCAGCCTTTGCCAGCGATAGCAGGTACGGCAGCACTTGAGGGGCCGTAATCCGTAGGGGGTTGATCTTCTGTGCTCGGCACCAGATAGAGAACCTCTTCCACTTATGACCGTAGCATTTGAGTGTCGAGGACGCCCTGGCCTTTGCAAGAACCTCTCTGCAATCGGCCGGTATATCGTAGCCTCCAAACTCTAGCGCTGCTGGAGCCAAGCCTGCAGGTTCAGCGATGCCGGGTCGTGGTGGAAGATGGCGCCTCCTTCTCTGGAGAGAAGGTCCGCGTCCGCCGACAGCTTGATGGGAGGGGACGTTGTCAAGTCCAGAAGGTCCGGGAACCAGATCTGCCTCGGCCACGCCGGTGCGACGAGGATCATCCTGCACCGGGACCTCTTGAGCTGGTTGATGAGTCGAAGCAGCAACGGCAACGGAGGGAACGCATACAGGTATAGGCCATCCCAGGGGAACGAGAACGCATCGCATGCTTCTCGGCTGGGGAAACCTGCTGGCAAACCTCTTGCACTTCGAGTTCGTCGCTGTTGCGAACAGGTCGATTTGGGGTTTGCCCCATCGTCGGAAGAGTTGATCCACCTGATCCTGGCGCAGTTCCCACTCGTGACACGCGCGCAGCTCCCTGCTGAGCGAGTCGGCGATGGTGTTTCTTTCTCCTGCCAGGTGGAAGGGAAGGAACAAGTTACTTACCTGTAACTGTTGTTCTCCAGCATGGGTCTGGCATGGATTCACATGCTCATGAATATTCCCCGTCGTCAGGCTGGGAATCCTCGGTAAAGAAAAAACCAGTATCAGTTTCGTTTCTGATCTGTCTTTCGTAGTAATAACCAATCACTGGTCTCTGCGTCATACTGACCACAGCCAATGACTGCCCTCTACCTAAGCACCGCCTCTGGCAGCCATCTTCAGATTTGGAAGCACGTGAAGTGGCAGTATGACCAAGTGAAGAGCCGCAGAGGGGTAGGCGGGAGGGTTCGCATGTGAATCCATGCCAGACCCATGCTGGAGAACAACAGTTACAGGTAAGTAACTTGTTCCTTCTCCAGCATGGGGTCTGGCATGGATTCACATGCTCATGAATAAAGAATACATAGCAGTACACACATGCACAACCACGGGAGGTGGCAAAGGCTCAACATTAAGCATCACATCAACTCAACATTAAGCATCTTACCTCCTCACCAGGCTCACCTCAGGCGAACAGGTTGCGCAGCACTGCTTGGCCGACCCTGGACTCCTCCCTGGAATCCCGGTCGACGCAGTAGAATTTCGTGAAGGTGTGCGTCGACCTCCACGTAGCAGCCCTGCATATGTCCAGCAGGGGCACACCAGATAGGAACGCCGTGGTAGCTGCGATCGCTCTGGTGGAATGGGCTCTCGGACGGCCAGGCAGCGGTCGGTTTGCCAACCGGTGACAGTACATGATACAGCCGGAGAGCCATCTGGAGATGGAAGCCTTCGAGAGAGCCTTCCCCTGATTGACAGGTCCAAAGTTCACAAAGAGTTGTGACGTCTTCCGAAAACCTTTCGTGCGGTCCACGTAGAACTTCAGCGCTCTAGCTACATCCAGCGAGTGCAAAGTCCTCTCAGCCGGCGACGAAGGCGACGGGAAGAACACAGGTAACACCAAGGGTTCGTTGAGATGAAAGTCCGACGGTACCTTGGGCATGAAGGAGGGGTGCGTCCTGAGCACTACCCTCGTGTCGTGGAAAGTCAAGTACGGGGCCTTGCAGGAAAGGGCCTGGATCTCTCCCACTCGTCGTGCGGAGGTGATGGCCACGAGAAAAGCTGTTTTCCACGATAGAAACTTCAACGGGGCCGAGTGCAGAGGCTCGAACGGAGGTCCCATGAGTTTGGTCAGCACCACGTTGAGCTCCCACGCCGGGGCCGGAGCCTTCACCGGCGGGAACGATCTGAACAGTCCCTTCATGAACTCTTTCACCAGACGATGAGACCACAAGGACGTCCGGCCCGTGGTTCTGGTGTATCGGGAGATCGCCGCAAGATGAATCTTGATGGACGCGTGTGCCAGACCAGCTTTGGCCAGCGTCAGCAGGTACGGCAGCACTTGGGGAGCCGTAATCCGTAGAGGGTTAATCTTCTGTGCGTGGCACCAGACAGAGAACCTCTTCCATTTGTGTCCGTAGCATTTAAGAGTCGAGGACGCCCTGGCCTTTGCAAGAACCTCTCTGCAATCGGCCGGTATGTCGTATCCTCCAAACTCTAGCGCTGCAGGAGCCAGGCCTGCAAGTTCAGCGACTTCGGGTCGTGGTGGAGGATGGCGCCTCCTTCCCTGGAGAGTAGATCCGCGTCCGCCGGCAGCTTGATTGGCGGGGACGCCGACAAGTCCAGAAGGTCCGGGAACCATATCTGCCTCGGCCACGCAGGTGCGACGAGGATCATCCTGCACCGTGACCTCTTGAGCTGGTTGACGAGCCGGATTAGCAGAGGCAAGGGAGGGAACGCGTAGAGGAACAGGCCCTCCCAGGGGAACGAGCAAGCATCGCCCATGCTCCTCGTCTGGGGAAACCTGCTGGCGAACCTCCGGCACTTGGTGTTCGTCGCCGTCGCGAACAGGTCGATCTGGGGTGTGCCCCACCGTCGGAAGAGGCGATCCACCAGATCCTGCCGTAGTTCCCACTCGTGGCACGAGCGCAGCTCCCTGCTGAGTGAGTCGGCGATGGTGTTTTTTATCCCTGCCAGATGAAACGGCACCAGAAGAATCCCTTGGGCGACGGCCCAATGCCACAGGTCCTGCGCCTCCTTGGACAGCGCTGGGGACCTGGTTCCGCCCTGTTTCCTGATGTAAAACATGGTGGTGGTGTTGTCGGTGAAGATCCTCACCACCTTGCCCTTGAGGGACGGAAGGAAGGACCTGAGGGCCCAAAACACTGCACGGAGCTCCAGGACGTTGATATGCAGGGACTTCTCCGTCGGGAGCCAGAGTCCCCTTGCGTGCAGATTTTCGGTGTGCGCTCCCCACCCTTCTAGGGAGGCATCCGTGGTCACAGTCACCTGGTGGGCTGGGGTCTGGAAGTCCATGCCCGCCGTCAGATGCGCGCGGGTGCCCCACCACCGTATCGCTCGTCGGAAACTCTCGTCGAGCTTGATCCTTTCCTCGAAGCTGCCCGTCGTCTGGATCCAGCGCGCATCCAGGAACTCTTGCAACGGGCGCATCCGGAGCCTGCACATGGGAATGAGGTAGATGCAGGAAGACATCATCCCGAGGAGGGACTTGATGGACCTCACCTTGGCCGCGTCGGCCACCAACATCCGTTGCACCTTGCCCAAGATGGTCCTGGTCCTCTCCTCCGACGGGGAGGCCAGAAGGGACACTGTGTCGAGCCTCGCTCCCAGAAACAGTGCGACTTGCGCGGGCACCAGGTGGGATTTGGCGTAGTTCACGGAGAATCCCAGGTTCGTGAGGAGTTGGACGGTCCTTGCCGTGTGGACCACGGCGAGCTCCCTCGTCTTGGCGCGGATGAGCCAGTCGTCCAGGTAGGGGTAGACGTGAATCCCCTCGCGGCGCAGCTGCGCCGCCACCGGTGCGAGGCACTTGGTGAAAACCCTGGGTGCCGACCGCAGTCCGAAGGGAAGGGCTTTGAACTGGTAATGACGCCCTTGGACCACGAATCTGAGGAATTTTCGGTGCCCCTTTAGGATGGGAATGTGGAAGTAGGCATCCTCCAAATCCAACGACGATAGGAAGTCTCCTTCCTCCAGCTGACCCAGGACGTGCTGGAGGGTGACCATCCGGAACTTCTGCGCCTTGATGAACTTGTTCAGGCGTCGCAGGTCCAGGATGGGGCGCCATCCTCCCGTCTTCTTCTTCACGAGGAAGTAACGCGAGTAGACTCCGGAGCCCCGAAGCCTCTTTGGGACGAGTTCGATGGCGCCCTTTCTGAGCATCGCCTTTACCTCCAGGAGAAGTTGAGGGACGTGAAGTTCTTTCCTGGCCACGGGGGGGACGCGCGGGCACCTTCTTTGAAACTCGAGCGCGTGGCCCCGGGCCAGGGCGTCCAGCACCCAACGGTCGGTGGAGATGGACTCCCACGCGCTGACGAAGCCCGCCAGCCGGCCTCCCACCGGGGTGCTTCGGTGGGGGCCCGACCCCACGGCCGGTTCAATCCTGCTTGGACGCGGCCTTGCCGCCTTGGCCTCCTTGGCGACGACGGCGGGGGCCGCCAGACTTGCCTCGTCCTCTGTAGGCCTCTTGCGACGACGAGCGGGCCGCTTGACGGTAGGAAGCGAAACCGCCGCCGGAACCTTTGGAGGCGCCCTTGCCTCCGCCGCTCCGAAAGGGCGTCCGCCGTTGCTGCAGTACTCCAAGGGCCCGGGCCGTCTCAGTATCCGCCTTGATGGCCTGAAGGGAATCGTCCACTGTCTTCCCAAACAGGTTGTTCCCGTCGAAGGGCATGTCCAGGACCCTGGTCTGGACGTCCTGCCGAAAGTCCGTAGCCTTGAGCCATCCTCGACGTCGAAGGCAAACGCCGTTGCCCATCTGGCGGAACCCAGTGTCGGCGATGTCCGTCGCCACGGTGATGGCGTGGTCCGAGGCCACCTCACCTTCCTGCAGGATCTCAAGGGCCTCCGCCCTCTTGTCGTCCGGCAGAAAATCCAGCAGGGGAGCTATCTTGTACCAGAGCTCCCTGTCGTAGCGGGCCACGATAGCCAAGGCGTTGGCCGCTTTAATCGTCGTCGCTGCCGACGAGATGACTCTGCGTCCCATGGCATCCAATTTCTTTCCCTCGCCGTCCGGCGGGGAAGTCGACGCGGAGGCCGCACCCCCCCCCCCCCCCGCTTTCTTCCTGGCTGCCGCGGAGACGACGGAGTCCGGGGTAGGCTGCGCCCGGAGGCATAGGGGGGCCGAGTCCGGGACCCGGTACTTTTTCTCGTACCGGTCTCTTTTCGCTGGCGTCGTGGAAGGGTTCTTGAGGAGGGAAAGGCCCTCATCCCAAATGTCGTCCAACAGAGGCACTGCGAGGACCGTCTTCCTCTTGGTCTCGCGCCGTTGGTAAAGGAAGCCTTCCTTTTTCTTCTCCTCAGGGCAGAGTTGGAAAAGCTCGGATGCCCTGGCGATCATTGAGTGGAACGATCCAATCTCGTCGGGCGGAGAAGCCCTGGTGGGAGGCGACGACGGAAAATCCTCGTCGTATGCCTCGTCGTCCGTACCCGTCGCTGCCGTGTCAGTCCCCGTATCATCCCCTCGGGTGGACGGGGAGGAGGGCTGGACGGGGCGCGACGGTTGAAAAGGAGGCGGTGGATGGATCCTTCTTTTCTTGGTAGGGGGAACACCAGAAGGTCCCGGTTCTGGATCCCCCGACGGGAGAGGTTCCTCCGTCGGTAACGGTAGTCTCGTCCTTATCTCGGAGCATAAGGACTGTATAGCCAACAAAATGGCCGCTGAGTTGTCTTGCGGCGCTGGCAGAGGGGAATCCGACGGGCGAGCAGGAGCCCCGTCGGTATCCTCGACGATGTCGTCGTCACCTGCGTCGGGGCCCATTCCGACGGGCTGGTCTTGTTCCACGCCCAGGCCGTGGCTTAAGACCTCGATCAGTTCCTCTTCTGAGGTTGAGGCCGAATCTACGACGACGCCCTGCCCCCCCTTCTTCCCCACGGAGGGTTTCACGGGGGTCCTATCGATGGGCACGAAAGAAGACTCCCTCCGAGGAGGCAGGGAGATTCTGGGCCCCGAGGCCGCCGCCACTGGTGCAGCCTCCACAGGCTGGGCCAGGGCCGCCGCGACCGTTTCGATAGAGGGCTTGGTCGAATGGATCAAGGCCTTCACCACCTTAGGTGCGCTCACCGCCTTATCCTTGAGGGAGGGGGCACTGCCACGCTCCTCCTCTGCCTTAGAGCTCGACCGGGGTCTCTCCAGGAGCTTCGCCGGGTGCTCGGCCTTCCTCTTACCCGACCCAGAGCGTTGGCTCGTGGTTGATGGTGCCGGGGAGGGTGCGCCCTGCCTGGCGCCCGTAGAGCCCGACCGTTCGGCGCTCCCGGTGCCAGCGGACTCGCGGTGCTTGGCCTTATGTTGGGCCCCCGTCGCCGGGGCGCCCTCAAAGGTCTTAGAAGACCGCTCAGATTTCTTCTTCTTCTCGCCAGACGGGCTCTTACCCTCCAGCCAGCTGGCGAGACGTTGATGGCGGTCCTTCATGGTCCGTTCCGACATGTTGCCGCAAAACGCACAGTCCTTCTCCACGTGCGTCTTGTCCCCATGAAGGCAGTAAAGGCAGAAAGAGTGTTCGTCCTCCTTGAAGACGTTCTGCAGCTGGCATCCAGGGCAGGCCCTGAACAGCTTTCCGGGCGTCGAGCTTCCCTTCTCCTGGGCCATCTCCGAGTGGAGTCCTCCGAAGTGTAGCTCGACGAAATCTTCACCCTTGAGGGGCACAGATGAATCCGACACGGGTCCCCGTTGATCGGATGTAGGATCGGTGGAGCTTGAGGCTCTTTTGACCGAAAGAAACGAAGTTTTTGTGAAAAAGCGCGAAAAAATAGCACTAACGCTCGAGAGCAATAGCACGAGGATCCCAACACATGAACGTGCGGTAAAAATCTGAAGATGGCTGCCAGAGGCGGTGCTTAGGTAGAGGGCAGTCATTGGCTGTGGTCAGTATGACGCAGAGACCAGTGATTGGTTATTACTACGAAAGACAGATCAGAAACGAAACTGATACTGGTTTTTTCTTTACCGAGGATTCCCAGCCTGACGACGGGGAATATTCATGAGCATGTGAATCCATGCCAGACCCCATGCTGGAGAATCATTACTATTACTGTAATACGCGTTTGGCTGTGCATCGAAAACATTTCCACTCTTCCCTCTATTTACCCCACTCTGATTTCCATATTGTTGATTTTGCTGTCCCCGACTCTGGTTTGGGGCATTTTGGGTTTGGCCTTGGTTTTGATTACCTCCATTATGATGATGCTGCTGCATACTATTCCTATTCGATCCCTCTCTCCTGGGTGTCCTCTATGCTGTCGTCTCTGACCAGACCCATTTGTATTCTGTAGATGCGGGCATTGCGCTCGCCAATGTCCTTCTTTACAATATGCACACTGATTCGGCCCCACTGTTCCCCCATGCATATTCAAACTACTCCTTACTTGTTCGTTCCCTCGTCCTCCATTATGTCCTACTACTTGCTGCATTTATACCCTTGTCTTTAGATTTACCCTATCCCTCTCCTTTTTCTTTTCCTGCAGTCACTCTGCGCTCATAATATTGGGCCATATGCAGTACTTCGCCCAACGTTTTGCTTGCCATGCACACACTGTCGTCATTATTAGATCCTGAATTGGAAGTTTTAACCCCCTCACATATTTATCAACAAATGACCTCTTCCCTGCTTCTGAACCCACATCCTGCCCACTGAAGTCTGTGAATACTTCTTCAAATCTATTAAAATAATCTGTAGCCAACTCATCTTTGCCTTGTAAACATGCAGTCAATTTGTCCCATTAGATTCTTTTCTCTGGAACAATTATTTTTAACTTCTGTGCTATACGTGCTGGTAATGCCGCCAGGTTCGGTCCTGGTGTTCCTCCAACCGCTTTATTTCTATCCTCTATCATCAAATCCGCCCATGTGGCGCCAAAGGCAGTTGTGTCATCTACCTTCCTTATTTGTTTCCATATATCTGCTGGCAGGATCACCGGGAAGGAACAAGTTACTTACCTGTAACTGTTGTTCTCCAGCATGGGTCTGGCATGGATTCACATGCTCATGAATATTCCCCGTCGTCAGGCTGGGAATCCTCGGTAAAGAAAAAACCAGTATCAGTTTCGTTTCTGATCTGTCTTTCGTAGTAATAACCAATCACTGGTCTCTGCGTCATACTGACCACAGCCAATGACTGCCCTCTACCTAAGCACCGCCTCTGGCAGCCATCTTCTGATTTGGAAGCACGTGAAGTGGCAGTATGACCAAGTGAAGAGCCGCAGAGGGGTAGGCGGGAGGGTTCGCATGTGAATCCATGCCAGACCCATGCTGGAGAACAACAGTTACAGGTAAGTAACTTGTTCCTTCTCCAGCATGGGGTCTGGCATGGATTCACATGCTCATGAATAAAGAATACATAGCAGTATACACATGCACAACCACGGGAGGTGGCAAAGGCTCAACATTAAGCATAGCATCAAACTCAACATTAAGCATCTTACCTCCTCACCAGGCTCACCTCAGGCGAACAGGTTGCGCAGCACTGCTTGGCCGACCCTGGACTCCTCCCTGGAATCCCGATCGACGCAGTAGAACTTCGTGAAGGTGTGCGTCGACCTCCACGTAGCAGCCCTGCATATGTCCAGCAGGGGCACACCAGAAAGGAACGCCGTGGTAGCTGCGATCGCTCTGGTGGAATGGGCTCTCGGACGGCCGGGCAGAGGTCGGTTTGCCAACCGATGACAGTACATGATACAGCCGGAGAGCCATCTGGAAATGGAAGCCTTCGAGAGAGCCTTCCCCTGATTGACAGGTCCAAAGTTCACAAAGAGTTGTGACGTCTTCCGAAAACACTTCGTGCGGTCCACGTAGAACTTCAGCGCTCTAGCTACATCCAGCGAGTGCAAAGTCCTCTCAGCCGGCGACGAAGGCGACGGAAAGAATACAGGCAACACCAAGGGTTCGTTGAGATGGAAGTCCGACGGTACCTTGGGCATGAAGGAGGGGTGCGTCCTGAGCACTACCCTCGTGTCGTGGAAAGTCAAGTACGGGGCCTTGCAGGAAAGGGCCTGGATCTCTCCCACTCGTCGTGCGGAGGTGATGGCCACAAGCAAAGCTGTTTTCCACGATAGAAACTTCAACGGAGCCGAGTGCAGAGGCTCGAACGGAGGTCCCATGAGCTTGGTCAGCACTACGTTGAGCTCCCACGCCGGGGCCGGAGCCTTCACCGGCGGGAACGATCTGAACAGTCCCTTCATGAACTCTTTCACCAGGCGATGAGACCACAAGGACGTCCGTCCCGTGGTTCTGGTGTATCGGGAGATCGCAGCAAGATGAATCTTGATGGACGCGTGTGCCAGGCCAGCTTTGGCCAGCGTCAGCAGGTACGGCAGTACTTGAGGAGCCGTAATCCGTAGAGGGTTAATCTTCTGTGCGTGGCACCAGACAGAGAACCTCTTCCATTTGTGTCCGTAGCATTTAAGAGTCGAGGACGCCCTGGCCTTTGCAAGAATCTCTCTGCAGTCGGCCGGTATGTCGTATCCTCCAAACTCTAGTGCTGCAGGAGCCAGGCCTGCAAGTTCAGCGACTTCGGGTCGTGGTGGAGGATGGCGCCTCCTTCCCTGGAGAGTAGATCCGCGTCCGCCGGCAGTTTGATCGGCGGGGACGCTGACAAGTCCAGAAGGTCCGGGAACCATATCTGCCTCGGCCACGAGGGTGCGACGAGGATCATCCTGCACCGTGACCTCTTGAGCAGGTTGACTAGCCGGATTAGCAGAGGCAAGGGAGGGAACGCGTAGAGGAACAGGCCCTCCCAGGGGAACGAGAAAGCATCGCCCATGCTCCTCGTCTGGGGAAACCTGCTGGCGAACCTCCGGCACTTGGTGTTCGTCGCCGTCGCGAACAAGTCGATCTGGGGTGTGCCCCACCGTCGGAAGAGACGATCCACCAGATCCTGCCGTAGTTCCCACTCGTGGCACGAGCGCAGCTCCCTGCTGAGTGAGTCGGCGATGGTTTTTTTATCCCTGCCAGATGAAACGGCACCAGAAAAATCCTTTGGGCGACGGCCCAATGCCACAGGTCCTGCGCCTCCTTGGACAGCGCTGGGGACCTGGTTCCGCCCTGTTTCCTGATGTAAAACATGGTGGTGGTGTTGTCGGTGAAGATCCTCACCACCTTGCCCTTGAGGGACGGAAGGAAAGACCTGAGAGCCCAAAACACTGCACGGAGCTCCAGGACGTTGATATGCAGGGACTTCTCCGTCGGGAGCCAGAGTCCCTTTGCGTGCAGATTTTCGGTGTGCGCTCCCCACCCTTCCAGTGAGGCATCCGTAGTCACCGTCTCCTGGTGGGCTGGGGTCTGGAAGTCCATGCCCGCCGTCAGATGCGCGCGGGTGCCCCACCACCGTATCGCTCGTCGGAAGTTCTCGTCGAGCTTGATCCTTTCCTCGAAGCTGCCCGTCGTCTGGATCCAGCGCGCATCCAGGAATTCTTGCAACGGGCGCATCCGGAGCCTGCACATGGGAATGAGGTAAATGCAGGAAGACATCATCCCGAGGAGGGACTTGATGGACCTCACTTTGGCCGCGTCGGCCACCAACATCCGTTGCACCTTGCCCAAGATGGTCCTGGTCCTCTCCTCCGACGGGGAGGCCAGAAGGGACACTGTGTCGAGCCTCGCTCCGAGAAACAGTGCGACTTGCGCGGGCACCAGGTGGGATTTGGCGTAGTTCACGAAGAATCCCAGGTCCGTGAGGAGTTGGACGGTCCTTGCCGTGTGAACCACGGCGAGTTCCCTCGCCTTGTTCAGACGTCGGAGGTCTAGGATGGGGCGCCATCCTCCCGTCTTCTTCTTCACGAGGAAGTATCTCGAGTAAACTCCGGAGCCCCGAAGCCTCTTTGGGACGATTTCGATGGCGCCCTTTCTGAGCATCGCCTTTACCTCCAGGAGAAGTTGAGGGACGTGAAGTTCTTTCCTGGCCACGGGGGGGACACGCGGGCACCTTCTTTGAAACTCGAGCGCGTGGCCCCGGGCCAGGGCGTCCAGAACCCAACGGTCGGTGGAGATGGACTCCCACACGCTGACGAAGCCCGCCAGCCGGCCTCCCACCGGGGTGCTCCGGTGGGGGCCCGACCCCACAGCCGGTTCAATCCTGCTTGGACGCGGCCTTGCCGCCTTGACCTCCTGGGCGACGACGGCGGGGTCCGCTAGACTTGCCTCGTCCTCTGTAGGCCTCTTGCGACGACGAGCGGGCCGCTTGACGGTAGGAAGCGAAACCGCCGCCGGAACCTCTGGAGGCGCCCTTGCCTCCGCTGCTCCGAAAGGGCGTCCGACGTTGCTGCAGAACTCCGAGGGCCCGGGCCGTCTCAGTATCCGCCTTGATGGCCTGAAGGGAATCGTCCACTGTCTTCCCAAACAGGTTGTTCCCGTCGAAGGGCATGTCCAGGACTCTGGTCTGGACGTCCTGCCGGAAATCCGTAGCTTTGAGCCATCCACGACGTCGAAGGCAAACGCCGTTGCCCAGCTGGCGGAACCCAGTGTCGGCGATGTCCGTCGCCACAGTGATGGCGTGGTCAGAGGCCACCTCACCTTCCTGCAGGATCTCCAGGGCCTCCGCCCTCTTGTCGTCCGGCAGAAAATCCAGCAGGGGAGCTATCTTGTACCAGAGCTCCCTGTCGTAGCGAGCCACGATAGCCAAGGCGTTGGCCGCTTTAATCGTCGTCGCTGCCGACGAGATGACTCTACGTCCCATATCATCCAATTTCTTTCCCTCGCCGTCCGGCGGGGAAGTCGATGTGGAGGCCGCACCCCCCCCCCCCCCCCCCGCTTTCTTCCTGGCTGCCGCGGAGACGACGGAATCCGGGGTAGCTCGGAAGCCCTGGAGATCATGGAGTGGAAAGATCCGATCTCGTCGGGCGGAGAAGCCCTGGCGGGAGGCGACGACGGAATATCCTCGTCGTATGCCTAGTCGTCCGTACCCGTCGCTGCCGAGTCAGTCCCCGTATCATCCCCTCGGGTGGACGGAGGAGAGGGCTGGACGGGGCGCGACGGTTGAAAAGGAGGTGGTGGATGGATCCTTCTTTTCTTGGTAGGGGGAACACCAGAAGGTCCCGGTTCTGGGTCCCCCGACGGGAAAGGTTCTTCCGTCGGTAACGGTAGTCTCGTCCTTATCTCGGAGCATAAGGACTGTATGGCCAACAAACTGGCCGCCGAGTTGTCTTGCGGCGCTGGCAGAGGGGAATCCGACGGGCGAGCAGGGGCCCCGTCGGTATCCTCGACGATGTCGTCGTCGTCGTCACCTGCGTCGGGGTCCATTCCGACGGGCTGGCCTTCTTCCACGCCTAGGCCGTGGCTTAAGACCTCGATCAGCTCCTCTTCTGAGGTTGAGGCCGAATCTACGACGACGCCCTGCCCCCCCTTCTTCCCCACGGGGGGTTTCACGGGGGTCCTATCGATGGGCACAAAAGAAGACTCCCTCCGAGGAGGCAGGGAGATTCTGGGCCCCGAGGTCGCCACCACTGGCGCAGCCTCCACAGGCTGAGCCAGGGCCGCCGCGACCGTTTCGATAGAGGGCTTGGTCGGATGGATCAAGGCCTTCACCACCTTAGGTGCGCTCACCGCCTTATCCTTGAGGGAGGGGGCACTGCCACGCTCCTCCTCTGCCTTAGAGCTCGACCGGGGCCTCTCCAGGAGTTTCGCCGGGTGCTCGGCCTTCCTCTTACCCGACCCAGAGCGTTGGCTCGTGGTTGATGGTGCCGGGGAGGGTGCGCCCTGCCTGGCGCCCGTAGAGCCCGACCGTTCGGCGCTCCCGGTGCCAGCGGACTCGCGGTGCTTAGCCTTATGTTGGGCCCCCGTCGCCGGGGCGCCCTCAAAGGTCTTAGAAGACCGCTCGGGTTTCTTCTTCTTCTCGCCAGACGGGCTCTTACCCTCCAGCCAGTTGGCGAGACGTTGATGGCGGTCCTTCATGGTCCGTTCCGACATGTTGCCGCAAAACGCACAGTCCTTCTCCACGTGCGTCTTGTCCTCATGAAGGCAGTAAAGGCAGAAAGAGTGTTCGTCCTCCTTAAAGACGTTCTGCAGCTGGCATCCAGGGCAGACCCTGAACAGCTTTCCGGGCGTCGAGCTTCCCTTCTCGTGGGCCATCTCCGAGACCGGGCCTGAGAAGCTTCTGGAGTCCTCCGAAGTGTAGCTCGACGAAATCTTCACCCTTGAGGGGCGCAGACGAATCCGACACGGGTCCCCGTTGATCGGATGTAGGATCGGTGGAGCTTGAGGCTCTTTTGACCGAAAGAAATCGATTTTTGAGAAACAACGCGAAAAAATAGCACTAACGCTCGAGAGCAATAGCACGAGGATCCCAACACATGAACGTGCGGTAAAAATCTGAAGATGGCTGCCAGAGGCGGTGCTTAGGTAGAGGGCAGTCATTGGCTGTGGTCAGTATGACGCAGAGACCAGTGATTGGTTATTACTAAGAAAGACAGATCAGAAACGAAACTGATACTGGTTTTTTCTTTACCGAGGATTCCCAGCCTGACGACGGGGAATATTCATGAGCATGTGAATCCATGCCAGACCCCATGCTGGAGAATATTAGGTCTATATCACCCATGGTAAGCACGGATGACTGTAGGCAGTCCTTCCTTGTAAAACCCTGCAGGATTCTCTTATATCTGGAATCGCCTGCTTTATGTTGTTCACCTCTTGGCTGGAAAAGGGGACATGCACGTATTGGGCGGTGTAATGGGCTGGTGTTACCTGCGCCGCTACATTGCCCGCTGCGGGAACCTCCACTTTGGGCACAAAGGTAGGTGGGACCTCTCTCATAGGAAATGCCCCACTTACCGTCCCTCCCCCTTCTCTTAGATGCAACATTATTCCCAGATCCAATGATGGGGCTGTTTCTCCTGTCCCTCTGTTATATCTTTATCTAATAAATGTTCAACCATCAATTGTAGCGCTTTTCTTTTCATAGGCATGGAATATTCATCAAATATCTCATGCATCTCCATTGTGGGAATACTAGGATCTGACATCCATCTAGACGCTTCTCGCATACATACTTTTAACTTGTCGCCCCTTTGTACTGATATCGAATGTCATCGCTGTATATATGGCTCTACAGATTCCTTTCTATTCCTCCCAATATCTTTACTCCTGTACCCGGGTACAGTAAACATTTCGGCATAGTCATTATCCAATTCATCTTTAAGCTCAAAAAGCCTATACACATGTTCTCTCACTTCTTCATCCCTCTCCCTACAGCGTGCTAATGCATTCAAATCTAACAATCGCTGCGGTGGTAATTTCCCAATTAGCTGTTTCCATCTCTCCACCAAATATTCACCCATGCATTCCAACACTACCTATCTTTCGTTGCTTCTACGAAAGTCATATCGAAGCCAATGTTGCCGTCCCATCATTCCCGTCTATATACATCTCTGCCCGTTACTGCAATTCCACCTTCCTTTCTTTGTTGATTGCGCTGCCGGTTACCCTTGTGCACTGCCGTTGGTCAGTCCCGCCTCTTGCCCCCGTGGTTTCAACTTCAAACCCGGGAGGAACGGACGGTACCGAGTCTGTGTCTAAGGCGGGCGGTGCGGATGGGACAATGGGAACAGCGAGTGTCTGTTGTGGGCCTGGTTGACTAGTAGGAAGTGTTACGTGCGCGGTCTGTGGCTGTGGGAGGGCTTGAGCTACCGGAGGGGGAGCTTAAGCTATGGGATGGGTCTGGGCAATAGCTAATGACGTATCTGGTCTTATTTCTGATCTTGGGCCTTGTTTTGTATGGGTCAATATATTTTCTATCAATTCATCTGTCATGTGTAATTCTCGTTGTGGGTATATCTTTTCAATATTCAACTGGTCACGCCTGCCTGCCCTTCTTAGACTCTCAGTCCACTCCTCCTTTTTCTTCCGCTACCTCACCTTTTGATTTATGCCTGCACGCATGCTTTGCTTTTAAATCGGAGCATTGCTTCCTTTCTCCAGTCTTTAATAGTTTCAAATGCTGCAGGACGCGCTTTCTTTCTTATCAACACCCTTTCCAAGTTATCTATCCTCACCATCTCAAAACTATCATTAATCGGCCACTGATGGTTAGTCACCCCGCAGTATAGGGCTGGGAAGGAAAAGAGAAACTAGATTTCTATCATCATTCGAACCACATACTTTGTTTCCGTGTGTTTCCATGTGTCAGATTGAAATAAGTACTAATTAGCCTATCTAGGACGAATTTACCTATACTTTACTTTGTTCATCTGAATTTGTGTGAATTGTGTTTTTTCTCACATTGTGCATTTAAATTGCATCTACTGAGTTTGGGACACATTGAGTAACGAGCAAGCACTCGTATTTAGATTGCTGTGTGAGAGCTGTGTGAGTTACCTAACGGGAACTACAGTTCCCAGAAGCACTTTCTGCCTTTTTCCAGAAACGTCTGGCGCTTCTGCGCCGGGGCTTCTGGGGCAAGCCGGTCTGCGCCAGTCCCGCTGAGCCCGCCGCCCTCGGCCAGAAACTCTGCATCCACCAGGGTTCGGGACATCAAGCCCTAAACCACGGTAAGAATGGGTTTTGCTAAAATAAATGCACTTCTTTCTAAGCTACAAGAACTGCAAAAATCAGAAGCTATACATGCACACCTGCTAGAGATCCTTGATAGCAAGTTAGCTAGCACTGATAAGGACTCCACCAATGATCCCAATCCGACCTCACCGAATACCCGGACCTCTACTGTTATGTTCATACTAAACATTTCACAAAAATAAAGACCAAAGCGCAAAATATACACAATCTTAATGCAAAAACTCTGACTGCCCCCAATCCGAATGAACTTAAAGTATGCCTATTGAATACACGTTCTCTTAACAACCATGCTCAATGTGTCCATGATCTGATACTTTCAGACAACAGACATTATGTGCATTACCGAGACATGGCTACAGGACCCCATAGGTCCCACATGCTCCATAGCAGACCCCACAGGTTATAAAATCCACTATACTAATAGAGAGAGTGGGAAAGGGGGCGGGGTAGCCATAATATCACGAGACTCGATACCTGTGTTCCCCACGACATCAACATGTTTGGGTTGTGAAACTTTACACTTTAAAAATAGTCCCACAGATAATAATTCTATCAACTTCCTACTTATTTACAGACCTCCCTCACTTGACTCGGAGTTCAATGATGAACTCGTACACCACGCCAACTCATTAATAGGACAGAATAAATCCACAATTATTCTTGGAGACTTGAATCGATGGCGCGGCGATGCCAACGACAAAGAGGCAATACATCTTGAAAAAAATCTTCAAAAAATCAATTTCAATGTATTGAATCACGACCCTACATGGCCAATGGCCATCAATTGGATTGGGTCATTACCAATAATATCGAAATAAATAATGTCATCACTACCCCAATGATATGGACTGATCACTAAAAGGTAGTTTTCAGCCTCCTAATTCCGCAGTTAGCAAAAAAACCTGCTAACGATGCTAAGAAAGTACACTCAAGAAATTTCAAAAATATCGAAAGTGCAGACCTACAATCCTGCGTCAACAGTATTCTGGCGGACATCAAGGAAACGGACTCCTGTGACACCATTATATAAGCAAATATGACCATCAGATACTAAATCTGATAAATCTTAAAGCACCCAATCGCGCAAAGACAGTCAGGCCTAATTCCAACCATCAAAAATGGTATACCCCAGCACTAAGCAACCTAAAAAAGGAGAAAAAACTTAGAGAAACACAATGGCAAAATAACCCAACTAACGACAACAAGATCAGTTGGAAGGCACTAGAAAAATCATATAAGAACAGCATTATCGAAGCTAAAAAGAACTACTTCAATAATCAAATCGAAGCATCATCGAGTTCTACCAGCAAACTCTTTGACATATTAAAATCTATTGACAAACCTCAGGCTCTGTGTAAAGGACCGGTAGGGGGTGTCTGTACTTCTGCTCTCTATATGGTAGAAGAGGGGCACAGAAGACCCAAGCCAAGATTCTCTATTACGGTAGCTATGGTCGAGCAATCAAGGCCTAGCTTCTCAGGAGGTGATGCAGGCTGGTTCTTAAGTACAGTGTAATCCCCAAGCCCCCACAAAGGAATGTCCACACACTGTATTGGTTAGAACACAGTCTTTATATAATCAATATTCAAGGTTATGTACACTTATCATAATAACTCACTTTGTACCTTGGAAAATCAACAATGGCAAATATATACAATTCTAAAGTGGTACCACCCTTTGTATTAGATCTCCTTAAAGTGCATCAACAATACTGTAACAATGTCACACAGATCAATAGGGTGAAACCAGCAATAGAGAGAGGAGAGAAAATAAGATGGTTGAGCAATAGGCAGAATACTGGCCCCTACCACTAGACACAGTTCTGTGTGGAGATCCCCCCACCTGGGCAACCTGTAAAATAAAGATATAGCACAAGCCCAGTCCATATATTGTTCTGCAAGTCTTATTCCCTCCTATAATGTTTTTACCCCCCCAATGTACCTGGTGGAGTCGAGTTCTTCGAAGAGGCGTCGACAGATCCTTCTTGAGCCACCCCCTTTCAAGCGGTAGTCACGGATCGTCGAGGAACTCGGCGTTCGGCGGCGGGAATCGACGGCCCTTCTTGAATGCCTTCCCTTTCAAGCAGGAGACACGAGGCGTCGAACGTCCGTCGACAAACAGGGTAGAACGGCGTCGATGAGGCGGCAGCTTCGTCCGAGCGGTGCTCGTCGGCGTGTCGGTGTCCTGCAAGGCAGAGGCGTGCTGGCCACCTCGGTGACAATAGTTCTGGACCGCAAAGATTGTGGAGACGGAGGCCCAGCAAGGGCGCCGAGTCGTTCGAGTCTTTGTGGTCTTCGGGTGGCGGGAAACCCACCGGCAGGTTTCTCCTCGGCGCGTTGGTCGTCCTAGACTTTCTCCGGCAGGATAAGGCGGTCGACGGTGCGGACGAGGGAGTCCTTCGATTCGAATGTTCTTAGGCAAAGGAGCGGGCGGCTCCGGTCTTCGGCGGCACGGCGTCAAGTGGTTCCCACGGCTGGGCAACACAACTTCGACGGGCCTCCAGCGGTTACACAAACCTGCGAACTGGTCGACGGCAATGGACTTCGACGGCGGCGATGTCCGGGTGCTTCACTTCGATCTCCGCGGCGGTCCCGTCTCGGCAGCCCTTCGAGGGTCTGTCTTCCAGGGCGCTTCGGCGAAGATGGAGCGGTGCTCGATGGTCCCTCGGAGCACGGGAAGAGGGCGCCTTACCAGGTCCTCTCTCGGGTCAGTCTTCGACGATTTCGGCAGCCTTCGGATCGGTCGAAGCAAAATGCAGCAGCAAGTCTTCTTCTTCCAGCGGGATGTCGAGGATCAGCAGTTCCAGTTACTCTTAGAGTGGAGACTCAGCTTCTGAACGCTTCTGAACAATTACCAGTGGTGAGAGGTCCCCAGATATACTATTCTGTCTCTCGTCCACACTGCTGGCACACACTCAGCAGCCAATCATACAGAAGGACATTCATGCAGTCAGCCAGCCAATCAGGCACACAGTGCATTCAGGCCACACTCCTCCCTTTCAGACACTCACAACAAGGAATGTGGATTGGGACAAGTACCCAGCCATTCAACACTACATTCAGGCCAGTTTCGGGCAGGGCTGTCTCAGTCTTTGTCTCTCATGCCAGAAACCAGACAACCACAACAAGGAGTGTATATTGGTCACACACTCCATTCACCCAGGTCCCACCCACAGGAGGTACCCACAACATACAGTCACTGGGAAGGCTCCCGTCAGTCTAGCTGGGCCTTCACAACAACACCATATATGGAACTTCTACCCAACAGCCAGTCAGGGGGAAGGGACAGAGTCAGGGCTTCCCAGGACTTTGGGAAAACAAGGTAACAGGCAATAGGAAGCAAGAGGCCACAGGGGCCATCTTGTTTCCCATCAGGAATCAACTGATCCCAATGGCAGGGCCTGGGTATCCCAAAATGGAGGACACCCAGAGCACCTGTCAAATTCAGCATGGAGCTGCCACCAGCCCATACCCTGCTCTGTGGGCCACCCATAGGTGCCCAAAAACATACACTAGGGGCACAGGGTTGTACCCCTACCCATGGGTGCCATAAGGGTAACCCATGGGTCTGTTCACCAAACCAAAAGAGAGAGCTGCACTGCCAGGAGTCCCACATGGACTCCTGGGCAGAAAACACAACAGAACACACGATAAAAAGCAGTAAAGGACAAGGATTCAGAGGCCCTGTCCCTCTGATGCATTTCCAGCATCACACTCTGGCTCCCAATTTCAACCCTTCCCAACAGGAATGTGAAAGCACCCAGAAAGCTTTTGCCAATAAAATCAAGGCTAGAGAACGAATTGCATCTGCCCTCGAGACTAAACCCCAACCTAACCCCTCAGTAAAACCAACAACTGACAAGGGGAAAGAGAAATTCCAATTCCAGCAAATATCTTTCGATACCATGAAGAAAACACTGGCTTCAATGAAACCATCGTCATGTGCGGAAAATAAGCTCCCTCCCAAAATAATACTTGAACACTCGGACATTTTTGCTCCTTTATTCACGAAAATTGTAAACTCATCTTTCCGAGATAAAATAGTGCCGGAAAATATTAAAAAAGTCACCATTACTCCTTTTGTAAAAAAAAAAAAAACAACTTAGACCAACGCGACCCTAATAATTTGAGGCCTATTACGAATTGCAATTTCACCCTTAAAATCATGGACAAAGTCGCTACAGCACAATTACAGGAATTTGTTGATAAAAACGAGTTACTACACACACAACAATCCGGTTTTAGAGCTGCACACAGCACTGAGACAGCAATGCTAGACCTCCAAACAAAAATGCTGGAAATCATGGACAACGGCAAAACTGGCTTACTAGTGCTTTTAGACCTAAGTGCCGCGTTCGATCTGTTAGACCACCGACTTTTACAACAAGCACTAGCCAAAACTGCAAACTGTTCCAATGAAGCCATAAGCTGGCTCACCTCATTTCTTGAGAATAGAAGATCACGTGTTCATTGGGGAGACAAATTCTCAACCGAACATAACATCTCGTGCGGAGTTCCTCAGGGAGCTAGCCTATCACCATTGCTATTTAATATCTACATTCGCCTTTTGTGTGAATTATTAGAACAACTCCAAGTGTTTTTCACTAACTACGCTGACGATACTCAGCTAGTTATGGAACTGAGCGGTGATTGTGCCAAGGACAGTATCACACTGAACATCCTCTACAAGAACATCGAATTGTGGATGAACAACTGGATGTGCCTGAATAGCAATAAAACTGAGTTGATGGTATTTGGATCCTCTCAGGCGCGCGCCAAACTGACATCCGACTACAAGGCATTTCAAATCAAGGAATCCCACATCGAAGTAGCTGATGAGGTCAAAACACTTGGTATGACTCTCGAAGCTTCACTCAACGCTGATGCTCAAGCTTTGTACGTCACCAAGACCTGCAATTACTACATTAGACTACTCAAGGCAATTACACCTCTTCTTAATGAAAAGAATTGTGCCACCATTGCCAGAGCTACCATCCTATCACGTTTGGACTATGGTAACGCACTCCTTGCTGGCACCAGCAAGCAAAACCTACATAAGTACCAACCGATTCAAAATCAGGCGATAAGAATCAAACAAAAATCCAGGAGAGATCACATTAGCGATTTCAGACGTGACCAGCACTGCTTAAAAATGGAAGACCGTGTACAATTCAAGTCCGTGTGTCTAACCCACAAATGCCTTTATGGAAAAGCACCCGCCTACCTTAAGACTAAACTTACACCCTACATCCCGACCAGAACATTAAGATCAGAAGCTAAGGGCTTGATAACCACTACTAAATTCAAAAAAGAACTAGGTCTAGGAAGAGCATTCCCTACCCGCGCGGCAACCCTCTGGAACAATCTTCCGACATGTCTCAGACTGGAAACTTATCTCCATGTTTTCCACAAAAAACTTAAAACTCTGCTCTTCAAGGAATCCCAGTTTAGAACCCTTGCCACCTACTGATAACTTCCTTATGTGTCAACCTGTCACGTCCAATGTACTATCCTCTTGTGTCTGTCTCGTCGTATGCGCCCCAATGCTTGCGAGCGGTCGGCGCTCTACAAATAAACAAATAAATAAATGGTCTTGTTGCTTTCTGGTTTGCCTATGCCAAGTCTCACAGAATATTATCACACCCACTCCATACTTCACATACATCTCATACGCCGGCGTTCCCCCAGGTTGTACAATTTGGCCATTTTCCAAAGATTGCCTACCACAGCGGAAAAACCCCGCTAAGGTGGACAATACCCCAGGCATGTTTCAACCTTCCCCTTGGTTAAGCAACCTTACCTAGGGCGTTTGATTTTGCAAAGTCAACTCTCAACCAATATCAGGATGCTTTGAATCGGGGAATGACTCGCCTGATAAATCAAGTCGTCTGTATACTGACGCACCAAAGGACGTTGTGTCTGCGTTTCTTGGCTTCCGCCTCGTTTCGGGACCCTAGCCTCCTTGTTCTCTAGCCAGGCACGTCGATCAGGGATCAGATGTGTGCAGATCTGCAAAGGAGTCTCATCACTTTTACAGGGAGCCCCGAACACCTCTTGATCCCGGCTCGATCGTCCCGTCCTCGCCGTTCTCTGCCTTTCTCAATTACAACGTTACGCGAAGGAACAAGTGGGAGAGGGTCCCTATTCGGGCGCCATATTAAAAGGGGCCCCTAGGGGACCCTGACGTCTATGGAAACAAGGCGGGTCACCACACACGATAGAGACGCCAGATACGAGGTTGTATTCCCAAAGCTAGGGTTTTATTGTAAAGCAAAAGTCTGTTGGCCAACTCGGTCTCACGCCCCGCGACGTGCATCTCTAGACCTCGAGGGACGCAAGAGCGTGAATTACGTACATCAGTTACATATATACAAAATGCATATCAAACAATCAGCTAGGACATGTATAACGCCCCTCTTCATTGGGTTTCTTTGAACTTGGTGTGATGATGGACATCTCCGAACACTGACACCTTCAAACATCTATTCTAGTAACAATTTGTGAGTGTGTAGGCATCTTTCGGTTATTAAATAGAACATGGCGCTTCTGTTCTTGGAAGCGAACTACATACAGAGGGAGTTGCATTCCAGACCTTGCTATCTATCAGGTGCTATTCGTGTCCTGGCAGCCGTCATGCTCTTAGTGGGCTCAGAAAAAGGGGGGCCGTTAGAAAAGCATAATTCAAGCCTTTAGCGGTGTTATACTAACATATTCTACCATATATTGAGACTGGCTGGCAGCTGTGAAATGATTAAATGCCCTGCAGCTCTGCTTCAAGGCTACATTAAGGAGGGAGCCGGGCATTCTTCCTGGCGCTGCCTATGTTTGTGTTTCAGCGAAACTCTCGTTATCCTCTCGGCCCTGTGGCCTTGTCCTTTTCATATACAGACAACAATGTTCCACAGTTGAGCAGTGTAAGCGGAAAATATACTGCGAAGCAATAGGAACAGAAAGCAATGAGCAATGGTTAGAAAACAAAATGGCGATTCTTGTTACATCAAAATGGTCGCTCATTGGAAAACTCGAAAACCTATATTCTGTCGTATCGTGCATGAGACTGTTGGCCCGCGGCCACCAAAATGCATTTGCGGTCTCAAATTAGATTTCTAGACTGACAGAGGTGCAAGAGAACTTGGTGACTGGAGAATGTTTAAAAATGAATTCAGTAAGATGTTTGATAGAAGAACTTCATCTATATGTGTTGATAGTGAATTACTGGAGTTGCGGCAGTGAAACAGAGAATTGGTGTCTTATATAACCCAATTTAGATCACTTGTGCAAGAGAGTGAGTGGCCTGTAGAGAAGAGAGCTTCAATTTTTTATAGAGGATTACGGGAGGAATTAAAAGATGCGTTGGCCAAAATAGTGGAGAGACCAAAGGTTTGTGAAGAATTAATTTCTTTAGTGATACTATTAGACTCAAGATTGTTGGAAAGAAGGTCAGAAAAAAGGAGAAATTTTTCTGAGGGTAGAGTTTGGAGTAGAAATGAGCGCACCAAGATAGAACAGTTGTCTGGGAAAGAAAATAAAGGACAGGTTATGGAAAGTCAAATCAGAGGTCCTTTAACTAAAGGAGAGAAGGCGTAGAGAAAAATTATGCTTGTATTGTGGGGAAGGGACACATTTTGTAGGAAGATGTCCACGTGCTCCTAAAAAATGTCCTTATATTCCTGGAAAAGGATACGTGGTGGCACATACCATCCAGACAGCAGTACCACATATCACTCTTAATGTATCCTTATTTTGAGAAGGATGTGGTGGTCCATGTGTGATTGATTGTGGGGCCACCGGAAATTTCATGGATTTGGCTTTAGCAAATAGATTGGGAGTGCCTGTTGTTTCTAAAGGAGTTCCTGAACAAGTGAGGGCAGTGGATGGTACGCAATTGACATCTTGTTTATTACACAAATGACAGATATTATCAGAATGAAAAGTGGTGAGAAACATGATGAAGACATTGTATTTGAATTAATTGATGCACCGCAATTACAAATAATATTAAGAATGCCCTAGTTAACATTACACAATCCCGCTATTGATTGGGGTAGAATAACAGTTGAATTCAAGTCAGAATTTTGCAGAGAACAATGTTTGACATTTCAGGATAAGATTCCAGAGGAAAAATCTGAGATTCAAGGAATTTGTTTAGCTGCGGGTGTAGTCAAGGAGCACTTGATAGGAGCAGTGTAGGGAATTTTACCAGATTGTTATCAAGAATTCAAGGATGTGTTTGATGAAGTGGCTAGTGAGTTACCACCACAACGTTCATTTGATTGTAAAATTGATTTAGAAGATGGTGCACCAATTCCTTGTGGACGTGTTTATGCATTGACTGAAAAAGAAAATGAGTATTTGAGAGAGTATCTGGATGAGAATTTAGCCAAAGGTTTTATTAGACATTCACAGTCTCCCGCTGCTTCACCATTATTTTTTGTCCCCAAAAAAGATAAAACTTTGAGAACATGCATTGATTATAGAGCTCTAAATAAGATCACTATAAAAAATAGATACCGCTTACCATTGATCTCGGTGATGCTTGATAGAATTCAGGGCGCGAACATTTTTACTAAATTAGATCTAAGAGGGGCATATCATTTAGTAAGAATAAGAGAAGGGGACGAATGGAAAACAGCATTTAGAACCCGTTATGGCCTATTCGAGTATCAAGTCATGCCATTTGGTCTCTGTAACGCTCCTGCTGCATTTCAATTTTTTATCAATCAAGTTCTTCGAGAATTTTTAGATGTGTTTGTTGTGGTATACATATGATATCCTGATATTTTCCAAAGAATAGAATGAACACAAAGAACACGTTAGTAAAGTGCTAATTAAGCTAAGAGAAAATCAATTGTTTGCAAAACTAGAGAAAAGCCAGTTTCACACAGAGTGGAATTTTTAGGATTTGTTTTATCTCCTGAAGGATTGGAAATGGATTCTGCTAAAGTAAAAGCTGTTAGAGATTGGCCTCAACCTAATACAGTAAAGGACTTACAAAGTTTTATCGTATTTGCAAATTTTTATCGTAGATTCATACAAGATTTTTCACAAATAATTTCACCTATAACTAAATTGTTGAAAAAAGGATTAACATTTGAATGGAATAAAGAAGCTAGGAGGCGTTTCAATTTTTAAAAGATAAGTTTGTGACTGGACTCATCCTATTACATCCAGATGTGGAGCAACCATTTTTTCTGGAAGCAGATGCCTCAGATTGTGCAATGGGGGCTGTATTGTCACAACGTAATCGAGTTACTGGACAACTTCATCCTGTAGCGTTTTTTTTCCAAAAGTTTTTCTTCTGCTGAAAGAAATTATACAATTTCTGATCGAGAATTGTTGGCGATCAAGGGTGCATTTATGGAGTGAGACAATATCTTTTGGGTGCCAGACATCGAGTTACGGTATTGACGGATCACAGTAATCTAACTTTTCTTCGTTCTGCAAGAACGCCAACTCCAAGACCATTACGTTGGTCATTGTTTTTTGCTGGATATGATTTTGTCATCTTATTTAAACCTGGACGTCAAAATGGGAAAGCAGATGCTTTGTCTTGATGTATTCCAGGAAGTTTAAAGAATGATCCTTGTGCACCAACATCTTTTCTTTCCGAGAAAAATGTTGTTATTGCAGGAACTGAGAAGATTCAGGATTTTCGAGAGTCTATTTTGTTGTCGAGGACGGAAGAGTTGTTGAAATGGGTGTCAGAAGATTCTGAACGGCAAATTAAAGAAGGTCTACCTTTTGTAGGGACGAGTTTATATTTACCATCTGAAGATTTGAGGATAAAAGCTTTGAAAGATTGTCACGATTCACCTTAGGCTGGGCATCCTGGAATCAAGAAAACATTTGATTTACTGCAAAGAGTTTTGGTGGGAAAGAATGCGAGAAGATTCTGTGGAGTATGTAAGAGCATGTGAAGTTTGTATTCGTTCCAGGTCTGATCATCAAAAATCAGCAGGGTTGTTTGTTCCACTTCCAATTCGCCCTTGGCATACAGTGTCTATGGACTATATTGTAAATTTACCACCTGATAAGGGTTGTACAACTATTCTTGTGGTTGTAGATGTTTTTTCTAAAGCAGCACATTTAATTCCCATCAAAGGAGCAGCTACAGAAACTTCATTGGCTCAAGCGTTTTTGCAAAATATTGTCAAATTACATGGGTTGCCTAGTCAAGTAATTTCAGATCGAGGTTCCCAATTTGTCTCAAAATTTTGGCGGGCATTTTGCAAAGAGTTGAAGATCGAGATTAATCTTAAAACAAGTTATCATCCCGAGGGTAATGGTCAAACTGAGAGGGTCAATCACAAATTAGAGAAATACATTAGATGTTATCTAGGTTCTGATCAAGGGTGGCTGGAACTACTTTGGCTGGCAGAGTTTTGCTATAATAATTCTACAAAAGAATCAACTTCAATGTCTCAATTTTTTCTCAATCAAGGGTTTAATCCACGTTTTTTTTTTAAGAGGGGTGGTTTTGGATGAAGTGGAAGTACCAGATGCTGAGGCTAGATTAGAGTCTTTGGGACAAAATTTAAAATGTGCAGCTCAGTCCTTAGAGAAAAGTAAGATGATCTACAAAAGGTTTGCTGACAGGAAACGTCGGAAGGGACCAGAGTATAAGGTGGGAGATCGGGTATGGTTATCCACAAAAGATTTGTCATTAAAAGGGAGGAATAAATTTAGTCCACTTTATATTGGACCGTTTGAAGTGGAACATGTGTATTCTCCAGTTTCAGTTAAGTTGAAATTGCCGTCAGGGCTAAAAATACATCCAACATTTCATGTAAATTTGTTAAAGTTATGTAGAAATGACACCAGAATTAGTGATTCTCCTGGTCCTGTGTTTGCTGAAAATGAATATGAATTTCAGGCTATATTAGATTCTAGACTAGTGCGGTGTCAACTTCAATATTTAGTGGATTGGAAGGGTTATGGACCAGAAGAAAGATCATGGGAAAATGTAGCGAATGTACATGCTCCTAGGTTGATTAGGTTTCATCGTTTGCATACTGAAAAGGTTGGCCCTGGGACAGGGCATTACGGAGGGGGTACTGTCAGGATTCCATGGTACATTTCTAGAGTTTCAAAGGTTCACAACCTTAAAAGACATACAATTACAATCCCAAGGTAAATTTCATTGACTTCATTTACTTGCAGATTAAATTAAGAAAACATCATTTAGCACTAAAATCCTTTGGATGTAGTTTTACTTAGAAGTTCGATGTTTGGGTTATGTTTGGATTAGAATTAGAACTTGTATAAATATTCCTTATTGTTAAATTCAGGAATCGCTTAATTCCCCAAAGCAAGATGGAGTCTTTTCTGCAGCAATGATTGGTGTAAATGGCTATGAGGTCATTTGGAATGTTGCGAAGAGTTATAAACTGCCTGTCATTTTAGTAGCCTTTGAGGCAGGTAGCAGTTTCTTTAGCTCTAGTGAATAATTTTAAAGTGTACTTAATTCTTAGTATCCCAAGAAGATTTTAGAATTTCCATTTACTACTGGTTCGAAGTTGAAGTGAAGCTAATCCATGAAGCTGTGAAGATTTGTACAGATGAAGCAAGCTAAGTTTATTTAATCTTCAAAGTCTAACGTCAAGGATTTTCAGTTTGAATTAACCTTAGGAAAAAAAACTGAGTGGAATCTGAAGTTAATATTTATTTTTTTGGTTGAAGTAAAAGGTTCAGTGTTAATTTTTTAACTTAAATTGTTGCGCATCATTTTTGAATCGGAGTGTATTTTGCGCGTGTCATATTTACTAACAAGGCGCGCGTAATCCTTTCTTAAAGACTTGCGTGTTTGTTTTTTAACATAAATACGCTCGCTAGCAGTTTCATGCGCGAGCGTTTTTTTTTGGTTTTGAGTAATACGCAATGCGCGTCTAGGAAGTTAGAATAAGGAACCCTACGAACGTCGTACGCGTGTGCAAGCGTCGTGACGTCTTTTCAGGAAGCGATTGTTTTTGCAGGACTATTGCGTACGTGAAGCGTTGTGACGTCTTTTCTGGAAGCGTTCGTTTTTGCAGGACTATTGTGTACGGGATGCGTTGTGACGTCTGACGTTTTACTGGAAGTAAACTATTTGAGGAACTCGTTGCATCTGAGTCGATCTTTTGAGGAGTTTTACATATTTTGGCATCGGATGATAGCGCAACTTGTGCTAACTTGATTTTAAGCAACAGACTTTCTTCTGAAGCAATAAATACTAGAAAGAGTATTTATTAAGAAGTACATTATGTAAAATATATTTTTGTGAATGAGAAGTTGAAAACATTAGTCAACAAAAAAAAACTAAAATCAAGACATTTCCTAAAGAAAATATTACCACAGTAGAAGAAGAAAAAAGACAATGCATTATTTAACGTAAAAGCATTTCTGATGGTTGTATCTGCTTAGATTCACATGCTGTGCATAGGTCCGACATCCAGTGGTCACTGCGGAGTATTGCATTTTGTTTTTCGTAGTCGAAAAGGGGACGTTGACAAGGCGTGTCTGAAACACTATCCCTATAGTGACATGCGTTGTACCCACAATCCCTCACGGTTCGAGGTCCCTCGGTTTGTATTTTTTCTGCCCTGACGGAGCCTTCTAGACGTGAGTGAGTACAGAAAAGAGAGATATAAAGGAAGTCTATGTTCCTTCCATCCGAGCAGGGAGGAAGGGGGGGGCGCATGTGAATCTAAGCAGATACAACCATCAGAAATGCTTTTACGGTAAGTAATGCATTGTCTTCTGATGTTTGTTAATCTGCTTAGAATCACATGCTGTGCATAGACTAGCGAGCAGTACCCGGAGTTGGCGGTGGGTTATGAGAAGGAACAGTAGAGAAAAGATGTCTTAATACTGCCTGTCCCACCTGGGAGTCAGATCTAGAGAGTGTGCATCTAGACAGTAGTGTATTGTAAAGGTGTGCACAGAACTCCAGGTAGCCGCTTTGCAGATGGAGTCAAGGGGAACATTTGCAATGAATGCTATGGATGCCCCCGTGCCTCGAGTAGAGTGTGCTCTAGGCTTAAAGGGCAGTTCTCTCTTAGCAAGAGTATAGCAGAGAGTGATGCATTGAACAATCCATCTAGAAAAAGTGGACTTTGAAACTGCATCCCCTTCTCTTCCTGCTGCCACCGAGATGAAGAACTGATTAGTCTTCCTCAGTGGTCTGGTTCTTTCCATGTAGAACATGACCGCTCTGCGCCCATCCAGTGTGTGCAGACTTTTTTCTCCCAAGTTGGAAGGATTTTGAAAGAACGTTGGTAGTTCTATAGACTCGTTTACGTGGAATTTCGAGATGAATTTCGGTGCAAACCTTGGGTGCGTGCGTAGAACCACCTCATCTCTGAACTGTAAAGAAGGGGTCTAGAACAGAAAGAGCCTGTAGTTCACTTACTCTCCTGATGGAGGTGATAGCCATTAGAAAAGCAGTCTTAAGAGTGAGGTCCTTAAGAGATGCTTTGTGCATGGGTTCAAATGGTGAGCTCATGAGTCTGGTAAGTACCACGTTAAGGTCGAATCCGGGAGCTGGGTCAGCTATCGAGGGGTGTATTCTCTTTACTCCCTCCATGAAGGCCTATATAACGGGGATCTTCCACCACGACACTTTGAGTTGGGAAGTGGTGTATGCAGAAAGTGCCGCTAGGTGGACTTTAATGGAATTGAACACTAGACCTGAATCCAAAAAATGGGTCAGGTATAGAACAATATGTGTGGGAGAGCAGTCAATCGGGTTGATGCTCTTTCCTCTGCACCAGATGACAAATCTCTTCCACTTGTTAGAATAGCAGTGGCGAGTGTTAGGTTTTCTGGCTTCCCTGAGGATGTCCATGCATCTCTGCGGGAGCTGTAGATGTCCAAGTTCTATGATCTCAGGAGCCAGGCTGCTAAGTTCATGTTCTGGGGGCATGGATGCAGAGTCCTGCCCTTGTCTTGTGACAGCATGTTGTACGGGCAGGGGAGTTTCACTGGGGGAGATAGAGACGTCTCCATCAAGTGAGCGAACCATGGCTGTCGGGCCCACATTGGGGCCACCAGTATCATGGTCACTTGTTCCTGGTGCATCTTGTGCACAACCTTGTTGAGAAGGGGAGTCGGGGGGGGGGGGGGGGGGGAAGCGTAAACAAATTTCCCTGACCATTGAATCAACAGACCGTTCCCCTTGGATTGGTTCTGGGGGTACCTGGAGGCGTAACTTTGGCATTGTGAGTTCTCCAAGGTTGCAAACAGGTCTATTTCTGGGAATCCCCATTGCGTGAAGACGATGTCTTCGTGCAGTCGCCATTCGTACTCTTCGGGCAGGGGGAAACCTCTGCTGAGTTTGTCTGCCAGCAGATTGAGTTCCCCTGGTACATGTTGTGACAGTAGGAACATGTTTTGTTTGAGAGCCCACTTCCATATATTTTGGGCTAGTTTGGACAGTCCTGGAGAGTGGGTGCCCCCCTGCTTGTTGATGTAGTACATGGCTGTGGTGCTGTCTGCAAGGACCATCACTGTTTTGCCTTGTAGGTGTTCCTGGAAGGCTTTTAGCGCCTTGAACACAGCTAGTAGCTCCAGTAGATTTATGTGTTTGGATGCTACGTTCGGAGTCCATACTCCGTGAGCAGTCTGATGGGATAGGTGAGCCCCCCATCCTGTGAGGGATGCGTCTGTGGTTAGAGTGGCTTCCGCCGCGGGTGTGGCAAAGGGTTTCCCTCTTACCAGGTTTTTCTTTGTCCACCACCGTAGCGAGAGAACCAAGGCCTGCGAGACCACCACTAGATCGTCCCATAGTCCGCTGGCCTGACACCACTGGCCTGACACCACTGGCTGTTGACCCACTTTTGCATTGGGCGCATGCGCGCGTGAGGTACCAAATAAATACACGACGCCATCATTCCTAGCAAGCGCATTGCTTTGCGTACCGTCACCTCTCGACCGGCCACATATTGAGGGATCTGAAACAGCATGTTTTGGACCCTCTTGTTGGAGGGGAAGACGAGGCTGTCCTTTGTTTGAATTAGAGCCCCTAGGAATTGTTTGATCTGGCTGGGGTCTAGGCTGGACTTCTTTTCGTTGATGGAGAAGCCCAGCTGGAACAAAAGGTCTACAGTCTTTTGGGTATTGGAGAAGCATGTTTCGTAAGAATCCCCTGTTATGAGCCAGTCGTCGAGGTAAGGGTAAACTGGGATGGACAACCTAAGCAGGTGGGCCGCTGCCACTGCCAGTACCTTCGTGAATACCCTTGGTGCAGATGCTATGCCGAAGGGTAGCACTCTGAACTGGTAGTTTTTGCCCTCTATCATGAACCTGAGGTATTTTCTGTGCGCTGGCAACATTAAAATATGAAAGTATGCATCTTTCATGTCTAGTGTTGTCATGTAATCTCCTTGTGATAGCAGGTTGATCACTTCCTGTAAGGTCACCATACGAAACTTCTGGGGTTTGACAAACTTGTTCGCTGGGTGCAGATCTAATACAGGGCGCATGGTTAGATCCTTTTTGGGTACAAGGAAGTACACTGAATAAATACCTTCCGTTACCTGAGATAGAGGCACGACTTATATGACTCCTTTTTCCAGCAGTTGGTCTACTTCTTGGAGAAGGATGGCAAGGTGTTCTGGTGTCATGCGTCGTCCCCTCGGGGGTCTGTATGTTGGGGAACCGTTGAATTCGATGCAGTATCCGTGGGCTACGGTGGAAAGTACCCAGCGGTCTGACGTTATTCCCTCCCATGCTGGAAGATAGGATGTTAGCCGGCCCCCGACCGGTGTTGCATGGGAGGGGACGCGAATCTTCGCGTCACTTGGTGTTGTTGGGGGCTTGGGAGCCTCTGGGGTGGAACCCTGACCTCTCCCTTTGCCACGGCGCTGGCCTCTTTGGTTGTACTGCCCACTATTGGTCTGGTAATTGGTGGCAGGGTACTGTTGGTGCTGATTCTGTTGTTGGCGTTGGCCACGAAAAAAGCGTTTGTTGCCATAGCCGCGTCTGGTAGTGGGCTTAGAGATCTGGTCAAGAGTTTTGATAGTATCGAACTCTTTTTTAGCCATCTCCAGAGCCTCATCCACCGCTTTCCCGAAGAGGTTAGAGTCTTCAATAGGTTTATTTATTAAAGACGCCTGTGTCTCTGATTTGAAACCTGAGTTACGCAGCCATACATGGCGTTTTAGGAGTATTCCCTGAACCAGGGAATGACCCGCTGTCTCTGCAGCATCCAGAGAGTTCTTCACAATGCTCTGGTTGACCTGGGTTCCCTCGCCAATAGTTGATAGCAGGCTTGTCCGTAGCGGTTCCGGCGCTTCATCGGCGTCCTTGCGCAGTTTGGCCCACTGCGCGCCCGCGTAGCTAGCAAGGAATTGTTGTTCGCAATTCTTGCAGAAAAGGCAGCCGAGGATGTGACTCTCTTTCCAAGGGCATATAATCTCTTGCCCTCCTTGTCAGGTGGTGCCTCGCTGGTGGACAGCGGCACCCCTGCCCTCTTCCTTGTATTAGTTACTACAAGGGAGTCAGGAATAGAATGTCCCCTGATGTACAGCGGGTCTGAGGGTGAAGGAGTGAAAAGTTTTTCAATTCTTGGATTAACTCCTCTGATTAGTGCGGGCGTGGATAGCGAAGGGATGATTCTTCTCTTCACTGAAGCGAGGAGGGGAATGGTCTGGCTGACCGGGGGTTTCTCCTTAATTACGGTTTCCACAAAGTCTATTTCAGGAGAGATCTCCCCAGTGTCCAGTTCGATATGTGCTGCTGCCCTGCGCAACAGGGCATTGAATGTGGGCTGATCGTCTATGGGAGACGTGTTCCTAACAGGTGAATTGTCAGGAGGATTTAGGTTCAGGACATCAGTGTCCGAATATACTGATGGGGACTGCCACGGATGTGAAGGCCCTTCTTCTGGATTTTCTCCGAAGCCTTCTCCTACCATGTCTGGGTTGTCTTCCAGACCTTCCTCCTGGTTCTGTCCCTCTTCATCGTCCACAAATTCATCCTCCTCCTCCAAGTATTGCTCCTCACCAGTGAGGTCATACACATTATGGAAATCTGAGGCTGTGTCCTGCTGGGAGGGGTTGAATAGTCTCGGATATTTAGCCCTGGGGTCCTCCTGAGGCCCTTCTCTTGTTCTCTTGGGAGTGGGAGGGGTCTGGGTCTCCATAAACCTCTCCATGCAGAGATGGAGCCTTTCCATGGTCTCATGGGGTACCCCTGAGCGGTCTAGCGGGAGAAAATTAGTGTCTTCCGTATGAAAACGGCTCGACCTCTCCCATAACGTCGAGGAAAGTTTCCCGTCGCCGTCAGAAAAGCCTTCCGGTGTGCTGGGAGTCCCCCCGACTGAAGGGGGTAGTCCCTGTCTTCCTTCGGGCCTTTTCGGCGTGTCTTTCGACCTTTGCGTAGCGCTCGACGTGTCTTTCGGCGTACGCTTCTGGGCGTCGGCTACAACGATCCTCGCCAAGCTCTCTACGACTAGTTTGTCAGAGGAAGGCTGTGGTTTCGACGTTACGGGTGTCGATCGTTCTACGGCGGCGTGCGTTCTCTGCTGGTGCACGCCGGCCGATGGTTTGGGGGCGGCGCCCTTATTTGCCGAGAGCCCAGTCGCTGGTCGCGGCTGTGGTTGCGAGTGGGGCTTCGAACCTGAACGGTCCGAGGAGGCTGCCGGTGGAACCTGCGTCTCCTTGGGCGCTGATGCTTTCTTCGTCTTCGACGAAGAGCCGTGGGTTTTGTGCTTATGGGTGGTATCGTTTGCGTCAGTGTCGCCGGGGTGTTCATCCCCATAAGTAGGGCGTGAGCCGAGCCCGTTGGGGCCGGGGACAGACGACGAAGAGCGCGAGCGCTCTTTAGAGGGGTCTACGACTTCCGCAGCGGAGGTCGTGTTATCACGTTCCTCGTCACTGTCGGTGGTAGCGGCGGCGGGTGAGGAATCGGCCTTCGACAGAGCGTAGGCCGCCCACCTCTTGACCCTACGGTCTTTTAGAGTCTTTGGCTTAAGAAGCCGACAAGCCGTGCAACCCTCCTCCTTGTGATCGAGGGGCAAGCAGCGGTTACACCGTGAATGCTTGTCCTTCCAGGTGACATTGCCCTTGCAACGCGGGCAAAACCTAAAGGGTGCCCTCTCCATAGCTGAGGCAGTAAATCGTGATAACGACCCCAAGGGAAAGGAAAGGCATTCTCAGAAAGGAAACAAGAGATGTCCCACGACCCCACTCTCCCTACTGTATTTGGCCTGCGAGGCCAGGCCACGTGTTGGGCAGCGCCGAAGGATCTCCTCCGCTCGTCCCCTCTGTCGAAGATCTTGCTCGGCGGAGAAACCGCTTCACAACTGCGTCGAGGGAGGGATCTATGTGTTCTATATTAATAAGAAAACAACCAAAGGTCGAGGAGATGAAATCTGCAATGTCTCTCGAGGAGCTCCGCGTAAAGGCGACCAGTAGCTGAGCGGAAAAAAACAATCTGAGGGACCTCGACGCGTGAGGGATTGTGGGTACAATGCACGTCACTATAGGGATAGTATTTCAGACATACTTCAACTACAAACTGAATAAGCCTATCGGCATCAATGCATAGGCTACAGGTATAAAAGGAGAGTGGTAGCATTTTAGTAAAATTTGCTAAAGTGGATTGAATATTAACATATACATACATGACAATGCATTACTTACCGTAAAAGCATTTCTGATGGTTGTATCTGCTTAGATTCACATGCTGTGCATAGGTCCGACATCCAGTGGTCACTGCTGAGTATTGCATTTTGTTTTTCGTAGTCAAAAAGGGGACGTCGACAAGGCGTGTCTGTAACACTATCCCTATAGTGACGTGCGTTGTACCCACAATCCCTCACGCGTCGAGGTCCCTCTGTATTTTTCTGCCCTGAGGGAGCCTTCTAAACGTGAGTGAGTACAGAAAAGAGAGAAATATAGTAGAGGATGTCTATGTTCCTTCCATCCGAGCGGGGAGGAAGGGCGGGCGCATGTGAATCTAAGCAGATACAACCATCAGAAATGCTTTTACGGTAAGTAATGCATTGTCTTCTGATGTTTGTTAATCTGCTTAGAATCACATGCTGTGCATAGACTAGCGAGCAGTACCCGGAGTTGGCGGTGGGTTATGAGAAGGAACAGTAGAGAAAAGATGTCTTAATACTGCCTGTCCCACCTGGGAGTCAGATCTAGAGAGTGTGCATCTAGACAGTAGTGTATTGTAAAGGTGTGCACAGAACTCCAGGTAGCCGCTTTGCAGATGGAGTCAAGGGGAACATTTGCAATGAATGCTATGGATGCCCCCGTGCCTCGAGTAGAGTGTGCTCTAGGCTTAAAGGGCAGTTCTCTCTTAGCAAGAGTATAGCAGAGAGTGATGCATTGAACAATCCATCTAGAAAAAGTGGACTTTGAAACTGCATCCCCTTCTCTTCCTGCTGCCACCGAGATGAAGAACTGATTAGTCTTCCTCAGTGGTCTGGTTCTTTCCATGTAGAACATGACCGCTCTGCGCCCATCCAGTGTGTGCAGACTTTTTTCTCCCAAGTTGGAAGGATTTTGAAAGAACGTTGGTAGTTCTATAGACTCGTTTACGTGGAATTTCGAGATGAATTTCGGTGCAAACCTTGGGTGCGTGCGTAGAACCACCTCATCTCTGAACTGTAACGAAGGGGTCTAGAACAGAAAGAGCCTGTAGTTCACTTACTCTCCTGATGGAGGTGATAGCCATTAGAAAAGCAGTCTTAAGAGTGAGGTCCTTAAGAGATGCTTTGTGCATGGGTTCAAATGGTGAGCTCATGAGTCTGGTAAGTACCACGTTAAGGTCGAATCCGGGAGCTGGGTCAGCTATCGAGGGGTGTATTCTCTTTACTCCCTCCATGAAGGCCTATATAACGGGGATCTTCCACCACGACACTTTGAGTTGGGAAGTGGTGTATGCAGAAAGTGCCGCTAGGTGGACTTTAATGGAATTGAACACTAGACCTGAATCCAAAAAATGGGTCAGGTATAGAACAATATGTGTGGGAGAGCAGTCAATCGGGTTGATGCTCTTTCCTCTGCACCAGATGACAAATCTCTTCCACTTGTTAGAATAGCAGTGGCGAGTGTTAGGTTTTCTGGCTTCCCTGAGGATGTCCATGCATCTCTGCGGGAGCTGTAGATGTCCAAGTTCTATGATCTCAGGAGCCAGGCTGCTAAGTTCATGTTCTGGGGGCATGGATGCAGAGTCCTGCCCTTGTCTTGTGACAGCATGTTGTACGGGCAGGGGAGTTTCACTGGGGGAGATAGAGACGTCTCCATCAAGTGAGCGAACCATGGCTGTCGGGCCCACATTGGGGCCACCAGTATCATGGTCACTTGTTCCTGGTGCATCTTGTGCACAACCTTGTTGAGAAGGGGAGTCGGGGGGGGGGGGGGGGGGGGGGGGAAGCGTAAACAAATTTCCCTGACCATTGAATCAACAGACCGTTCCCCTTGGATTGGTTCTGGGGGTACCTGGAGGCGTAACTTTGGCATTGTGAGTTCTCCAAGGTTGCAAACAGGTCTATTTCTGGGAATCCCCATTGCGTGAAGACGATGTCTTCGTGCAGTCGCCATTCGTACTCTTCGGGCAGGGGGAAACCTCTGCTGAGTTTGTCTGCCAGCAGATTGAGTTCCCCTGGTACATGTTGTGACAGTAGGAACATGTTTTGTTTGAGAGCCCACTTCCATATATTTTGGGCTAGTTTGGACAGTCCTGGAGAGTGGGTGCCCCCCTGCTTGTTGATGTAGTACATGGCTGTGGTGCTGTCTGCAAGGACCATCACTGTTTTGCCTTGTAGGTGTTCCTGGAAGGCTTTTAGCGCCTTGAACACAGCTAGTAGCTCCAGTAGATTTATGTGTTTGGATGCTACGTTCGGAGTCCATACTCCGTGAGCAGTCTGATGGGATAGGTGAGCCCCCCATCCTGTGAGGGATGCGTCTGTGGTTAGAGTGGCTTCCGCCGCGGGTGTGGCAAAGGGTTTCCCTCTTACCAGGTTTTTCTTTGTCCACCACCGTAGCGAGAGAACCAAGGCCTGCGAGACCACCACTAGATCGTCCCATAGTCCGCTGGCCTGACACCACTGGCCTGACACCACTGGCTGTTGACCCACTTTTGCATTGGGCGCATGCGCGCGTGAGGTACCAAATAAATACACGACGCCATCATTCCTAGCAAGCGCATTGCTTTGCGTACCGTCACCTCTCGACCGGCCACATATTGAGGGATCTGAAACAGCATGTTTTGGACCCTCTTGTTGGAGGGGAAGACGAGGCTGTCCTTTGTTTGAATTAGAGCCCCTAGGAATTGTTTGATCTGGCTGGGGTCTAGGCTGGACTTCTTTTCGTTGATGGAGAAGCCCAGCTGGAACAAAAGGTCTACAGTCTTTTGGGTATTGGAGAAGCATGTTTCGTAAGAATCCCCTGTTATGAGCCAGTCGTCGAGGTAAGGGTAAACTGGGATGGACAACCTAAGCAGGTGGGCCGCTGCCACTGCCAGTACCTTCGTGAATACCCTTGGTGCAGATGCTATGCCGAAGGGTAGCACTCTGAACTGGTAGTTTTTGCCCTCTATCATGAACCTGAGGTATTTTCTGTGCGCTGGCAACATTAAAATATGAAAGTATGCATCTTTCATGTCTAGTGTTGTCATGTAATCTCCTTGTGATAGCAGGTTGATCACTTCCTGTAAGGTCACCATACGAAACTTCTGGGGTTTGACAAACTTGTTCGCTGGGTGCAGATCTAATACAGGGCGCATGGTTAGATCCTTTTTGGGTACAAGGAAGTACACTGAATAAATACCTTCCGTTACCTGAGATAGAGGCACGACTTATATGACTCCTTTTTCCAGCAGTTGGTCTACTTCTTGGAGAAGGATGGCAAGGTGTTCTGGTGTCATGCGTCGTCCCCTCGGGGGTCTGTATGTTGGGGAACCGTTGAATTCGATGCAGTATCCGTGGGCTACGGTGGAAAGTACCCAGCGGTCTGACGTTATTCCCTCCCATGCTGGAAGATAGGATGTTAGCCGGCCCCCGACCGGTGTTGCATGGGAGGGGACGCGAATCTTCGCGTCACTTGGTGTTGTTGGGGGCTTGGGAGCCTCTGGGGTGGAACCCTGACCTCTCCCTTTGCCACGGCGCTGGCCTCTTTGGTTGTACTGCCCACTATTGGTCTGGTAATTGGTGGCAGGGTACTGTTGGTGCTGATTCTGTTGTTGGCGTTGGCCACGAAAAAAGCGTTTGTTGCCATAGCCGCGTCTGGTAGTGGGCTTAGAGATCTGGTCAAGAGTTTTGATAGTATCGAACTCTTTTTTAGCCATCTCCAGAGCCTCATCCACCGCTTTCCCGAAGAGGTTAGAGTCTTCAATAGGTTTATTTATTAAAGACGCCTGTGTCTCTGATTTGAAACCTGAGTTACGCAGCCATACATGGCGTTTTAGGAGTATTCCCTGAACCAGGGAATGACCCGCTGTCTCTGCAGCATCCAGAGAGTTCTTCACAATGCTCTGGTTGACCTGGGTTCCCTCGCCAATAGTTGATAGCAGGCTTGTCCGTAGCGGTTCCGGCGCTTCATCGGCGTCCTTGCGCAGTTTGGCCCACTGCGCGCCCGCGTAGCTAGCAAGGAATTGTTGTTCGCAATTCTTGCAGAAAAGGCAGCCGAGGATGTGACTCTCTTTCCAAGGGCATATAATCTCTTGCCCTCCTTGTCAGGTGGTGCCTCGCTGGTGGACAGCGGCACCCCTGCCCTCTTCCTTGTATTAGTTACTACAAGGGAGTCAGGAATAGAATGTCCCCTGATGTACAGCGGGTCTGAGGGTGAAGGAGTGAAAAGTTTTTCAATTCTTGGATTAACTCCTCTGATTAGTGCGGGCGTGGATAGCGAAGGGATGATTCTTCTCTTCACTGAAGCGAGGAGGGGAATGGTCTGGCTGACCGGGGGTTTCTCCTTAATTACGGTTTCCACAAAGTCTATTTCAGGAGAGATCTCCCCAGTGTCCAGTTCGATATGTGCTGCTGCCCTGCGCAACAGGGCATTGAATGTGGGCTGATCGTCTATGGGAGACGTGTTCCTAACAGGTGAATTGTCAGGAGGATTTAGGTTCAGGACATCAGTGTCCGAATATACTGATGGGGACTGCCACGGATGTGAAGGCCCTTCTTCTGGATTTTCTCCGAAGCCTTCTCCTACCATGTCTGGGTTGTCTTCCAGACCTTCCTCCTGGTTCTGTCCCTCTTCATCGTCCACAAATTCATCCTCCTCCTCCAAGTATTGCTCCTCACCAGTGAGGTCATACACATTATGGAAATCTGAGGCTGTGTCCTGCTGGGAGGGGTTGAATAGTCTCGGATATTTAGCCCTGGGGTCCTCCTGAGGCCCTTCTCTTGTTCTCTTGGGAGTGGGAGGGGTCTGGGTCTCCATAAACCTCTCCATGCAGAGATGGAGCCTTTCCATGGTCTCATGGGGTACCCCTGAGCGGTCTAGCGGGAGAAAATTAGTGTCTTCCGTATGAAAACGGCTCGACCTCTCCCATAACGTCGAGGAAAGTTTCCCGTCGCCGTCAGAAAAGCCTTCCGGTGTGCTGGGAGTCCCCCCGACTGAAGGGGGTAGTCCCTGTCTTCCTTCGGGCCTTTTCGGCGTGTCTTTCGACCTTTGCGTAGCGCTCGACGTGTCTTTCGGCGTACGCTTCTGGGCGTCGGCTACAACGATCCTCGCCAAGCTCTCTACGACTAGTTTGTCAGAGGAAGGCTGTGGTTTCGACGTTACGGGTGTCGATCGTTCTACGGCGGCGTGCGTTCTCTGCTGGTGCACGCCGGCCGATGGTTTGGGGGCGGCGCCCTTATTTGCCGAGAGCCCAGTCGCTGGTCGCGGCTGTGGTTGCGAGTGGGGCTTCGAACCTGAACGGTCCGAGGAGGCTGCCGGTGGAACCTGCGTCTCCTTGGGCGCTGATGCTTTCTTCGTCTTCGACGAAGAGCCGTGGGTTTTGTGCTTATGGGTGGTATCGTTTGCGTCAGTGTCGCCGGGGTGTTCATCCCCATAAGTAGGGCGTGAGCCGAGCCCGTTGGGGCCGGGGACAGACGACGAAGAGCGCGAGCGCTCTTTAGAGGGGTCTACGACTTCCGCAGCGGAGGTCGTGTTATCACGTTCCTCGTCACTGTCGGTGGTAGCGGCGGCGGGTGAGGAATCGGCCTTCGACAGAGCGTAGGCCGCCCACCTCTTGACCCTACGGTCTTTTAGAGTCTTTGGCTTAAGAAGCCGACAAGCCGTGCAACCCTCCTCCTTGTGATCGAGGGGCAAGCAGCGGTTACACCGTGAATGCTTGTCCTTCCAGGTGACATTGCCCTTGCAACGCGGGCAAAACCTAAAGGGTGCCCTCTCCATAGCTGAGGCAGTAAATCGTGATAACGACCCCAAGGGAAAGGAAAGGCATTCTCAGAAAGGAAACAAGAGATGTCCCACGACCCCACTCTCCCTACTGTATTTGGCCTGCGAGGCCAGGCCACGTGTTGGGCAGCGCCGAAGGATCTCCTCCGCTCGTCCCCTCTGTCGAAGATCTTGCTCGGCGGAGAAACCGCTTCACAACTGCGTCGAGGGAGGGATCTATGTGTTCTATATTAATAAGAAAACAACCAAAGGTCGAGGAGATGAAATCTGCAATGTCTCTCGAGGAGCTCCGCGTAAAGGCGACCAGTAGCTGAGCGGAAAAAAACAATCTGAGGGACCTCGACGCGTGAGGGATTGTGGGTACAATGCACGTCACTATAGGGATAGTATTTCAGACATACTTCAACTACAAACTGAATAAGCCTATCGGCATCAATGCATAGGCTACAGGTATAAAAGGAGAGTGGTAGCATTTTAGTAAAATTTGCTAAAGTGGATTGAATATTAACATATACATACATGACAATGCATTACTTACCGTAAAAGCATTTCTGATGGTTGTATCTGCTTAGATTCACATGCTGTGCATAGGTCCGACATCCAGTGGTCACTGCTGAGTATTGCATTTTGTTTTTCGTAGTCAAAAAGGGGACGTCGACAAGGCGTGTCTGTAACACTATCCCTATAGTGACGTGCGTTGTACCCACAATCCCTCACGCGTCGAGGTCCCTCTGTATTTTTCTGCCCTGAGGGAGCCTTCTAAACGTGAGTGAGTACAGAAAAGAGAGAAATATAGTAGAGGATGTCTATGTTCCTTCCATCCGAGCGGGGAGGAAGGGCGGGCGCATGTGAATCTAAGCAGATACAACCATCAGAAATGCTTTTACGGTAAGTAATGCATTGTCTTCTGATGTTTGTTAATCTGCTTAGAATCACATGCTGTGCATAGACTAGCGAGCAGTACCCGGAGTTGGCGGTGGGTTATGAGAAGGAACAGTAGAGAAAAGATGTCTTAATACTGCCTGTCCCACCTGGGAGTCAGATCTAGAGTGTGCATCTAGACAGTAGTGTTTTGTAAAGGTGTGCACAGAACTCCAGGTAGCCGCTTTGCAGATGGACTCAAGGGGAACATTTGCAATGAATGCTATGGAAGCCACAGTGCCTCGAGTGGAATGTGCTCTTGGCTTGAAGGGTAGTTCTCTCTTAGCAAGAGTGTAACAGAGAGTGATGCATTGTACAATCCATCTAGATATAGTGGACTTAGAGACAGCATCTCCTTCTCTTCCTGCTGCCACCGAGACAAAGAACTGATTAGTCTTTCTCAGTGATCTGGTTCTTTCCATGTAGAACATGACAGCTCTCCTTGGACAGTGCTGGGGACCTGGTTCCGCCCTGTTTCCTGATGTAAAACATGGTGGTGGTGTTGTCGGTGAAGATCCTCACCACCTTGCCCTTGAGGGACGGAAGGAAGGACCTGAGGGCCCAGAACACTGCACAGAGCTCCAGGACGTTGATATGGAGGGACTTCTCCGTCGGGAGCCAGAGGCCTCTCGCGTGCAGATTTTCGGTGTGCGCTTCCCACCCTTCCAGGGAGGCATCCGTGGTCACTGTCTCCTGGTGGTCTGGGGTCTGGAAGTCCATGCCCGCCGTCAGATGCGCGCGGGTGCCCCACCACCGGACCGCTCGGCGGAAACTCGAGTGTGATCCTCACCTTGGCCGCGTCGGAAACCAACATCCGCTGTACCTTGCCCAGGATGGACCTGTTCCTTTCCTCCGACGGGGAGGCCAGAAGGGACACTGTCGAGCTTTGCTCCCAGAAACAGTGCGTTTTGCGCGGGTACCAGGTGGGACTTGGTGTAGTTCACGGAGAATCCCAGGTCCGTGAGAAGTTGGACGGTCCTTGCCGTGTGCTCCACGGCGAGCTCCCTCGTCTTGGCTCGGATGAGCCAGTCGTCCAGGTAGGGGTAGACGTGGATCCCCTCGCGGCGCAGCTGCGCCGCCACCGGTGCAAGGCACTTGATAAATACCCTGGGTGCCGACCGTAGTCTGAAGGGGAGGGCTTTGAACTGGTAGTGACGCCCTTGGACCACAAACCAGAGGAATTTTCGGTGCCCCTTTAGGATGGGAATATGGAAGTAGTCATCCTCCAAATCCAACGACGACAGGAAGTCTCCTTCCTCCAGCTGACCCAGGACGTGCTGGAGGGTGACCATCCGGAACTTCCGCGCCTGGATGAACTTGTTCAGACGTCGCAGGTCTAGGATGGGGCGCCATCCTCCCGTCTTCTTCACGAGGAAGTATCTCAAGTAAACTCCGGAGCCCCGAAGCCTCTTTGGGACGAGTTCGATGGCGCCCTTCCTGAGCAACGCCTTTACCTCCAGGAGAAGCTGAGGGACGTGAAGCTCTCTCCTGGCCACGGGGGGGGCCGCGCGGGCACCTTCTTTGAAACACGAGCGCGTGGCCCCGGGCTAAGGCGTCCAGCACCCAACGGTCGGTGGAGATGGACTCCCACACGCTGACGAAGCTCGCCAGCCGGCCTCCCACCGGGGTGCTTCGGTGGGGGCCCCACGGCCGGTTCAATCCTGTTTCGACGCGGCTTTGCCGCCTTGACCTCCTTGGCGACGACGGCGGGGTCCTCCAGACTTGCCTCGTCCTCTGTAGGCCTCTTGAGACGACGAGCGGGCCCGCTTGACGGTAGGTAGAGAAACCACCGCCGGAACCTTTGGAGGCGCCCTTGCCTCCGCTGCTCCGAAAGGGCGTCCGTCGTTGCTGTAGAACCCCAAGGGCCCGGGCCGTCTCAGTGTCCGCTTTAATGGCCTGAAGGGAATCGTCCACTGTTTTCCCAAACAGGTTGTTCCAATCGAACGGCATGTCCAGGACTCTGGTCTGTACGTCTTGACGGAAGTCCGTAGCCTTGAGCCATCCACGCCGCCTAAGGCACACGCCGTTGCCCAACTGGCGAAACCCAGTGTCGGCGATGTCCGTCGCAATAGTGATGGCGTGGTCCGACGCCACCTCCTGTAGGATCTCCAGGGCATCCGCCCTCTTGTCATCCGGTAGGAAGTCCAGCAGGGGAGCCAGTTTGTACCATAGCTCCCTGTCGTAGCGGGCCACGATAGCCAAGGCGTTGGCCGCTTTAATCGTCGTCGCTGCAGACGAGATGACCCTGCGTCCCATAGCATCCAATTTCTTTCCCTCGCCGTCCGGTGGGGAAGTCGATGTGGAGGCCGCACCCCCCCCCGCTTTCTTCCTGGCCGCCGCGGAGACGACAGGGTAGGCTGCGCCCGGAGGCACAGGGGGGCCGCGTCCGGGACCCGGTACTTCTTCTCGTACCGGTCTCTTCTAGCTGGCGTCGTGGAAGGGTTCTTGAGGAGGGCGAGGCCCTCATCCCAAATGTCGTCCAGTAGAGGACCGTCTTCCTCTTGGCCTCGCGCCGTTGATAAAGGAATCCTTCCTTTTTCTTCTCCTCAGGGCAGAGTTGGAAAAGCTCGGATGCCCTGGCGATCATGGAGTGGAACGACCCAATCTCGTCGGGAGGAGAAGCCCTGGTGGGAGGTGACGACGGGAGATCCTCGTCGTATACCTCGTCGTCCGTACCCGTCGCTGCCGTGTCAGTCCCCGTATCATCCCCTCGGGTAGACGGGGAGGAGGGCTGGACGGGTCGCGACGGCTGAAAAGGAGGTGGAGGGTGAATCCTTCTTTTCTTGGGAGGGGGGAAGACCAGAAGGTCCCGGTTCAGGATCCCCCGACGGGAGAGGTTCCTCCGTCGGCAACGGCAGTCTCGTCCTTATCTCTGAGCATAAGGACTGTATAGCCAACAAAATGGCCGCCGAGTTGTCTTGCGGCGCTGGCAGAGGGGAATCCGACGGGCGATCAGGGGCCCCGTCGGCACCCTCGACGCCGTCGTCACCTGCGTCGGGATCCATCCCGACGGGCCGGTCTTCATCCACGCCAAGGCCGTGGCTTAAGACCTCGATCAGCTCTTCCTCTGAAGCCGAATCTACGACGACGCCCTTCCCCCCCCTTTTTCTTCCCCGCCAGGGATTTCACGGGGTCCTATCGATGGGCACAAAAGAGGACTCCCTCCGATGTGGCAGGGAGACTCTGAGCCCCGAGGTCGCCACCACTGGTGTAGCCTCCACAGGCTGAGCCAGGGCCGCCGCGACAGTATCGATAGAGGGCTTGGCCGGATGGATTAAGGCCTTCACCACCTTAGGTGCGCTCACCGCCTTATCCTTGAGGGGGGGGGGACACTGCCTCGCTCCCCCTCCGATGGGGCCTTCGAGCTCGACCGGGGCCTCTCCAGGAGCTTCGCCCTTCCTCTTACCCGACCCAGAGCGTTGGCTCGTGGCTGAAGGTGCCGGGGAGGGTGCGCCCTGCCTGGCGCCCATAGAGCCCGACCGTTCGGCGCTCCCGGTGCCAGCGGACTCGCGGTGCTTGGCCTTATGTTGGACCCCCGTCGCCGGGGCGTCCTCAAAGGTCTTAGAAGACCGCTCGGATTTCTTCCTCTTCTTCTCGCCTGACGGGCTCTTCCCTTCCAGCCAGTTGGCGAGGCGTTGGTGGCGGTCCTTCATGGTCCGCTCCGACATATTGCCGCAAAACGCACAGTCCTTCTCCACGTGCGTCTTGTCCTCATGTAAGCAGTAGAGACAAAAGGAGTGTTCGTCCTCCTTAAAGACGTTCTGCAGCTGGCATCCAGGGCAGACCCTGAACAGCTTTCTGGGCGTCGAGCTTCCCTTCTCCTGGGCCATGTCCGGTCCTGAGAAGCTTCTGGAGTCCTCCAAAACGTAGCTCGACGAAATCCTCACCCTTGAGGGGCGCAGACGAATCCGACACGGGTCCCCGTTGATCGGATGGAGAGTCGGTGGAGCTTGAGGCTCTTTTGACCGGAAAAAACGAAGTTTTGAGAAAAAAACATGAAAAAATAGCACTAACGCTCGAGAGCAATAGCACGAGGATCCCAACACATGAACGTGCGGTAAAAATCTGAAGATGGCTGCCAGAGGCGGTGCTTAGGTAGAGGGCAGTCATTGGCTGTGGTCAGTATGACGCAGAGACCAGTGATTGGTTATTACTACGAAAGAGATCAGAAACGAAACTGATACTGGTTTTTTTCTTTACCGAGGATTCCCAGCCTGACGACGGGGAATATTCATGAGCATGTGAATCCATGCCAGACCCCATGCTGGAGAATGCCAAGGCTGCACTGATGGGGAGTGCCAGGGCTGTGAGGTAGCTGTATCTTCTTCAAAAGCTCCTGCGCTAGTGTAAGGGTCTTCCTCAAACCTCTCCTCCTCAAGTTCTTCCTCTCCACCTAAACACTCCTCATCTTCCTGGAGGTATTGCTCCTCTTCAGTGAGGTCATATGCATCTGTAGAAGGGGTAAACAGCCTAGGAATCTTGACCCTAGGGTCATCCTGGGTCCATTCTCTTGGTCTTTTGGGTGTGGGTGGGTTTTGGCTACCCAAAAACCTCTCCATCTTTTCCATACAAGAATGGAGTCTTTCCAGGGTCTCATGGGGAACCCCAGAATAGTCTAGAGGGGGGAAATCAGTGTTTTCGGCTTCAAAACGCTTCGAACGCTCCCACAACGTCGACGAAAGGTTTCCGTCGCCCTCAGAAAAGCCCTCCGGTAGTTCAGAAGTGCCTTTAGATGGATGGGGCAGTTCCTGGCTACTCTTGTGCTTTTTCGGCGTTTCTATAACCTTGGGTGCGGTATTCGACGTCTGTTTCGTCGTCCGCTTGCGTTTGTCCTCGGAAACAATTCTCGCCAGACTCTCGACGACGAGTTCGTCAGTCGAGGGTTCTGGAGTCGGCGTTGCCTGCGTTGCGCGTTGTTTTTCGACGGTCGCTCTATGGAGCGTTACGTCGGATGTTTTTGGGGTAGCGCCCGTATTAGATAAAAGCCCAATCGCTGGTCGCGGCTGCGTTTGCGGGTGGGGCTTGAGACCCTTGCGGTCTGAGGTCGACGCCGGAGTGCCCTGCGTCCCCTTCGGCGCTGGTGGATCCTTCGTCCTGGACGAAGAGCCGTGGGTTGTGTGCTTAGGCCTATGGGGTCTGTGTGCGTCCTTGTCGCCGGGGTGTTCATCCCCATAAGCAGGGCGTGAGCCGAGCCCGTCGGGGCCGGGGACGGACGTCGAGGAGCGCGAGCGCTCCTTCTGGGGGTTAATGACTTCCGTAACGGACGTCGAGTTATCACCCTCCTCGTCACTTTCTGTAACAGCGGCGGCGGGTGAGGAAACTGACTTCGACATCGCGTAGTCCGCCCACCTCTTAACTTTCCGTTCTTTAAGAGTTCTTGGTTTCAAGAGCTTACAGGCCGCGCAGCTGTCCTCTTTATGATCGAGGGGCAAGCAACGATTACAGAGCTTGCGTTTGTCCTTCCAAGTGTATTTGCCCCTACAGCGTGGGCAAAACTTAAAAGGTGTCCTCTCCATAGCTGAGGCAATAAAAACTGGTGATAACAACCCCAAGGGAAAGATAGGGGAGAAAGAAAGACATTCTCGACGAGAAGGTAAAAGTTCGAAACCCCCACTCTCCCTACTGTATGTTGGCCGGCGAGGCCTGGCCACGTGTTCGGCAGCGCCGAAGGATCTCCTCCGTCTCTTCTCCTCCGTCGAAAACTTGCTCGGCGGAGAAACAGCTTCACAGCTAACGTCGAGGGGAGGGATCTTTAACAATAAGTATATATTAAGGACCGAGGTCCGTAGTAATTGTTTAGCAATGTCTCTCTAGGAGCTCCGCGTAAGGCGACCATAAGCTGGGCGGAAAAAAACAATCTGAGGGACCTCGACGCGTGAGGGATTGTGGGTACAACGCACGTCACTATAGGGATAGTGTTACAGACACGCCTTGTCGACGTCCCCTTTTCGACTACGAAAAACAAAATGCAATACTCCGCAGTGACCACTGGATGTCGGACCTATTCACAGCATGTGATTCTAAGCAGATTAACAAACATCAGAAATATATATATATATTTGTCTCCTAGATTTCACAGACACTGAGGCGTATATCCAGCTCCAGAGAACAACAGTGCCAGCCAGTGAAAATCTGTCTTTTGTTATTTTATCCTCCATTCCCTTTTCCCCTTGTGTTTGCCAGCTGGTAGTTTTATCTGTTGAAAGACTGTTGGGCAGGCAGACTTAGGGGGTCTGGTGGGCCCAGCATCATTCCTGCAGGAAGATTCAAGACTGGACCTGACACCAGCTTAGGTGCGTCCTGGGCCTTCGCCTTGGGGGGAGGGTCAGCGCCTCGCTCCCCCTTCGAGATCGGCCGGGTCCGCTCCAGCGGCCTACCCGGGTTCTCGGACTTCCTCTTCCCCGAACCAGAGCGCTGGCTCGTGGTCGAACGTGCCGGGGAAGTAGCGCCCTGCTTGGCAACCAAAGAGCCTGACCTTTCGGCGCTCCCAGAGCCCGCGGACTCGCGGTGCTTGGCCTTCTGTTGCGCCCCCGTCGCCGGGGCGCCCTCAAAGCACTTAGAAGCCTGCTCAGACTTCTTCGGCCTTCTCACTTGCTGTGCCCTTCTCCAGCCAGGTGGCGAGGGGGGAACGACGATCTTGTTTAGTCCGTTCCGAAAGGTTCTTGCAGAAAACAGTCCTTCTCCACGTGCGTCTTGTCCCCATGGAGGCAGTAGAGACATCGCGAATGCTCGTCCTCCTTGAAAACGTTATATAATCCGCATCCAGGGCAGTTCCTGAATAGCTTGGATCCTGGCGTCGAGCTCTCCTTGTCCTGGGCCATGTCCGTTGACGTAGGCCGCAGATCTTCCGGAATTCTCCAAGAAGTGTAAACTCGACGAAAACTTCACCCTTGAGGGGCGTAGAAGAATTCCGAAATGGGTCCCCGTTATCGGAAGTAGAAACGGTGGAGCTTGAGGCTAGATTAACCGAAGAAATTCTCCTGAAAAAGCGTGAAAACGCAGTAAAAAAAAACTCGAGAGCTAAACACGAGGACTCCCAACACTTGAGCGTGTGGTAAAAATCTGAGGATGGCTGCCAGGGGGGGGGGGGGGGCTTAGGGAGAGGGCAGTCATTGGCTGGGGGCAGTATGACCCAGAGATCAGTGATTGGTTACTACTAAGAAAGACAGATCAGAAACGAAACTGATACTGATTTTTTCTTTACCGAGGATTCCCAGCCTGACGACGGGGAATATTCATGAGTCGCCTTCCTCCAGCTGGAGGGTGACCATCCGGAACTTCTGTGCCTTGATGTATCCGTTTAGTCGACGCAGGTCCAGGATGGGACGCCATCCTCCCGTCTTCTTTCTGACGAGGAAGTATCTTGAGTAAACTCCGGAGCCCCGGAGCCTCTTTGGGATGAGCTTGATGGCTCCTTTCTTGAGCATCGCCCTTACCTCTAACAGCAGTTGAGGGACATGGCTTTCCTTCCTGGCCACGGGAGGAATTCGGGGGCACTAGTTTAGAAATTCCAGAGTGTGTCCGTGGGCCAGGGCATCCAGCACCCAACGGTCGGTGGAGATGGACTCCCACACGCTGACAAACTTCGTCAGCCGGCCTCCCACTTGGGTGCTTCAGTGGGGGCCCGACGCAACGGCCGGTTCAGTCTTGCTTGGAAGCAGCCTTGGCCTCCCTGGCGACGACGTTGAGATCCACCTGACTTGCCTCGTCCCCTCTAAGCTTCTTGCGACGAGGAGTGGGGCTGCCTGACGGTACGTCGAGGAGCCGCCGCTGAATCCGTTGGAGGCACCTTGCTTGCCTCCGGAGTTCCGAAAGGGCGGCCGCCATTTCTGCAGAACTACCAAGGCCCGAGCCGTCTGTCTTGATAGCCTGCAGTGTCTCATCCACTGTCTTTCCAAACAGATTGTTCCCGTCGAAGGGCATGTCCAAAACCTTGGCTTGCACGTCTTGGCCGAAATCCGTCGCCTTGAGCCAGCCCCGCCGTCAAAGGCAAACTCTGTTGCCCAACTGGCGGAAACCGGTGTCGGCAATGTCTGTGGCTACTGTTATGGCGTGGTCCGATGCCACCTCACCCTCCTGTAGGATCGCCAGGGCCTCTGCACTCTTGTCGTCCGGTAGGAAGTCCAACAGGGGGGACGATCTTGTACCACAAATCCCTGTCGTAGCGGGCCACAATCGCTAGGGCGTTGGCCGCTTTAATCGTTGTCGCCGCTGACGAGATGACTCTTCCCATGGCATCCAGTTTCTTTCCCTCGCCGTCCGGTGAGGAAGTTGAAGCCGATGCCCCCCCCACCCCGGCTTTCTTCTTGGCAGGTGCTGAAACGATCGAATCCAGGGTCGGCTGTGCCCTAAGGCACAACGGGGCGGCGTTGGGGACCCAGTACTTCTTCTCGTATCGTCACTCTTGGCAGGCGTCGTGGACGGGTTCTTCAGGAGAGCAAGTCCCTCGTCCCAGATGTCATCCAGCAACGGCACCGCAAGGACATCTTCCTCTTCTCTTCGGGGGAGAGCTGAAAAAGCTTGGACGCCCTGGCAATCATGGTGTGGAAGGAGCCAATTTGATCGGGCGGGGACGCCTGAGGAATTGAAGACGGGAGGTCAGTCCTGTCGTCACCGCCGTCGTCATCCACATCTGAACCCGTGTCATCCCTCAGGACCGGGGAAGGCGACAAAGGCCAAGAAGGCCGTGAGGGCTGAAAGGGCGCTCGATAAATTCTCCTCTTGTTTGGAGGGCTCCCCGATGGACCCGGTTCAGCTGGGTTGTCCGTCGGGGGTAGGGCGGTCTTGTCCTTATCTCTGTGCATAAGGCTTGGATTGCCGTCAAAATGGCTGCCTAGTTGTCCTGCGGCTCGGGCTGCGACGGGTGTGACGGCGCGACGGTTGCTCCTCCTCCAGGGAAACCTCGTCGTCGCCACCCTGGCTCTCGTCGTCCCCCTCGTCGGGATTCCTCCCGTGGGACCAGGACTCTTCCGAATTCTCGGTCAGGTCCTCCTCGGAGGTTGTGTCCGTAACTGCCACCGCCCCGGCTCTTTTTACACCGGTGTCTTCACGGGGGGGTCTTCTCGATGGGCTTAAAAGAGGATTCCCTCCACGGAGGCAGGGAAACTCTGGGCCCCGAGGTCGCCTCCACCGGGTTAGCCTCCACAGGCTTCGCCAGGGCCGCAGCAACTCCCTCAATCGAGGCCTTGGCCGGGATCAAGGCCTTCACCACCTTGGGCGCGCTTGAGGCCTTCACCTTAGGGGAAGGGTCACCGCCTTGCTCCCCTTCGGCGGGATCATTCGAGATCGACCGGGGCCTCTCCAGAAGCTTACCCTGGTTCTCAGATTTTCTGTTCCCCGAGCCAGAGCGTTGGCTCGTGGATGATGGCGTCGGTGAAGGTCTGCCCTGCTTGGCAGCCGAGGAGCCCGACGTTCGGCACTCCCGGTGCCCGCGGACTCGCTGTGCTTTGCCTTCTGTTGGGCCCCCGTTGCCGGGGCACCCTCACAGGACTTAGAAAACCGCTCGGACTTCTTCTCACCTGCTGGGCTCTTGCCTTCCAGCCAGTTGAAGAGACGGGTCCGACGATCCCTCATAGTCCGATCCGACATGTTCATGCAAAAAGCACAGTCCTTCTCCACATGCGTTTTGTCCTCGTGGAGGCAGTATAGGCATTTCGAATGCTCGTCCTCCTTGAACACATTCTGTAGATTGCATCCAGGGCAGATCCTGAACAATTTCCCGGGAGTCGAGCTTCCCGTCTCCTAGGCCATGATCCTCTCGTCCGCGAGGTAGGCCTCAGAAAACTTCTGGAATACTCCAAGAAGCGTAACTCGACGAAAACTTCACCCTTGAGGGGCGTAGAAAAATCCAAAACAGGTCCCCGTTAATCTTAAGTAGAAACAGTGGAGCTTGAGGCTCGATTGAACCGAAAAAAATGAGATAAATCTCTTTGAAAAAGCGCAAACGCAGTAAAAGCTCGAGGGCTATAGCACGAAGGCTCCCAACACTTGAACGTGCGGTAAAAATCTGAGGACGGCTGCCAGGGGCGGGGCTTAGGGAGAGGGCAGTCATTGGCTGGGGGAAGTATGACCCAGAGACCAGTGATTGGTTACTACTAAGATAGACAGATCAGAAACGAAACTGATACAGATTTTTTCTTTACCGAGGATTCCCAGCCTGACTACGAGGAATATTCATGAGCATGTGAATCCATGCCAGACCCCATGCTGGAGAAATTGTGGAATTCAGCGCAGCAAACCATTTGTTCCTAGCTCTTACAAGGAAAGAACCACAGGCTTTTTTGAACATCATTTTATTGACATTTTGTTGAACAAACACAACATTTTCGCCCTTTTTGGTTATTATCACTCACCCCCTATGGCACTTAAAGGGTTAAAAACACCAACAATGTGTAGAGTAATATGGATGTCCTTTTATTTTGATTGTCACAAACATTCAAAAGTTACCTGTCAGATAGCAAAACTCTGGGATCAGAATGATTGGTCCAGGAACAATGCCTTGTGGGCCCATCTTTCTTTTTGGCTGGCTGACAATGGCTGGCTGACTGTGATCCGAAATTTCAAGGTTATATTGCTGCAAATGAAAACATTAAAAGTCATTAAAATATAAACTGTCCAGAGCCATGTACGCTTATATAGCAGGAAAACATTTTATAATGAAGTTTGGCTAAGTATACAAAACCTAATTATAATATACTTTTCCAACCAATTCCCTAAGGAATCTAAAGATAGAGCAGCCCATTTACCTGTAACCACAATGCTTCAGAGTTAAACATTTCTAAGATTTGCCTGCTTTAGAGTATTCTGCTTCGTCAAGTTTAAATGTCTAATTTGACTATGTATCTACCTCAGTGTGGGATTTCTGCTGATCACCAAGGAGCTGCGGAAGGCATTGCTGCAAACCTCTTGGGCCTTTTTTATTTTTTAAGGTTGTACAGTAGGTCTCAGTGATAGAAATTACAAGCAGTCTTATAGTCCATAAGCAAGAAAAGCAATTTTTGATTCTTTAATATTTTCCTATCACCTTGACAAGCAAGTGGTAGATAAAACCAGAGATGATGTGGGGAGGGAGGCATGCAACTATACAGTCCACAATATATGTTGGCGCTGCGAATACAAAACTTATCGAAAAGCGCAAACATGGGTCCTAACAGACTTGAAATAATTAGGTGTTAGAAACCGTGATGTAAGAAAATGTCAACAAATCAGATTGCTCCTATTCAGGCTTTATATCAAACGCATAGTGTTCAGATCAAATGTAACCTCTAGTTAACTTTGCAATGTGACAACAGCATTTGTATTGCAGCATACTGTGACCGTGTGGCCTGCCTGCTATCTTCTTTGACTGGGACTACAGACCTTTTCCCCAAGATGTTGTCTACCCGTATCCTCAGAGTTCTTCTTGGCTTTCACAAACCTAGCCTGCTTAGTAATCTGGGGAGATATGAATGGTCCTTTCTTTCGCCCAGTGTCCCCCTCACGTACCTGACCCTTCGCTATACAGATCCCTCAGGCTATTCTCCTCCCACCACACCACTTTCCCTCCAATCACTCACTCCGCCTTTCTACCTCCCTTCGATCTTACTTTGCCTACCTCTGCTCTTACTATCGCTTGTAATTCCAACTACCACTCTCTCGGTTATTACCACCTCCCTCCTTCCCCTCACCGCTTCCCTGCTCACTACTAGTTCTCCAATTACAATCTGTTTCACTCTATGGCAATACCTACTCCTATTCTCCCAGTCACTGTCACTCGTTTCACTCGTCCTCTACTTCTGATCCTATTTCGCTAATACCACTACCCCTTTACTACTTCTCCAAGACACTCAGGGATATGGTGCCCTACTGACCCCTTTTCTATTCAAGCAACCCAACGATTTGGTGAACTGCTCACCACTATACTACAGACTACCACTTAGTTCCCTCACTCTCTACTCCCACCAACTACTTACTTCCAACTATTGCCACCACCTCCCGCTACAACAATCCCCCAGTACTCCTACTCTACCTCTAATATTCACCCTCTCCTCACTCATACAAACACATCACACACAATCTCTTAACAATACCTTCTGCACTCCTAACACTCTGGCCTAAACTGGTCTCTCCGATGTCCTCCACTGCCTCCTGTCCTAATCAAACTAACCCAGACCATGCGTGCGCGTGCAGACAGACAACTTATATGCCCCACCCCGTCCCCCAAGTCCGATACTTACCATAGCATAGACTGTATATTATGTTGGCCGAAAAACAACCGCATCATATGCCTAGCATCACCAGTACAGAAACGTCAGCATAACCATAGAGCGTCTATTTTGTACCAACAGAATTTGCCATTTTACAATTTAGCTTTCTCTTTTCTGTTCAAACGCTTTGCTAAAATGGATTCTATTTTTTTCTGCCCAGGCACAAAGCAAGGCCACAAGTTACACGCTGAGAGACTAGCCTAGACAGAAATGCACTGTTTTCTTCCCTCACGAGTTCCTTGAAAGTAAGCAGAAAGGCATTTAATCACCAAGCAAGTGCCAGCTGGTCTCGCTGAAACGGCAGAAACTGTAGAAATAGACAGTTAATGGGTTGAATTATACTCTCTTTCACGGCCCCCTTTCCTGGGCCCCTTTAGATCGAGCCGACCTCTAGCTCACAAATAGAAACCAGGAGATAGCAGGTCTTGGAATGTGTGCCTCCTACGAATACAGCTTGATCACAGAACAAGAGCACTATGTTCTCTGTAACAAAGAATAATAGTGTCTACACCTTCGCAGATTGCAACTGTTGAAGAAAAAGTTACTTCTTACCTGGTAACTGGTGTAGACTCCACAGGCTGAGCCAGGGTCGCGGCAACATCCTCAATCGAGGTCTTAGCAGGGTGAATTAAGGCCATCGTCACCTTCTGTACGCCTGGGGCCTTCACCTTGGGGGGAGGGTCAGAGCCTCGCTCCCCCTCTACCGGAATCTTTGATATCGACCGGGGGCCTCTCCAGAAGCTTCGCTGGGTTCTCGGACTTCCTCTTACCCGAGCCAGAGCGTTGGCTCGTGGTTGATGGCGCCGGGGAGGATGCGCCAAGCCTGGCAGCCAAGGAGCCCGACCGTTCGGCACTCCCGGTGCCCGCAGACTCGCAGTGCTTAGCCTTTTGTTGGGCCCCCGTCGCCGGTGCGCCCTCACAGGACTTAGAAGACCGCTCGGACTTCTTTTTCTTCTTCTCGCCTGATGGGCTCTTCCCTTCCAGCCAGTTGGCGAGACGGAGATGGCAATCCTTCATGGTCCGCTCCGACATGTTCCCACAAAACGCACAGTCCTTCTCAGTGTGCGTCTTGTCCTCATGGAGACAGTAGAGGCATAAAGAATGCTCGTCCTCCTTGTAAACATTCTGAAGCTGGCATCCAGGGTAGGTCCTGAACAGCTTCCCGGGCGTCGAGGGGTAGGCCTCAGAACTTCTGGAATCCTCCAAAAGCGTAACTCGACGAAATCTTCACCCTTGAGGGGCGTAGAAAACTCTGAAACGGATCCCCGTTGATCGGATGTAGAAACAGTGGAGCTTGAGGCTCTAACCGAAAAATGAGAAAAATCTCCTGAAAAAGCGCGAAAACACAGCAAAAGCTCGAGAGCTACAGCACGAGGACTCCCAACAATTGAACGTGCGGTAAAAATCTGAGGATGGCTGCCAGAGGCGGGGCTTAGGGAGAGAGCAGTCATTGGCTGGGGGCAGTATGACCCAGAAACCAGTGATTGGTTACTACTAAGAAAGACAGATCAGAAACGAAACTGATACTGATTTTTTTCTATACCGAGGATTCCCAGCCTGACAACGGGGGAATATTCATTCATATTCTCGTTTAGGTGGAAGTCCGACTGCACCTTGGGCATGAAGGAGGGGTGCGTCCTCAGCACCACCCTTGTGTCGTGAATAGTCAAATATGGAGGCTTGCAAGATAGGGCCTGGATCTTTCCCACTCGTGCAGAGGTGATGGCCACGAGGAACGCTAACTTCCACGACAGGAACTTCAAAGGCGCCGAATGCATAGGCTCGAATGGGGCCCCCATGAGCCTGGTCAGCACCACATTAACCTCCCACGCTGCGGCTGGAGCCTTCACCAGCGGGAACGATCGGAATAGTCCCTTCATAAATTCCTTGGGGGGCGTGGTCTGGTGCTCATGGAGTGAGGAGGCTAAAACCTCGAGCTCCGGCCGAGCCCGTAATCCGATCCTGCACAGCGAGCCCTGCGACCAGCGGCGCCGAAATCAAGCCGACCCAGTTGAAGCCTGGTCGAATCTCCCTACTTTCCTGCTTTGTCCGACGAAAAACAGAACTCGGGGACCGAGTGTGAAGCCTCGGCGTCCCCCCCGGCCTCGGGCGAGGCAAACAAGATGACAGCCTGACAGGACGGGACCGTGAGCAGCGAAGGCGGTACAGCGACAGCAGCAGCGGCCAACTGGGACCCTGCCTTAACCGTCACCTGGAAGAGCTCAGCGGGGCGGAGAAAGCGCTGGGCCGGCGTTGCGAGACCCACCCCAGATCCCCTGGAGCCATCGTTGGCGGCCGCCTGAGGACCGCGGCGCCGAGCGCGGTGTGTCCGCGGGCGACCAGGGAGAGGCAGCAATCTGCACCTGGGTGGCCTCGGGGGAGAGACCGACACCAGCACCTCGTACTCCGGACCATCCGGGTCGCACGACAGCGGGCGGGAGCCCCTCTGCGAAGCCCGTGGTGGGAGCCATCCAGAGAGTTGGAGGAGGCCCGGGGCCTGGGGGACACGTCGGAGGCGGAGCCGCCTTGGGTGACTTTGGCTGGTGGCTACCGCGCCGCGGGAGCGCGCACCACGAACTGGCAACAACCTGCTAAACTGGGGGCCTATCCAGGTGTGGCCCGATCCGTTGGGCTCAGACAGCCTGGACCCGGAGAACTGCCCCCCCAGGGCCCAAGGCTAATTGGCACACTGGGGCAATAGGCGCTAAGCGCCCTCCACCATCGGCACCACCTGCCCGGCCAAACTGGGACACCGCCTCTGCCTGCCACGAACGCAGGCCCTGCACCTCCGGGGCGGATAAGCCCCCGAGACCTCACACCTGTCAGGGGCCTCCTGGCCACAGGATCGCGGCAACCCAAGGCAAGGCTCTTCCGAGGACCGTAATATGCTCCACAAGCTTGGGCAGGAAGCGGCCCTGGAGGGGCCTACACAATAACCCAGCCTGAAGAGGCGAAATAGCAGCCAGCACCAAGCAGAAGGCCCAAGCAACACCGCAATGTCCACCCTGAGAAACAAGGCCAAGACCGCCACGATGGACCCCTTCCTCACGACCAAGGCCCCCCCCCGTCGCCCAATCCACCCCAAAAGGTCCGACGCAGCAGGCCCCCCAGGAGGAAAGCCCTAAAGACAGTCAGGGAGTTTATAGACACTAAGATAGGAGAGGTAAAGGCCGAAATACAGCTTATACGCCAAGACGCCCGCAACCTGACAGAGCGTGTCACCAATATAGAAACCATCCAGAAGGAAACGCTAGAAGAAACGAAAGATCTTAAAGCTGAGGTGGCAGACCTAAGGAGGAGGGTGGGCATCCTGGAGGCAAGGTCGGAAGAGGCGGAAGGACGCGCCAGGCACAACAACATCAGAATCCTTGGTGTCCCTGAGGGGACAGACTTCCGACCCGACGGCATATGTGGAATCCCTAATTCAGCAGGAAATTGGGGCGGAGAAGCTCACAGGGCTTCGCCATAGAGAGAGCCCACAGATCACTACAGAAGAAGCCTCCCCCAGGTTCCTACCCCCGACCCATCATCGCGAAGGTCCTTAACTTCCGGGACAGGGAAGTGATCCTGAGATTCTCGAGAGAGAGCGAGAGAGCGAGAGAGAGGGTGGGGTGATAAGACAGAAGTAACTCCAAAATCACCATATACCTGGACTATACGGAAGCGGTACAGAGGGCAAGGAACTCCTTCATCCCGATAAAGGCCAGACTGAGGCAGTTAAACTTGAAGTACATGCTGCTGTATCCGTCCAGGCAAAAAGTGATCCACAAAGGAAGAGCGATATTCCTTGAAACTCCAGACGCAGCCACCATGTGGATGGAACACAACAATCTGGCCGAGGTCCCCGAAGAGCCCACTGCAAGAACCGCGCTGTAGCCCGCAAAGCAAGATATGGCGCCGGAGCCCCTCTCTCCTGACGCGCACACTGGACTTCACCGTAAAATGGTAAAACAAGCACGCTGGAACACCATTATAACAAGAGATAGCAACAAGATTACGTGGCCCGCCGGGCCTCCCACACATGAGCACGCAACGACAACCCCCGAAAAACCAGTGCAGGCCTGTTGCCAGCACAATCCTGCTCGCGCCGGAAACCCTAAGGGGGCCAGATTGCGCGAGAGCACCTGAGCACTGCACCTCACCGGCAGGAGCTGGGTGCACCAGTTACAGTTGTTATTTTTTATGTGTTACCGTTGAGACCGACCTTCTCCCCAGAACCACCCAAGAAATCAATGAGCATTCGACACAGAGAAATGAAACTGGCCGATCCGCAAATGCAGAACAAGAAATGATGCGCAGTAGCACGAGATCTTGTGGCGGAGAGACAAGGGGCCACCCACGGCAACAACCGCATCCAAGCGATGGCGCCACAACTTAACATAATCACATGGAATGTCAGGGGGATGGGATCCTACGTAAGGAGGAGCCGTGTTCACTCATACCTGAGGCGCAAGAAGGTGTCGATTGCGCTCCTCCAGGAGAGACACCTCCTGGCAGACACCACACAAACTGGCAGACTACTGGGGGGGCCAAGGCAGTGGCGCATCTTACTCCAAATTCGCACGGGGCGTGTATACATGGGTGAGTCCAGACACACCATTCCATCAAATGGGGACAGAAGTGGATCGGTACGGAAGATACGTAGTGGTGTGGGGCATGATAGAGAACACAAGAATATGCATTGTAAATTCATACTTCCCCCAGCACGGCGTGCCTTCCCATCTGAAACAGCTCTGCGCCAGAATTGCGCACCACAGAAATGACACCTTCCTATGGGGGGGGGGGGGGGGAGACTTCAACTGCGTCATGAATGAAGAGTTGGACAGGTCTAGGACGCCACGAGCTTCCAACAATTCCGCTTCAAGGGCACTCTGCAAAGCAGTGGATGACCTGGCGCTGGTCCATATCTGGAGAGACCTACATCCAGCCGATAGATCCTACTCATACTACTGATCTCCACATGGCCTCCACACCAGGATAGACCACTTTTTCATCAACGGCGAACTACTCCCACAGGTGCACTCCGCAGACTACTTGGGCAGGTCCATCTCGGATCACTCCCCTCTGCTCATGCAACTAAATCTGAGAGGCCCGAGGCCCCCCAACCCGATGTGGCGTATGCCCATGGAAACTCTGGCCGACCCTTCAAGGACACCCTAGGGGAAAGACTGGAAGAATAAGTGAGGCTCAACAAGGGGTCGGTCGAGAAGTGGAGCACGCTCTGGGAGGCAATGAAGGTAGTAACTAGAGGCGAAGTGATAGCAGAAGCAGGCGGAATCAGGAGGCAACTAAAAAGGGAACTTGAGACCAAGGAAGAGGAGATTAGACGACTGGAAAACAGCCCGACCCCAACCAGCGAGAAGGAATCTAAGCTGGCAGAAATCAGGGACGGCTGCCTGGGAGAGGCTATCCAAATTCGACTTCTCCACGCGCACTGTAAAGGCACACAAGGAGGCGGACAAACCGGGCAGGATATTGGCCTGGCTGTGCAAGAAGGAGCACCCAAGGCAGGCTCCCAAGAAAATTAAGGACGAACACGGCGCAACTCAGAGGACACAACAGGCAATTAACAATGTCTTCTCAAACTTCTACGCCAAGCTCTATGCTCACGATGAACAGGTCCCAGTAGAAGACATTCGGGACACCCTGGCTGAAGTCGGCCTTCCCAAACTGAGTTCGGAGCACCGAGAGATGCTCGGAGAAGCTATCACGACTGAGGATATCTCGGAGGCAATCAGGTCCCTCTCCACAAGCAAGACTCCTGGAACAGATGGCCTCACACCAGAATTTTACAAAGCTTATGAGGAGATCCTAGCCCCGATGCTCCATGGAGTATACGAAGAGGCATACGAGACTGGCAAACTACCTGGCACCATGAGAGAGACGCTTATAATTCCAATGCTTAAACCTGGTAAACCCGTCGACGAATGGGACTCATATCGCCCTTTGGCAATGCTGAATTATGACAGCAAAATCTTAACAACCATACTGGCGAAAAGGCTGTCCAGGGTGATAGGGTCTATAATACACGAGGACCAAAACGGCTTTGTCCCGGGACGTAACACCACAGCCAACCTGAGAAGGCTCCAACACGTTATAGCTCAAACCGCAGGGATTAAGGAAGAACTGTCAGTACTCTCGTTGGACGCCATAAAGGCATTTGACTCAATATTCTGGAAATGGCTGATTGAGACTGAGGGAGTTCGGGCTCGGCGAGCATTTCATCCGGTGGGTCAGGGTGCTCTATAATACTCCAGTGGCGAGGGTAAAGACAGGGGGCATGGTGTCAAAATCCTGGGACATTCAAAGAGGAACGAGGCAAGCATGCCCACTGTCGCCAATGTTGTACGTCCTTGGCCTAGAGCCAGTAGCGATCTATTTCAGGAAGAGGATCAGAACGGGTGAGACGGATAACATCTCGTTGTACCTGCGCAACCCCCGAATGAACGCACCAATAGCATTAGACATCCTAGACAACTTTGCGAAATACTCCGGGATCAAGTTTAGCAGGCAGAAATCATGCTCCTTTCCTCTGGCCGGACTCCTGGGGAAGGGAATGGAAGAACTACCTGAGATTGGGATTCAGTGGCAGACAGAAGCGTTCCGCTACCTAGGACTCACCATCATGCACACGCCTGCTTCCACACACGAAAGCAACACAGAGGTGGCAATGCGAGGGGTGCGCAAATCCACCAAATTCTGGTCCAGACTTCCACTCTCTGTGATGGGCAGAGCGGCTATCACTAAAATGATAATACTACCGAGATTCTTGTACTATTTCACCAACATAACGTACTACATTCCTCCCCCCTTCTTCAGGAAATTGGAATCCCTACTCAGATTTCCTATGGGGCCCGGCCAGACACAGACTTTCGCTGAATACCCTCACACTTCCATACAGGGAGGGTGGAATCCAACTCCCCGATTTCCAGAAATACTACCTCGCAGCACAACTGACACACGTCAAGTGGTTGTCCGATGAACCAACAGCTGAGACAGGCCTCCTTCGCCAACTGATAGCACCAATGTACCCCAAAGAAGTAATATGGAACTCAAAAGGTAGGGCCTCCCGATCCGCCCATGCTGGTAGAGCTGGGGAGACAAGTCTGGAACAAGGTCTGCTCATCGCTCTGCCCGAGCCCACCATATATGCCCGAAATCCCCTTACTCGCAGGTGTCTGCAAGACACCCACCGACCTACCGGCAATGAGGAAGTGGGAGAATTCTGGCCTTTACACGTGGGGGACATGTTTGTGGACGGTATATTCCGGGACTTCGACTCATTACAGAAGGAAGAAGGGCTTGCCGCTGGCCAATTTTTATGGTATCAGAGGGTGAAATATGCTGCTAAGAAGACCTGGAGCACATGGCCCGAGGAACCGGAAACACACTCTCTTGTGCAGGAGATGCACAACTTGAGCGATGGCTGGAAACCCACGTCGAGACTGTATACCCAACTAAATGATAGACGCAACCCGAGGAGCGAGCACCTGAAAGAAAGGTGGGAGGCAAATCTGGAGACTAACATCACAGAGAACGAGTGGGACAGGGCCCTGATGTACCCGAAGGAAGTATCCCGCAATGCCAGGTTCAGGCTCATCCAGCTGAATGTCCTCTACAGGACCTATATGACCCCACATAGGGTATCCACATTCAGTGATAAAACCCCACCAGTGTGCCCGTGGTGCACCAGTGAGCCTGCAGACCTAATCCACATGTTCTGGACCTGCCCTAGAACTAAGAAACTCTGGTTCGCTGTCGAGAGGACTTGCTGGAGTGGAAAGGTACGAGTGGACGCCCAAGGAATGCCTCCTGGGTACCTATCCCAGACTGAGCAAAATTAAGCACATAGTGAAATTCATGGACATGGCCTGCATTCTAACGAAGAGAACGATAGCAATGGCTTGGAAATCTCCTGGAGGCCCCAGATATGAACCTTGGATCAGGGTAATGGAGAGATGGACCAGCGCTGAAACCAGGGCAGGGAAGAAGGGAATAACCGGGGAGACGAGGATGTGAGTGCAACATTGGAATCCTGGAAGGCCCTCCTGAGAGACATGATCTTCTCGACGAACTTCAAGCCCCCCTGAGCAGACCCATAGTCATAGACAGTTGTCATGGAAAAGATCTGTGAACTACACCCACGCTTACCCCGGCACTGCGACCCTTCTGGACAGGCAAGTGGTGCCTGGAACGCGGCCCGGAGCAGGGCTAACAAGTAACCTTATGGTGGTGGGAGAAGGGACGGCCAAGTTAATGTTTGTTTGTTCACTGTTATTGTTTTGTAATATTTATTGGACAAATCTTGTAACACTCTGGATGCTGAGATGCATTCATGCTTAACTGCCCTTTGTCTATACAAAATGCCAATAAAAACATCTAAAAATAAAACAAATTCCTTCACCAGGCGATGAGACCACAAGGACGCCCGTCCCGTAGTCCTGGTATATCGGGAGATGGCAGCCAGATGTATTTTGATGGAGGCGTGAGCCAGTCCAGCTTTGGCCAGCGACAGTAGGTACGGCAGTACTTGAGGGGGCGTAATCCGCAGAGGGTTAATCTTCTGTGCACGGCACCAGACAGAGAACCTCTTCCACTTATGTCTGTAGCACTTGAGAGTTGAGGACGCCCTAGCAATTGCAAGAACCTCTCTGCAGTCACCTGGGATATCGTACCCTCCAAACTGTAGTGCTGCAGGAGCCAGGCCTGCAAGTTCAGCGACTCCGGGTCGTGATGAAGAATGGCGCCTCCTTCTCTGGAGAGAAGATCCGCGTTCGCCAGCAGCTTGACTGGTGGGGACGTTGACAAGTCTAGAAGGTCCGGGAACCAGATCTGCCTCAGCCACGCCGGTGCGACGAGGATCATTCTGCACCTGGACTTCTTGAGCTGGTTGATGAGATGGAGCAGCAACAGCGGCAACGGGTATAGAAACAGGACGTCCCAAGGAACGAGAAAGCATCGCCCATGCTCCTCGGCTGTGGGAACCTGCTGGCGAACCTCTGGCACTTGGCGTTCGTCGCGAAGAGGTCGATCCGGGGTTTGCCCCATCGTCGAAAGAACCGATCCACCTGGTCCTGGCGTAGTACCCACTCGTGGCACGAGCACCGCTCCCTGCTGAGTGAGTCGGCAATGGTGTTTTTTATTCCTGCCAAGCGGAAGGGAACCAGAAACATCCCCTGGCCGACGGCCCAGTGCCACAGATCCTGAGCCTCCTTGGATCGGGCTGGGGATCTGGTGCCTCCCTGCTTCCGTATGTAGAACATCGTGGTGGTGTTGTCGGTGAAGATCCTCACCACTTTGTCCTTGAGGGACGGAAGGAACGACTTGAGCGCCCAGAACACTGCTCGAAGCTCCAGAATGTTGATGTGGAGAGACCTCTCCTGCGAGAGCCAAAGGCCTCTTGCGTGGAGATCTCCGGTGTGGGCCCCCCAAACCTCCAGCGAGGCGTCTGTCGTCACAGTCTCCAGAAACGCCGGGGTCTGAAAGTCCATGCCTGCCGTGAGGTGCGCACGGGTAACCCACCATAGGATCGCCCGACGGAACTCCTCGTCGAGAGGGATCCTGTCTTCGAAGCAGCCGTCGCCTGAAACCAACGGGCATCGAGGAACTCCTGTAGCGGACGCATCCGAAGTCTGCAAAGGGGTACAAGGTAGATGCATAAGGACATCATCCCGAAGAGGGACTTGATGGACCTCACCCTGGCCACGTCCGAGGCTAGCAGGCTTTGCACCTTGCCCAAAATGGCCTTCGTCCTCTCCTCCGACGGGGAGGCCAATTGCCCCACTGTATCGAGCTTCGCTCCCAGAAACAGTGCTACTTGCGACGGAACCAGGTGGGATTTGGAGTAGTTGATGGCGAATCCCAGCTCCGTGAGCAGCGGGAGGGTCCTCGCTGTGGATTCGACAGAGTTCTCTTGTCCTTGCACGGATTAGCCAGTCGTCCAGGTAGGGGTAGATGTGGATCGCCTGCAGGCGCAGCCGCGCCACCAATGGTGCCAGGCACTTGGTGAATACCATGGGTGCCGACTTTAATCCGAACGGTAGGGCTCTGAATTGGTAGTGGCGTCCCTGAACTACGAACCTGAGAAACTCTTTGTCCTTTTAGAATGGGGATGTGGAAGTAAGCATCCACCAGGTCCAACGACAATAGGAAGTCGCCCTCCTCCAGCTGTCCCAGCACGTGCTGAAGGGTGAACATCCTGAATTTCTGTGCCTTGATGTACTTGTTTAACCGACGCAGGTCCAGGATGGGGCCCCAATCCCCTGTCTTCTTTTTGACGAGGAAGTACCTTGAGTACACTCGGAGCCCCGGAGCCTCCTGGGGACGAGCTCGATGGCACCTTTCTTGAGCATCGCCCTTACCTCCAACAGCAGTTGAGGGACGTGATTCTCCTTCCTGGCCACGGGAGGAACGCGAGGACACTTCTTTTGGAATTCCAGCGAGTGCCCTTTGGCCAGGGTGTCCAGCACCCAACGGTCTGTGGAGATGGACTCCCACACGCTGACGAACTTAGTCAGCCGGCCTCCCACGGGGGTGCTTCGGTGGAGGCCCGACGCTACGGCCGGTTCAGTCAAGCTTGGAGGAGGCCTTGCCGCCTTGGCCTCCTTGAGGACGACAGCAGGATCCTCCTTGCTTGCCGCAACCTCTGTAGGCCTCCTGGGACGAGGAGCGGGCCGCCTGGCGGTATGTAGAAGAGCCACCGCTGGATCCCTTGGAGGCACCCTGTCTGCCTCCGGAGCCCCGAAAGGGCCGTCGTCGTTGAAGTACCCCTAGGGCCCAGGCCGTCTCCGAGTCGGTCTTGATGGCCTGGAGCGACTCATCCACCGTCTTCCCAAAAAGGTTGCTGCCGTCTAACGGCATATCCAACACTCTTTTCTGAACATCCTGGTGGAAGTCCGTCGCCTTGAGCCACCCTCGTCGTCATAGGCAAACCCTGTTGCCCATCTGGCGAAATCCGGTATCGGCAATGTCCGTTGCCACCGTTATGGCGTGATCCGACGCCACCTCGCCTTCCTGAAGAATCTGTAGGGCCAGCTCTCCCTTGTCGTCCGGCAGGAAGTCCAGCAGGGGAGCTAACTTGAACCAAAGCTCCCTGTCGTAACGGGCCACGATCGTCAAGGCATTGGCTGCCTTAATCGTCGTCGCCGACGAAATGACCCGTCGTCCCATGGAGTCCAACTTCTTGCCCTCGCTGTCCGGCGGGGAAGTGGAAGTTGATGCTGCCGCACCCGCTGCCTTTTTCTTGGCCGCTGCTGAGACGGCCGAGTCCAGCGTAGGCTGGGCCCTGAGGCACAAGGGGGCGGCGGCGGGGACCCGGTACTTCTTCTCGTACCTGTCCCTCTTAGTGGGCATCGTAGAAGGGTTCTTGAGGACAGCCAGCCCTTCGTCCCAGATATAGTCGAGCAACGGCACTGCCAGGACCGTCTTTCTCTTGGCCTCGCGTTGTTGATAAAGAAAGCCTTCCTTCTTCTGTTCCTCCGGGCAGAGTTGGAAGGGCTCGGACGCCCTGGCTATCATGGCGTGAAAGGAGCTAATTTGGTCGGGCGGTGAGGCCCGAGGGGAAGGCGATGAAGGAATGTCCGTCGTATCATCGTCGTCGTCCGTCCACGTCGCCGTATCAACCCGAGAATCAGGCAAGGGGGATGAGGGGTCCACAGGCCTTGTGGGCACGAAGGGCGGAGCGGGATGGACTCTCCCTCCGCTTGTTCGGGGGGCTTCCGCCGGTCCTGGCTCAGGATCCTCCGTCGGGGTCCGTGGTAACCTCGTCCTTATCTCAGTACATAAGGATTGGATTGCCAACAAAATGGCCGCCGAGATATCCTGAGGCTCTGGCAATGGCTGCGACGGGAGAGACTGTTTCTGCTCCACCGGGCCTTCGTCGTCGTTATCGTCGATCTCCTCAGCAGGATCCTTCCCCTGGGATCGAACTTTCTCGCACCTCTCGTTGAGGCTCTGCACGGTTTCCACCATATCCTCCTCAGAGGCTGATTCCGAGTCTGTAATGGCAACCGCCCCCCCCCCCCTCTTTTTCCGCCAGGCTCTTCACGGGGGTCTTAACGATGGGCTGGAAAGAGGATTCCCTCTGCGGTGGCAGGGATACTCTGGGCCCAGAGGCCGTCTCCACTGGCGTAGACTCAGCCGGCTTCACCAGGGCCGCAGCAACCACTTCGATAGAGGCCTTTGCCGGCTGGATCAAAGCCCTCACCACCTTAGGTGCGTCCTGGGCCTTTGCCTTGGGGGGAGGGTCAGCGCCTCGCTCCCCCTCTGGTCCCTTCGAGATCAACCGGGGCCGCTCCAGCAGCTTACCCAGGTTCTCGACTTCCTCTTCCCCGAACCAGAGCGCTGGCTCGTGGTTGAACGTGCTGGGGAAGTCGCGCCCTGCCTGGCAGCCAAAGAGCCCGACCTTTCGGCGCTCCCTATGCCCGCGGTGCTTGGCCTTCTGTTGGGCCCCCGTCGCCGGGGCGCCCTCACAGGACTTAGAAGCCCGCTCAGACTTTTTCTTCGCCTTCTCACCTGCTGTGCCGTTCTCCAGCCAGGCGGCGAGGCGGGAACGACGATCTTGCTTGGTCCGTTACGAAAGGTTCTTGCAGAACGCACAGTCCTTCTCCACGTGCGTCTTGTCCTCATGAAGGCAGTAGGGACATCGCGAATGCTCGTCCTCCTTGAAAACATTTTGTAATCCGCATCCAGGGCAGCACCTGAACAGCTTGGATCCGGGCGTCGAGCTTCCCTTGTCCTAGGCCATGTCCTTTGAGGTAGGCCGCAGATCTTTGGAATCCTCCAAGAAGTGTAATCGATGAAAACTCCACCCTTTAGGGGCGTTGAAGAATTTCGAAACGGGTCCCCGTTATCGGAAGTAGAAACGGTGGAGCTTGAGGCTCGATTAAACCGAAAAAAATGAGAAAATCTCCTGAAAAAGCGCGAAAACGCAGGAAAATCTCAAGCTAAAGCACGAGGACTTCCAACACTTGAACGTGCGGTAAAAATCTGAGGATGGCTGCCGGAGGCGGGGCTTAGGGAGAGGGCAGTCATTGGCTGGGGGCAGTATGACCCAGAGATCAGTGATTGGTTACTACTAAGAAAGACAGATCAGAAACGAAACCGATACCGATTTTTTCTTTACCGAGGATTCCCAGCCCGACGACGGGGAATATTCATGAGCATGTGAATCCATGCCAGACCCCATGCTGGAGAACCTAGTTTTTTCAACAAATTTAATCCCAACAAATGTTCTCCACAATTTTCTGTTAGAAGGAAAGGACAATGTTCGGTAAATGGTCCTATGGTAACTGGGACTGGTTTGGACACTGGGTTTATGACGCTGGAGAAACCATGGTAATCAAGAAACCCCAAACAGTAGGTTCATTATTCCCCTTGCGTAAAATTGACGTATCGGTGGCAATAACATCCATCTTGGAACTGCGTCAGAAAGATTTGTATTTGTGCGTGTTAGCCGCCTTATTCAGGGCGATTAAGCGGCCCCTATAACAGAAAAACCAAGAGGAAAAAAAAGAAGAAATGATAAATCTAGTGTCCTCTTGGTGAAGTTGTGTTTCCTTTCTGGACATTTCTAGGCAAATTAGTAAAGAAAAATTCTTTATGCGTCTGAGGAAATATTTTGGGAGTAAAGCAATCATTTCAAAGTGGGCTTGTTTGGAGTCAGGGTAAAAAATGATTACTACTACCTCCGATATGCTATGGTGGGCGTATTGAATAAATGTCTCACCACAAAAGCTTGTGGAGAATCTCTTGGAAGGGCAAGCTCCCTGGTCGGAACTCTGTAGTTGACAGGGCTGTTCACCAAATTGGAAGTGGGACGGACGCGCGTGCCACAGTTGAACTGCGCGAGTCTTGCTAGAATTCAGAGTTGTGTGTCTCTGAAGAAGCCAGAGAGGTGGCATTGTATTAGTGCGTGTTGTAACCTCCAAATAGGGTACATGCATAAAAGAAACCATGGCCTGATATCTTCTACACAAGTAGACTCCAAAAGTGAATAGGAGCCGTATTATGTAGAGAAAAAATTAAAAATGTGTGTTTACAGTGTAAATGAGATAATAAATCTGAAAGTGATACCTGAAATAGGAGGGTTCGCCCATAGAATCCCGTGTGGTCCTCCAATATTGAAAAACAGGGCGGGACTCGTCTTGTGTCTGTGTACCGGGAAAGGAAGGCAGTAAACTCTTCCCAAAGATAACAGCATCTTGTGTGGTATAGTAGTAATAACGTAAAGGAAGGCTGTAAAAGGAAGCTACCTATCGGAGCTGCGTCTGAGTCCGGCAGGCCCCAAGGGGGGGGTGTGCTGTCCGTCCTCCAATCATGGTCCTTTGAGTATGTTAGGGAGAATTCTCATTCTATGGCTAATTTCCCTTACCTAGTGAGTCCCTCAGCAGCTTTGCTGGATTTCTGGAGCTTATTTTTTCCACTGGGTAAGAGTGTGAGCTATCCCCCCCCACTCTTACCTGTGTTTAGCCATGTGTATTTCATCTGTTTTTGCGATTGTGGACTCTGGAGAACACCAATTCAGTAGCCCCCCCCCCTTTTGTGTGTTACACAGCACCTTCAGTGCAGTGACAGAGGGTTGTCTTTTAGACTTCCCACCGACTCCATTTCTGGGGCTGACTACTGCCCCCCAGAAAAGGGTAAAGTTGCCATGAACTTTACATAGTAATTTAACCACAGATCCAGTACACCCCATCTTACATGGAGTATTGGAAAGGGTTAATTCTTAGTCCTTTTATCTGTACCTCTTGGAGCATGGTTTAGCTCCCTTAGCATTAAGACTTGGCTGGTGGCAGTGGTACCTACCTTAATTTGACTACCGTGATTATACTACATAACGTGGTAGTGTTTTAGGCTATATTAGTAGCCTCGAATTTTAAACCCGCTAGCCCAAATACTTGGGTTTAATCGCCATTTCTTTTTGTTAACCACCTTCTTGGGTCTTTCTTTGTGCGGCAAACCAGGTTTGCCTCCTTTGTTCGCCGACCTTTGGCGGGGTTCTGACCAGAAGCCCTCCTTTGGAGCCTAGGCGTCTAGGTGGGCTGAATGTGAGGGAGGGGTGTAGTCTCCGCCTGCACAGGGTCTCCTTGGAGACCCCAGTCGCACTTTGTGTTAATTGGCTGAGGTGGTTGTCCGGGCTGGACAACCCCCCCTGCTGAGTGATTGACGACCAGGCTGAGTGAATGGGGGTTTTGGCATAAAAGGCAGGATTCTTGGGCTAGAAGTCAGAGTCGCCACTGGAACTGCAACCCCAGTGTTCCGGTAAAGCCCTGCTACAGTCGTGAGCTATCTACCCCTTCAAAGACCAGAGAAGATCCAGTCTGGAGTCTTCTTCTCTTGAGCCTGGTGGGATCAACCAGCTCACCTTTTCTTCAGTCAGAGAATCCTCTCCTGGGTCGAAATCACTGCTGTGCTGTAGTGGTCCCGATAGCCATTGGAAGAGCCCTCTCCTGATTTAAAGGAGCGCACCTTTTATTCATCATTGTTCTTTTTCGCTGCTGCTGGCCTCATCCCTGGGTAATGCAGATCGCTCCAGACATCGTCCTTGTCCCCACGACTGAAGCCGCAGGAACCGTGAGTCTGCAGGAACTACCAGGAACAACTACCGTGGCACCAGCTTTTCGCCAACGGAATAAGGTACTGTGCACACTTGGTCATTCTCTCCATCTGAACATCCGGAATCGGGGTGAACCCTTTTCCTCCACTAAGATTTGTCCTTTCTTCCCTCTCTCTTATAACGTTTCCTTCCATTTGACAATCTTTACAAACTCTTGGCATCTCGAATTGTTCAACGTGGGATCCTCGGCAACTGATGATCTGCTCCATTGACACTGGCGCAGGCCTAATGACTTTAATCTGTATCTTTGAATAAGTCCTCGAGTCTACTGGCCTTGAAAAAGTATTGCCTATGATTTTTATCCACTTTTCCCTTGTTTGAAATTCTAAAGAACAAAGTGTGTTTTAACTTTGTGAGCATTTCTATTCACGGGTACGCGTTAGTATCGCAACACCAGTCTGGAATTGGTTGTGTGTAGTGTATTTTACGTGTGGTTTCGAATTTATAGAACTGAAGTGTTTCCTAACAGATGGTTTAAAATAAATGTACTTACATTTTTTACCTGAAACCCGAGTCAGTGTTTGCTTGAGTCACAGTGATTGTGGTCCTTTGTGTAATCTCTGCTACTGCTCATTTACTCTTGAGGTAAGTCTGGCTGCTCCGCTACTGCTACCACTTTAACAGGGTAGTACAGTGAACTGGTATTACAACTTGTAGTCTTAATTATGTGTAGTGGTCCCTAAGGGCACTGCACAGGATTCTGCCTAACAGAGCATCGGGCCATGATTGGTTGTACTAATGCAGACCCGGAAGCATGTCCGCAATACGGAGGCATAGGACCAAATTTGTTCAGAACTGACATGCCTGCAGCTAGGTTGCTCGCGTGCGCTGGCCCCCTAGCTTTGATCACCCCTCGTTTGAGGCGAATGCAGAAATTATTTCAGTTCGATGTATAAAATGGTAAGTCTCTGTAACCTCACGCTGGAGGTAAATGTCTAATATAAGTAGGATTGGCCCCACCCCTAAACTACTCGATACAGGGTGTGGACTCCTGGTGTTCATGTCTTGCGGAACCCAAAGGGTGCCAGGAGTCTTGTGTCGGAAACTATATTTGAAGCTCCCTGTTTTATAGTCTTTAACTTAAGTGGAAAGTAGACTGTCAAAACTGTCCTATAGTCACACACTGCTTTGGGCATGGAACCATGACTGGCCATTTGTCTGTACGGCCCGCATGTGTGGAAACAGCCTATACTTGTAGATCTGTGCGGAAAAAGTTGTTGTCCGTTAAGCCCATGGGCTACGGAGTCCATTCTATGTATCCACCTGCATTCCAAGTCTAAAAGTCAGCCTTGGATATTGGGACCACAGCAGACCCGTTCAATGACCCACCACTTGATGTCTTGTGTACTGTGTTTGTTCTCTATGTAATGTTGTAATAGAGGAGATGAACAAGTTACTTTCTTACCTGGTAACGTTCTTTCGATGGGATGGTCCGACGACGTATTCCATATCTATGACATGTAATCACCACAGCTGTGCTGCTTCGGAAACTTTTTTCGGCGTCTGCGTCCTGCATCGATGACGTCGATGCGCCGTTGTCGAGGACCTCCTCCGACGTCCGACGTCATCCGATGTGATAAGTAGGACGCACGACGCCCGTAGCCTCAGTTGTAGTTTTTTCCCCCAGAACGTGTGACATTAGTCAACTGCCAGTCAGACACAAAGCTTTGCGGAACGTAAGCTGCAATCGCAAAAGAAATTCTGCAGCGGGGAAGGCAGGGCGGGAGCGATATGGAATACGTCGTCGGACCATCCCATCGAAAGAACGTTACCAGGTAAGAAAGGAACTTGTTCTTCGAGGGGATTGGGTCCTCCGACGTATTCCATATCTATGACAGACTCCCAAAGCAGTACCAGAGCAAGGAGGAGGGAAAGAATTTAGAATCAAAATTTAGAATAGCCAATCAAATAGCAGAGCAAAGGACTGCCTTGCCAAAGGCCAGATCCTGTCCTCGGATGGAATCGAGGGAATAGTGACGTAAAAATGTATGTACTGAAGCCCAGGTGGCTGCATCACAGATGTTGCGAATAGCAACACCCTCTGCAGGGCAGTAGATGCAGCCACACCCCTGGTAGAATGGGCCCGCAAGCCAGCCGGTGGGTCCTTACCCGCCAAGCGGTAACACTCCGAGATGGCTAAAATAATCCAGCGAGACAGTCTGTTTCGTCACAGCTTGCCCCAAACGCTTTCCAGCGTAACCAATAAAGAGTTGATCGTCCACTCTGACCCGGGACATGCGTGAAACATAAAAGCTTAAAGCTCTCCTTGGATGAAGCCTATGGAGCCTCTCCTCTTCCTTACCAGGATGCGGAGGAGGATAGAATGCCGGAAGAACAACCTTCTGGGCCAAATGAAATTCCGTCACTACCTTCGGAAGAAAAGAAGGACGAACTCCAAGGACAACCCTGTCCTTGTGAAATACAGTGAAGGGTGGCTTATCTGAAAGTGCCTGTAACTCACTCACTCTGCGAGCGGAAGTAACCGCAACTAAAAACACAGTTTTCAGAGTTAACAGCCTCAAAGGGCAAGAATGTAAAGGCTCAAACGGAGCACCCATAAGAAACATAAGAACAAGGTTTAAATCCCAACCGGGCACCAGGAAAGGTGACGGAGGGAACACATTAGTGAGCCCTTTCAGAAACTGTGAAATTAAAGGGATTTTAAAGTAAGAACACTCTTCAGACAAGCGCTTAAAGATGGACAGCGCCGCCAGGTAACCTTTAATGGTACCCACTTGCAAGCTCTGTGGGCCAAAGAAAGTAAAAAGGACAGAACCATGGGGATGTCACATGCAAAAGGATCCACATTCTGAACTCTGCACCAGTCGCAGAACTTAAGCCAACGGCAACGGTACAGAGACTTTGTTGCTGGCCTTCGGGCCGAAAGCAACACCTCCATCACGTCCTCAGAGAGGTCCCAATCCCTATACCTCAACCTTTCAGAAGCCAAGCGTGACGGTTGAGGGATCTGACCTCTGGATGGAGAACCTGACCCCCCCCTCCCGTGAGAGCAGATTGTCTCGGTAGGGAAGACGACGCGGAGGGCAGATGGACAAGTCGAGAAGGTCCGGGTACCACGTCCTCCGAGCCCACACCGGAGCAATGAGGATCATCCGGGAACCGAACTTCCGTAACCTCCGCAGCACTTGCGGGATGACGGGGACTGGAGGAAACGCGTACAGCAGCGGGAACGACCACTCCACCACAAACGCGTCTCCTAAGGCTCCTTTTGGAGGAAATTCCCGCGAGCAAAACCTTTCGCACTTCCGGTTGACACTGGAGGCGAAGAGATCCACTTGAGGGGTCCCCCAAAGGGCAAAGATCTCCAGGAGAATCTCCTGAGCCAACTCCGACTCGTGAGAGATCGTGCTCTGCCTGCTCAGAGCGTCCGCCGTCACGTTTTCGTCTCCAGCCAGATGAACTGCCGAGATCGAAACTTCCTGCTGGATGGCCCAGAACTCGAGCTGCATCGCCTCCCTGCACAGAGGAAGTGACCCTGCCCCCCCCTTTTTGTTGAGGTAGTGCATGGCCACTGTGTTGTCCGTCAAGATCAGGACACTCTTTCCTCGCACAGTCGGCAGAAAAGCCTTCAGGGCTAGCCTGACGGCCCTCAGCTCCAACAGATTGATATGGAGTCTGGACTCCGACGGAGACCAATGACCGCTGACTGTCAGCCCGTTGGCATGAGCTCCCCAACCAGTGAGGGATGCATCCATCACGATCGTCACCTCCGGCCAGGGAAGCCAAAATGGAGCCCCATGCATCAAGTTGCCTTCGACGGCCCACCACAGAAGGTCCCGGGCGACCGAGGGCGGCACCTGAACCGGGTCCGACATCCTGCCGGAGGACTGCGACCACTGCGTCTTGAGCGCCCACTGCAAAGATCTCATCCGCAGGCGAGCCTCTGGCACCAGAAGAATGCAGGATGCCATGAGGCCGAGCAACCTCAAGAACTCGAACGCTGGGAGCGTCTGGGCATGCTGAAACTTGTGCACCATCTGCTTAATGTGAAGAGCCCTCACCTGGGGAGGAAAACACTGCCCCAGGGAAGTGTCGAGCACTGCTCCGATGTACTGGAGCCGCTGTGTTGGCGTCAAATGGGACTTCTTTAAATTGAGGGAGAAGCCCAGCCTGTGAAGGGAGTGGCAGGTGACGGACAGATGATCCAGGACTTGCTCGGGAGAGCTCCCCCTGATCAACCAATCGTCCAGGTAGGGGTAGACGTGAATCCCCCTTGCCTGAGATGCGCTGCCACCACCACCATGAGCTTGGTGAAAACCCTCGGGGCGGAGGTCAATCCGAACAGCAGGACCCGAAACTGAAAATGCGAGTCGCCAACCGCGAACCTCAGGTACTTCTTGTGCTTGGGATGGATCGGCACATGGAAGTAAGCATCCTTGAGGTCGAGTGACACCAACCAGTCCTGAAGCTGAAGGGCCTGGAGGACTTGAGAGTAACCATCTTGAACTTGTCCTTCCTGAGGAGTTTGTTCAAACCGCGCAAGTCCATGATGGGTCTCAATCCCCCGTCTTTCTTCAAAATCAAAAAATAAGGGGAATACCATCCCTTGTTCCTCTCCGCTACAGGCACCAGTTCTATGGCGCCTTTCTCCAGCAGGGCTTGAATTTCCTGCGCAAGGAGCGGATCCGGACTCTGCAAAGAGAGGTTCCCCGGTGGATTGTCGCGAGGCCTGTGCCGAAAGGGAAGACAGTAGCCGTGGGTTTTGATCTCCAGAACCCACACATCTGAAGTAATGGCATGCCACTCTACAAGATGCTGCGCCAGCCTTCCCCCAACCGGCGAACCATGGGATATGGCCTCATGACTGAGTGGGAGCGGCCGCGGCGTTACCTGAGGGCAAAGAGGCAACGGCCCGAGCGGCCTTGGCACCACGGGTACCCTGTCGTCCACCTCTGGTACCCCTGCGTTGGCCTCCGACTGCCAGCTCCTCTCGCTTTACTGAAGGACGAGTAATAGCGAAAGGAACCACCCCTCCACTGCTGTCCCCTAGGACGAAAAGGCGGAGGTTGGCGAACTGCAGCGCCCAACGACTTCGCTGCAGCTTTCGAGGTCTGCAACCTCTCAAGGCTCTCGTCAGCCTTGCTGCCAAAAAGGTGTTCACCGTCAAAGGGCATGTTGAGGAGCCGAGATTGCACATCAGGAGCAAACCCCGACTTCCGCAACCACGCAAACCTGCGTATCACGGTGCTCGCCGCCATGGACCTACTGACGCATTCGGCTAAATCCAAACCCGACTGAACGGACTCACACATGGCATCCTTACCATCCTGGACCATAGCAAGGAAACCATCCCGTTCGTCCCCTTCAGGAATATGTTCAGCCGCTAACGCAACACAGTTCCACAGAGTGTGTGTGAAACGAGACAAGGCACAAATGGAGTTGGCCGCCTGATCGCCATACCACCAGAAGAAAACACTTTCTTCGCCCAGCCATCAAAACGTTTGTCGTCCCTATCAGGAGGGATGGTAGGGTACGACGCCTGCTTTGCCGGGGCCGTGGCAACCTGCACCACAAAACTCTGCGGAGTGGGGTGCCTGGTCAAGTAGCAGGGGTCGCTACTGGCTGGACTGTATTTTCGCGACAAGGATCTGCCTACCGCCGGGAGACTCTCCGGAGCAGTCCAAGCCGCCGCCACCCTTCTCTGTAAAGCCATATGGAACGGCAGTACCGGATCAGTTGGGGGACCAACATCAAGGATGTCCGTCAGATCATCCTGCACAAACTCCCCTGGGGGAGCAGACCATCCCAAGTACTCAGAAACCCTAGCCATAAGGCGCCGGTACGAGGAATCGGCATGAGAGCCAGGTTCAGGCCTACAAACCTCCACCTCCGGAGAGGTGTCCAGTCTACTGGCATCATGCAGTGACTGTCTCAAATCGTCAAACAGACTATGGCCCGAGACAATTTCATCTGTAACCTGACTAGGAACCAGGCCATCAGAATGATCATCCGCCTCTGAAATATAGTCCAGGTGGCGAAAACAAGGCACCCGAGAGTGCTTGCTCTTAACCAGAGCCTTGCTAGGGGGTCCTCCCGTGCCACGGGGTACCTCCGACATGAAAGGCGTCGAGCGAATCGGCGCCGGCGTCGAGAGAACCGGCATCGGCGCCGAGAGGATCGGCGTCGACGAAATCGGCGTCGACGTCAGATGCAGCGCCTCCAGTATCGGCGGCGTTGACACAGCCCTCGAGGCCGGAGCCCCGAGCGTGCCCCTCGACGACCTGAGCGACGACGGCTTCGACGACTTCCTCGGAGCCGGAGCCTCGAGAAAGCCTGTCGACGCCCTCGACGCCTCAGACGTCGATGTCTTCCTCGAAGACCTCACAGGTGCACACGGTCTCAAACGCGTCGAGGACCGGGACCTGGAATGGGTACGTCGAGAACGAGTCCCCTTGTCCGAACGGGACCTCTCCCATGACTCGTGCCGACCACTCTTGCGAGCAGTGTCTCTCGACCTCTCACGACCGACCCCACTCGGGGGCGCGGACGGCTTAGTACCCTGCAACTCAAGAATCGCCAGCATTTTCTTCCCGAAGGAAGCCCATTCCTCCGGCGTCGCACGGCTGGTGGGGTAAGCGACGTGCTGGGCAGAGACCTCCGAAGAGGACCTGGAAGACGACCGGTGTCGGGGCTTCCGAGAATGCCTCGAAGAGGCTGAGGAATGGCGAGACCGACTTCTAGAAGGAGACCCACGAGACTTCCGACGATGACGCGGAGAGTCACCCCTCGAATCATCCGTCGAAAGCCCCGCAGACTTCGACTTCCTGGGCTTGGACACCCGACCTACCGACAACTTCTTCTTACGTTCGCGTAAGGCTTTGGACGTGAGCGAATGGCAGTCGATACAGTCATCCGTGTCGTGGGCCTCCCGGAGGCACCAGAGGCAGGCGTTGTGCGAGTCCGTCACTGACATCTTGGACCCACACTCCCCGCACTTCTTGAAACCGGACGCAGGGTCGAAGACGAAGTAGAAGACATCTTCACACGAAGGATTTTCACAAAACGAACAGGTTCGAAGAACCGAGAAGAACAGAACTCCAAAGAGTCGAGGCGTGAACCGAGAATCACGAAGCAACACGTTCGCGGAAAAAACGGAACTGAGGCTACGGGCGTCATGCGTCCTACTTATCACATCGGATGACTTCGGAGGAGGTCATAGACGACGGCGCATCGACGTCATCGACGCAGGAGCCGAAAAAAGTTTCCGAAGCAGCACAGCTGTGGTGATTACATGTCAGATATGGAATACGTCGGAGGACCCAATCCCCTCGAAGTAAGGTTTTTGCAACGGATTAGTGATCGATGTTCAGAGATCCGTATGCCAACATTACGCATAGTTTGCCCAACATAGCGCAAGTAGCAGGGGCACTCAATACAATATACAACTTGGTTGGTTTTACAGTTTGAGACAAGGTAGTGTCCTTTGAGGGGTCGAAGATTCCAAAGGCTGCCCAGAGTGGATTTTTTGATGTACATTGAGTGTACCAAATGTTCTCTATGGTTGCAGGCACTCTTAAATGTGAATCTTGGTTTTTGTTGATCCGGTAAACATAGTCTGACTACAGGCCAGTACTTGTGAATAATTTTTTTAATTTGAAAAACATGTTGGCCATGGGTAATCACACGGGATTTGGTCTTCTCCTGCAACTGGTGTTTTTGGGATAAGGAGTGAGTCACGGCATGTAAACCGACCTCTTTTCAAAGATCTAGACACCAATTTTTGGGGTAGCCTCTTTCTCGCAGTCTGTTGCTTAGAAGGCTAACGTCATGGTAAAAGTCGTCTATAGAGGTGCAATTTCTACAAATTCTCAGAAATTGCCCGTATGGTAATTTCTCTTTGATGTGTTGAGGGTGATCGCTCTCAAAGTGCAATAGGGTATTGCGGTCTGTGGGTTTACGAAAAGCATTGCAAACTAGTTTTCCTTGATTGTGTTCAATTGTAAGATCCAAAAAGTGAATGGTTGAATTGCTGTATTCGATCGTGAATTCAATATCGGGGCCACACGTGTTGAGCCAGTGCTTCTTCCGATCCCTCCCACAGACATATTACGTTGTCTATGTACAAACGCCATTGTTTAATATTTCCCCTCCACCTGTTGGTTTGATTGAATAAAAATTTCTGTTCGAAGTTGGCCATGAATAGAATTGCCAGACTTAGGTCGAAGGTCGCCCCCATTGCTGTTCCCTTAGTCTGTAAGTAGAACCGTTTTGTTGAACTCAAAGGTTTTAACATAGGGTTAATGTCATCACTTCGATGATGAATTCTGGTGGAGCTTTTGTCTGTATGTTTGTTGCAATGAGATGTTCGTACACACAGTCAATCGCGGCCTGTGGAGGGATGCTGGTGTATAGTGACTTGATGTCTAAGGTCACCAGAAGATGTTTCTGTGGGTCAAAGTCCAAATTTTCGAATAACTGAATGGTGTGCATGGTGTCCCGGATATATGATTCCGTGGTGATGCTAATGGATTTTAGAAAATGATCAACAAATTTACAAAACGGTTCTAATATCGACCCACAGCCAGAAACAATCGGTCTCCCTGAGGGATTGGTAGAAACTTTATGGATCTTAGGTAAAGCATATAGACAGGGGGTTCTGCCTTGTGTTGTCACGAGAAATTCAGACCATTTCTCCGTTATCCAGTCCCTCTCTAGTGCGAAGGAGACCATTGCAGCAATTTCTATTTTCAAATCTTTAGTTGGATCTTTAAGTAGTTTGTAACTCTCTGGGTCATTTAGGAGTTCCATGACCATTCAATAGTAGTGTTCAGATTTCATGATCACAATACCGCCTCCCTTGTCGGCGGGTTTTATAATTAGCTCAGATCTTTTGGATAATTCGGAGAGGGCTTCCCTTTCTAATCGAGTAATGTTTTGATATCTTTTTGCGCCATTCCTCTTGCTCATATCTCGCAATACACATCTTTCAAATGTCAGAAGATCATCAGGCATTCGATTGTCGGAGGGCGTGAAGGTAGATTTTGGGTGAAGTCCTATGTCATTGGGGGCTTCAATGCATTCATGCTCTTGGAAAAATGTGCGTAGTCAAACGTTGCGTAAGAAAGGTCGTATTTCCATCTCGGTATTGTACCAACCTGTGTTGCCAGATGGTACAAAACATTGACTGTTTGATAATACTGAAATTTATGTAGATGCAAGTTGAACATTTGCCAGATTGAAGATTGGTAAGTCCTGGTCTGCCTCTGAGTTTATCTCCTCTGAGGTCTCGGTCGTCTGCATTGGCCTTGAAAACCGGGATACCATGGTGATCCTCCACCCATCCCTCCTCGTCCTAAAAAAGGTGGCGGTGGTGGGTAATTTTGTGATTGTGGTTGGCCAAATTGGTTATATTGAAAGGGGTTGTAGTTAAGAGTTGCCGCTTGACGAGCTGCTACTTGACCCTGAAAAAGTCACCCCTCTCCTCCTTGGTCTTTGCAGTCCGGACTGGGTATTCCCTGGCTGTTTAATGTTTTTAGAGTATTCTTCAGTTGTATAGGGATAAACGAATTCTGTTTTAAATTCTTTGATGTCTTTCTGTAATTTATTGGTTTTCCTTGCAAGGGTATTTGCTTTGAAAGTGGCCACCTGTTTGTTGATTGCCTCTATTTGGTTTCTAGCGTCTGTGAGGAGTATTATTTGTGAATTTCGTCTCTTCTTCATCCAGCGTCTTTTGTAATTCCTAACGTATCCTCTACGCGGTTGTAATTGTGAGGACCATAAGGTCCCTGCTGCACTTGGTAGCAATATAACTGAAATTTGTGGTATATTCTTTGCGCCTCTCTGGAGAGCACTGGGGTCTGCTGGCCCCCTGCTTCCGGATGTAGAACTTTGTGGTGGTGTTGTCCATGAAGACCCATACCATGCACTTTTCCCCTCCCCCCTCTCCCATGCACTTGCGCGTTCTCAATGTCACTAGGCCTAGTAACATCGCTGTTTTGTTCTCCCCAGTTACCCTCCCTTGTCGCGCTCTGAAACACGAGCGCGATAGAAATAAAATATTAATCAAAAAAAAAAAAACTTGTCCTTGAGGGACGGCAGGAAGGACTTTAGGGCCCAAAACACTGCTCGCAGCTCCAGTACGTTGATACGCAACGACTTCTCCTCCGGCAACCACAGCCTCTTGCGTGGAGACTTCCGGTATGTGTGCCTGATCGTTCCAGGGAGGCGTCCGTCGTGACCGTCTCCTGACGAGGTGGGGTCTGGAAGTCTGTGCCCACCGACAGATGCACGCTGACTCCCCACCTCCATATAACTTGACGGAAACTCTTGTCGAGAGTGATCTAATTCTCAAAGCTTTCCGATACCTAAATCCAACGGGCATCAAAGAACTCTTGCAGTGGGCGCATTTGTAGCATGCACAGCCGAATGATGTATATGCATGACATACCGAGAAGGGACTTGATGGACCTCACCCTTGCAATCTTCAGGGTCAACAGCAGTTGGTTGTACCTTGCCCAGAATGGCCGCAATCCTCTTCTCCGGAGACGCCAGGCACAACACTGTGTTGTCAAGACCACAGAAACAGTGAGTCTTGCGATAGCACTAAGCAGGACTTTGCATAGTTCACCGAGAACGCCAGCTCTGTCAGTAGCTGGACGGTCTTCGCTGTGTGTGCGACGGAAATTTCGCTCCGATGAGCCAGTCGTCTAGGTAGGGGTAAACGTGGATTCCCTCGTAGACGCAGCCATGCCGCCACTGGAGCCAGGCACTTGGTGAAAACCGTTGGCGCCGATTCAATCCGAAGGGAAGGGCCTTAAACTGGTAATGTTGCCCTTGAACCACGAAACAGAGAAACTTGCCGTGTCCTTTGTGAATGGGGGGATGTGAAAGTATTACTACTCCTCTAAGTCCAGCAACGACAGAAAATCCCCTTCTTCCAGCTGTCCTAGCATGTGCTTAAGGGTGACCATCCGAAACTTCTAGGATTTGATGTACTTGTTCAGACGGCGGAGGTATAGGATGGACCTCCAACCGCCCATCTTCTTGACGAGAAAGTACAGAGAGTGTCCTCCGGAGCCCCGGAGCTTCTTTGGAACAAGCTCCATCGCGCCCTTCTTCAGCATGGCCCGCACCTCCAGCAGAAGCTGAGGGACGTGGTTTTCCTGCCTGGCCACTGGTGGTATGCGAGGACACTTTCGTTGGAATTCCAGGGTGTGTCCGTGGGACAGAGCGTCCAGCACCCAAGGTCGGTGAAGATGGATTTCCACACACTGACGAAGTTCGCCAGCCGGCCTCCCACCGGGGGGCGCAGGTGGGGGGCTCCACAGCCGGATCAATCTTGTTTGGCCATGGAGGCGCCGCCTTGGCTACCTTGTCGTCGTCTGCAACCTCCTCCAGAGTTGCTGCGGACCCTGTAGGCCTCTTGGGACGAAGAATGGGACGGTTGACGGTAGGACGAAGAGCTTAACTGAAGCCTTTGGAGGAACCTTGGGGTTTAACACCGGAAGTCTGAAAGGACGGCAGTTGCTGCTGAAGCTGTCTCGGTGCCCGCCTTGACGCCCTGGAGACTCGTCCACGGTCTTGCCAAACAAATTATCACTGTTTAAGGGCCTGTCCAATACCCTTGACTACACATCCTGGTGAATGTTGGTGGCCCTTAACCAACCTTGCCGACAAAGGCATACGCTGTCACCCATTTGGCGGAATCCCGTATCGGCAATGTCCGTGGCCACTGTAATAGCGTGGTCCGAAGCCACCTAGCCTTCCTGAAGAATCCCCAACGCTTCAGCCCTTGTCAGTCAAGGAGGGGGGCCATCTTGAACCAAAGTTCCCCGTCGTAATGCGCCATGATGGCTAGGGGGTTAGCGGCCTTGATGGTCGTTGCTGCCGACGAGATCACTCTTCGCCCCATGGCATTCAACTTCTTCCCCTCATCCGGGGAGGCAGGGGGGTGAGGAGGCCGCTGACGAGGATGAGCCCGAAGACTTCTTCTTGGCTGCTGCCGAAACCATTGAGTCTGGAGATGGCTTGGACCATAAGCACTTGGGGGCAGAGTCCGGCACTCTATATTTCTTCACATAGTTATCCCTCTTCGCCGCAGCCGACAAAGGGTTTTTCATGAGGGGACAACCCCTCATCCCAAATGTCATCCAATAATGGGATCGACAACAGTCTTACTCTTCGCCTCCCGGCGCTGGTAAAGGAAACCTTTCTTCTTCTCCTCTGGGACGAGCTGGAACAGCTCTGAGGCCCTGGAGATCATGGCGTGGAACAAGCTAATCTCGTTGGGCGGTGACGATTTGCCAGCAGAGACAGGTGATCCGCCAGACCGCTGTCATTGTCCGTGCCAGTGCCTGTCTTCGGCGTGTCCGGTTCTGTGTCATCCCTCGGTGGGGGAGAGGGAGGCGAGGGTTGAAAAGGCGGAGGGGGTGAACTCTCCTCTTGGGTGGTGGTTCCTTCGATGGCCTCGGCGCTGCGGCCGGAACCGCCGGCGCAAGGTGCATCCTTGTCCGGATTTCCGAGCACAGGGTATGCAGAGTCAAAGTAGAAACAGGGGGGGCTTAGAGCCTTCTTTTTTGTTGAAGCGGGGCCTGACTCAAAAAGGCTAATAGTATAGGAAGAAAAAGGAAGAGTCATAGGCTACCCCTAGTCTGACCATATAGGAAGGTAGGCTGAGAGGAAGCAGATCGCTTTAAAAACAATGGGTCTAAACACAAAACCTATTTAAGGGTTTCTTGAGCCAAAACCTCAACACAACATTGGTATTGTTTTTTAAACATCACAGTTTGGAATGGGTGGAGGTTAGTAACATATTAAGTGGAAAAAAAGGTTTGCATTACTACTTTGAACATATAGTAGTATTGGTTGCCGACACATAAATATGTTTCCAGTCCGGGATGGAAGTATGACTTCACTTGAGCGTTGTGGTGTAGTTTAGTGAAGGGTCCGGACTTTCATCAGGACGTGGTTCAAGGGGGTGGGTATCTACAAAAGGATAGGAAAGGTTAAAATAGTGTTTAGAAAAAAGGGGGGGGGAAGGAGCCTCAAAAACTGCGAGGTCGGAGCCTACCTTGTGCAACATGAACGGTCAGAATGGATAATCTTTTGAAGAAGGCCTGCGTAATGAGCTAGGCGGAACGCTGTAGCCGGAGTCTACAGGGAAAATGGATAACGGCAAGTTATCTGAGTGCAGAGTCGTCAGAATGTCCACTGTGATTTCCCCAGGAGGCTGCTGGGGTGGAGGTGAAGGGGGCTGGGGCATTTGCGGCATAGGCTGGTCCGCTCTGTCGTAACCACCCTGCTGCCCGTGGGGCCTGCTCTCGACGCATCTCCCTTCCTAGAGGACTGGGAGGCTGGTGGGCTCTTCCTTCTGAGGAAATGCCTATGTCCTGGAGGGCTATGTTAGGGAGTATTCTCATTTATGGCTAATTTCCCTTACCTAGCGAGTCCCTCACCAGCTTTTGTGGGGTTTATTTTTTCCACTTGGTAAGTGTGTGAGCCTTTTTCCCCACTCTTGGGTGTATTTTTGTGTGTGTTGTAATTTTTGTACTCATGGGCTATGGAGTGTCGCCAACTCCCTAGGCATCTTTTTACTCGTGTGTCAAACAGCACCTTTAGTGCAGTGACTACTGTCCCCCAGAAACATGTAAAGTCACCATTGGCTTTATTAGTCCTTTTAAAATACAGATCCAGTAGCAACCATCTTACAATGGAGAACTGACTCAACATGGCTGGTGGCAGTGGTAACTACCATTTTTACACGGATTCCCGTGTTCACGTCTGTCACCACAGCCAGAACGCTAACATAAAGCCTGCTACCCCATTTTATTTTTATTTTGGGTCCTAGCGTGGTTTTTCGCCATTTCGTGTTGAAAGGTCTTTCTTGTTGTTTGCTTTTCGCACCAAACCAGGTTTGGTTTCCTTGTTCTCTGTCCTTTAGCAGGCTTCTGCGAAGAAGCCCTCCTTTGGTGTCTGGGTGTCTAGGTGGGCTGAATGTGAGGGAGGGGTTTAGCAACCCCCTGCACAGGGTCTCCTTGGAAACCCAAGTCGCACTTTGTGTCCATTGGCTGAGGTGGTTGTCCGGGCTGGACAACCCCGCCTGCTGCATGATTAACAGCCAGGCTGAGTGAATGGGGGATTTTCGTATAAAAGGCACGTCTCTTGGGCTAGAAGTCAGAGTCGCCACTGGAACTACAAGGAACCGAAGAGAAGCAGAGAATAAGACAGCTGCTGCAACTACCCCGTCATGATGAAGCACTGCTGCAGTCCTGAGCTATCTACCCTTCGACAACCGGAGAAGATCCAGTCCGGAGCCTTCTTCCCTTGAGCCTGGTGGGGATAACCAGCTCACCTTCTACAGCCAGAGGATCCTCTTCTTGGTCGAAATCGCTGTACACGGCTGTAGTGGTCCGGATAGCCATCAGAAGAGCCCGCGCCTGTTTTTAAGGAGTGCACCTTTTATTCATCGTTGCTTTACTGCTGCTGGCCTCATCCCCGTGTGGTGCAGACCCCTCTAGATGTCGTCCTTCGTCCAGAAGCTCCAGGAACCGTGGGTCTGCAGGAAACTACCAGGAACAACTGCTGTGGCACCAGCCTCTTTGAATATCCTGAAGGAGTTAGAAAACCCCAATCCACCGATGGATTCGTCTGTGAAGGACCAATTTTGGTGCACCAGTATCCAAGATGCCCTGGCAAACAAAATTACTGGCCTACAAACTAAAATCGAAAACAAAAGACTTCAACTCTCTAATAGTAGCCCCACCCTTAGCCCCCTCATGCCCAGCCCACCTACCACCCCTAACACCAACCAGGGCTTCACCTTCAAAAACATAACTGCACTAGAAGTGCAAAAAATTATAACATCCCTCAAACCATCAAACTGTAAAGGGGACAGCTGCCCTGCACAGATCATAAAAGATGCAGCAAGAGACCTCGCCCCCTTCATATCCAAGCTCATAAACGCATCTTTCTCCACTAATTTGGTACCCAACAATCTGAAACAATCATGGGTCCTCCCGCTACTAAAAAAACAGAGACTGGACCCCTCCATCCCCACAAATTACAGGCCCATCACAACTGTTCCCTTCCTGCTGAAAATTCTCGATAGAGTTGCTTACCTGCAAATTCAGCATTACCTAGAGTCTAACCAATTACTCGGATTGCGTCAGTCTGGCTTCCGGCCTCAGCATGGAACAGAAACTGCGCTTGTTGACCTTAAAAGTCAGATTGACGAAATTAAAGATAAGGGCAAGGCTGCCATCCTACTCCTCTTAGATCTCTCAGCGGCCTTCGACCTGGTTGACCACAAAATACTCTGTAACCACCTCTCCTCTGCCGCCCACTTCTCCCCCTCTGCTGTCACGTGAATACAGTCCTTCCTAGCCAACAGAACCATGAGGGTCTTCTCTCTGGAGGCAGCAGCAGACCCTATCCGTATTTCCTGTGGTGTCCCACAAGGATCATGTGTTTCACCTACCCTTTACAATATCTTTACAAAGCCCCTCGTTGATAAACTGGACCGCCTGGGTGTCACCTATACAAACTATGCGGATGACACCCAGATACTCCTCACTATCTCGGGCAACTACGATATTGATGTAGCTAGGATCAATGAAATCTTCTCCGTCATTCAGGCATGGATGGCCACACATGGCCTCTGCCTCAATGACGAGAAGACCGAACTGCTCATTGTTGGCTCGCCCAACAACCTACAAAAATTAAGCCCCAACTACTCTAACATCATAATCGATGGCAACACCATCCCGGTCGCCAAAAATGTGAAAACACTTGGCTTCTATCTTGATGCCAACGTTAACCTCACTAAACAAATTAACGCAACTGCCTCCGCCACTGCATATACCGGAAAACTCATTAGAGCCTGTAGACCATTTCTCTCCCCTAACAGTTGCCTCATACTAGCTAGAGCCCTTATACAATCGAAACTAGATTATTGCAATAGTCTCTACTTAGGTGCCAACAAAGCGATAATTAACAAGCTCCAAGTCCTTCAAAATAACGCGCTACGGGCAGCGCTAAATATCCCCAGACGTGAGCACATCTCGACCACCAGAACCACATGCAGATGGCTCACCATCCAACATAAAATTGACCTAAAAACACTTTGCCTGACGTACAAAGCTCTCAACAATCTAGCACCCCATACCTAACCAACAAACTCACCATGAAACCCTCCGTTAGAACCACGAGATCCTCCAACACCTTATGCCTAACAGTACCTAGATTTTACTCTAAAAGAGCCGGAGGCTCAAGCTTTACTGTCCTCGCCCCCCAACTCTGGAACTCCCTGCCACTGAGCATCAAATCCTCCAATTCCTTCCAGTCATTCAGGAAACTTGTCATTGGGTGGCTTCTGACAAATAGTCAACTTTGAAGTCAGACCTTGCTATATAATGTATTGACTGTTCATGCCTCACTTATGTCACGATTGGGTGCTATCACCCCCACTGCCTGTATATAACTGCTATTTAAATTGCTCTAGCATCACTGTTTATTACCATGTACTGTGCCGTGTAACCTTGTACTAAGCGCCCCTATACTCCTGGGTCCGGAGCGCTATAGCAATAAAATAAACAAACAAGGTACTGTGTTCTGCTTGAGGAATTGGGGTGAATCCCTTTTCTTCATCTCCAAGGCTTGCCCTGGTCTTCCCTCCTTGATATAACTTTCGCTTCCTCTGTTGACAATATTTAAGTACGCCTGGCTACGTTGAATCGTGAACTATCCGACTGTGTGATCCTCGCCAACAGGAACCCGGTTCCACCTGACACTGGCTCCGGCCTATTGACTCTTGAATTCCTGTCAACGAGTGTTCCCTGATTCTGTCTGCCTTGACAAAAGTATTGCCTATGATTTTTGCTCCCAACTCTGTTTTGTTAACTCAGGTGCTAAGTGTGTTATTACCTCGGTAACATCTCTTGGCGCGGATACGCGTATCTTTCGTAAGACCGAACTGGCATTACTGTCAAAAAGTGATCGCATATGTATTCCCGGTAGCGCCTTTTGTTTCACAACACTGGTCCGTCAAACCATAAGGTACTTACCTTGAGTTGTTCTGCACAAGGAGAATTGGTTGTTTGTAGTGTATTTTACGTGTGCTTTTAATTTAATTGAAGTGTTTTGCAAACAGATGGTTTAGAAATAAATGTACTTTTACTTTTCAACCACAAACTTTGCATCAGTGTTTGCTTGAGTCACAGTAATTGTGGTCCTTTGTGTAATTTCTACTACTGCACATTTGCTCTTGAGAGAAGTCTGGCTGCTCCGCTGCTGCTACCACTTTAACAGTGTAGTACCGGCTTGTACCAAATCCAGAACTTCCTGGAACAAAACCAATTATTAGGCTCCCGACAATCTGGCTTCCGCCCTCTTCACGGCACAGAAACTGCACTGATTGGCCTGAAAGCCCAAATAGACAAAGTACGAGATTCTGGAAAACCAGCACTCCTCCTGCTACTAGACCTATCGGCCGCTTTTGATTTAGTGGACCATAAAGTCCTATGTAACCACCTAGATTCAGCAGCACACTTCTCCACTGAGGCTATAGCATGGATACAATCCTTCCTTAGTGACCGCACCATGAGGGTTTTCTCACCTACAGCAGCGGCAGACCCCATCCCTATTACCTGCGGTGTGCCACAGGGATCATGCGTTTCACCAACGCTATATAACATATTCACTAAGCCCCTGTTTGATGATTTGGACCATCTGGGTATCACGTATACTAACTATGCTGACGATACCCAGATCCTCCTCCCACTCACAGGGGTTTACGAAAAAGATCTAGCTATGGTGAACAAAATATACAGTATCGTTCAGGCATGGATGGCAACCCATGGCCTATGCCTGAACGATGATAAAACTGAGCTTCTTATCCTAGGCACCGCACCCCTCATCAATAAACTAAGTACAAATTACTCTTCCTTTACCATAGATGGGAACTGCATACAAGTTGCCAAAGAAGTTAAAACATTAGGGATCTACCTTGATTCTACCTTATCTTTCTCCAAACAGGTAAACTCCCTAGCTTCCTCAACAGCCTACACATGTAAGCTCATTAGAGCAGGGAAACAATTCCTTTCTCAGCACAGTTGTCTAACACTAGCCAGAGCCCTTATCATCTCTAAACTAGATTATTGTAACGCACTATACATAGGAGCCACTAAATCCATCATCAACAAAATCCAGATACAGCAAAATAAGGCCCTCCGAGCGGCATTGAACATCCCCAGGAAAGAACACATTACAGCAATAAGAAGGAAACACAAATGGCTCTCCACCCATGAGAAAATCAGACTCAAAACTGCATCTCTCACACACAAATCTCTACATAACAAAGCCCCTCAATACCTAAAGGACAGGTTCACTAGATCACACCCCACAAGACAAACCAGACTTGCCGACACCAATCGCCTACAAGTACCACGCTTTAAACTGACCACCATAGGCGGAGCTAGCTTCCCAGTCAAAGCTGCTCAATTGTGGAACGAATTACCCACTACCGCAAGGCTAGAATGCTCTTTTTCCAAATTCAGGCAAATTGTAATCAACTGGCTAACGACAGTAACTGCTAATTGAACCTATGATAATGCTTACGCCTGTTTGCTACACAGCATCTGCACCATACGATTGTAAACTTGTATTGTAAACTTGCACCTGTAACTGGTAATTTCTGTAACTTGTAACTGTAACATGTAACTTATGCTCTAAGCTGTACATATTCTTACTTTCTGCGCCCTTATACCCCAGGGTCCGGTGCGCATAATAAATACTAAACAAACAAACAAACTTGTATTACCACTTGTAGTCTTAATTGTGTGTAGTGGTTCCTAAGGGCACTGCACAGGATTCTGCCTAACACAGACTTGGAGAGTTTTTATGTAAAACATAACAGTCAGCTGTCTGTAAGGACTTGCACAGTTTGACCAGTTAAATGCACTTGAAAGGCTTGTAGGGCCTAGAGTCCTGCTAGAAGCTGCAAAAGGTTGATGAGATTTTGGGCTGTGATCTGTGTCCACTGCGCTGTGTGGTGAAAGTAATGACTCCCCCATCCAGAAAGGGAGGCATCTGTTATAACTATTCCATGCACTGGAGGATTGTGAAGGGGTTTCCCCTTTAACAGGGTTTCCTTTGTACACCAGCGTAGCGCTTGGAACTAGGGTTAGCGAAACGACCACTAGATCGACCCACTGATTGCTTGACTGGGACCACTGTTTCATCAACCACTTTTGAATTGGGCACCTGCTCAACCGTGCATGTGGAATCGGGTAAACGCAGGAAGCCATCATCCCGAGCAAGCGCATTGCTTTGCGTCGTTATTTGGCGACCGGCCAGATACTAAGGTATTTGCAGCGGTATGTTTTGTACTCTTTCATTTGAGGGTAAGACTAGTCCCTCTTCCATCTTCCATCTTCATGATAGCTCCTAGGAACTGTTTGGTTTTGCTTGGAACGAGACAATTTCTTTCTCGTTCACTGAGAATCCCAACTGGAACAGCAGAAGCGACGCTTCAGCAAAATTGTACCAAAGTGCGGCCAGCCGTCTCTGCTGCATCGAGGGTATTCTTGACGATGCTTTGGTTGACCAGAGAGCCCTCGTTAACTGTAGCCAGCAAACGAGTTCTTAGGTGTTCGGGAGCTTCTTCAATGTCCTGTTTAAGCTTTCCCCATTGAGCATCAGCATAGCTTGCCAATAGTGTGTTATTATTGGCAATTCTGGTAGAGAATGCTGCAGAGGTGGTGATTCTCTTAGCTAGGGCATAAAGCTTCTTCCCCTCTTTATCTGGGAGTGCCTCGCTGGTAGATAGTGGGACTCCGGCCCTTTTCCTGGTGTTGGTGACGACCAGGGAGTCCGGGATTGAGTGACCCTTAATATATAATGGGTCTGATTGAGAGGGAGAAAACAGTTTCTCAATCCTCGGATTGACCCCTCTCACCAGTGCAGGAGTGGAAAGAGAAGGGGTAATACGTCTCTTAACTGAGGCGAGGATGGGGATAATTTGGCTAGTGGGGGGTTTTTCCTTGATAATCCTCTCCACAAAATCGTTGTCTGGGGTGACCTCCCCAGTTTCAATTTCAAAATGTGCTGCTGCCTTCTTCAGCAGTGCATTGAAGGTGGGTTGATCATTAACAGGCAGAGGGTTCCTGACTGGTGTAGTTTCAGTAGACCTGATGACTATACTGCTACTGCCTGTGTCTGTAGACCTAGCTGGTGACTGCCAGGGATTTGGGTCGCCCTCGCCTGTGTCCTCCTGGAATCCCTCGTCACCTAGGTTAGTGTCCTCGTGAAAACCTTCCTCTTCTTGTTGGTCTTCAACATAGGTGAACTCATCTTCCTCCTGGAAGAAGGTGTCTTCCTCAGTGAGATTGTAAGAGTATATGTCCTCCTGTATGGGGCTATAAAACTTCTGGTATTTAGCCCTTGGACTCTCCAGGGGTGCCTCCCTTGGTCTCTTGGGTGCCCCGTCTTCTGGGATGGACATGAACCTGTCTAGTTTATCCATACAGGTCTGGAACCTTTCAAAGGTCCACTGAGGTCGGCCAGGACGGTCTGGGAATAAAAAAGGAGTTTGTTCCTCCTGTAGTTGTCTAGTTCTGTCCCATAGTCGAAGAAAGTGAGCCTTCGCCTTCTGAGTAGCCTTCTCGCTGGCTAGGGCCTTCCGTCGGCGTCGGGAACTGGCCTGATCTGTTTTCCGGCGCTTTTGGCGTATCTTTGGCCTTGTGCGCGGTTTTCGGCGTCCCACACGCCGTACGTCTCTGGCCGTCCTTAGATGCTATGCGCGCTATGTAACGTCGAGTCCTTGCTGGCAACGTGAGCGCTCTTACAATGCACGTCGCCGGAGGTTTTGGTGTTAGCGCCCTTATTTTTAGAATGCCCAGTCGCCTGTCGCGGTGGCGGGGAGGACTGACTACCCTTACGGTCGGCGGAAGACGGCGCCCCCGTTGGCGCTATGGCTGCCTTCGTCTTCGACGAATGCGTGCCGAGGGGTATGTGCTTTGATGTTTTTCCGTGTGCGTCCTTGTCGCCGGGTGTTCATCCCCATAAGCTGGGCGTGAGCCGGGTTGTCGGGCCGGGGACGGACGAGGAGCGTGAACGCTCCTTTGAGAGGTCTACAACCTCCGTTACGGGGGCCGTGTAGTCACTGTCCTCGTCACAGTCAGCGGCGGCGGCAGCGGGCGGGGAATCAGGCCTAGACATGGCGTAGGCTGCCCACCTTTTGACCCTGCGGTCTTTTAGAGTTTTGGGCTTAAGTAATTTACAGACGGCACAGCCGTCCTCCTGGTGATCGAGGGGTAAGCAACGGTTGCAGTTTGTGCTTATCCTTCCAGGTATATTTACCCTTGCAAAGCGGGCAAAACCTAAATGGCGTCCTCTCCATAGCTGAGGGCATGAAGTGTCACTACGACCTCTAAGGAGAGGGAGGAAAAAGAGAAAGGCATTCTTAAAGAGAAAGAAAGACCACACAACCCCACTCTCCCTACTGTGTATGGCCGGCGAGGCCAGGTCACGTGTTCGGCAGCCCCGCAGGATCCCCTCCGCTCGTGTTTCCGTCGAATGATCTTGCTCGGCAGAGAAACAGCTCTGCGTCGAGGGAGGGATGTACGTTATTGATATTAATAACAAACGACAAAAGGTCGAAGAAACTATTTGGCAATGTCTCTCGAGGAGCTCCGCATAAAAGCGACCAGTAGCTGGCCAGAAAAAAACAATCTGAGGGACCTCGACGCGTGATGGATTGTGGGTACAACGCACGTCACTATAGGGATAGTGTTACAGACACGCCTTGTCGACGTCCCCTTTTCGACTACGAAAAACAAAATGCAATACTCTGCAGTGACCACTGGATGTCGGACCTATGCACAGCATGTGATTCTTAGCAGATTAACAAACATCAGAAATTAAAAATACAATACATTTCAAGGACTTGGAAACCACACAATAATTTGTATTTATATAGCGTTTTAATCCAAAGCACTTTACAGTTTAACAAGAATACATCAAACATGGAACAGTAGAAGCAACAACAATATACATGAATCAAACCAGAAAGAAAGTAAGAACAATTTACATATGAGAAGTAAGAGCAGAAGAGGGGGTGGGGAAGGGAAGGGGGAGAGAGAGTAGGGAGTAAAGTGAGTGATAGGGAGAGAGAAGATCTTAGGAGAGACGGAGGAAGATAAAGAACTATGACAGGGATACTAGAGAGAGAGAAAGGTAAAAGGGGGGAAGGTGTCAGGGAGGGAAATGAAGGAGTGATTTCAAGTAGACGCGGAAGAGGAATAGGTGGGGGTGGAGCGGATAGAAAAAGGTAGGGAGTTCCAGTGTAAAGGGGCAAGGCGCTGAAAGGACCAGAAGTGAAAAGAGGCACAAGGAGGTGAGGGGACAGAGCAAGAAGAGATCTGCAGAACGAAGGGAGCGAGAGGGGGTGTAGAGTGAGAGAAGAGGTATGGAGGGGCAAGGTCATGCAGAGATTTAAAGACAAGACAAAGGAAGTGAAATTTAAGTTGAGAGTGGACAGGAAGCTGTTAGGGAGAATTCTCTGTTTAGGCTGACTTTCCTAACCTAGTGAGTTTCCCAGCAGCTTTGCTGGATTTTTGGGGTTTAATTTTTTCTCCTGGCAAGAGTGAGACTCTTTTACCCTCACTCTTGGGCATGATTTGAGTGTGTTTCTTTGACTCTAGATGTGTTTAATGGGCTATGGGGTCGTTTACTCCATAGAGCTTCATGTGTTTTTGTGATGTGTGTTACACAGCACCCTCAGTGCAGTAACACAGGGGTGTCATAGTGACCCCCCAGTATAGACTCCATACCCTGGGACTGACTACTGTCTCCCAGGGCATGTAAAGTCGCCATTGACTTTACAAGTCTTAAATTTTGAACAGAACCAGTACAAACCATCATATTGTGGACGTACTGGCTGGGGCAATTCAATTGCCCCGGGTTCCGTTAGTCGAGGGGGCACGTCTCCGTCCCCCTTGATAGAGTTTTGGCTGGTGGCAGTGGATACTACTTTTATATTCAACCGCAAATATTTCTCTATGGGATTTTCCCATCGAGGCTACCATCTTTATTTAATTACGATAGCCTTGAACATACCGCCAGTTTATTTAATTAATATTAATTCTCCGGTTGGTATTTTTTGCCAAAACTCGGTTCTTGACTCCAACCCAAGTCGTGCCCTTTGTTCCACTTTTTGGCGGGCTTCTCCACAGAAGCCCTCCAAGGTGGTGCCACTCTGTCTAGGGTACTTAGGAGGGGGATTTAGGCACCCTGGACTGAGTTGCCTGGGCAACTCAAGTCGCACTCCGTCCTGATTGGCCCAAGTGGTGAGCCGGCCGGCTCACCACTTATCATGTTTGAGTGACAGCTAGGCTGAGTGAATGGGGGTTTTCTGCATAAAAGCAGGGCTTTGGGGACTGGAACTTCAGAAGTCGCCACAGGACCTAAGAATCCGACGAGGGAGAAGCTGAGCCGACCTGCCACGACGACACCACCGGTGGAGCCCTGCTGGACCGTCTCACCACTTTTCCCAACGACAGATCTCCCGCCGGAGAGTTTTCTTCCTTTGACTGGTGGGGACAACCAGTTTCACCGTCTTTTCGCCTTCCCGGCGTATCTCGTGGTGCCTTGCCTGTGCCAAGCACCCAGGCAACTGGAATACCACGTTTTACCACGACCGCGAAATAAAGGGTACTACCTTTAACTGGAAAAATCAGCGGCTGGTTTCTTCCCTGGCAGTGCAACGACCTTCATCTTTCCTTCAAGTCGAGATCTTCTCTTCCCCTGGACGACGACAAGACTTGCACCCGCTGCCAGGAACTGCCACCGCTGGAGGATCCTTCCCACTTAAGGTACCGTGTCCCGCCTGGCTTCCCTTGCCACCGACTGTACGGGGTAGATTTAGCCCCCGGCTTTCGAACCTGGGTTAGCTTGGGACACCCTGGCTAAACTTTTCGGAGCCTCTCTAAACTCTTTTCGAACTCTCTGCAAGACTTTCTAAGCCTATTGTAACTGTGTGATCTTGGGCATTTGTGCTCTGCTCTCTCCAAGAGTGGGCTCAGCCTATGGACTTTGGCTCACAAGTGACTTTTTGCTCTTCTGCCTTGCTAATAGTGTTCCTAAATCTTAGAGTGGTGTACCTTTCCATATTCTGTCATTTTCCCTCCCTTTTTCATAAACCTATTGGAGTGCCATCTATAGTTAAGCGCTCACCTCTGTATGAAAATAAGTGGTGTTAACTAAGACTTATCTGATAAGGAATAAGGGTTGTATATATTATAATAGTAACTGTGTTTAGAGTATTTTACAATAAGAGTGCTGGAGTGTTTCAAACAGTGTGTTTTTAATACTTTGATACCAAAGCTCTGGTCAGTGTTTGCTTGTATTATTGTATCTGAGTGCCTATTGTGTATACTCTGCATACTGCCTAACTCTTCTTGAGGGAAGTCTGACTGCTCAGCCACAGCTACCAGGTAAATCTGGGTGGTACAGACTGCTACCAAGTGGGTTTACTGCTAACACCTGTAGTCCTAAATCTTTTGCAGTGCTCCCTAAGGGAACTGCACAGGTTTCTGCCTAACAGAAGCCAGCCTAGGTAAGAGTGAATTGGAGATGGAGTCATGGGGAGATAGAAGACAGAGGGTACGGATGGCAGAGTGGTAAAAGGATTTGAGGGGGGCAAAATGGGAAGCGGGTAGAGCGAAGAAGAGAGAAGAACAATAGAAAAGGTGAGAAAAGAGGAGGGAGGAGATTAAAAGTTTGGTAGCATGGAAGGTGAGAGAAGAACAAATTTTACCAATATTAAAGAGGTGGGAACGACATGCGCGAGAAGTAAGGGAAATATGACGTGTAAAGGAGAGAGAAGAGTCAAAGAAAATGCCAAGATTACGAGCATGGGTGGAAATAGGAAGATTAGAAGGGGGAAAATGAATAGAATGAGGGGGAGAAGTGTGTTAGAGGAAAAGAATAAGACTTCAGTCTTGTCAGTGTTCAGAGATAGATAGTGAGATGACATCCAGTTTTTAATGGCAGTAAGACAGGAAGAAAGATTTAGCTGTAAGTCAGGGATGAAGGAAGAAAAGGAGAGCAACAGCTGGGTGTCCTCAGTGTAAAAATGGTGAGAGATCCCGAAGGAAGAGATGATAGAGGCGAGGAGTGAAGTGTAAAGAGAGAAGGGTCCAAGGGCAGAGCCTTGGGGAACGCTGTAGTGCAGAGGCAAGGTAGAGGAGGTTCGACCACCCCAAGAGACAGCAAGAGAGCGGTGGGACAGATAAGAAGAGAGCCAGTTAAGCACAGAGCCTTTGAAGCCAAAGGAGGAAAGAGTATTGAGAAGTAAGGGGTGATCGACAGTATCTAAGGCAGCAGAGAGTTCAAGGAGGATGAGGATTGAAGATTACTTAGAATAGTGAGGAGGGAGCTAAGGACATAGGTGAGAGCGGACACAGCAGTGTTTGGGGCAGAAGCCAGATTGAGAGGGGGGGGGGGGGAGAGAGAGAGGTTAGTGATAAAGGTCGAGAGCTGAGAATAGGCTAAGCGTTCGAGTATTTTAGAGAGAAAAGGTAGAAGTGAGATTGGACAAAAGTTGGAAGCAAGAAGTGGATATCAATACAATCCTATCTAAATACATATATACAAGAACAAGGGGCCTAAAGGGTTAATGCACAAAATGGGTCCACAACCTAAAAGGGGAGGAAGCGGGTAGTGGATAGAGTCTTTAGGCAATTCTGCATCAAATACAATCCTAACTGAAAGGCAGTCGAGTCCCTAAGGAGAGGCGGTTCAGTCATGGTAGGGGTCCTCTTAGCTCCTCGTCGGTTCTTTCGTTCCAGTGGCGACTGCCTTTCCAGACCCAGAGACCCGCTTTTTATGCAGGTTTCCCCCCCATTTACCCAGCCTGGCTGTCAATCACACAGCAGGGTGTCTGTCCCGCCAGGACAGTCACCACAGCCAATCATTTCACAGTGTGACATGGGTCTCCAAGGAGAACCTGTGCAGGGAGTCCTAAACCCCTCCCTCACATCCTGTCCCCCCCCCAGACATACAGGCTCCAATGGAGGGCTTCTGCGTAGAAGACCGCGAAAAGATGGTGAAAAGATGGTGAACAAAGGAATCAAACCTGGTTTGGCGTGCAGAGTAAAACACGAGAAAGACTTTTACAAAAAGAAATGGCGAAAAACCCAGCCGGAACCGAAATAAAACATATATGGTCTAGCGGGTTTAAGTTCGAGGCTACCAAGATACCCTAAAACAATACCAAGGTTAAGATAACCATGGTAGGAAAAATAGGGTAGTTAACACTGCCACCAGCCAAGTCTTGATGAAAAGGGAGCGAAACAATGCTCCAAGAGAAACAGACAAAACAGGATAAGTATTAACCCTTTCCAGTAGTCCACGTAAGATGGTTTGTACTGGGTCTGTGGTTTTACAGAGGCTAATAAAGTTAATGGCAACTTTATATGTTCTGGGAGACAGTAGTCAGTCCCAGAAAACAGTCTTGAGTTGGGAAGCCTGAAAAAGATGATGCCTGTGGAGTAGGTGAGGATCCAGTCTATAAAGACAAAACGTTACACACACACACACAGCAAAACACATGTAAGAGTGGGAAAAAAGGCTCACACTCTTACCAGGTGAAAAAAATAAATCCTAGAAATCCAGCAAAGCTGCTGAGGGACTCAGTAGGTAAGGGAAATTAGCCATTCTGGAGAATTCTCCCTAACACTCTGCGGCTTTCAGCGACAAAGTTACAGCGATGATTCCCAAACGGGACAGTGGTGATTTCTCTGCTCCTGGTGGATGATCAGGCCAGTTTCAGTGCAGCAGGCTTTAGGGGCAAGTAGGGCACAAAAGCAGCACACCTGCAAAGTTATTCACCACGGCTGGGCGACATGGTAACCACGTTCACTCCGGTTCCGGCTCACGCTCTTTACTCCAGACCTGGAAATGCCAAGTGTACGAAATTCGGTGTGAGCCGTGAACAAAGGGCTAGCGATGTACCAAGTTTCGAGGGTCTCCTCAAAATGGCGGCAGTTTCAGGGCAAAGGTCCTGTGTAAGCTGGTCAGCACACTGGTTGGCCGTGGGACACTTCGAGAAGGCTTACTTGCAGGGTTTGATGAAGGTGCCGAGCAGATTTGTTCCCACTATTCCACTGGGTTGAAGCGTCTTCGCAGACCTTCTAGGACAACCAGATGCAGAGGGGTCCAGCGGGACGACAGCAGGCTCAGGGTGCCAAACCTTCCAGTGGGTCACCAGCAGTTCCTCGACTTGGCTTCTTAGTTTCAGGATACTTGGATTCTATCCTTTGTTCGGTGAGAACTCCAGAGATAAACATGGTATGGCTCTGTGGGCCTCTCTTATCCAGAATCTCCTTCGTGCCAAAACGAAGAGGACCCAATGGGAGATATGCTCACATTCAAGCATACCCAGGAGACCATCAAATTACTCTCCTCTAGAATAAACATTGATGTAGTGGAGCAGGGAACTACAGACACAGTAAAGGAGAATAAAAAAAGAACTACATTTTGAGGCAGAAATAAGTTACCCACGTTCGACTAAGTGGCAACACAAGAGGTACGCATCTTTGAACATGCTTTATTTACTGCTCATTCATGTCACACGCTTCCTACCAGATGTCCCCAGCTTCTAAACACAGAACTGCAAATTGAACCCATGTTGCGCAGCTTAATCTTGTTCCTAAAACCAACAGATTGGCCCTGAGCTATGCTCCAGACCCTCATTTTACTCCAGAGGTTATTGATACCACCCATTGTGTTGAGGATTCCCATACTGGGAATGTAGAGGTATGAAATGGGGAAATCAGTGCATCAATGTACATGCTAAAAACAAAACTACTGGCAATAAACAGGTAAATAGTAAAAAAATATCAAGTGGCTCATGCATAAAATATTGCAATTTTGTTACTTTAGACATTACAGTCCAACAATGAGTCATTGAATAAAGAACAAACTAGTAAGTAAGCACAGAGCTCAATCTTTATCTCACTTTGTCAAAATATATTGCACAAACAATGACATACTTTTTTGTAGTAGTCTATGTAACTTGTTTCACTTCCATCTGACTTCTTGAATGTACATTTAGGATTAGTCTCCCAATCAATATCATCAATACGATAAGTTTTGTTATTGTACCTATAGAAAAACACATATGAAGACACAGTTAGTGTGGCAAAGTGCTATCAGTTGCTTGTTTTACTAGACTTGCAGGACTGTATTTAGTACCATAGCAATTTAAATGGTTGAGGCTACAAAATCGATCAAATGAAATTCGGTAAGGCAGGAAGACCTGCCTCGTGACCATTATCTTATTGGAGAGGAGAAACTTGTCCTGTGGCAGGGGAAAAGGTAGACCATTTTTATCAAATCAGAGAAAAGGTGGGCACCTTGGTAAGCAAACCTCACAAATATTGACAAGAATTAGACAGTGGGAACTACGATTTAAATGCATCAATAGTTGTGGACATGCAGGCTGCCAAGACAACACAAGGCAGCAAGTTATGACAGCTAGAGAAAACCAAACCTCTACAAACCCCTTCTTTTCATGAATAACCTCCCCAAATCACCCCTCAACGAAATCAAAGGGCAAGTAGGTATAACAGCACCAGTGATTTAGAGAGTAGTTTGAACCCATATAGCGTCCCAAGTGATGGAGCCCAAATTGGCAAATGAGAAACAATTACTTGTCTCTTGGTAAAGTTCTTTCTCAGATGTTCTTCCCACCGATTCATCATCTCCAATATCCCTTTCCCAGCACAGCTCTTTTTTAAAATCTTTTCTGCAGTCACGGTGTAAAGTGCGGCTCCAGGTAGGCTCCACCCAATGCCTTTCGAAGCCATGCGCCAGACTGGAGGTCAGGGCAGTATATATTGAGAGGCCAAACCAAGTGCCCACAGTTCCACCCTTTTTCTCGACCACTCCAACGTCTAGGGACCGCAGCTCTAAGGAATACTATCTACCCAAAGAGCCGCAGATGGGGATAATGGGAATACAGTCACGCAATGGATTCTGAGCAGTATTGCTTAGCGAACGTGTGATAACCAGAGATAACCACGTCAGAGACTGGCAGATATCCAGGACAGGGACTCCCCTCTGCAGAGAAGAGGTGGCTGCTACTCCTTTGGCAATATGTGCCCAGAGGCCCTCATGGATATCCTTGACAGCCAGATCATAGCATCTTGAGATGCAGAGAATGATCCATTCCGACAGGGGCCGTTTGGTGAAAGCCCTGCATGTACAAGCCACAGACTAACCCACAAAAAGCTTGTTAGCTTTCCTAGCCTCTAGTACGAGAGACTTACAACTTAAGGGCCTGCATCATTGCTCTGCATTGGAAGGGTGAGGCAGAGAAAAAAAAAAAAACACAGGAAGATGAATCCTCAGAGATGAAAACCCAAGACCACTTTAGGCAGAAAGCGGGGCCTCGCTCTCAAAGTCACCTATTACAAAAAAAACAAATGGGGAGGTAAAACAGACACTCGGGGCTCACTCACCAGTCGTGCGGAAGTGACGGGAACCAAGAACTTACTGGTGAGTAAACTAATAGAACAGGAATGGAGCAGCTCAAACGGAAATCACATAAAATACGTTTAAACTAGGTTCAAGTTTCTGCGGTTCAGGTGGAGGACAGCCCCTGTGAATGGGAGAGCAAGCCGCCAGGGAGTCCAGATGGTCATGTCCAGAGATTCCGGATACCACATACTCAGGAGAAACACAAACACTATGTATAGTAAAAAAATATTAAAAATGCATGTAGGCAAAGAAATCTTTGGGACAGTAAGTACTGTTACATATCTTAACATAAATCATCAAAACCAACTCAATACCTAGATATACAAAGCATAGTAAGGTATAAGTAGACAAGGTTAGTCAAATCTTAGTTATAAAATCAGAATGGCAATGTACTATTCTTGGGAATCAGACCAGGTTACAGATTACAAAAAGTAATTCAAGTGTAGTAGACCCTATTGGTCAAAACAGTGTTCTTCATCTTCAGAATCACTTGGTTATACCAACACAGGATACAAGTATCTAACTTTCTTCTACTTTGAATGAATACAGTAAGAGCATGTCAAGACCGGTGGGGGGGGTCTGTACTTCCGCTCTCTATATGGTAGAGGAGAGGCACAGAGGACCCCAGCCAAGATTCTCGATTGTGGTAGCAATGGACGAGCAATCAAGGCCTAGCTTCTCAGGAGGTGATGCAGGCTGGTTCTTAAGTACAGTGTATCCCCAAGCCCCCACAAAGGAATGTCCACACACTGTATTACTGAAAACACAGTCTTTATATAATTAATATTCAAGGGTTATGTACACTTATCACAACAACGCACTTTGTGCTCAGGAAAACCAATAATGATAAATATCTACAATTCTAAAGTGGTACCACTAATATTAGACCTCATAACAGTGCATTCACTATACTGTAGCAATGGCACGCAGATCAATAAGAAGGAAACGAGCAATAGAGAGAGGAGAGATACTAGAGGGTTGAAACAATAGGCAGAAGACTGGCCCTTGCTACTGGACACAGTTCTGTGTGGAGATCCCCCCACCTGGGCAACCTGTAAAATAAAGAGATATAACACAAGCGCAGTCCATATATTGTTCAATAGTCTTATTCTCTCCTCCAATGTTTTTACCCCCCCAATGTACCTGGTGGAGTCGAGACCTTCGAAGAGGCGTCGACGGATCCTTTTTGAGCGACCCCCTTTCAAGCGGGAGTCACGGATCGTCGACAGGCGTCGAGAAACATCGAAGACCTCGGGGTTCGGCGACGGGGAATCGACGGCCCTTCTTGAATGCCTTCCCTTTCAAGCGGGAGGCACGGGGCGTCGAACGTCCGTCGACAAACGAGGTAGAACGATGTCGAAGAGGCGGCAGCTTCGTCCGAGCGGTGCTCGCCGGCGTCGGGGCGTCGGCGTCCTGCAAGGCGGAGGTGTGCGGGGCACCTCGATGACAATAGTTCTGGACCGCAAAGATTGTAGAGACGGAAGCCCAGCAAGGGCGTCGGGTCGTCCGAGTCTTTGAGGTCGTTGGGTGGCGGGAAACCCACCGGCAGGTTTCTCCTCGACGCGTTGGTCGTCCTCGACTTCTCCGGCAGGATAAGCGGTCGACGATGCGGTCGAGGGAGTCCTTCGATTCGAATGTTCTTAGGCAAAGGAGCGGACGGCTCCGGTCGTCGGTGGCAAGGCGTCAAGTGGTTCCCACGGCTGGGCAACACAACTTCGACGGGCCTCCAGCGGTTACACAAACCTGCAAACCCTGGTCGACGGCAATGGACTTCGACAGCGTCGAGGTCCGGGTGCTTCACTTCGATCTCCTCGGCGGTCCCGTCTCGGGTCGGCAGCCTTTCGGGGGTCTGACTTCCAGGGCGCTTCGGCGAAGATGTAGCGGTGCTCGATGGTCCCTCGGAGCACGGGAAGAGGGCGCCTTACCAGGTCCTCTCTCGGATCAGTCCTCGACGAACACGGCAGCCTTCGGATCTGTCGAAGCAAATGCCACAGCAAGTCTTCTTCTTCCAGCTGGACGTCGAGGATCAGCAGTTCCAGTTACTCTTGAGTGGAGACTCAGCTTCTGAACGCTTCTGAACGTGTCCGAACGTTCCTGAAGGTTCCTGAACAATTTCCAGTGGTGAGAGGTCCCCAGATATACTATTCTGTCTCTCATCCACACTGCTGGCACACACACAGCAGCCAATCACACAGAAGGGCATTCATGCAGTCAGTCAGCCAATCAGGCACACAGTGCATTCAGGCCACACTCCTCCCTTTCAGACACTCACAACAAGGAATGTGGATTGGGACAAGTACCCAGCCATTCAACACTACACACTGCATTCAGGCCAGTTTCGGGCAGGGCTGTCTCAGTCTTTGTCTCACATGCCAGAAACCAGACAACCACAACAAGGAGTGTATATTGGTCACCCACTCCATTCACCCAGGTCCCACCCACAGGAGGTACCCACAACATACAGTGAATGGGAAGGCTCCAGTCAGTCTAGCTGGGCCTTCACAACAACACCATATATGGAACTTCCACCCAACAGCCGGTCAGGGGGAAGGGACAGAGACAGGGCTTCCCAGGACTTTGGGAAAAACAAGATAACAGGCAATAGAAAGCAAGAGGCCACAGGGGCCATCTTGTTTCCTATCAGGAATCAACTGATTCCAATGGCAGGGCCTGGGTATCCCAAAATGGAGGACACCCGGAGCACCTGTCGAATTCAGCACGGAGCTGCCACCAGCCCATACCCTGCTCTGTGGGCCACCCACAGGTGCCCAAAAACATACACTAGGGGCACAGGGTTGTACCCCTACCCATGGGTGCCATAAGGGTATCCCATGGGTCTGTTCACCAAACCAAAAGAGAGCTGCACCGCCAGGAGTCCCACATGGACTCCTGGGCAGAAAACACGACAGAACACACGATAAAAACAGAAAAAGGACAAGGATTCAGAGGCCCTGTCCCTCAGATGCATTTCCAGCATCACAGAGCACCAGTGTTACTTTTAAGAACACAGTTCAGAGATGATAGGAACCTTGTAAAACTTTTATTGGCACTGGGAAACCGGTGCCCAAAGTGGAAGAGAGAAAAGCTGCCCCTGCTGTCCTCTAGCTCCTTTTGCATTCCTACCTAAAACGGCCAGAGTCTCCTTGCTGGAATCCACCCAGTCTTCTCGCACTACTTGGGTAAGGCTTGAAGACATTTAGGAATTAAAACGGACCTGGTGCTCCTGCCGCCAGTACTACAGAAGAACAAGATTCTAACCCCTGGTGAGGTTCTTTCAACTGTATATTTTCTCCCATGTATTCCTCATCTTAGGTCTTTGTTTCCAGCTTTATCTGCTTCGGAAAAAAGTTTCTTGGCAGAGAGCACTGTGCGTCGAGATGGTCGACTATTTCCCTCGAGGGCTTCCATCTCTGCTGACGTCATCGTTGTGATGCTGGAAATGCATCAGAGGGACAGGGCCTCTGAATCCTTGTCCTTTACTGCTTTTTATCGTGTGTTCTGTCGTGTTTTTTGCCCAAGTGTCCATGTGGGACTCCTGGCAGTGCAGCTCTCTTTTGGTTTGGTGAACAGACCCATGGGATACCCTTATGGCACCCATGGGTAGGGGTACAACCATGTGCCCCTAGTGTATGTTTTTGGGCACCTGTGGGTGGCCCACAGAGCAGGGTATGGGCTGGTGGCAGCTCCGTGCTGAATTTGACAGGTGCTCTGGGTGTCCTCCATTTTGGGATACCCAGGCCCTGCCATTGGGATCAGTTGATTCCTGATAGGAAACAAGATGGCCCCTGTGGCCTCTTGCTTTCTATTGCCCGTTACCTTGTTTTCCCAAAGTCCTGGGAAGCCCTGACTCTGTCCCTTCCCCCTGACTGGCTGTTGGGTGGAAGTTCCATATATGGTGTTGTTGTGAAGGCACAGCTAGACTGACTGGAGCCTTCCCAGTGACTGTATGTTGTGGGTACCTCCTGTGGTTAAGACCTGGGTGAATGGAGTGTGTGACCAATATACACTCCTTGTTGTGGTGGTCTGGTTTCTGGCTTGAGAGACAAAGACTGAGACAGCACTGCCCGAAACTGGCCTGAATGCAGTGTGTAGTGTTGAATGGCTGGGTACTTGTCCCAATCCACATTCCTTGTTGCGAGTGTCTGAAAGGGAGGAGTGTGGCCTGAATGCACTGTGTGCCTGATTGGCTGACTGACTGCATGAATGCCCTTCTGTATGATTGGCTGCTGCGTGTGTGCCAGCAGTGTGGATGAGAGACAGAATAGTATATCTGGGGACCTCTCAACACTGGTAATTGTTCAGAAGCGTTCAGAAGCTGAGTCTCCACTCTAAGAGTAACTGGAACTGCTCATCCTCGACGTCCAGCTGGAAGAAGAACACTTGCTGTTGCACTTGCTTCGACCGATCTGAAAGCTGCCGAATTCGTCAAGGACTGACCCGAGAGAGGACCTGGTAAGGCGCCCTCTTCCCGTGCTCCGAGGGATCATCGAGCACCGCTACATCTTCGCCGAAGCCCCCTGGAAGTCAGACCCTCGAAAGGCTGCCGACCCGAGACGGGACCGCCGAGGAGACCGAAGTGAAGCACCCGGACATCGCCGCCGTCGAAGTCCATTGCCGTCGACCAGGGTTCGCAGGTCTGTGTAACCGCTGGAGGCCCGTCGAAGTTGTGTTGCCCAGCCGTGGGAACCACTTGACGCCGTGCCGCCGACGACCGGAGCCGTCCGCTCCTTGCCTAAGAACATTTGAATCGAAGGACTCCCTCGTCCGCACCGTCGACCGCTTTATCCTGCCGGAGAAAGTCGAGGACGACCAACGCGCAGAGGAGAAACCTACCGGTGGGTTTCCCGCCACCCGAAGACCACAAAGACTCGAACGACTCAACGCCCTTGCTGGGCCCCCGTCTCCACAATCTTTGCAGTCCAGAACAATTGTCATCGAGGTGCCCCGCACGCCTCTGCCTTGCAGGACGTCGACGCTCCGTCGCCGACGAGCACCGCTTGGATCGAAGCTGCCGCCTCATCGACGCCGTTCTACCCTGCTTGTTGTCGGACGTTCGACGCCCCGTGTCTCCCGCTTGAAAGGGAAGGCATTCAAGAAGGGCCGTCGATTCCCCGATGCCGAACGCCGAGTTCCTCGACGCCTCTCGACGATCCGCGACTCCCGCTTGAATGGGGGTCGCTCAAGAAGGATCTGTCGACGCCTCTTCGAAGAACTTGACTCCACCAGGTACATTGGGGGGGGGTAAAAACATTATAGGAGGGAATAAGACTTGCCGAACAATATATGGACTGGGCTTGTGCTATATCTTTATTTTACAGGTTGCCCAGGTGGGGGGATCTCCACACAGAACTGTGTCTAGTGGTAGGGGCCATAATTCTGCCTATTGCTCAACCATCTTATTTTCGCTCTTCTCTCTATTGCTGGTTTCACTGTATTGATCTGTGTGACATTGTTACAGTATTGTTGATGCACTTTAATGAGATCTAATACAAAGGGTGGTACCACTTTAGAATTGTATATATTTGCCATTGTTGATTTTCCTAAGTACAAAGTGAGTTATTATGATAAGTGTACATAACCTTGAATATAGATTATATAAAGACTGTGTTCTAACCAATACAGTGTGTGGACATTCCTTTGTGGGGGCTTGGGGACTACACTGTACTTAAGAACCAGCCTGCATCACCTCCTGAGAAGCTAGGCCTTGATTGCTCGACCATAGCTACCGAATAGAGAATCTAGGCTGGGGTCCTCTGTGCCTCCCCTCTACCATATAGAGAGCAGAAGTACAGACCACCCCCAACCAGTCTTTACAATCGTCAAGTACATATACGACACGCAATACCCATTTGTTTCAGTTCTGTTTTTTTACCAACATATGCAGAATTATCCACCTTGATAAGTGACTCTTTATCATACCTTAAAAAAGAAGGTCTAATAAAAAAAACAGAAAATCTACAATGCAGTAGGTTTGGAGGGGCAATGAAGAATCCGTGGGAGAACATCCAGTCGAAAGAACATTAAGGGTTACGTAAATTGTTCTGCGAATGGATTGTGTCCTCCCACGTATTCCTTCTCTTATGATAAAACTCCAAAAGCAGTATTAGGTTCTTTTGAAGGAGGGAGTAAGAATTGAGAGTAGTTTGTCCAGAATGGAGCATAGAACTGCCTTCCCAAATCTTCTTTCATTTTCTATGTGTGAAAGGTGGACCAGGTAGCTGACTTGCATATGTCCTTTATCGGACCTCCGGTCTAATAATAAGAGGAAGAGAAAGGTGCCATGACCCTAGTGGAGTTCTTAAACATTTCTGGGGGATCTTTCCCAGCTAGCTTGTAGCACTCCGAAAGAGCCAGTAAGATCCATCTGGATAGGGTCTGTTTGGTGAGCGATAGACCTGGTTTCCAGTATATCCAATGAAAAGTTGGTTGTGTTGTCCCAACTTTGCCATCCTTGAAATATAAAAGATTGGAGAACTCCTCGAATCGAGCCTATTGAATCTTACATCTTCCTTGCCAGGATGAGATGGAGGATAGAAGGTAGGAAGCACAATTTTCTGTGCCAAATGGTAATCCGACAAAATCTTCGGTGGAAAGAGTTTGACTTTAAGGACAACCTTATCCTTGCAAAAAGTGGTAAACTGAGGTGTATAGGATAATGCCTGCAACTGACTCACCATGCAGGCTGATGTTATAGTCACTAACCAAATGGTTTTGTAGGTTAGTAGCCTTAAAGAGCAGGAATGGTGCGGCTCGAAAGGAGCGCACGTCAGAAACTTTAAAACAAAGTTAAGGTCCCAAGTTGTGAGTCCTTTTAGAAAATGAAGGGTATTCTAGAGTAGGATGCCTCTTCCGAGGGGCGCATGAATATGGAAAGCGCTGCTACATAACCCTCGATTGTTCCAATCTGGAGCCCCAGATTTGCCAAATGTAGTAGAAAAGATAACACCGTAGGTGTATCGCATTGAAAAGGGTCCACATCATCCTTCCTACACCAGCTGCAGAACTTGTTCCAATGGCAGCGGCATAAGGATTTTGTTGCTGGCCTAATGGCTGAAAGCTAAATCTCCATTACATCATCCAGGAAGTCCCAATCCTTGTACATGAGCATCTCAGAAACAATACATGAAGGCTGAGTGTCTTGACCTCTGGAAGGAGATCCTGAAACTCCTCTCGCCAGAGAAGGTCCTCTCTTTGTAAATGACTTATTGTAGAGCAGATGGACATGTCCAGAGGGTACGGGTACCACATCCTCCTGGCCCAATCCGTGGCTATTAGGATCATGGATTTTCCAAACTTTCTCAGCCTCCTGATCATGTTAACTATGACTGGGACTGGAGGAAACTCTTACAGGAGTGGAAACTCCCAATCCACTACAAAGGCATCGCCTAAAGCTCCTTTTGGAGGATATTCCCTGGAGCAGAACAGTTAGCACTTCCAGTAGACACTTGTTGTGAACGGATCCATTTTAGAGGTTCCTCAAAGGGTGTAGATCTCGAAGTACTTTCTGAGCTAGTTCACACTCGTGGGAGAATGCTCCGACTTCTCAGAGCGTCCACTGCTGTGTTCTCTCCGGCTATGCTGATATAGATTCCTTTTTGAATTTCCCAGAACCAGAGCTGCATTGCTTCTCTGCAGTGTAGTGAACCTAGACCTCCCTATCTTGTTGAGGTAGAACATGGCCACTGGGTTGTCCATCATTATCAAGACATTCTTTACCCGCAGAGGGCAGAAAGGCTTTCAGAGCTAATCTGATTGCACTCTGCTCTAAAAGGTTGTGTAGTTTGGACTGATGCAGACGAACGACTGCCGATTGTCAGATAGTTGGCGTGGGCTCCCCACCCCATGAGTGAGGTGTCTGTCACTACGTTTATCTCCAGCCATGGTTGCTGTGATGGTGGAAATGCATACGAGGGAAAGGTCCTCCACGTCCTTGTCCTGAACTCCCATGTGTGTTCTGTGTTTCCTGCACAGGAGTCCAGTTGGGACTCCTGGCAGTGCAGCTCTTCCTCTTTTTGGTTGTGGGGAACAAAGACCCTGGGGATACGGTTATGGCACCCTTTGGTGGGGGTACAACCCTGCACCACTAGTCTGTTTTTGGGCACCTTTTTGTTGAGTACATAGCAGGGTATGGGCTGATGGCAGCTCCATGCTGCATTTGACAGGTGCTCCGCGTATCCTCCATATTGCTATACCGAGGCCCTGACATAGAAATCAGTGGATTCCTGCTAGAAGGCACGAGGGCACCCTGCGGCCTCTTTGTTTCTATTGCCCGTTATCTTGTTTTCCCACCAAAGCCCTGGTAAATCCTGACTCTGTCTCTTCCCCTGACTGGCTGTTGGATGGAAGAACCATATATGGTATTGTCTGGAAGTCCAGGACAGACTGGTGCAGCCTTCCCAGTGACTATGTTGTGGGTACACCCTTGGGGTGGGGCCTGTATGAATAGAGTGTGTGACCAACATGCATTCTATGTTATGGGTGTCTGGATTCTATACGTGTCACACAATGAATGAGAAAGCCCTCCTTGAAACTGACATGAATGCAGTGTGGTGTGCTGAAAGGCTAGGTGCTTGCCCCAAGCCACATCCATTGTTATGGGTGTCTGGGTGGAAGTGAATAGCCTGAATGCCTGTGAGACTGATTGGCTGCCTGCCTGTATGAATACATTTCTGTCCAATTAGCTGACTGAGCTTGGCACAGCAGAGTGAATGAGGGACAGATCTGAATATCTGGGGAACTCTCACTTACCAAATTGTTCAGAAGCGGAAGTTGAAACTTGAAGCTGCTTACCCTTGAAGCCCAGCAGGAAGAATAAGAATTTCTGCTGCTTTCCTACGACCCAATCGTCGAGTCTGAAGTGGACTAATATGAGAGAGGACCTGGCTAGGAGACATCTGCCCGAGCTACGAGGGAACATCGTGCAGAAGCTGATCATCGAGGTACCCTGGAAGCCAGTCCCGAAAAACTACTGGAGAAGGGGTTCGCAGAGAATCTTCAAGTAAAGCACCGGACATCAAGGCCATCGAAGTCCACTGCTGTCGACCGGGGTTCGGAGGATTTCTGTAACCCCTGGAAGCCAGTCGAAACATGGTGCCCAGAAGCGGGGACAACTTGACTCTGTGCTGCTAGACAAGACCGGCAACGCTCCACCTGGTCTAAGAAATTACTCACCGTAGTGACAAACGTACTCCTAGTCCCTTTTCCTCCATACAGCATTGGCGATTACCACTGAATGTAGACCCAAGGACGAGAGGTTCCTTAATAAAGCTTGTCTGAACGCTGTGTCTGACCTAGAGCAGGCATCCATAGAGTAGTGCTTGCAGAAGCTATTGGTTCTATCAAGATAGAATTTTAAAGCACGCTTAACATTCAGACAGTGCAGGACCCTCTAAGGCTCGTCCTTAGTGTCTGCGAAAAAAGGAAGTAGTTCCTTCCCTGTAACTGTAGTTCTCCAGCATGGATCTGGCATGGATTCACATGCTCATGAATATTCCCCGTCAGGCTGGTAATCCTCGGTAAAGAAACTCAGTTTCACTTCTGAACCGTCTTTCTCCTAATAACCAATCACTGAGCTCTGGCTCATACTGCACCCAGCCAAGGACTGCCCTCCACCTAAGCCCCTCCACTGGCAGCCATTTTCAGATTTGGTAGCATGTAAAGTGTCAGTAGGACCAAGAGAACAGCCGCAGGGGGGCAGGAGGGAGGGTTCGAATGTGAATCCATGCCAGACCCATGCTGGAGAATAATAAAGTTACTCACCGTAGTGACTACCTCACTCCTAGGCCATAGTCCCCGTTCCTCCATACTTTTGGGACATTCCGTCCTGCGGGACGGAACACTTTTCGTAAAAAAGCCTCACATTGAAAAATGTGTCCTCTTTTACGTGGGGTACTGCACGCGGTCGTAACCCCGCCCTCCTTAGCTCCACCCCACGCATTGCCCTTCAGTTCATTTCTATCGCCAGGTCTGAGACCATTTAAGAAATAATAGAGGATTCTTATTAGAGAGGACGGCAGGTGGGCGTAAAGGGGACTATGGACTAGAAGTACGTTCGTCACTACGGTGAGTAACTTTATTATACTCCTACATCCCGTCCCTTTTCCGCCATAATTTTGGGAGATTACCAAACACTTCTCACAGGAAAACAGGTGGATGGAACTCCTTTACTGAAAGAGGTTTTTACACAGCTTGCCCGAACTGGGCATCAGCCCTGGAGTTCGAGTCTAAGCAGTAATGCTTCACAAAAGCTGATAGGGAAGCCCACGTGGCTGCCTTGGCAATGGTTTCCCAGGGAACATATTTTTGGAAGGCAATGACAGCTGCCTTGCCCCACACAAGATGGGCATGAATTCCCTTTGGAGGTTGAAGGCCCTGAACGGAATACACTTCAGAGATACAGGAACTAATTCATCAGGAGATAGTTGCTTTCGAAGCCGGCTTTCCTTTTGGGTATCCGAAGGTCACCAAGAACTGGGAAGAGCTCAGAGTCCAAATAAAACCTACGAGCTTGCCTTACATCCAAATTATGCAGAACCCTCTCGGCACCTGAAGCCGGTTCTGGGAAGAAAACTGGTAAGGAAATAGACTGCTACAGATGAAAATCGGAAACCACCTTTGGAAGGAAAGAGGGATTGGTCTGGAGTACAACCTTATCCTCGTTAAAGGTGAGGAATGGCTGTTCCACCAACAAGGCCTGAAGCTTGCTTACACGCCTTGCCAAGGTTACCACAATCAGAAAGGCCATTTTCCATGAAAGGAATTCCAAGTCTGCCGTAGCCATGGGTTCTAAGGGTTTATGACATAAAGCAGTAAGGAACACATTCAGATCCCACTTAGTATGCGGGCTGCGCACAGGTGGATACATATGCAACAGACCAGACCTGCAAAGTGCCTTTTAATGACAGGGCTTGTCAAAGAAAACGAGAAAGAGTCTGGTCAGGTAGACAGCAATAGCCGACAAATAAGTCCTACAAGACAAAACATGCATGCCTGAAGCTGCCAGATGAGAAATGAAAGACAGTATTGTGTCGATAGCAGCTTCTCTGGGGTCCAGCTTCTTTGCTAAACACCTGTGACAGAACAAAGCCATTTGCTCCTATACTGAGACCTGGTCGAAGGTTTTCTAGCCGCTTGGTTAATACGCATATTATCCGCGGACAAATTGAAACTCTAAAGATTTGAACTCCGGCACCAGGCCTCCAAGCTGAATGATTGTGGGCAGGGGTGCCACAATTGCTGATCGCTCTGGTGAAGCAGGTCGGGAATCAGTGGAAGCCTGATTGGTGAGCAGACTGACTGATGCTGAAGCTCCAAAAGCCAGAATCTGGCTGGCCACCACGGGCTATGAACAGGAGAGTGCAACTTGACGTGTTCCTGTGCTTGCATAGCGCCTGGTGAATCAGAAGAGGCAGGAAGGCGTAGGCCCTCATGTTGTGCCACGGAATCTCGAGAGCATCCCCCAGGGAAGAGGCTCAGAGCCTGTTCCTGGAAACAAAGAAGAACAAGTTACTTCTTACCTGGTAACTTTCTTTCGATGGGATGTTCCTCTGACGCATTCGTGATCTTTGATAATTCGTCTCCAGCTTGAGGACCTCGGAAACATTTTTCTCAGTAGAGGGCGCTGCGCATCGACGTCCGTCGAGTTGGTGTCCCTCGACAGCCACCTATCGGCGCCGACGTCACAATGTCCATAAATAACCATGCGCAGCGTCCGTTGCTCAGTTCCGTTTTGTAGCATAAGATAAGTCATGCCTGAATTGGTTATTGACCTTGAAGGAGAGTAAGCTGCAACCACAAGGGAAGTATGACTGCGGGGAAGGATGGGGGGGCGATAAGGAATACGTCGGAGGAACATCCCATCGAAAGAACGTTACCAGGTAAGAAGTAACTTGTTCTTCGAAGGGATTGTGTCCTCCGAAGTATTCCTTATCTTTGATAGACTCCCATAGCAGTGGTGTGTAATTGGAGGTGGGAGTAAAAACGCCATGTTTCCCTTTAGGAATGAACAGAATGTAATACTGCTTTGCCAAACCTTGTCTCTTGACTAGAGGAGGAATCCAGGATGTAAAATCTTGTGAAGGTATGTGCGGACGACCATGTGGCAGCCGCACATATGTCTCGAACCGGACCCCTTTTTGGAGGGCCGACGAGGCTGCGATACCCCTGGTTGAATGAGCCCCAAGATTTTGAGGAGGCCATTTCACTCCTAGTTTGTAACATTCCAGAATGGCCAAAATAATCCATCTGGAAATGGTCGGTTTTGTTATCGGTAGTCCCAATTTGTGCCATGACGGAACCTACAAACAGTTGGTCTGCTTGCCTAATCCTAGCAAGTCTGCTGATGTAAAAGCTTAAAGCCCACCTTGGGTCCAGCCTGTGTAGCCTTTCTTCCTCTTTATCCTGATGGGGAGGAGGATAGAATGAAGGTAAGGTAATTTTCGGAGTGATGTGGAATTCAGAAACCACCTTTGGGAGGAAATTAGGCTTAACCTGTAGGACAACTTTGTCTTCATGAAAAATTGTATGCGGGGGTTTTCAAGATAGAGCTTGTAATTCGCTCACCCTTCTAGCAGATGTTAGTGCCACTAATAAGACAGTTTTAAGGGTGAGAAATCTTAGCGAACAAGAGTGGAGTGGTTTGAAAGGAGTACCCATCAGGAAATTTAAGACTAAATTCAAGTCCCATAAGGGAACTTGGAATGGTCTTGGAGGATAGACATTAGTTAATCCCTTTAGAAATTGTATTACTAAGGGTAATTTGAGACACGATGGCTCCTATGCAGTGCGCTTGAAAATCGATAGCGCTGCGAGATAACCCTTGATAGTGCCAACTTGAAGGCCTGAATTTGCCAAATAGAGTAGAAAGGATAACACCACCATGTGCCCATCCTTCATAGACTTTCTTCAGTCCCCTCGTGGGACACAGGCGGAACAAAGCCTTCCCAGACATTGTAAAAGAAAGACTTATACAGAGTAGAAAAAACACAAGGTGCTCCCGCTCCTTTGGAGACGGTTGAAATTTGAAGAGAGCCCCGGGGTGGTGCTATTTATACCCTACGTCCTATTGGGTCATGCATAAAAAGCCCAAAACGACGTAGATAGACACACAAGTGTCGAAATAATTTCCTATGGAAAACATCTTCATAAATATACCGAGGGTTCCCGACCTGACGACAGGGAATATTCTAAGCATGTGAATCCATGAAAGATCCAATGCTGGAGAAAAGTAAACAACTTACCGGGAGTCTCTTCTTCCAGTCAATCAAGAATCGGAAATGCGATGGAGGAACCGTCTGGATGTTTTCCTTCCACCTACGAAGACGACGTTGAAGTGCCCGGACCGAAAGGGAGTAGCAGAAGAAACACGAGTCCCAACGGTGATCCGGTCCCAGACACTCCAAGCAGAGAGAATTGGGATCTGCCCTAGCGAAGGGACGCTCGCAAGAACAACAAGTGCCAAATCCCAGACGCTCCGGCACAGACTGAGGACTACGCGACCACATAACCGGAGCAGGAGAGTAGTACAATGGGAAAGAAAAAGGTCTTCCCGGTGATGCCAGTGCGTGTTAGGGAGAATTCTCATTCTCTGGCTGATTTCCCTCACCTAGTGAGTCCCCCAGCAGCTTCACTGGATTTCTGGAGTTTATTTTTTCCACTTGGTAAGAGCGTGAGCCTTTTTCCCACTCTTACATGTGTTTTGCCAGGTGTATTTCTACTGTTTGTGTGATCTTAGGCTCTGGAGTACACCGCTACATGAGCCCCACTTTTTATGTGCGTTACACAGCACCTTCAGTGCAGTTACACAGCGTTGTCTTTGAGACTTCCCTCTGACTCCATTTTTCTGGGGCGGAATACTGTCCCCCAGAAACAGGTAAAGTTACCATTTACTTTATGTAGTCATTGTTAAGCAGAATCCTGTGCAGTTCCCTTAGGGAGCGCTACAGAAGATTAAGACTACAGGTATGAGCAAGAAAATCCCCTTTGGTATCAGTCTGTACCACAAAGATTTAGTTGGTAGCTGTGGCTAAGCAGTCAGACTTTATCTCAAGAGGGAGATGAGCAGTATTCGGGGTTTACGCAATAGGGCTACAGTACTATGGCACAAGGAAACACTGACCAAAGCTTTGAATTAAAAAGAATATATATATTTATTTTACACACTTCTAGTTCAACACATTAATCAGTTATTAAAGCAAGTTAAAATCTGTCAAGAAAAGTATACACAACTCCTAGTTAAATTGTAGACAAGTTTAAGCAAGAGTGAAAACTGAGCAAAACGGCACACTGAAAGCCAAACACAAATGGCACTCTGAATTTCTCACAAGGGAGGGAAAGAACAAGTTATACAGGAACATACTCTTAGACACCCTAGCAACACTTCCCAATAAGATTGTGAACAAGTTTAGGCAAGACAGTCCTTTAGCACGTATAATACTGGAGGTGAAAAGCGAGCAAAATGGCACTTCACAAGTTTAAAAAGTGGGAAGGAAGGAACAAGTTACTTACCTGTAACTGTTGTTCTCCAGCATGGGTCTGGCATGGATTCACATGCTCATGAATATTCCCCATCGTCAGGCTGGGAAATCTCGGTAAAGAAAAAATCAGTATCAGTTTCGTTTCTGATCTGTCTTTCGTAGTAGTAACCAATCACTGATCTCTGCGTCATACTGACCACAGCCAATGACTGCCCTCTACCTAAGCCCCGCCTCTGGCAGCCATCCTCAGATTTGGTAGCACGTGAAGAGGCAGTATGACCAAGTGAAGAGCCGCAGAGGGGTAGGCGGGAGGGTTCGCATGTGAATCCATGCCAGACCCATGCTAGAGAACAACAGTTACAGGTAAGTAACTTGTTCCTTCTCCAGCATGGGGTCTGGCATGGATTCACATGCTCATGAATATAAGAATAAATAGCAATACACACATGCACAACCACGGGGGTGGTAAAAGGCTCAACATTAAGCAATACAAAAACTCAACATTAAGCATCTCTTACCTCCTCACCAGGCTCAACTTAAGCGAACGGGTTGCGCAGCACTGCTTGGCCGACCCTGGACTCCTCCCTGGAATCCCGATCGACGCAGTAGAATCTCGTGAAGGTGTGCGTCGACCTCCACGTAGCAGCCCTGCAGATGTCCAGCAGGGGCACACCAGATAAGAATGCCATAGTAGCAGAGATCGCTCTGGTCGAATGGGCTCTCGGACGGCCTGGCAGCGGTCGGCTAGCCAACCGGTGACAGTGCATGATGCAGCCGGAGAGCCATCTGGAAATAGAAGACTTCGAGAGAGCCTCCCCTTGATTCACAGGTCCAAAGTTCACGAACAGCTGTGATGTCCTCCGGAAACTCTTTGTGCGGTCCACGTAGAACTTCAGCGCTCTAGCCACATCCAGCGAGTGCAAAGTCCTCTCGGCCGGCGACGAAGGAGACGGGAAGAAAACAGGTAACACCAAGGGCTCGTTAAGATGGAAGTCCGACGGCACCTTGCGCATAAAGGAGGGGTGCGTCCTAAGCACCACCCTCGAGGCATGGAAAGTCAAGTACGGTGCTTTGCAGGATAGGGCCTGGATCTCTCCCACTCGTCGTGCGGAGGTAATGGCCACCAGGAATGCAGTCTTCCACGACACAAACTTCATCGGTGCGGAGTGCATCGGCTCGAATGGGGGCCCCATGAGCCTGGTCAGCACCACGTTAAGTTCCCACGCCGGGGCCGGGGCCTTCACCGGCGGGAACGACCGGAACAGTCCTTTCATAAACTCTTACCAGTCGATGGGACCACAGGGACGTCCGTCCTGTGGTTCTGGTATATCTGGAGATCGCCGCCAGATGAATCTTAATGGAGGCATGGGCTAGCCCAGCCTTCGCCAGCGAAAGCAGGTACGGCAGCACTTGAGGGGCCGTAATCCGTAGGGGGTTGATCTTCTGTGCTCGGCACCAGATAGAGAACCTCTTCCACTTATGACCGTAGCATTTGAGAGTCGAGGACGCCCTGGCCTTTGCAAGAACCTCTCTGCAATCGGCCGGTATATCGTAGCCTCCAAACTCAAGCACTGCAGGAGCCAAGCCTGCAGGTTCAGCGACGCCTGGTCGTGGTGGATGATGGCGCCTCCTTCTCTGGAGAGAAGGTCCGCGTCCGCCGACAGCTTGATGGGAGGGGACGTTGACAAGTCCAGAAGGTCCGGGAACCAGATCTGCCTCGGCCACGCCGGTGCGACGAGGATCATCCTGCACCGGGACCTCTTGAGCTGGCTGATGAGTCGAAGCGGCAACGGAGGGAACGCATACAGGTATAGGCCGTCCCAGGGGAACGAGAACGCATCGCCCATGCTTCTCGGCTGGGGAAACCTGCTGGCGAACCTCTTGCACTTTCGTCGCTGTTGCGAACAGGTCGATTTGGGGTTTGCCCCATCGTTGGAAGAGTTGATCCACCTGATCCTGGCGCAGTTCCCACTCGTGACACGCGCGGAGCTCCATGCTGAGCGAGTCGGCGATGGTGTTGCTTTCCCCTGCCAGGTGGAAGGGAACCAGGAACATCCCCTGGGCGACCGCCCAGTGCCACAGATCCTGTGCCTCCTTGGATAGGGCTGGGGATCTGGTGCCTCCCTGCTTCCGTATGTAAAACATTGTCGTGGTGTTGTCCGTGAAGATCCGCACCACCTTGCCCTTCAGCGACGGGAGGAACGATTTGAGAGCCCAGAAAACAGCTCGGAGTTCCAGGACGTTGATGTGCAGGAGCCTCTCCTCCGGGAGCCAGAGGCCTCTTGCGTGGAGATCTCCGGTGTGGGCGCCCCCAACCTTCAAGGGAGGCGGCCGTTGTCACCGTCTCCTGGTACGCCGGCGTCTGAAAGTCCTTGCCCGCCGTGAGGTGCGCTCGAACGCCCCACCACTGAATCGCCCGCCGGAACACCTCGTTGAGGGGGACCCTGTCTTCGAAGGTGCCCGTCGCCTGCATCCAACAGGCGTCGAGAAATTGAAGAGGGCGCATCCGTAGTCTGCAGAGGCGCACCAGGTAGATGCAAGAGGACATCATCCCCAGGAGGGACTTGATGGACCTCACCCTGGCCACGTCCGTGGCTAGCAGGCGCTGCACTTTGCCTAGAATGGTCTTCGTCCGTTCTTCCGACGGGGCCGCCAGGCGGCTCACTGTATCGAGCTTTGCTCCCAGAAACAGGGCCACCTGCGACGGCACCAGGTGGGACTTTGGGTAGTTTATGGCGAATCCCAGGTCTGTGAGTAGCTGGACGGTCCTCGCAGTGTGTTCGACGGCGAGTTCCCTCGTCCTTGAGCGGATGAGCCAGTCGTCCAGGTAGGGGTAGACGTGAATCCCCTGTAGGTGCAGCCACGCTGCCACTGGTGCTAGGCACTTGGTAAAGACCCTGGGGGCTGACTTCAATCCGAATGGCAGTGCTCTGAATTGGTAATGGCGTCACTGGACGACGAACCCGAGGAACTTTCGGTGACCTTAGAGGATGGGAACGTGGAAGTAAGCATCCTCCAGGTCCAACGACGATAGAAAGTCGCCTTCCTCCAGCTGTGCCAGTACGTGCTGGAGGGTGACCATCCTGAACTTTTGTGACCTGATGTATTTGTTCAAACGACGAAGGTCCAGGATGGGGCACCAGCCGCCCGTCTTTTTCCTGACGAGGAAGTACCTTGAGTACACCCCGGAGCCTCTTCGGGACAAGCTTGATGGCGGCTTTCCCGAGCATCGCCCGTACTTCCAACAGCAGTTGCGGGACGTGATTTTCCTTCCTGGGCACAGGTGGAACGTGAGGGCACTTCTTCAGGAATTCGATAGAGTGTCCTCTTGCCAGGGTGTCCAGCACCCAACGGTCGGTGGAGATGGACTTCCACACGCCGACGAAATTCGTCAGCCGGCCTCCCACCGGGGTGCTTCGGTGGGGGCCCGAGACCACGGCCGGTTCAGCTTGCCGCGAACCCTGTAGGCCTCCAGAGACGAGGAGCGTGCCGCCTGGCGGTAGGACGAGCCACCGCTGGATCCCTTGGAGGCACCCTGTCTGCCTCCGGAGCTCCGAAAGGGCCGTCGTTGCTGAAGGGCTCCTAGGGCGCGGGCCGTCTCCGTTTTCATGGCTTGGAGGGATTCGTCCACCGCCTTCCCGAACAAGTTGCTGCCGTCGAACGGCATGTCCAACACCCTGGTCTGGACGTCCTGACGGAAGTTGGTCGCCCGGAGCCAACCCCGTCGTCTTAGGCAAACACCGTTGCCCAGCTGGCGGAACCCGGTATCGGCAATATCGGTTGCCACTGTTATGGCGTGGTCCGACGCCACCTCGCCCTCTTGCAGTATTTCCAGGGCCTCGGACCTCTTGTCGTCCGGCAGGAAGTCCAATATGGGGGCCAGCTTAAACCAGAGCTCCCTGTCGTAACGGGCCACGATCGCCAGGGCGTTGGCCCCTTTGATCGTCGTCGCCGCCGACGAAATGACCCGTCGCCCCATGGCGTCCAACTTCTTTCCCTTGCCGTCCGGCGGGGAATTAGACGTCGAGGCTCCTGACCCCACCGCTTTCTTCTTTGCCGCCGCCGAGATGACCGAGTGTGGCGTTGGCTGGGCCCTGAGGCACAGGGGAGCGGTTTCGGGGAACCGGTACTTCTTCTCGTACCGGTCCAGTTTGGCTGGTGCCGTGGAGGGGTTTTTGAGAACCGACAGGCCCTCTTCCCAGATGTCATCGATTAGGGGCACCGCGATGACCATCTTCCTCTTGGCCTCTCGGCGCTGATAGAGGAAACCTTCCTTTTTCTGCTCCTCCGGGCAGAGCTGGAACAATTCGGACGCCCTGCAGATCATGGCGTGGAATGAGCCAATCTCGTCGGGCGGCGAGGCGCCCTCAGAACCCGTCATCGAGCCAAACGCACCGTCATCTCCCGACTCGTGGGAGGACGAGGAGGGAACTGTAGGCCTTACGGGGGCGAGAGGGTTGGTTCCTCTGTCGTTTGTTCCGAGGACTTCCCGACGGGCCAGGTTGCGGGTCCTCCGGCCTGGGCCGCGGGAATCTCATCCTTATCTCAGAGCATAAGGACTGGATGGCAGACAAAATGGCAGCCGAGCCATCCTGAGGCCTAGGATCCGGCTGCGCCGGAAGGTAAGGCCGCTCTTCCTCACCATCGTCGTCTTCCTCGGTTATCTCCCGAGGATCTTACTGACGGGATCAAACCTTCTCGAAAGTCGCCCGTTGGACTTCGAGGTTCCTCACGGCCTCGGTCAGTTCCTCCTCCGAGGCTGACTCCGAGCTCGAGGAGGGCACCCTGTCCCCCCTCGCTTCCTCCATCATGGCGGCCACGACGATGGGCTGAAAAGAGGATTCCCTCCTTGGCGGCAGGGAAACTCTAGTCCCGGAGGCAGTCTCCACCGGCGGTGTCTCTGCCGGCTTGGCAAGAGTCACCGCGATAGCCTCGATAGAGGCCTTCGCCTGCTGGGTAGGGGCCTTCACCACCTTAGGTGCGTCCCGGGCCCTCTCCTTCGGGGGAGGGGCAACGCCTCGCTCCCCCTTTTCCGAGATCGGACGGGGCTTCTCCCGAAGCTTACCCGGGGTCTCGGACTTTCTCTTCCCCGAACCGGAGCGTTGGCTCGTGGTTGACGGAGCAGGGGAAGGTGCTGAAAAAGCGCGAAACACGCAGTAAAAGCTAGAGAGCTAAGAACGAGGACTCCCAACACTTGAACGTGCGGTAAAAATCCGAAGATGGCTGCCAGAGGCGGGGCTTAGGTAGAGGGCAGTCATTGGCTGTGGTCAGTATGACGCAGAGATCAGTGATTGGTTACTACTACGAAAGACAGATCAGAAACGAAACTGATACCGATACTGATTTTTTCTTTACCGAGGATTCCCAGCCTGACGGGGAATATTCATGAGCATGTGAATCCATGCCAGACCCATGCTGGAGAACAACAGTTACAGGTAAGTAACTTGTTCCTTCTCCAGCATGGGGTCTGGCATGGATTCACACGCTCATGAATAAAGAATACATAGCAGTACACACATGCACAACCACGGGAGGTGGCAAGGCTCAAAATCAAGCATCTCAACATTAAGCATCTCAACATTAAGCATCTCTTACCTCCTCGCCAGGCTCACCTTCAAGCGAACTGGTTGCACAGCACTGCTTGACCGACTCTGGACTCCTCCCAGGAATCCCTGTCGACGCAGTAGAACTTTGTGAAGGTGTGCGTCGACCTCCACGTTGCAGCCCTGCAGATGTAAAGCAGGGGCACACCAGACAGGAACACCATAGTTGCAGTGATCGCTCTGGTTGAATGGCTCTGACGGCCAGGCAACGGTCGGTTTGCCAACCGTTGCCAATGGGTGATGCAGCCAGAGAACCATCTGGAAATGGAAGCCTTGGAGAGGGCGTTCCATTGGTTCACAGGGCCAACGTTCACAAAAAGTTGACGTCTTCCGAAAACTCTTTGTGCGGTCCACATAGAACTTCAGCGCTCTAGCCCCATCCAGCGAGTGCAAAGTCCTCTCATCCGGCGACGAAGGTGTCGGGTAGTATACTGGTAACACCCAGACCGTTTAGATGAGTCAGACGGCACCTTGGGCATGAAGGATGGGTGCGTCCGTAGCAATACTCTTGTCTCGTGGAATGTCAAATAAGGTTGTTTACAAGAGGGCCTGCATCTCTCCCACTTGTCGTGCGGAGGTGATAACCACAACAAACATGTCAGTGGCGCTACATAGGCTCGAACGGAGAACCCATGAGCCTAGTAAGCACCACATTGGGCTCCCACACCGGGTGTTAGGTAGAATCCTGTGCAGTCCCCTTAGGGAGCACTACAGAAGATTAAGACTACATGTATATGCAATAAATCCCGGTTGGTATCAGTCTGTGCCACAAAGATTTAGTTGGTAGCTGTGGCTAAGCAGTCAGACTTATCTCAAGAGGGAGATTAGCCGTATTCAGGGTTTACAGAATAGGACTACAATACTCTGGAACAAGGAAACACTGACCAAAGCTTTGTATCAAAAAGAATGAGAATGCATTACTTACCGTAAAAGCATTTCTGATGATTGTATCTGCTTAGATTCACATGCTGTGCATAGGTCCGACATCCAGTGGTCACTGCGGAGTATTGCATTTTGTTTTTCGTAGTCGAAAAGGGGACGTCGACAAGGCGTGTCTGAAACACTATCCCTATAGTGACGTGCGTTGTACCCACAATCCCTCACGCGTCGAGGTCCCTCTGTTTGTATTTTTCTGCCCTGAGGGAGCCTTCTAGACGTGAGTGAGTACAGAAAAGAGAGAGATATATAAAGGAAGTCTATGTTCCTTCCATCCGAGCGGGGAGGAAGGGCGGGCGCATGTGAATCTAAGCAGATACAATCATAAGAAATGCTTTTACGGTAAGTAATGCATTCTCTTCTGATGTTTGTTAATCTGCTTAGAATCACATGCTGTGCATAGACTAGCGAGCAGTACCCAGAGTTGGCGGTGGGTTATGAGAAGGAACAGTAGAGAAAAGGTGTCGTAATACTGCCTGTCCCACCTGGGAGTCAGATCTAGAGTGTGTATCTAGACAGTAGTGTTTTGTAAAGGTGTGCACAGAACTCCAGGTAGCCGCTTTGCAGATGGACTCAAGGGGAACATTTGCAATGAATGCTATGGATGCCCCCGTGCCTCGAGTAGAGTGTGCTCTTGGCCTAAAGGGCAGTTCTCTCTTAGCAAGAGTATAGCAGAGAGTGATGCATTGAACAATCCATCTAGAAATAGTGGATTTTGAAACTGCATCTCCTTCTCTTCCTGCTGCCACCGAGACGAAGAACTGATTAGTCTTCCTTAGTGGTTTGGTTCTTTCCATGTAGAACATGACCGCTCTGCGTACATCTAGTGTGTGCAGAGTCCTTTCTCCCAAATTGGAAGGATTTTGAAAGAACGTTGGTAGTTCTATAGATTGGTTTACGTGGAATTTAGAAATAAATTTCGGAGCAAACCTAGGGTGAGTGCGTAGAACCACTTTATCTTTGTGAACTGTAACGAAGGGGTCTAGAATAGAAAGAGCCTGAAGTTCACTTACTCTCCTGATGGAGGTGATAGCTATTAAAAAAGCAGTCTTAAGCGTGAGGTGTTTAAGAGATGCTTTGTGCATGGGTTCGAATGGAGAGCCCATGAGTCTGGTAAGTACCACATTAAGGTCCCATCCGGGAGCTGGGTCAGCTATCGGGGGGTGTATTCTCTTTACTCCCTCCATGAAGGCCTTTATAACAGGGATCCTCCACCACGACACTTTGAGTTGGGAAGTGGTGTATGCAGAAAGTGCAGCTAGGTGGACTTTAATGGAGTTAAACACTAGACCTGAATCCAATAGGTGGGTTAGGTATAGGACCACATGTGTGGGAGAGCAGTCAATAGGGTTGATGCTTTTACTCCTGCACCAGATGACAAATCTTTTCCACTTGCTAGAATAGCAGTGGCGAGTGTTCGGTTTTCGGGCTTCCCTGAGGATGTCCATGCATCTTTGCGGGAGTTGTAGATGTCCGAACTCTATGATCTCAGGAGCCAAGCTGCTAAGTTCATGTTCTGGGGGCATGGATGCAGAGTCCTGCCTTTGTCCTGAGACAGCATGTTGTACGGGCAGGGGAGTTTTACTGGGGGGGATAGAGACATCTCCATCAAGTGAGCGAACCATGGTTGTCGTGCCCACATTGGGGCCACTAGTATCATGGTCACTTGTTCCTGGTGCATCTTGTGCACCACTTTGTTGAGAAGGGGAGTCGGGGGAAAAGCGTAAACAAATTTCCCTGACCATTGCATCGACAGACCGTTCCCCTTGGATTGGTTCTGGGGGTACCTGGAGGCGTAACTTAGGCATTGTGAGTTTTCCAGGGTTGCGAACAGGTCTATTTCTGGGAATCCCCATTGTGTGAAGACGTCGAAGACTATGTCTTCGTGCAGGCGCCATTCGTACTCTTTGGGCAGGGGGAAATCTCTGCTGAGACTGTCTGCTAGCAGATTGAGTTCCCCGGGTACATGTAGTGATAGTAGGAACATGTCCTGTTTGAGAGCCCACTTCCATATATTCTGGGCCAGCTTGGACAGGCCTGGAGAGTGGGTGCCCCCTTGCTTGTTGATGTAGTACATGGCTGTGGTGCTGTCTGTAAGGACCATTACTGTTTTGCCTTGTAGGTGTTCCTGGAAGGCTCTTAGCGCCTTGAACACAGCTAGTAGCTCCAGTAGATTTATGTGTTTGGATGCTACGTTCGGAGTCCACACTCCGTGAGCAGTCTGATGGGATAGGTGCGCCCCCCATCCTGTGAGGGATGAGTCTGTGGTTAGAGTGGCTTCCGCCGCGGGTGTGGCAAAGGGTTTCCCTTTTTCCATGTTTTCCTTTGTCCACCACCGTAGCGAGAGAACTAAGGCCTGCGAGACCACAACTAGATCCTCCCATAGTCCGCTGGCCTGACACCACTGGCTGTTGAGCCACTCTTGCATTGGGCGCATGCGCAGGCGCGCGTGAGGTACCAAATAAATACACGACGCCATCATTCCTAGCAAGCGCATTGCTTTGCGTACCGTCACCTCTCGACCGGTTACATATTGAGGGATTTGAAACAGCATGTTTTGGACCCTCTCTTTGGAGGGGAAGACGAGGCCGTCCTTTGTTTGAATTAGAGCCCCTAGGAATTGTTTGATTTGACTGGGGTCTAAACTGGACTTCTTTTCGTTGATGGAGAAGCCCAACTGGAACAAAAGGTCTACTGTCTTTTGGGTATTGGAGAAGCATGTTTCGTAAGAATCCCCTGTTATGAGCCAGTCGTCGAGGTAAGGGTAAACTGGGATGGACAACCTGCGCAGGTGGGCCGCTGCCACTGCCAGCACCTTCGTGAATACCCTTGGTGCTGATGCTATGCCGAAGGGTAGCACTTTGAACTGGTAGTGTTTGCCCTCTATCATGAACCTGAGGTATTTTCTGTGCGCTGGCAACATTAAAATATGAAAGTATGCATCTTTCATGTCCAATGTTGTCATGTAATCTCCCTGAGAAAGCAGTGGGATTACTTCCTGTAAGGTTACCATACGAAACTTTTGGGGTTTGATAAAGTTGTTCGCTGGGCGCAGATCTAATACAGGGCGCATGGTTAGATCCTTTTTGGGTACAAGGAAGTACACTGAATAAATACCTTCCGTTACCTGAGATAGAGGCACGACCTCTATGGCTCCTTTTTCCAGTAGTTGTTGTACTTCTTGGAGAAGGATGGCAAGATGTTCCGGTGTCATGCGACGTCCCCTCGGGGGTCTGTAGGATGGGGAACTGTTGAATTCGATACAGTATCCGTGGGCTACGGTGGACAGTACCCAACGGTCTGACGTTATCTCCTCCCATGCAGGAAGAAAGGATGTTATCCGGCCCCCGACCGGTGTTGCATGGGAGGGGACGCGAATCTTCGCGTCACTTGGAGTTGTTGGGGGCTTGGGAGCCTCTGGGGGTGGATCCCCGACCCCTCCCTTTGCCCCGGCGTTGTCCTCTTTGGCTGTACTGCCCACTATTGGTTTGGTAATTGGTGGCAGGGTATTGCTGATGTTGATTTTGTTGTTGGCGTTGGCCACGAAAAAAGCGTTTGTTGCCATAGCCGCGCCTGGTAGTGGGCTTAGAGATCTGGTCGAGAGTCTTGATAGTGTCAAACTCTTTTTTAGCCATCTCTAGGGCTTCATCTACCGCTTTTCTGAAGAGGTTAGCGTCCTCGACAGGTTTATTTATCAAAGACGCCTGTGTCTCTGGTTTAAAGCCTGAGTTGCGCAGCCATACATGGCGCTTTAGGAGTATTCCTTGTACCAAGGAACGTCCTGCTGTTTCTGCCGCGTCCAGAGAGTTTTTAACAATGCTCTGGTTCACTTGGGTTCCTTCGCCAATAGTTGACAGTAGGCGCGTACGTAAAGGCTCCGGTGCTTCCTCGGCGTCTTTTCGCAGTTTGGCCCACTGCGCGTCTGCGTAGCTTGCAAGCAAGGAATTGTTGTTGGCAATTCTTGCTGAGAAGGCAGCCGAGGAAGTAACCCTTTTTGCAAGGGCATATAGCCTCTTGCCCTCCTTGTCAGGGGGTGCCTCACTCGTGGAAAGTGGTACCCCTGCCCTCTTTCTAGTATTAGAAACCACTAGGGAATCAGGAATGGAATGTCCCCTAATGTAGAGGGGGTCTGAGGGTGAAGGAGTGAAAAGTTTTTCAATCCGTGGATTGACCCCTCTGATCATAGCGGGAGTGGACAGCGAAGGTATGATTCTTCTCTTCACTGAAGCGAGGAGTGGAATGGTCTGGCTGACCGGGGGTTTTTCCTTAATCACTCTTTCCACAAAGTCCAATTCTGGAGAGAGTTCCCCGGTGTCGAGTTAGAAATGCGCTGCTGCTCTGCGCAACAGTGCATTGAACGTTGGCTGATCGTCAATTGGAGACGTGTTCCTAACTGGAGAATTGTCCGGAGGAGTTAGGTTTATGACATCAGTGTCGGAATACACTGATGGTGATTGCCAGGGGTGTGAAGGTCCTTCTTCTGGGTTAACCCCGAAGCCTTCTTCTATAATGTCTGTTCTGTCTTCCAGACATTCCTCCTGGTTCTGTTCTTCATTGTCCATGAAATCATCTTCTTCCTCGAAGTCTTGCTCCTCCCCAGTGAGGTCATATACATCTTGGAAGTCTGAGGCTGTGTCCTGCTGGGGATCGACTAGCCTCGGATTTTTGGCCCTGGGGTCCTCCTGAGGCCCTTCTCTGGTCCTCTTGTGTGTTTGAGAGGCCTGGGTGCTCATGAACTTTTCCATCCTCTCCATACAGAGGTGGAGTCTTTCCATAGTTTCATGGGGTACCCCAGAGCGGTCTGGCGGGGGAAACATAGGGTTATCTAACTCGAAATGGCTCGACCTCTCCCAAAGCGTCGAGGAAAGTGTCCCATCGCCCTCCGAAAAACCTTCTGGTGTGTCGGGAGACTCCCTGCCTGAAGGGGGTAGTCCCTGCTTCCCTTCGGGCTTTTTCGGCGTATCCTTTAATTTATGCGTAACGCTCGACGAAATCTTCGGCGTACGCTTTTGGGCGTCGGCTACAGCGATCCTTGCTAAGCTATCGGCGACTCGCTTGTCGGCGACTCGTTTGTCGGCGGAAGCTTGAGTTTTCGACGCTATGGGTATCGAACGCTCTACGGCGGTCTGCGCTTTCTGTTGATGCGCACCGGCCGATGGTTTGGTGGCAGCGCCCTTGTTTGCCGAAAGCCCAGTCGCAGGTCGCGGCTGCGGTTGCGAGAGGGGCTTCGAACCCGAATGGTCTGAGGAGGCCGCCGGTGGAACCTGCGTCTCCTTGGGCGCCGAAGGTCTTTTCGACTTTGTCGACGAAGAGCCGTGGGTTGTGTGTTTATGTGGATCTTTGTGTGCGTCTGTGTCGCCGGGGTGTTCATCCCCATAAGCAGGGCGTGAGCCGAGCCCGTCGGGGCCGGGGACAGACGACGAAGCGCGTAAGCGCTCCTTAGAGGGGGTTTCGACTTCCGTAGCGGAGGTCGTGGTATCGCGTTCCTCGTCACTGTCGGTGGTAGCAGCGGCGGGTGAACCTTCGGCCTTCGACATCGCGTAGGCCGCCCACCTTTTAACCCTTCGGTCTTTTAGAGTTTTAGGCTTAAGAAGCCGACACGCCGCGCACCTTTCCTCCTTGTGATCGAGGGGCAAGCAGCGGTTACACCGTGAGTGCTTGTCCTTCCAAGTGAATTTGCCTTTACAAAGTGGGCAAAACCTAAACGGTGTCCTCTCCATAGCCGAGGCAATAAATCGCGATACACACCCCAAGGGAAAGGAAGGGGAAAGGGAAAGGCATTCTCAGAAAAGACCCAGAGATGTCCCACGACCCCACTCTCCCTACTGTATATGGCCTGCGAGGCCAGGCCACGTGTTCGGCAGCGCCGAAGGATTTCTTCCGCTCGACCCTCCGTCGAAGATTCTTTTCGGCGGAGAACAGCTTACAACTGCGTCGAGGGAGGAATTATAAATATTAGAGAAAATACGACCAGGGGTCGAGGAGTTGCAATGTCTCTCCAGGAGCTCCGCGTGAAGGCGACCAGAAGCTGGGCGGAAAAAAACAATCTGAGGGACCTCGACGCGTGAGGGATTGTGGGTACAACGCACGTCACTATAGGGATAGTGTTTCAGACACGCCTTGTCGACGTCCCCTTTTCGACTACGAAAAACAAAATGCAATACTCCGCAGTGACCACTGGATGTCGGACCTATGCACAGCATGTGATTCTAAGCAGATTAACAAACATCAGAAATATATTTATTTTACACACTCTCGATGTTCACAAACAAATCACTATTATTAAACTAAGTTAAAACAGTCAGGAAAAGTATACACAACTCCCTATTTAAATTGTAGATAAGTTTGAACAAGAGTGAAAACTGAGCAAAACGCACAGTGTAAACTAAGCAGAAATGGCACTAACAATTTCTCAAAAGGGAGAGAAAGGACACGTTATACAGGTTTAGACTTCTTAACACCCCAGCAAGACTTCCCAATTAGATTGTGAACAAGTTAAGCAAGGTAGCACTTTAGCATCAATAGTATTTTGGTGAAAACCAAGCAAAATGGTTTTTCAGCAATATATAAAGGGGAAGAAGAACAAGTTACTTCTTACCTGGTAACGTTCTTTCGACGGGATGTTCCTCCAACGTATTGATAATACGTTTCCAGCTTGCTTGCTGGCCTCGGAAATTTTTTCTGTAGAGGGCGCTGCGCATCGACGTCCGCCGAGTCGATGTCCCTCGACGGCCACCGTATCGGCGCTGTCGTCATCATGCCCATAAATAGCCACGTGCTGCGTCCCTTGCTCACTTCCATTTTGTAGCATAAGAAAAGTCTTGCCTGAATTGGTTATTGACCTTGAAGGAGCGTAAGCTGCAACCACAAGGGAAGTATCACTGCGGGGATGGATGGGAGGGGCTATAAGGAATACGTCGGAGGACCATCCCGTCGAAAGAACGTTACCAGGTAACAACTTGTTCTTCTAAGGGATTGTGTCCTCTGACTTATTCCTTATCTTTGATAGACTCCCATAGCAGTGGCATCTAATTGGAGGTGGGAGGGAGAATGTTATGTATCCCTTTAGGGATGGACCGAATGTAATACGGCCTTGCCAAATCTGGTCTCTTGAGTAGTGGAGGAATCCAGATTGTAAAATTTTGTGAATGTATGTGCGGACGACCATGTGGCAGCCGCACATATGTCTCGGACCGGTACCCCTCTTTGGAGAGCCGAAGAGGCTGCGATACCCCTGGTTGAATGAGCCCTGATATTTTGAGGTGGCTCTTTCCCTGCCAGTTTGTAACATTCCAGAATGGCCAAAACAATCCACCTGGAGATGGTTTGTTTTGTTATGGGTAGTCCCAACTTGTGACCTGAGTATCCTACAAACAGTTGGTCTGCTTGCCTGATCCTAGCCATTCTGCTGATGTAAAAGCTGAAAGCTCGCCTTGGGTCCAGCCTATGTAGCCTTTCCTCCTCTTTCCCCGGATGGGGAGGAGGGTAGAATGAAGGTAAGGTAATTTTCTGAGTAATATGAAATTCAGAAACCACCTTTGGGAGGAAATTATGCTTCACCTGTAGGACAACTTTGTCCTTGTGGAAAATTGTATGTGGGGGTTTACAGGAGAGAGCTTGTAGCTCGCTCAGCCTCCTAGCAGATGTTAGTGCTACCAATAGGACAGTTTTAAGCGTGAGAAATCTCAGCGCACAAGAGTGAAGTGGTTCGAATGGAGTGGCCATTAGGAAGTTTAAGAATAAATTTAAGTCCCATAAGGGAACCTGGAATGGTTTTGGAGGATAAACATTAGTTAATCCCTTGAGAAATTGTACCACTAGAAGAAGTTTGAAATACGATGGTTCCTCCGCAGTGCGCTTGAAGATAGAAAGCGCTGCGAGATTTGCCAAGTAGAGTAGAAACGATAACACCGTTGGTGTACCACATGAAAAAGGGTCGATATTCTCTTCCATACACCAGCTGCAAAATTTGTTCCAAAGGCAGCGGTATAAAGACTTTGTTGCTGGCCTTCTGGCCGGAAGCAACACCTCCATGACGTCATCGGGAAGGTCCCAATCTTTGTACCTCAACCTTTCAGAAGCTAAGCGTGAAGGTTGAGGGTTCTGGTGTCTGGATGGAGAACTTGACCCCCCTTCTGCGAGAGAAGATTCTCTTTGAGTGGAAGACGGATTGGAGGACTGATGGACATATCTAGAAGGTCCGGGTACCACATTCTCCTGGCCCAATCCGGGGCAATTAGGATCATGGTTTTCCGGAATCTTCTCAACCTCCTGATCATTTGAGGAATAACGGGGACTGGTGGGAATGCGTAAAGGAGTGGAAACTCCCAGTCCACTACGAACGCGTCTCCTAGAGCTCCTCTCGGGGAAAATTCCCTTGAACAGAACAGATTGCACTTCCTGTTGGTGCTTGTGGCGAACAGATCCACCTGAGGGGTTCCACAAAGGGCGCAGATCTCTTTAAGGACTTCCTGATCTAGCTCCCACTCGTGGGATACTGTGCTCTGCCTGCTCAGAGCGTCTGCTGTCAAATTCTTCTCTCCGGCTAGGTGGACTGCCGAGAGAGATTCCTTCTTGGATTGCCCAAAACCAGAGCTGCATCGCCTCTCTGCACAGTGGCAGTGATCCTACGCCTCTTTTGTTGAGGTAGTGCATGGTCACCGTGTTGTCCGTCATTATCAGGACATTTCTCCCCTGTACTGATGGCAGGAAAGCTTTCAGCGCTAGTCTGATCGCTCTCAGCTCCAATAGGTTGATGTGTAGTCTGGACTCTGATGGAGACCAACGACCGCTGATGGTCAAATCGTTGGCATGGGCTCCCCACCCCGTGAGTGAGGCGTCTGTGACTCCTGTTATCTCCGGCCATGGTTGCCAAAACAGTTCTTTCAAGATGTTCTCTGGATAGGCCCACCATTGAAGGTCGCGGGCTACCTTGTCCGGAATCCAGAGGAGATCTGTCATTCTCCCTGAGAATTGCGACCACTGACTTCTCAGTGCCCACAGAAGAGATCTCATTCTCAGGCGAGCCTCTGGCACAAGGAAGATGCAGGATGCCATGAGGCCTAGCAACCTCAAAAAGTCAAAGGCTGGGAGACGTTGGGCATTTTGAAACTTGGTGACCATCTGTAGAATATCTTGAGCCCTCACCTCTGGTGGCGAGGCTTTTCCCAGGGAAGTGTCCAGGACCGCTCCAATGAACTGGAGTCTCTGTGATGGTATCATCTGTGACTTCTTTAAATTGAGGGGAAAGCCCAGTTTGTGAAGGAAGTGGCAGACATAATCTAGCTGGGCCTGGGCCTGTTTCAAAAATACAGCCCTGATCAGCCAATCGTCCAGGTAGGGGTAGACGTGGATCCCTTCCTTAGACTCGCCGCCACTACCGACATCAGCTTGGTGAAGACCCTCGGGGCGGAGGTCAGCCCAAATGGCAGAACTCGAAATTGATAATGAGAGTCGCCAATTGCGAACCTCAGGTATTTCCTGTGTTTGAGATGGATTGGCACATGGAAATAAGCATCCTGAAGGTCCAGAGATACCAGCCAGTCCTGGAGCTGGAGGGCCTGAAGGATCTGTGAGAGTTACCATCTTGAATTTGTCCTTCCTGAGGAACTTGTTCAATTCTCTTAAGTCCAGGATGGGTCTCAGTCCTCCGTCCTTCTTTGGTATGAGAAAGTAGGGGGGAGTACCAGCCCTTGTTCCTGTCCGCAACAGGTACCGGTTCTATGGCACCTTTCTCTAGCAGGTCTATAATTTCCTGCAAGAGGAGCGGATCTGGAACTTTTAGAGAGCTGTTCCCCGGTGGATGACTGAGGAATTCGTAGAAAGGGTAGACAGTAACCCTGGGCAACTGTCTCCAATGCCCAAGCATCTGACGTTATAGCCTGCCAACCTGCCCCCTACAGGTGTATTGTGTGGAAAGGCCTCAGAGTGGTTTGGGGACGGCTGATGCAGATGCTGAGGGTAAAGAGGCACCTGCTGCTGCTGCGGCCTTAGTACTTTTGACCCGTCCACCTCGGGTGGATCTCTTTTGGCCTCTTTGAGCCGGCTGTCCTCTGCCTTTCCCGAATACGGAATAATAGCGAAAGGACTTTCCTCTCCCAGAGCTTCCTGAGGGGCGAAAAGGAGTTTGGCGGATAGCAGCTCCTAAAGATTTTGTTGCTGCTTTAGAAGTCTGCAACTTTTCCAGACTGTCATCAGCCTTTTTCCCGAATAGTGAAGAGCCGTCAAAGGGCATTATTCAAAAGTCTGGCCTGTACATCTGGAGCAAAGCCAGACTTTCGCAACCACCCATGCCTACGGATTGTTGTACTTGCCGCCATGGCCCTGCTGATACTGTATTGTGTGGAAAGGTCTCAGAGTGGTTTGGGGGCGGCGGATGCAGATGCCGAGGGTAAAGAGGCACCTGCTGCGGCCTCGATGCCAGTTTGAAGTGATTCGCACATGGCATCTTTGCCATCTTTAATAATGTTAAGGAAGGCTTCCTTTTCCTCTCATTCGGGTATGCAGTCAGCCGCTGATGAAGCACACTCCCATAGTGTGTGACTGAACCTGGCGAGCGTACAGGTGGCGTTGATGGACTTCAACGCCATACTACAAGCAGAGAAGACTTTCTTCGCCATAGAACCGTACCTCTTGTCATCTCCATCCTGTGGGACAGTAGGGTAAGCGGTCCTACTGCTAGATGAAGTTGCCGCTTGAACCACCAGGCTCTCTGGAGTCGGGTGTTTTGATAAGTATTCAGGGTCAGCAGCCGCTACCCTATACTTGGCTGACAATATTTTATTGACCGCAGGGATAACTTCAGGAGTTGCCCAATTAGATGTAATTTTCCTTTGTAAGGCTGCATCGAAGGGGACCACAGGGTCCTCCTGTGGACCTTTGTCTAATATGTCTGTTAGGTCATCCTGTTGAAAAACAGGTGAAGGCTCAGACCAACCCATAAATTCAATAATTCTTGCCATAAGGGTTCTATAGGGTGTTTCGGCATGTTCCCCTGGGTCTTGCTTCTAACAAATTCCACTTCTGGGGAAGTGTCCAGCCCACTTGCCTCATGTAGTGACTCCTTTAGGTCCTTCAACCTTCTTTCCTCAGAGGTGAAATCCTCTGAAATAGGCAGTGTGGTCCTCTGTAACCCAAATGTTTCCTGGTCAGAATCTTCCCCCTCTTCATAAATTGAAGATAGTCCAGGGTACTCTGACCTCTGAAATGGTGTAAAACCCATCTCTAAGGCAGAAGGAGCCAAACTCGTCATTACTGGGCGAGAAAACGTCGATGTCGTCGACGCCGATGTGACAGGCTTCGAAGGCACCGAGAACGGCGTCAAAAAAACTGGAAGGGGTCTCGAAGAACTCGAGGATCGGGATCCTACTCGAGGACATAGACGACGGTCTCGGCATCGTGCCGGAGGCCCTTGGAATCACTGTTGGCTGTGGAGTGGCCTTGGTCTTCTGTTTCATCGGCGTCGAGTCGATCGACCGATGCGTCGAGGAACCCTTCGACAACGGCGTCGATGGCGCCCCGATCCGTGCGTCAAAGGAATCTTCGACGACGGCGAAGATGGTGCCTTCTTACCCGATGGCTCGTGGCGCTCTCGGGTGGAATGTTTCGCCGGGTGCTGCGACTCGCAGCGTTTTGATTTTTTGGGTTTTTCACCCGGGGTATCACCCTCAGCTGTCTTCGAGGGGGTGGAGGCCGCGTTCTCGAAGACGCTTAACATTTTCTTTCTGAATTCCTCCCACTCCACTTGAGAGCTGCGTTTTGTGGGACAGGAGACCCTTTCTGGGGACACAGAAGACGACGAGGAAGGGGATCTTCAACGTCTCTTTTTTAAGTGTCTTGATCTCGACGAATGGTGGGAGCTACTTCGAGATCTAGAATGGGAATGTTCGACGGCTAGGAGACGAATGCCTCGACTCAACCGAAGAAACCTTCGAGGAGGTTTTGACTGACTTACCTCTCTCGAGCTTCCCCTTGCGCTCCTTCAAGGCTTTCGCCGTCATGGACATGCAGTCCTCTCACTCCGAACAATGGTGCACGGATCCCAAGCACCACAAGCAAATCCTGTGTGGATACGTTATCGACATTTTTTTACCGCAGTCTCGACATTTCTTGAAGCCGGATCGCGGCGTCGTCGGTTCCGATGAAGATGCCATCGAGAACGAGTAGGTATTATTCGAGTAGATATAGTAGTTATCCTGACTGAACTGAGGAACGACTTTCCGAGGCCCCACGAAGCGCGGTAAAACGGAACTGAGCAACGGACGCAGCGCGTGGCTATTTATGGCCATGACGTCGGCGCCGATACGGTGGCCGTCGAGGGACATCGACTCGGCGGACGTCGACGCGCAGGGCCCTCTACAGAAAAAATTTACGAGGCCAGCAAACTGGAAAAGTATTATCAAAGATAAGGAATACGTCGTAGGACACAATCCCTTTGAAAAGATAGTTGTAAGAGTTTTAGGTGCACCAACACATTGAGAAACAATCTAGATAAGGCCGTTGTAACAGATTTAGCCAGAGTCAAGAGGCCTGTGACAGAGTCCATGGTACAAAGCAAAGTGCCAAGCATCAATATGTTCTAGTAGCTGCAGTCAAGTCTTTGTTAAACGATTGAAAAGGTGGTTGCAGAACGTAGAAAGATAATGTTAGACGAAACGGCGGCCAGGAGATTCAGCAGAGGAATTGAGGATCTCGTCGTGGAGGAAGGTTCGAGTTACTGCACTGCAGGGATGAAACCAGCCGCGGTGCTGCCAAAACAGAATAAAAGGTACGCTATTTTAAATCACGGTCGTGGTGGACGGGTGCGTGGCTATCCAGTCTCCGAGTGCTTGGCACTGGCGATTCGACCAAGGCAGGTCCTGGAAGGTGATTGGCAGACTGGTTGGCCCCACCAACTCAAGAGAAGAAGACTCTTGCAGAGGAAGATCTTCAAGTCGTTTGAGAAAAGTGGTGAGGATCTGCAGCAGGGCTTCACCGGTGGTTCAGTCGTTGCAGATGTCTTCAGCTTCTCTCCTCATTATGTTTCTTAGTTCCAGTGGCGACGTCTTGTCCTCCAGTCCTCAGGACCCTGCTTTTATGCAGCAAGACCCCCATTCATACAGCCTAGCTGTCACTCACACCTGGCGGGATAACCCCCCCCAGCCTATCAGGGCAGAGTGCGACTTGGGTTGCCTAGGTAACCCTATCTCGGGTGCCTATTCCCCCTCCCACACATCCGGTCTACCCCAGACTCAGTGGCGCCGAAAGGAGAGCTTCTGTGCAGAAGCCCGCCAAAAGGACGAACAAAGGATCCCCGACCCGGGTTAGGATTTCAGAGAAACACACGAGAACGAAATATTAAATTTCTGGCAATAAAAACCTACCGGAGTAAAGTTAGTATTAAAATAAACCGGCGGTATGTTAGAGGTTGTCCGTAAAAGTGGTAGCCCCAATCAATGGGAAAATCCCATAGGGAAATATCTGCAGGCGAATATTTACGGTAGTAACCACTGCCACCAGCCAGAAACTTTGAGGGACTGTACGGTACCCTCTCGAAAATGAACATGAGGGAAAAACTATTAACCCTTTCCAGTACTTCGATAGTAAGATGGGTTATACTGGTTTAGTTCATAATTGAGTCAATGGTAATTTTACATGCCCTGGGAGACAGTAGTCAGTCCCAGGGTATGGAATCTATGTTTGGGGGTCACTAGGACAGCCCCTGTGTTACTGCACTGAGGGTGCTGTGTAACACACATGTTAAAAATATGATTCCTATGAGGGCGAGACAAACCCCATAGACCATAAGCACACAAGATAGACAGATTGCTAGTGTATGTTTTAGGCTAAGAGTGGGAAAAGAGTCTCGCTCTTAGCAGGAGAAAAAAAGAAACCCTTCAAATACAGCAAAGCTGCTGGGGGAACTCTATAGGTAAGGGAAATTAGCCTCAGAAGACAATTCTCCTCAACACCGGGGCCGGAGCCTTTATCGGCGGGAACGAGCGAAATAGTCCTTTGACGAACTCCTTGACCAAACAATGCAACCATAAAAATGATCGTCCAGGAGATCTGGTGTAGCAAGAAATAGCCGCCAGATGAACTTTGATGGAAGCATGGGCCAGTCCTGACTTGGCCAATGACAACAAATATGGGAGAACATGCAGAGCAGTGACTCGTAGACGGTCAATCTTCCGAGTACAGCACCTAACGGCAAACCTCTTCCACTTGTGCCCGTAGCATTTAAGAGTAGATGAAGCTCTGGCCTTGGCAAGAACCTCCTTGCAGTCCGCGGGGAGATCACAGACCCCGAACTCTAGCACTGCAGAATTGCCCCTCATTCCTGGTGAGAGGATCCGCGACCACAAGAAACATTTTTTTTTAAACACTTTTTATTGGCTTTTAAAAAGAACAACTCAAAAACCCACATAACCACCCTCCTTCCTTCCCCATCCTCTCCACTGCCCTCCTGCCCCCCAATACCCTAACCCCATCACATTAACCCCTACAGTGCCAAGGGCGAGAAATCTCGTCCTTTTTGCCACTCTGTTAAGAGCGATCTCTGCAAAGCAAGGATCACTCAAAACTGTAATCCAAACCCCGGGCTATGTGAGGAGGAGGTCCCCCCCTCACCGCCAGGGGGCTGGATTACCTTCAGTTTCACGTCGGCGTGCAAGTAATTTTTACCGCAGCAGCCATTTCGGGCTGCTGCAATGAAAACAGAAGGTGAATGTTCACCTTTCTCCGCCTGGATCTCCGGCTGTATTTCAAGCCTGAGATCGGGGCGGGTATCGTTGGAAAGGGGAGATTCTCCCCTTTCCAAGAAACCCCTGTGTGACAGCATTGCTGCTCGCGGATGGGGCACAGGGTGCTCGATGCGCGGGCAGCAATGCACACTAGACACCAGGGATGTCTAGTGTGCATTGCTGGTGCACCCACACGTGAGGTACAGTTTTCATCGGCACACCTGTGGGAATGCGGGAAGGTATAACATTTGTTGTGATTGTGTGGTTTTCATAACGTTTTGACCCATTTGCTGGTGCCCTTTGTCACACAACCCTTTTATTTCCCAAATGTGACCTACATTTAGTCGCTGCTTTAGGCACCATACACTTTTGTAACCTGCACAAGTCACCTACCCTTGAAAAGGTCTGCCTGTGCTCTTTCAAAAAATGTGTGCTTGCCGTTCCTCACCACATTGGTTTTCCTGATTTACACGTGCAAAGTGCATCTGTTCAGGCCGTGAGCGTAAAACTCCTGTGTACCATGGCTCAGTCTTTGGCTTGTGGTATTGCTTGTTTTGTGAAACACTACAAAAAATGTGTGCTTTCCTAAATGCAAGAGTCGGGGGAATGTAGCAGAGCATTGAGTTTCTCAAAATTCATAGAAGCCATTGCCGTACCAAACCAACCATGTCCAACACATACCTTTTTTTTCGGTCATTTTCCCGCTCCCCCTCCACATCTATGGCATTTTCCCCTACCTAGTGTTTGCCTGACCAACGTAAATCACCCCTTCCTAAACTTGGAATTTTGTCTACTTTTCAGAAATATATGCCTTTCTGTCCTCCAATTCGGCTTTCCTACCGTTTTCCCCCCATTCCGTCCATGCATGTCCAATTGGCAAAAATGGCCAAAATCGCCTACCTCTTACAAAACAGTTGATAACCACATCAAAATAATTATTTTCCGTTTCCACTCAACCTGTTCTTGAAAGCCAGGAAATTGGGGAATTCAGCACTGCAAACCATTTGTTCCTAGCTCTTACAAGGAAAAAAACCACAGGCTTCCTTGTACATAATTTTATTGCCATTTAAAAAAAAGAAATATTTTCGTCTTTTTTGCTCATTTTCTCTCACCCCCCTACAGCAACCTAGGATACCTGTGGGAAAGAAAGTAGCAAAATTTGGCTGAAATATCTCACGTAACAAAAAAGTTACAAGCCACTGAATGGCCACATACCGAAATCAGCGGGAACGAGCGAAATAGTCCTTTGACGAACTCCTTGACCAAACGATGCAACCATAAAGATGATCGTCCAGGAGATCTGGTGTAGCAAGAAATAGCCGCCAGATGAACTTTGATGGGAGCATGGGCCAGTCCTGACTTGGCCAACGACAAATATGGGAGATCCTGCAGAGCAGTGACTCATAGACGGGCAATCTTCTGAGTACAGCACCTAACAGCGAACCTCTTCCAGTTGTGCCCGTAGAATTTAAGAGTAGATGAAGCTCTGGCCTTGGCAAGAACCTCCTTGCAGTCCGCGGGGAGATCACAGACCCCGAACTCTAGCACTGCAGGAGCCAGGCCTTCAGGTTCAGCAATCCTGGATCGTGGTGCAGAATTGCCCCTCTTTCCCGGTGAGAGGATCCGCGACCACAGGAAGTTTTTTTTTTATTAGAACACTTTATTGGCTTTTAAAAAGAACTCAAAAACCCACACAACCTCCCTCCCTCCCTCCCCTTCCACTCCCCCGCCCTCCTGCACCCCAATACCCTACCCACAACACATTAAGTAACTTAAATTTTAACAATAGAAACCAAATCATCCCCCCACCCTTTCCTCTCTAGCCCCCACCCCAATGTCCGAATACGTTCTCCGGGCTTCCATGCCCTCCATTGGTCACAGCATATCGTCCACTATCATTCCCATTTCCTCTATGGGTTGGAAAAGTCCATTACCAATTCCCAGGTTCATATCTTCCCCACTCATCCCTTCTCTGCTTCCCTCCCCTCCCATCCCATCCCTACCTGTACCTCTTCACGGCGGTCGTAGGTCATTGTCACTTGACCGGTCATTTAGCAATTGGGACCAATGGATCGTTACATTCTCACTGTCCCTCTCCGGGTCCACCTCCTGAAAAACCGTTAATTCCGCCAGGCCCCACCTCCGCACAACTTTCCGCCAGAGATTAATCACCGGACCCCCGGACCCTGTGGGCATTTCCATGCTATCGCCATTCCGCACTTAGCCAGTATCAACAAAAAAAACGGCCCAATCTATTCCTTATTTTGTGGATTTCCCCCCCTGGTAACTTCACCCACAGACAAAACTCTGGACACCGTTCCCATCTGGTCTCTAAAATCCCATTTACTCCCTTAAGGACCTCCTCCCAGAACTCAGCTATTATCCTGCAGTCCCATATCATGTGCCAAAACCCTGCCTGCGCTGAGCCGCACCTAGGGCATTCGTCCGATAGCTCCCCGTTCATTGCGTGGAGCACCACCGGAGTCACATATGTCCTATGTAAAATAGGAAATTGAACCAGCTGGAAGCGGGCATTCCTTGATTTTTTCAGGATCAATTCCCAGACCTGCGCCCGTTCCTCCTCCGGTATTTGACGTCCCATGTCAACCTCCCACTTCTCCTTAACCCTCAACCGCCCTCTGAGTTTCCCTCCCACAGGGCTTTATAAATCCGCGATATGCGCGCACTACCCTCCGTCTGTTCCAGCAGAACTCTGAGCACCGGGTAAGACTCCGGCTCCTCTGGAATTCCTGCCCACATCTCCGCTAACCTACGAACCACTGCCCCGTATGCTAAGAAGAGGTCCTGTGGTAGATCAAACTTCTGGCACCATTCCTCGCAGGTAAGTAGTTTCCCCATCTTCAAAAAGGTCCCCCACCTTCTCACATCCCTTCTCCCAGAGCCTCTGTATCCCTACCCTCCCAATCGCCCGACGGAACTTCTGATCAATACCCCATAGGAGGTTGCTCTCATACCGCCCTCCAACTCCCCTGCCACCCACATACTTCCTCCACGTTTCTCTCACCGCCTCAAATACTACAGTTCTACCCCTGTCTCCCAGTGGGTGCCAAAGCAATTCAACCGGCCTGTAACTCTGCGGCAGGTCCCTTATCAATCCCTTAAGGGCCTCCCCACCCGGTTGGTCCCATACCAGCACCGACTGCAATTGTGCCCCCACAAAGTACTGTTCATAATTTGGGAGGTCCAGTCCCCCCTCCACCCTATTCCTCCGCAATATGTCTAAAGACACCCTCCTCCTCCCCGTACCCCACAACAACTCCCTGATCTTAACATCCAGCATTCTAAAAAACACCTTTTGGGCCACATGGTATATTAGTAAAAAAATAAACCAAGGGTGGCAGAATCACCATTTTGCATAGCGCCACTCTGCCCATCAAAGAAAGGGACACACCCTTCCAAACTTGGACCGAGTCTCCCATTTTAGATAATGCCCTCCCTGTGTTGTGTACAAACGTGTCCACCATCTCATGGAATACCCGAATCCCCAAATACTGAAATGACTAAGTCTCCCACTTTATCCCCAACTCCGGCAAATCCCCCGGTGGACAATTCCGTAGCCCCCCCACCGGGAACAACACTGACTTCCCTGGATTGATGCGGAAACCAGACATACGCTGGAAATTTCGCAGTACCTCCAACAGGTCTGGCAAGTACACTCTAGGGTTGACCACATACAACAAATCGTCCGCATATAGGGACACTATATGCTTTTGACCTCCCGCCTCGATTCCGGCATCTATCATTTCCTGCCGCAAGTACGCCGCCAAGGGTTCCAGGGCCAAGGCAAACAAAATTGGGGAGGCTGCACACCCCTGAAGGGTCCCCCTTTCCAATTCCCACATTTCAGACACCCAATCGTTAGTCCTCACCATCGCTAGCGGATTCTTATATAAGAGGACCAACCACCTACAAATGTTTTCCCCGAACTCCCGCAACACCCTGAACAGCCATCTCCACTCTAAGGAGTCGTACGCCTTCATAGCGTCGAACAAAGCTATTGCCATCTCCCGCCTCTGATTTCACTAGGTGCAAACGGTGTGATGCAAACAGGAGATGTTACCGGATGTATTCGTTCCCCCGATGAACCCACACTGGTCTGCATGGACCAAACCCGGCGCCACCCTCGCAAGCCTGGTCGCCAGGATCTTCCCCAAGATTTTTCCATCCACGTTCAACAGGGAGATGGACCGATACACTGCGCAATCCTCGGGTCCTTCCCCTCTTAAGATCACTGCTTCCCTCATCGACTCTGGGAGCCAATCGTTCTGAAAAGCCTCCTCATACACCTTTTGGAGCTGCGGCACCAGGAGGTCAGCAAACACTGCATAAAACTACCAGGAACCCATCACTACCCGGCGCTGTGCCACTTCTCATTGTACGGATCGCCCATCGAATGTCCCCCTTCCCGATCGGGGCCTCCAATTCTTCCTGTTGGTCCTTCCCGAATTTCGGTAACCTCAATGACTCCAACAGATCCTCCACCTCCACGTATCCTCCCTCACTTGTGTACAACTCCTTATAAAATGCCAAAAAGGTTTCATTGATCTCTCTGGGTTCCTACTACCTCCCCCGTGCTTAACCTAAGTTGGGTTATGACTCGATCCGGATGTTCTCTACCTATCAGCCAAGCCAACAGCTTACCTGCCCTTTCCCCTTCCCCATGCAGTCTAACATCCCGCCTACTGCTGTCAGAGCGACAGCTCTGCCAGGGTACCCTGATAAAGTTCCAGCTCCCGTGCCAAAGCCTCCCCCACCTCCGCCCCCCTCGCCACCTCCCTGTCTAGTTCAGCCACTTGAGCCTCCGTGCGGAGTAGCGTATCCAGGAGCTGCTTACGCATCCCTACCGTCATAGACTAGCATTTCCCTCTCATAGTCGCCTTGAAGGCCTCGCAAAGCACTCCCCTACACTCCACCGAACCCTCGTTCAGCTCGAAATACATTCAAATACCTTCCCTAAGCTCACCTACAAATGCCCCATCCCGCTACGCCTCCATTTGTAACCGCCACAACCGCCGCTGGGGCCTCTCATCGGCCCCAAACATCGTAGCTACCAAGGGGGAATGATCCGATATGGTCCGCCCCAGATACATCGTCTCGCCAAAATGCCTACAATGCTCCCTTCCCGTTACAATATAATCCAATCAAGAATAGGAACTGTGCACACCCGAGTAATAGGAATACCCCCTTTCCTACCCGTGCTTCTCCCTCCACACCTCCACCAAATAGAGTTCCTGCATTATCCCACGAAGACTGCACGTCATATACCTCTTAGACACCCCCTACTTCCGGACCATCTAGCCCCTCATCCAGGTGACAATTAAAATCTCCTCCCCAGATTATCATGTTCCCCCTATACGCCCCCCATAATACGAAGCACCGAGGGAAAATATTCCTTGTCCACATTCGGCGCATACAAATTAACCAAGCATACTGCCCTGCCCTCCCATGAGCACTGCGCAAGTACCGTCCTACCCACCACATCCTTTCATATCGCCTCCACCTTCAATGGTACCCCCCCTAGCCAACCAAATAAGCACACTCCTAGTCTGGGTTGAATATGTCGTACCAATTACTTGCCCTCCCCACATTTTCCCTAGTTTCCGCAGCATCTCTGCCCCCGCATGCGTTTCCTGTATCAAGGCCACCTGTATCCCCAGCCGCTTCAGGAACTCACCCACTACGCCTCTTCTGGTAGCTCCTCAACCCCGAACATTCCATGTCCCAATTTTCAGACTCCCCAGCCTACCCATCTAAGAAGTTACCCCCTCATCTCTCCCAACACATTTAATACCCACACCCACCTCCGCCCCTATTGCTACCACAAACCTGATTGCTGCTGTGCCAAACCTCCCATCTCCTCCATATACCCAGTCTCCACCCACCTGTGTGCCCCCAACCTGGCACCCAAACGCCCATTACCCCCCCCCCAGTTCCCGGTCCCCCCACCCCCCATCCCAGCCTGTCCCGCCCCCCCTATTTTTCCCCCCCGCCACTACTATAGGAAAGACCACGTCCGCAGGGACCCATCCTCCCCTCCCCTTAACTGTAGACCCATTAGCTTGCTGAGCCCTCCCCTTCTCTGGAGTTAGCTGCCAATAGGGTCGTTTGATCTGGGGGGCATCTTGGCACACCGTCTCCTTAGGACCCCGAGCGGGGGATCCGCCTTTTGCGACCTCGTGTCTAGCCAGTCCCAAACCTCTCTTGGGGATGCAAAAAACCAAGACACCTCCCCCCCCCCCCCCCGACAACACCTTCAACTTCGCCGGGAAAAACATCATATACTTCAAAAGTTAAGTTCCCGTAGTTAACCTCTCACAGCATCATATGACCTCCTTTGGCGCTGCAACTCTAGCGTGAAGTCCGGGAAGATCTGCAACCTTGTGCCCCCATTCTCGTAGTGGCCCACCCAGCGGGCGTCCTGCAGGATAGCATCCCGATCTCAGAAAGTCATACTTTTGGCCACCATTACCCTCGGAGGGGCCCCGGGGGTGTCGGCCCGGGACCATATGGGCTCTCTCTACCGTGAAAAGGGCGGAGAGACCCTTAATCCCCAAAGTCTTTAGGATCAGTTCTTCTACAAAAAGCTCTGCACTGGGGCCTTCTTCCCTCTCCGGTATTCCAACCAAACGGATGTTACAACGTCTGGAGCGCCCCTCGCATCTTCTGCTATAGCTTCCAGCACTCGGGCCCCTCCCACCAGGCCCGCCACCTGGTTTTTGAGCTTCTGGACCTCGTCTTCCACCGTACTGACCCTCTGCTCCACTTCCGTCACGCTTTCACACACTTTATGAAGGTCCGCCCTCACCAGGGATATGTCCACTACCCCCTCTTTGATGCTCTCCTGGAGGATGGTCCTGGAGGGCTGCATCGCTTCCATTAGCGAGTCCAAAGTTACCACACTTGCCTCCCCTCCTGCAGGTCCCTCCCCTGTCTGGTGCACAGGCCCATCTTGCCTGTGCCCTCTGTCCTTCGCCTCTGCATACTTTTCCATTCGCTGCTGGCTTTTACCCATGGCGAAGTTCGGTGGCTAACCTCGCCCCTCGGTCGCCGGGTCCTCAGCACAACACTGATATGCCAAGATCAGCACTCACAACAACCCCTTGTGTTACCAAGAAGGCCCACTCCAAAACAGACCAGCTCCCGCTGGTGTCACAGGACAGTACTTTAGGCCCCACCAAGGTGCACTCTGAGGTCCGGTGTCACTTGTCCTAGAGGGCCACCAGGCGGCAAATCTCCTACTCAAGTTCCTTTTGGAGGCTCCTATTGCAGATCACAGTGGTGGGCCACCCGGCTATCCCTCAGCCCGGGCCTCCCAACCTCTCCAACCGGGATGCAGGGGTCTTCGCGGCCCTTCTCACCGCTCTCCCTACTCTGCAGCCACACGAGAGCCTCCACCACTCCGGTCCCATTGACACTCTGCCAAATCACCTCCCTCTGTCCACCGTGGGGGGCCACTCACCCCTGTCACTTACACTGCGCCTGCACCACCTGGAGAGCCCTGGGGGGCCACTCCTGAACCCCCCACTTGCCACAAACAGGAGGCTTCAACCAGAGGAATCCAGCCAGGTGCCGCGTCTCCTCCGACCCGGGTCGCAAGTCATCTCTTCCTCAGCCCCTACACCGCCTCCATTCCTCCTGTAGCGTACCTCTTCTCCTATGCCCCCGCCGCGGGGCCACGCTGCAGTCTGCAGCCTGCGGCCCGATACCGATCCTCAGCCCAGAGGGGCCGGCCAGTTCCGCTCCGGGGGAGGGGTGGGCCCTACCGCTCCAACAGTCCCAGGCAGCGCTCCTCCTCCCTGCCTCCCTCTTTCCACCCGGGCTCTCACTCACCAGGGAGTAGGGGGGCCACCCCCGTCCTCCGCCGCACTCCGACTTCGCCGCCCCCAAAGTCCTCCGACACGTGGGAGCAGGACCGCCATCCCCGTGCCTATCCTCCACCAGCAGCGGGTATGTCCCTCAGACATCTGGGCACCCGGCAAGCAGTCCCTCACAGCCAGAGTCCACCACCGGGGCCATCTTGAGCGCGCTTCCTCCCGCCGGCCACCAAAACACACGCATTAAGGCCGGTCCTCCAACGCATCCACCTTCCAAATTAGAACGTGTGGCTCCCGCCAAGTCCAGCTTCTTTCCCCTGCAGCACCATCACCGTTCATGGGGGTTATTCATCAGGATTTCGGCAGGATTCCTGCGGTGGCTAGAGAGCTCCGTATGTTTACCTGCTCATCGCTCGCCTGACTGGAGGGGACGTCGACATGCTGAGAAGGTCCGGGTACCATATGTGCCTCGGCCACGCTGGTGCAACGAGGGTCATCCTGCACCGGGTACCATCTGAGTTGTTTGAATAGTCAAAGAAGCAACTGCAACACAAAGAAACAGGCCATCCCAGGGGAATGAGAATGCGTCCCCCATGCTCCCTGGCTGGGAAAACGCGCTGGCGAACCTCTGGCACTTGGTGTTCGTCGCTGTCGCAAAGAGATCGATCTGGCTGGGGATTGCCCCATCTGCGGAACAGGTGATCCACTTGGTCCTGCCGAAGTTCCCACTCATGGCAAAAGCGCAGCTCCCTGCTGAGGGAATCAGCAACAGTGTTCTTCACTCCTGCTAAATGAAACGGGAAGAGGAACATGCCCTGGGCGACGGCCAAGTGCCACAGTTCCTGAGCTTTCTTGGAGAGCGCCCAGGATCTGGTGCCCCGCTGCTTCCTGATGTAGAACATTGTGGTGGTGTTGTCCGTGAAGAACCGAACCACCTTGCGGAATGGAAGAAGGAACTTGAGCGCCCAAAATACAGCCTGCACCTCCAGCACATTGATGTACAACTGTAAAGACTGGAGGGGGTTGTCTGTACTCCTGCTCTCTAAATGCTATTACGGTAAGTAATGCATGTCTTCTGATGCTTGTTAATCTGCATAGAATCACATGTTGTGCATAGACTAGCGGGCAGTATCCGGAGTTGGAGGTGGGTTGTGAGAAGGAACAGAACAGAAAAGATGTCTTAGTACTGCTTGTCCCACCCGAGAATCAGACCTATAATGAGTGTCTAGGCAATAGTGTTTTGTAAAGGTGTGTACAGAACTCCAGGTTGCCGCTTTGCAAATTGACTCCAGGAAACATTTGCAATTAATCCTATGGATGCCCCAGTGACCCGAGTAGAATGTGCTCTAGGCTTGAAGGGCAGTTCTCTCTTAGCAAGAGAGAAACATAGGCAGAATTATATGCAGTCCCCTTTGGGAACACCACACTCAATTAAGACTACAAATGACAGTACAAATTCACCTTTGGTACAAGCCTGTACAATACAGTTAAAGTGGTAGCAGTAGAGGAGCAGCCAGACTTATCTCAAGAGTAAGTGAGCAGTATCAGATATTTACACAAAGGACAGCAATTACTACGATTCAGGTAAACACTCAAGGTTTTCTCAAGTAAAAGAATATACATTGATTTCAATCTTCGGTTGTATAACATTACACTATTATAAGCAGTTCAAAAATCACTCTTAATACACCACACACTTGTCCCTTAAATTCCAGACAAGTTAAGCTCACCAAATGAAGTGGAGCAAAATGGCATGCCAGCAATTTAAAAGGGAGGGAAAGAAAGTTAGAAATTAAATCAAACCAACATGTAAGTACTCAGGGCAATTGAACAGGAGGAGCTAAAGTGATAAAATCAGGTAGAAAACGCTTAGGGCCAAAGTCAATGGGTCAAAAGTTTTTTTACTCAAGATTACACAGTTCAGGGTAGTTTGCGGTAAAGTTCGTGGCACGGATTCCGGACGAGGTTGGTTGATGGAAAATTTAGTTCAAAGAGAAGAGAAGGACATGCCCTCGGATTGGGGAAAGATTTCAAACACTCTCACCGCGGTGGAACGAAACGGACAACCGGATTTGCACAGTACCTTTAAACAGAGAGTGAGCTGTAGCTGAGGCGGAAGTTCCTGAGGGTTCATGCAGGCTCATGGTTCCTGAAGTGACTGTCGGAATGACACGAAGTAGGAAGACTGGAGGATCCTGCCCCACCCAGGGAAGAAGCCAGCAGCAGAGCAAGACAACGAATAAAAGGTGCGCTCCTTAAAACCCATGCAGGGTCCGACCTTCCTGGCTATCCGGCCCACAGTAGCTCTGTACAGCGAATTCGACCAGAGGAGGGGTCCTGGCTTGCATTTTGGGCGAAGTGGTTGGTCCCACCAGCTCAAGGGAATAGGTTTCCTCGAGGATCTTGTCAGTCATCGGATTGTGAAGATTCAGACCTGCAGCAGGGATTCACCGGGCGGTTCAGTCGTTGTAGGGGTCCTCTTCGGTCAGCTGCTTGTTGGTTCTTTCATTCCATTGGCAACTCTGCCTTTCCAATCCCAGAGACCTGCTTTTTATACAGTTTTCACCCACTCATACAGCCTGGCTATCAATCACAGAGCAGGGTGGCTGTCTGTCCTGGCAAGGACAGTCCCCTCAGCCAAACAGGAGTGCGACTTGGGTTACCAGGGGAACCCATGGTAGGGGTCCAAAGATCCCTCCCTCACATTCTGCCTACCTAGACTTTCAAGCGCCTTAAGGAGGTCTTCTGTGCAGAAGCCTGCGAAAAGACAGCGAACAAAGGAATCGTCCCCGGTTTGGCGCGCAGAGAAAAACACGAGAAAGACTAACAAAAAGAAATGGCGAATAAACCCTGCCGGAGCCAAAATAAAATGTATTTGGTCAAGCGGGCATTGTTTGAGGCTAATATAATAGCCTAAAACAATACCACGTTTATATAAGATAATCGCAGAAGAAAAGTTAGGGTAGATACCAATGCCACCAGCCAAGTCTTGATGTAAAGGGAGCGAAACAAGGCTCCAAGAGACACAGACAAAAAGGGATAACAATTAACACTTTCCAATACTCTATGTAAGATGGGGTGTACTGGGTCTGTGGTTTAAAGTGACTAAAATAAATTAATGGCAACTTTACATTTTCTGGGGGACAGTAGTCGGCCCCAGAAAAGCCCCAGAAAAGCCCCAGAAAATGGGAGTCAGTGGGAAGTCTAAAAGACAATCCTGTATCACTGCACTAAAGGTGCTGTGTAACACACATGAAAAATATGAGGCCCTGGAGTAGGTGAGGCTCCAGTGCTCAAGATCACACAAAAGTGAAAATACACACGGCAAAACAAATGTAAGAGTGGGAAAAAAGGCTCACACACTTAGCAGGTGAAAAAAATAAATCCTAGAAATTCAGCAATACTGCTAAGGGACTCATTAGGTAAGGGAAATCAGCCATTTATGAGAATTCTCCCCAACAATCCCTCTACGCTGGGGCCGTCAAAGGGTTCTTCATGAGAGACAAACCTTTGACCCAAATGTCATCCAGGAGTGGGACCAAGAGGATGGTCGTCCTCTTCGCCTCGCGGCGCCGATATCAGAAGCCCTCCTTTTCCTCTGGAGCGAGCTGGAAAAGTTCTGACGCTCTGGAGATCATCAAGTGGAACGAGCCTATCTCGTGCAGCGGTGAGGGGGGGGTGGCAAAGAGTAGAAAGGAGGTGGAGGGTGAACTCTTCTTGGCCGGGGGCTCCACCGTTGCCAGGGAGTCGATGCTCGCCGGCAAGATAGGCATCCATGTCTGGATCTCCTAGACGAGGGTATGCAGTACCGATAGAATGTCCACCGAGAGGTCTCTAGGAGGTAGCCGAGGTGGGGCTGGCAGCTGAGGTGTAGGCGTAATAGGCCGCATGGCAACCGGCTGGGAGCTCGGCCCTTGTCGCCTTGCTGCTCTTCCATCGACACTGTCCTCGTCGTTGTCACCTTCGTCTGCGCGCTCGTCGTAAGGCCTGCATCTCACCTTTCCCTCCTCCTGGATGGTCTGCAGACTGGTGAGCTCCCCCTCAGAGGAGATAACCGGCACTCAGTAGGGCTACTGCACCCCCCCCTTTCACCTCCAGAGGGGAAGGCTTCAGGGAGATGACCAGCATCTGCTTCTTTGGAGTTTTCTTAAATGGCCAGAACGCTGCTTCCCTCCTGCGAGGAAGTGACACCCTCGGTTTAAGGGTTGCGCTCTACGAAAGCGACGCAGCCACCCCTTCCAATGGAAGGCTGGGCCTTCAGCGCATGCACCTGGGCCTTCACGGTCAGTGCCGGGGCCTCGTCCTGATTGGCCTTCTCCTTAGGGGGAGTGTCCGAACCCCGACCCCCCTTGGTCTTCTCCGGCAGGACGGACTTTGACTTCTCACGTTTGGCCGAATGATCCGACTTCTGCTTGGCCAAGTGTTGACCAGTGACGGAGGCCGGAGATGTCAAACGCACCCTGGACGCCGAGGAGCCGGCCGCAAAGGCGCTCCCAGTGGCAATGGACTTGCGGTGCTTATCCTTTTGTTGGGACCCCCACGGGAGTGGCACCGTTAAAGGTCTTAGAATCCTGCTCAGTCTTCTTGGAGCTGGAAGAGGCATGCTGCTGTGACCCATCCAGAGCAGGGGCCTTGGTCTGTAGCCACTTATTCAGCCGCTTGTGCCATTCCTTCATCGTGCGGGGGGCTCGCTCGTGACAAAACACACAATCCTCCTCCTTGTGTGTCAGTTACAGGCAGTAAAGACACTCTGAATGTTTGTCGTCCAAAAAGACATTCCGCAAGCCGCAGCTGGAGCAACACATTCATTGAATCCTTCTCTTTCGACATGGTCCATGCAGTGTAGGCCTGGGAATCTTGTGGAAACCTCCACAAAGAAACTTGATGAAATCCGGCCTTGAAGGGCGCTGAAGAATCCAAAAAATGGGGCCCCGTCAATCGCAGAGGTTGATCGATGGGGCACAAGGCCAAATTGTCCGAAAAACACTCTTCCAAAAAGTGCAAAAACCAGTAAAAGCTCGAGAGCTAAACACGAGGACTTCCAACACTTGAACGTGCGGTAAAAATCTGAAGATGGCTGCCATGGGAGGGGCGTAGGTAGAGGACAGTCATTGGCTGGGGGCAGTATGACCCATAGCTAAGTGATTGGTTGTTAGGAGAAAGACAGTTCAGAAATGAAACTGAAATTGATTTTTCTTTTAGTGAGGATTCCCAACCTGACGGGGAATATTCATGAGTATGTGAATCCATGCCAGACCCCATGCTGGTGAAACTCCCTTTCCTCTTGCTGGGAGAAGCAACCTTTCAATGGCTCTTTTTTTTAGCATGTGGCGTATCTCGCGCGTTAAGACGTGATGGGGTGAGTGAGAAACCTTTACTGGGGGACTTGGGAACTGTGGGCACTTGAACTCCCACAAATGGACGTAATGGACAGCATCTAGTACCCATCTGTCTGTATTTCTCGATTGCCACTTGTTGAGGAGGAACACAGATTCAGAGCCCATTTGACCAGAGCGATCGCTGCAAATACGGTGTTCCTGTCTGGTGTTCCCCTACTTGACCTCTGCAGTGCTGACACTTGGTGGTCGACACACACCTTCACGAAGTTCTACTGCGTCAACTGAGATTCCCAGGAGGAGTCAAGAGTCGGCCAAGCAGTGCTGTGTTAACCTGTTCACTTGAAGGTGAGCTTGGTGAGGAGGTAAACAATTTTTATTTCATTTCCACACACAAACAACAATTTACACTTGTAATCATCACAAACCAATAAACAATTCAATAACCCCCTTTTCCCAACACCCCCTCTCTCTTCCGTCCATAAGGCCTACCCTACATGTTGAACAGAAGTTACTCTTTTATTGTCATCACTATGTCAGTGGCTGCACATTCGTTTACGGGTGTCTGTTACTTCCTGAGTATCATGGTGAGAGGCAGCCAAATCGGCTATAAGCTATTTACACATGTCTACTCCTCTCAATCCCAGTTCCTCTTCCCTGATGGACGCGTCCAGCCACGCTATGGTTTCCGCATTAGCCCATTTTAACAGATCCGCCCACCAAACTCGCACTACTGGTCGTGTCAGTGCTTTCCACCCCATTGCTATGTTTTGCCAGAATTGTTAGGCACAATACTCTGCAGTCCCCTTAGGGACCACTATACCTGATTAAGACTACAGGTGGCAATACAAGTTTTAACTTTGGTACACGCCTGTACTACTAAGATATAGTGGTAGCCATAGCAGAGCAGCCAGGCTCATCTCAAGAGTATATGAGCAGTAGCAGAGATTACACAAAGGGACCACAATTAGCAAACACTGACTCAAGGATTCAGGTAAAAAATATGACAATGCATTACTTACCGTAAAAGCATTTCAGATGGTTGTATCTGCTTAGATTCACATGCTGTGCCTAGTCCGACATCCAGTGGTCACTGCGGAGTATTGCATTTTGTTTTTCGTAGTCGAAAAGGGGACGTCGACAAGGCGTGTCTGTAACACTATCCCTATAGTGACGTGCGTTGTACTGTAAGTGACTCCAATCAAGCAATCCCACTAAGTCAGTGCCTTGTCTGGGATGCCCAAGGGAAGCCCTTATTTATATATTTTTATGGCAAGTTATAATCTGGATGATGAACCCTTGTATAACACCTCTTAGAATCCCCCTGACCCAACTGAGCCAAGAAGTAGATTTGTTTTGCAAATTTAAAAGGTTTATTTGAAAAATTAAAAATATATATCACACTTCTATAAATAAATTGATAATGGATAGCACACTTGTGAATATGAGCAGTAATCAGCAATAGGTAATCCTACAGTCGCACAGTTCTTGGTTACTTATGAATAGGAAAAGAAAAATAAGGTGGTAGAGAATGCCTTTATGGCTTCAAGGACAATGCAATGATGAATGAAATGCAGTACAGAAAATAAATGGATATGGCTTCAACAAAAGACAATGTAATCACTTTTCCTTGACAATTCACTCCCCTCCCCCCCCTTTATGCAATATAAGGAGATGGAAATGAGAGCACACAGTTCTCAGGAATGCAATCAAATACAATACGAAATTCTGTACCCCCCCTAGCAAGCTTAGAGAAAAACAGGTATGATTTTAAGACACAGGCCCAAAATGCTTTGAATGTGGTGGCAATGAAGTGAAATGATGCAAAAATTGATTTTAATTCCCTGTAGAGGTTCAGGGTGAGTGATAGCTAGTTGGCATTAGTTCAGGCTCACTTTAGCAATGCTCTATTGAGTAATTAGCAGGTTAAAAACGAATTTCAAGGATGAACGCGAAGGCAAATATTTTCACACGTGGCTGGAATGATTGCAAATGTCATATCGCGGCAAATTATTCGCGCACGTCGAGCGTAATTACAGAGGTGCTATAAGGAGTAGAAAGTCGGTTCTGTGTTCGTTGGAAAGCTTAAATTTGAAGCTTTAAAATAATGAGTTATTTTTAGTTCCTAGGACAAACGGTTCCAGAGATGCGGACAATTTTGTGAAGGTAGTTTTTCGGATTTGAAATTTAAAAATTAAAAATGGCAGATGAGTTTTCAGCTTTAAAAAAAGGACAGAATGACACACGATTCCTATGAGGTAGTTCTAAATAGGTTAAAATAGTTTTAATTAGATTATTTTACACTAAGATTGGTTTTGGCACAGTGCTAACTAGATTTTGGACAGGAATGGGCCTCATCACCGATCTGGTCAACAGGTTGAACGGGACCTCTGGCGGTTCTGTTCACAGTGTCTGGTCTCTGGTTCCGGATACAGCACTGCTTTCTGGATACTGCTACAGGTTCTTGCAAAAGTTCTTGGCAAAGAATTCAAACAGCTCGCCCGGCTGTTGAATAGTTTGGTTGGTTTTGAAGTCAGCTTGTGGATTCAGGCCTCTCTGCTACAAATTCTGGAGTTAATTTCTCGTCTCTGGAGATTGATGGATTTGAAGTCTGGATCCAGCAAAGCGTCCCGCAAGAAAGTGGAAAGTGAATCTCTCTACCTCGGTTTCAATGTTCCTTTTATGTGTTTTGAAAATGGGTGTGTGCCTGGGCCTAGCTAAGCCTGCCCCTCTCACTTATCATTGGCCAAGTTTTCCTCTCTCCCTTGATTGGGGGGAAGAAATGGAGTGTCAGAGTGATGCTGTAGGTTTTATGGTCAGAGGTCAGAGGAACCTCCCCTTTTCAAATTGCACACAAATCTAATTACATGTACATATTAGATTCCTTATGGTCCATGCTTGTCCGACTCTGATCTTCCTGGGGGCTTGCATTAAAAAATGACAACTTAATTTCGTTTTTAATTGGTTTACCAATGTTAAATCTGTATCAAAAATTACACCAATGTACACCCTCCTTCTACACACATTCCAGCTATTTACTAGGTTTCTAGCATAAACCCGGTGTCTGTAATATCAATAAATAAGAGGGTTTCGCCTCAGAACGTGGTACAAAGTTGAATCAAGTCTTGAATTGTGGGTACATTTCTTAGATTGAGGTTCTCCAAATTGCACATTTTTGTAAGCTTAGTACAATATTTTAGAAGCATTTAACTTAAACATATATTTGCTCCAATAGGAATCCACATTCAAGTCTGGCCCGCCCCTCGAAGCTGGGTGGGTCAGGGATCGCATGTCTCTGCTCACAGGCAGCTCTCCGTTTACAGTCAACATTCAAAATTAACATACCCCATTCAACTGAAAGGGGCTATTATCTCTCTCCTCCAGGCTGAAGGGGAAACCCCCTCCCTCTCACTCAGAAGGGCCATGTGATATCCTGCCTCCTGTTGTGAGTCTCTGGGGTGTTAAGAGTTCTCAGCCTCTTGGCCTCTGGGAACAGCAGGTGGCTAAGATTTTTAATTAACCAACAGGCTTTGAAGTCCCTGCCCCTCTTGCAACTCCTAAATACAGTTTCCCTGTCAGAGTTTAGACCGCTAGCGCCGGTTTGTGGACAAAGCTGGTACTGCACCCATTTTTGGGATCTGTCTTGAATTACTGCATTTCAATAGAGTGGTCTTTTGCTTGATAGTATAGGACCTTTGCTTAAAATTGTTTTGATGACATCCTTACAGTAGAGTGGTGATGTGGAACCCCCCACAAGAAGGTTGCATCTTTAGAGTGGTCTTGTGCCCATGATTTTAGCAACTTGACATTAAAAAAAACGGATTTTGAACAGAACCACCTTTCTTTGCACTGGTGGGTGGCAGATTAGGTGACCATTTTGGTGTGCGCAAACTGCGCAGTTCTCCTGGATTCTGACGTGAATGTGAGCGGCGACAGCTCATCCCCACATCCACCCAGTCTATTGATTTAGTTTGTTCTGGGATAGAATAATGGGCGGCGACAGCTCATCCCCACATCTACCCAGTCTATTGATTCAACTGGGGTCAAAACCCTTGACAGTACCCACAATCCCTCACGCGTCGAGGTCCCTCTGTCTTTTTTCTGCCCTGAGGGAGCCTTCTATACGTGAGTGAGTACAGAAAAGAGAGAGAGATGTAGAAAGGTGTCTATGTTCCTTCCATCCGAGCGGGGAGGAAGGGTGGGCGGATGTGAATCTAAGCAGATACAACCATCAGAAATGCTTTTACGGTAAGTAATGCATTGTCTTCTGATGTTTGTTAATCTGCTTAGAATCACATGCTGTGCATAGACTAGCAAGCAGTACCCGGAGTTGGCGATGGGTTAGGAGAACGAACAGTAGAGAAAAGATGTCTTAATACTGCCTGTCCCACCTAGGAGTCAGATTTAGAGTGTGCATCTAGACAGTAGTGTTTTGTAAAGGTGTGCACAGTTGTAAAGGTGTGCACAGAACTCCAGGTTGCCGCTTTGCAGATGGACTCAAGAGGAACATTTGCAATGAATGCTACGGATGCCCCAGTGCCTCCAGGAGAATGTGCTCTTGGCTGGAAGGGTAGTTCTCTCTTAGCAAGAGAGAAACCGAGTGATGCATTGAACAATCCATCTAGATACAGTGGATTTTGAAACTGCATCTCCTTCTCTTCCTGCTGCCACCGAGACAAAGAACTGATTAGTCTTTCTCAGTGGTCTGGTTCTTTCCATGTAGAACATGACAGCTCTGCGCACATCAAGTGTATGCAGACTTTTTTCTCCCGAATTGGAAGGGTTTTGAAAGAACGTTGGTAGTTTCATTGACTGGTTTACATGGAATTTTTAGATGAATTTCAGTGCAAACCTTGGGTGCGTGCGTAGAACCACTTTATCTTTGTAACTGCTACAAAGGTGTCTAAAACAGAAAGAGCCTGTAGTTCACTTACTCTCCTAATGGAGGTGATAGCTATTAGGAAAGCGGTTTGAAGAGTGAGGTCTTTAAGAGTTGCTTTGTGCATGGGTTCAAAGGGTAGCCCATGAGTTTGGCAAGTACCACATTCAGGTCCCAGCCGGGAGCTGGGTTTGCTATCGGAGGGTGTATTCTCTTTACTCCCTCCATGAAGGCTTTGATAACTGGGACTTTCCACCACGACACTTTAAGCTGGGAAGTGGTGTATGCAGAAAGTGCCGCTAGGTGGACTTTAATGGAATTGAACACTAGACCCGAGTCCAGTAAATAGGTCAGGTATAGGACAATGTGCGTGGGGGAGCAGTCAATTGGGTCGATGCTTCTTCCTCTACACCAGATGACAAATCTCTTCCATTTGCTAGAATAACAGTGACGAGTGTTAGGCTTTCTAGCCTCCCTGAGGATGTCCATGCATCTCTGTGGGAGTTGTAAGTGTCCAAATTCTATGATCTCAGGAGCCAGGCTGCTAAGTTCATGGTCTGAGGGCATGGATGCAGTGTCCTGCCCTTGTCCCATGACAGCATGTTGTGCGGGCAGGGAAGTTTCACTGGGGGAGATAGAGACATCTCCATCAAGTGAGCGAACCATGGCTGCCGGGCCCACATAGGGGCCACTAGTATCATGGTAACTTGTTCCTGGTGCATCTTGTGCACAATCTTGTTGGGAAGGGGAGTCGGGGGGAAAGGCGTAAGCAAATTTCCCTGACCATGGAATCGATAGACCGTTCCCCTTGGATTGGTTCTGGGGGTACCTGGAGGCGTAATCTTGGCATTGTGAGTTCTCCAGAGTTGCGAACAGGTCTATTTCTGGGAATCCCCATTGTGTGACAACGAAGACGATGTCTTCGTGCAACTGCCATTCACACTCTGAGGGCAGAGGGAAGTCTCTGCTGAGTTCGTCTGCTAGCAGATTGAGTTCCCATGTTGCAACAGTAGGAACATGTGTTTGAGAGCCGGCTTCCAGATATTCTGGGACAGCTTGGACAGTCCTGGAGAGTGGGTGCCCCCTTGGTTGTTGAGGTAGTACATGGCTGTGGTGCTGTCCGTAAGGACCATCACTGTCTTCCCTTGTAGGTGTTCCTGGAAGACTTTTAGTGCCTTGAACACGGCCAGTAGCTCAAGTAGGTTTATGTGCTTGGATGCTACGCTCAGCGACCACACTCCGCGAGCAGTCTGATGGGATAGGTGAGCCCCCCATCCTGTGAGGGATGCGTCTGTGTTTAGAGTGGCTTCCACTGCGGGTGTGGCAAAGGGTTTCCCTCTTACCAGGTTTTCCTTTGTCCACCACCGTAGAGAGAGAACCAAGGCCTGCGAGACCACCACTAGATCGTCCCATTGTCCGCTGGCCTGACACCACTGGCTGTTGAGCCACTCTTGCATTGGGCGCATGCGCAGGCGCGCGTCAGGTACCAAATAAATACATGACGCCATCATTCCTAGCAAGCGCATCGCTTTGCGCACCGTCACCTCCCGACCTGCCACATATTGGGGGATCTGAAACAGCATGTTTTGAACCCTCTCGTTGGAGGGGAAGACGAGGCCGTCCTTTGTTCGAATTAGAGCCCCTAGGAATTGTTTGACTTGGCTGGGGTCTAAGCTGGACTTCTTCTCGTTGATGGAGAAGCCCAGTTGGAACAAAAGGTCTACAGTCTTTTGGGTGTTGGAGAAGCATGTCTCGTAAGAATCCCCTGTTATGAGCCAGTCGTCGAGGTAAGGGTATACTGGGATGGATAACCTGTGCAGGTGGGCCGCTGCCACTGCCAGTACTTTCGTGAATACCCTTGGTGCAGATGCTATGCCGAAGGGTAGCACTCTGAACTGGTAGTGTTTGCCCTCTATCATGAACGTGAGGTATTTTCTGTGCGCTGGCAACATAAAAATATGAAAGTATGCATCTTTCATGTCCAGTGTTGTCATGTAATCTCAATGTGATAGCAATGGGATCACTTCCTGTAAGGTCACCATATGAAACTTTTGGGGTTTGACAAACTTGTTCGCTGGGCGCAGATCTAATACAGGGCGCATGGTTAGATCCTTTTTGGGTACAAGGAAGTACACTGAATAAATACCTTCCGTTACCTGAGATAGAGGTACGACCTCTATAGCTCCTTTTTCCAGTAGCTGGTCCACTTCTTTGAGAAGGATGGCGAGGTGTTCTGGTGTCATGCGTCATCCCCTCGGGGGTCTGTATGTTGGGGAACTGTTGAACTCTATACAGTAGCCGCGGGCTACGGTGGATAGTACCCAGCGGTCTGATGTTATTCCCTCCCATGCTGGAAGAAAGGATGTTAACCGGCCCCCGACCGGCAATGCATGGGAGGGGACCCGAATCTTCGCGTCACTTGTTGTTGGTGGCTTGGGAGCCTCTAGGGGTGGAACCCCAGCCTCTCCCCCTTGCCACGGCGATGACCTCTCTGATTGTACTGGCCACTATTACTTTGGTAGTTGTTGGCAGATTATTGAAGTTGTTGATTCTGTTGCTGGCGTTGGCCACGAAAAGAACACTTGTTGCCAAATCCCCACCTCTTAGGGGCCTGTTAGGGGGCTTTGAGATTTGGTCCAAGGTCTTTATGGTATCAGCAGAATTCCCTGTACCAAAGAGCGGCCAGCTGTTTCCGCTGCATCAAGGGTATTCTTAACGATTCATTGGTTGACCAGAGACCCTTCATTAACTGTAGCCAGCAATCTAGTTTTTAGGGGTTGAGGGACTTCCTCGATGTCCTGCTTAAGCTTTCCCCATTGCGCATCAGCGTAGCTTGCCAGCAATGTGTTATTATTGGCAATTCTAGTTGAGAACGCTCCCGAGGTGGTAATTCTTTTGGCTAGGGCATAAAGCTTTTTCCCCTCTTTATCCGGGGGTGCCTCGCTGGTAGACAGTTGATCCCCAGCCCTTTTCCTAGTGTTAGTCACCACTAAGGAGTCCGGGATTGAGTGCCGCTTAATATATAGTGGGTCTGATTGAGAGGCTGAGAACAATTTTTCGATTCTTGGATTAACCCCTCTTACTAGTGCAGGAGTGACCAGTGAAGGGTTGATTTGTCTCTTAACAGAGGCGAGTATTGGAATTGTTTGGCTGGTGGGGGTTTTTTCTTTGATAATCCTTTCCACAAAGTCAGTGTCTGGGGTGATCTCCCCAGTTTCGACCTCAAAATGTGCTGCTGCCTTCCTCAGCAGCGCGTTAAAGGTAGGCTGATCGTCAACAGGCAAAGGGTTCCTAACTGGTGTGGTCTGAGGAGACCTGATGTCTATAATGTCTGGCTCTGTAGACCCCGATGGTGACTGCCAGGGATTTGGGTCAACCTCACCTGGGTCTTCTTCGTCCTCACTTATGTTAGTGTCCTCATGGAAGACTTCTCTCTCTTATTGGTTTTCATCATTAATGAACTCCTCTCCTTCCTGGAAGTGAGTGTCCTCTTCGGTGAGGCCGTAAGAGTTCATATCCTCCTGAAAAGGGTTATAGAACAACTTCCGATATTTAGACCTTGGACTTTTTAGGAGTACCTCCCTAGGTCTTTTAGGTGTCCTATTTTCTGACTTCTCTAAGGTCCACTGAGGTAGGCCAGAGCGATCTGGGAGTGAAAAAGGAGTTTCTTCTCCTTGTATTCGCCTAGATCTGTCCCATAGCGTCGAAGATAAGGTGCCTTCGCCTTCTGAGAAGTGTTCTGGCAGGCTAGGGCTTTCCGTCGACGGTGGGAGCTGTCCCAGCCTACTTTCCGGCGCCTTCGGCGTTTCGTTGGCCTTGTGCGCGGTTTTCGGCGTGTCACTTGTCGTCCGTCTCTGGCCTTCCTTGGAAGATATACGCGCGAGGCTTTCGGCGATCATTCTGTCTGCCGAGGTATCGCTCGCCGTCGCGCTAGGTACCGTCGAGTCTTTACTGGCAACGTGCGCACTCTTCCGAGGCGCGTCGCCGCCTGAGGGTTTGGGGTTAGCGCCCATATTTCCAGAGTGCCCGGTTGCCTGTCGCGGGGAGGGCTGGCGACCCTTACGGTCGGCGGAAGACGCCGGTGGGCCCTGCGCCTCCATTGGCGCTATGGCTGCCTTCGTTTGACGAATCCGTGCCGTGGGGTATGTGTTTATGAGATTTCTTGTGTGCGTCCTTGTCGCCGGGGTTTTCATCCCCATAAGCTGGGCGTGAGCCGGGCTTGTCGGGGACGGACGAAGAGGAGCGAGAACGCTCCCTCGAGAGGTCTACAACCTCCGTTACGAAGGCCGTGTAGTCACTGTCCTCGTCACATTCGGCGGCAGCGGGCGAGGAATCTGACCTAGACATGGCGTAGGCCGCCCACCTTTTAACCCTGCGGTCCTTTATCGTTTTGGGCTTAAGTAACTTACAGGCCGCACAGCCGTCCTTGTGATCGAGGGGCAAGCAACTGTTGCACCGTTTGTGCTTGTCCTTCAAGGTATATTTGCCTTTGCAAAGTGGGCAAAACCTAAAGGGCGTCCTCTCCATAGCTGAGGGCAAGAAGTGTGATTACGACTTCGAAAGAGAGGGAGGGGAAGAGAAAGGCATTCTCGGAGTGAAAAGAAAAGATCACACAACCCCACTCTCCGTACTGTGTAAGGCCGGCGAGGCTAGGCCACGTGTTCGGCGACGCCGAAGGATCTCCTCCGCTCGTCCTTCCGTCGAAGATCTTCCTCGGCGGAGAAACAGCTTGCATCTTCGTCGATGGAGGGATCTACGTGTTAGATATTAATAATAAACAACCAAGGGTCGAAGAAATGATTTTGCAATGTCTCTCGAGGAGCTCCGCATAGAGGCGACCAATAACTGGGCGGAACGAAAAACAATCTGAGGGACCAAGACGCGTGAGGGATTGTGGGTACAACGCACGTCACTATAGGGATAGTGTTACAGACACGCCTTGTCGACATCCCCTTTTCGACTACGAAAAACAAAATGCAATACTCTGCAGTGACCACTGGATGTCGGACTATGCACAGCATGCGATTCTAAGCAGATTAACAAACATCAGAAAATTACATTTATTTTTAGACCATCAGTTATAAACACAACACCTCTATTAAGCTTTAAACAAAGCCACACGTTAAATATACCACAACTAACCAATTCACTTTGTACAGTAAGTCTCAAGGTAAGTACCCTGTGTTTGAATGAACCGGTGTTCTGAACAAAACAATACCGCGGATACGGTTGCGATCACTTTTTGACAGTTCGGTCTACTAAATAAACGCGTATCCGTGACATGAAATGCTACCGGGACAAAAACACGCTTAGCACCCGAGATACCCAGAGGGAGTTGGAGGCAAAAATCACAGGCAATATTTAGGTTAGGCAAACAGTATCGAGAAACGCTCAGAAACAGGTCAAAAGTCAGAGGGTCAGAGCCAGGTTTAGGTGACACCGAAGGCGTGCGCTGAAGATCACACCGTTGGACAGTTCGCGATTCCGTAGAGCCATAGAGTACTTGAATATTGTCAATGTTCGGAAGCAAAAGTTTTAAGAAGGAGGGAAGACGAGGACGAGCCTTGAAGATGAAGAAAAGGGATTCACCCAGTTTCCTCGAGTAAAACACAGTACCTTATTCCCACGATGCCGCTGGTGCCCTGGCAGTTGTTCATGTTGGTTTCCCGCAGACCCAAGATTCCTGGAGCTTCGTTGTGAAGGAGGACATCTGAAGGGGGTCTCAACGACATAGGGATGAAGCCGGCAGCAGCGACAACTAAAAAGATGTGCTCCTTAAAAACAGGAGAGGCTCTGCAGGTGGCTATCCGGACCACTACAGCAGTGTGCAGCGATTTCGACCACGGCGGAGATCTCTGGCTGAAGATGATAGCTGGTTATCCCCACCAGGCTCAAGGTAAGAAGACTCCGGACTGGATCTCCTCTTAGTCGTCGAAGGGAAGATATCTCAGGACTGCAGCAGGGCTTCACCGGGACGGGGTAGTTACAGCAGCCGTCGTTCGCTCCGCTTCTCTTCGGTTCCTTGTAGTTCCAGAGGCGACACTGACTTCTAGCCCAAGAGACCTGCCTTTTATGCGCAAAACCCCCATTCACACAGCCTGGCTGTCAATCACGCAGCAGGGAGGCTGTCCGGCCGGAATAACCACCTCAGCCAATCATGGCAAAGTGTGACTTGGGTTTTCTAGGATACCCTGTGCAGGGGTTGACTACACCCCTTCCCCACATTCAGTCTACCTAGACACCCAGGTACCAAGAAGGTTTCTCTGCAGAAGCCCGCCAAAAGACAGTGTTCAAAGAAGGCAAACCTAGTTTGCCGTGCTGTTACGCTCACCTGGACCCCACAGGGGTGTCGATCGGACCCGGACAGCTGTGGTCTCCTTCAACGTGATGCGTAGTGCAGAGATGACTGTCTGGACTGTCCCGCCTAGTCTTGTCTGCTGGACCCGAAGCAGTATTTTCCTGCAAGTGGAGACAGGGATTAACCACCTGTGGGTTTTAGTGATGGCCTCCCAACTGTTCTCGCTCTCCCCCATTAATCACCTCCGATATCCCCTTAGTAACCTCACCTTATGTTCATAAAAGATGAGCTCTCCATCCTGCGTGTCTTGCAGGGGGGCGTTGATACCAGTTACTTCACTGGTTTGAAGGCGTTGGGAGAGTTCCGGTAAGTATTGACTCTGAAGTCCCTGGCGGGATTGGTAAGTATCAAGTTCAAAGAGTTCAATGTGCCCGATGTTCACTCTTGTACCCTTCCTTAAGTTGCAATTGAGTTTGTGAGAAGAAGGTCTCATAGCTGCTGCTGGCGTTCAGGTAAGAGTCTGTTACCCAACGCTGTCCGGTAACTATTGCATGCGTCAACCTTTTGTTTTTCTCCCTCTTTACAGATGCGGCATATGTAAATGTGGAGAGTTATGGAATAATACCGCCGGTGGTAAATTAGATAAGTCTATGGTGGTAAGAGGTTGTATTTGTTGATTCCCTTGGCTCACCTTGTTTTTTCTTGTGTCCCCTACGTGCCGGATTACGGCGAAGAAATGATGGACAGTGCCGGATCAAAAGATGCAGTGAGAACTGTTGAGTATGGCGCTTTCTGGAGCTGGCGAAGCGACACTTGCAGGACTGATGTACTTTCCAAGTCCGGAGATGAAATGGTTCCGGAATTAGGTGAGGAATTTGAAATAAGTTTGTTTTCTAACCTTGTCATTTTCCTCTTCTTTATTCTAGGAGCTCCAGATTCGAGGCAGGCGTGGCGGAAGACTGGATGCTGGCTGCATGCACGCGGGCGTGGCAGAAGACTGGATGCTGGCTGCAGGCGCGGTGAGCGTCAAGCTGCTGGATGCAGAATAACACGAAGCATGTGCTGCTGTTCGGGTGTGGTTTAAATAGCCCCCAAAGTAGTTCCAGGTAAGAAGTTCCCTAGAGCCACGCCCGAGTAAAAAATAGCCCCTGTAACAAAATAGTCCCATCCAGGCCTCATGTAGGCTTGGACTCTTTTGCAGCATGGTCTGCATCAGGTAAGTCAAGTCTATGAGCCTGGCGCCTATGGCGCCAGGACTGATTTCTACGATGAGCCTGGCGTCAGGACTGAACCCAGACAGCCACTAGCCGGGGCTGCTGAGGTTTAAACAAATGTCTGGATGCCTACTCCCGGAGCCGAGGGCCTTGGTCCTGATGCCCGGGGGTAGGCATCATGACACGCGCAAAGTAAAACACAAGAAGGACTTCAACAAAAAGAAATGGCGAATAAACCAAACCGGAGCGAAAAGAAAGAAGATTTGGTCAAGCGGGTTTATGTTCGAGGCTAATATAATAGCCAAGAACAGTACCACGTTTATCTAATATAATCACGGTAGAAAAGTTAGGGTAGACACCACTGCCACCAGCCAAGTCTAAATGTTAAAAGAGCAAAACGATGCTCAGGGAGGCACAGACAGAAAAGGGGCACAGATTAGCCCTTTCCAGTACTCCATGTAAGATAGGGTGTACTGGGTCTGTGGTAAAAGTGACTATGTAAAGTAAATGGCAACTTTACCTTTCTCTGGGGGACAGAAGTCAGCCGCAGCGAAATGGAGTCAGAGGGAAGTCTAAAAGACAACCCTGGATTACTACACTAAAGGTGCTTTGCAACCCATATAAGAACAGGGGCACTTGGAGTGGTGTGCTCCAGTGCCCAAGATCACACAATGAGTAACACATAGGCCAAAACACATGTCAGAGTGGAAAAAGGATGCACACTCTTACCAGGTGGAAAAATAAACTCCAGAAATCCAGCAAAGCTGCCGGGGGACTCACTAGGTGAGGGAAATTAGTCCTAGAAGGACAATTCTCCCCAACAGCGGGAGATCGCCACTAGATGTATTTTGATGGAAGCGTGAGCCAGCCCCGCCTTGGCCGGCGACAGCAGGTACGGCAGCACTTGAGGGGCCGTAATTCGCAGGGGGTTAATCTTCTGTGCACGGCACCAGACAGAGAACCTCTTCCATTTGTGTCCATAGCACTTGAGAGCAAGCACCGCCTTGCAATCTGCCCGGACATCATACCCTCCAAACTCTAGTGCTGCAGGAGCCAGGCCAGCGACCCAGGGTCATGATGGAGGATGGCGCCTCCTCTGGAGAGAAGATCTACGTCCGTCAACAGTCTGACTGGGGGGGGGGGGAGCTGACAAGTCCAGAATGTGCAGGAACCAGATCTGCCTCGGCCACGCCAGTACGACGAGGATGATCCTGCACCGGGACCTCTTGAGTTGGTTGACGAGTCGCAGTAGCAAAGGCAACAGGAGGAACGCATACAGGAACAGGCCGTCCCAGGGAAAGGAGAAAGCATCCCCCATGCTCCTCGGCTGGGGAAACCTGCTGGCAAACCTCTTGCACTTGGAGTTCGTTGCCGTCGCGAACAGGTCGATCTGGGGTTTGCTTCATCATCGGAAAAGCTGATCCACTTGGTCTTGACGCAGTTCCCACTCGTGGCAGGAGCGTAGTTCCCTGCTCGACGAGTCGGCGACGGTGTTCTTTATCCCTGCTAGGTGGAAAGGCACCAGAAGCATCCCCGGGGCCACTGCCCAATGCCACAGCTCTTGGGCCTCCTTGGATAGGGCCGGGGACTTGGTTCCTTCCTGCTACCGGATGTAGAACATCGTGGCGGGGTTGTCGGTGAAAATCCTCACTTTGCCCTTGAGGGACGGGAGAAACGACTTGAGATCCCAGAACACAGCTCGGAGCTCCAGGATATTGATGTGGAGAGACCTCCCTTCCGGGAGCCAAAGGCCTCTCGCGTGCGGATTTCCGGTGTGCGCTCTCCATCCTTCCAGGGAGGCGTCCGTCGTCACAGTCTCCTGGTGCGCAGGGGTCTGAAAATCTGCCTGCCGTGAAGTGCGCGCGGGTGCCCCACCACCGAATAGCTTGGCGGAAGATCTCGTTGAGCGGGATCTTGTCTTCGAAGCTGCCCGCCGCTTGCATCCAACGGGCGTCGAACTCCTGTAGAAGACGCATCCGCAGCCTGCATAGACGCACTAGGTAAATGCATGACATCATGCCGAGAAGGGACTTGATGGACCTCACCTTGCCCATGTCTGTGGCCAGCAGATACTGCACCTTGCCCATGAGGGCCACCGTCTTTTCCTCTGACGGGGAAGCCAGTCGCACCACTGTATCGAGCTTGACTCCCAGAAACAATGAGACATGCGACGGGACCAGCTGTGATTTTGGGAAAGTTGATGGAGAATCCCAGGTCCGTGAGCAGTTGGACGGTCTTTGCTGTGTGCTCGACGGCAAGCTCCCTTGTCCTTGCTTGGATGAGCCAGTCGTCTAGGTAAGGGTAAACATGGTCCCCCTGCAGGCGCACTGCCACTGGTGCTAGGCACTTGGTGGATACCCTGGGCGCCGACTTCAATCCGAATGGCAGGGCCTTGAATTGGTAGTGCCGTCCTTGGACTACGAATCTGAGAAACTTTCGGAGCATCCTCCAAGTCCAATGACGATAGGAAGTCACCTGCCCCCAGCTGTGACCATCGGGAACTTCTGGGCATGGATGTATTTATTTAACCGTCGCAAGTCCAGGATGGTGTGCCAACCACCTCTCTTCTTTCCGACGAGGAAGTACCTTGAGTATACTTCGGAGCCCCGAAGCCTCTTTGGGACGAGCTCGATGGCACCTTTCCAGAGCATCGCCCTCACTTCTAACAGCAGTTGAGGGATATGATTTTACTTCCTGCCCACGGGAGGAATGTGGGGGCACTTCTCTAGGAATTAGAGTTTGTGCCCATGGGCCGGGGCATCCAGCACCCAACTGTTGGTGGAGATGGACTCCCACACGCTGACAAAACTCGTCAGCCGGCCTCCCACAGGGGTGCTTAGGTGGGGGCCCGACACTACGGCCGGTTCAGTCCTGCTTGGAGGCAGCCTTGCCACCTTGGCCTCCTTGGCTATGGCGACGGGATCCTCCTTGCTTGCCGCGCCCTCTGTAGGCCTCTTGCGACGAGGAACGAACTGCCTGGCGGTACGTCGAGGCGCCCCTGCCAAAACCTTTGGAGGCACCTTGCTTTCCTCCGGAGTTCCGAAAGGGCGGTCGTCGCTACTGCAAAACTCCCAAGGCCCGAGCCGTCTCTGTGTCGGCCTTGATGGCCTGAAGTGACTCATCCACTGTCTTCCCAAACAGGTTGTTCCCGTCGAAGGGCATGTCCAAAACGCTGGTTTGTACGTCATGGTGGAAACCGGTCGCCTTGAGCCACCCCCACCATTGAAGGCAAATCCCGTTGCCCAACTGGCAGAAACCGGTGTCAGCGATATCCGTGGCGACCGTTATGGCGTGGTCCGACGCCACCTCGCCTTACTGCAGGATCTCCAGGGCCTCCGCCCTCTTGTCGTCCGGGAGGAAGTCAAACAGGGGAGCGATCTTGAACCACAACTCTGTCGTAGCGTGCCACAATCGCCAGGGCGTTGGCCGCCTTAATCGTCCTTGCCGCAGACGAGATGACTCGCCGTCCCATGGCGTCCAGTTGCTTACCCTCGCCGTCCGGCGGGGAGGTCGAAGTTGAAGCAGTCGCCCCCGCGACGACCGAATCCGGAGTCGGCTGGGCCCTAAGGCACAAAGGGGCGGAATCTGGGACCCGGTACTTCTTCTCGTACCGGTCCCTCTCGACGGGTGTCGTGGAAGGGTTCTTTAGGATAGCAAGACCCTCAAGGAAGCCTTACTTCTTCTGCTCTTTGGGGCAGAGCTGGAAAAGCTTGGATGCCCTGGCAATCAAGGCATGGAAGGATGCCAATTTCGTCGGGCGGGGGAAGCCAGAGGGGGTGGTGGTGATGGGAGGACCATCCCGTCGTCACCACCTTCGTCATCTATCCCCGTTGTGGCCTTATCTGTTCCCGTGTCCTCCCTAGAGACCGGGTAGGGAGATGAAGGCTGAACTCTCCTCCGCTTGATTGAAGGGATCCCCGACGGGCCCAGTTCTGCTGGGTCTTCCGTTGGGGGTAGAGGCAACCTCATCCTCATCTCCGTGCATAAGGTCTGGATTGCTATCAAAATGGCCGCCGAGCTGTCCTGAGGCTCGGGCACTGGTTACCACGGGCGTGATGGTTGCTGCTCCTCCACGAGAGACTCGTCGACGCCACCGCCGCTCTCCTCGTCCGCCTCCTGTGGGTTTTCCCCGTAGGACCGGACCTCTTCAAACCTCCGGTTGAGGCCCTTCACGACTTCAACCAGTTCCTCCTCAGAGGCCGAGTCTGTGTCTAATGGCCACCGCCCCCCCTCTTTTTCCGCCGGGGTCTTCACGGGTGTTTCCCGATGGGCTGGAAAGAGGATTCCCTCTGCGGTGGCAGGGAAACTCTAGGCCCAGAGGTAGACTCCACTGGAGCAGCCTCCACAGGCTTCGCCAGGGCCGCCACGACTCCCTCGATCGAGGCCTTAGACGGGTGAATCAAGGCCTTCACCAACTTGGGGGCGCTTGAGGCCTTCACCTTGGGGGGAGGGTCACCGCCTCGCACCTCCTCGGCTGACTCCTTCGAGATCGACCGGGACTTCTCCAGAAGCTTACCCGGGTTCTCTGACTTCCTCTTCCCCGAGCCAGAGCGTTGTCTCGTGGTTGATGGCGTCGGTGAAAGTGTGCCCTGCCTGGCAGCCAAGGAGCCAGAGGCTTCGGCGCTCCCGGTGCACGCGGTCTCGCGGTGCTTTGCCTTCGGTTGGGCCCCCGATGCCGCAGCGCCCTCAAAGGACTTAGAAGACCGCTCGGACCTCTTCTCACCTGCCGGGCTCTTTCCCTCCAGCCAGTTGGTGAGGCCGATACGCCGATCCTTCATGGTCCGTTCCGACATGTTCTGGCAAAACGCACAGTCCTTCTTCACGTGCGTTTTGTCTTCGTGAAGGCACTAGAGACATCGCAAATGCTCATCCTCCTAGAACACATTCTGTAATCCGCATCCAGGGCAGCTCCTGAACAGCTTGGTTCCGGGCGTCGAGCTTCCCTTGACCTGGGCCATGTCCACGAGGTAGGCCTCAGATCTTCTGAAATCCTCCAAGAAGCGAAACTCGACGAAAACTTGGCCCTTGAGGGGTGTGGGAAAATCCGAAACGGGTCCCCGTTGATCGGAAGTAGAAAAGTGGAGCTTGAGGCTCATTTCGACAGAAAAAATTAGATTAACTCTTTGAAAAATCGCAAAACGCAGTAAAAGCTCGAGAGCTAAAGCACAGGGACTCCGAACACTTGAATATGAGGCAGAAATCTGAGGATGGCTGCCAGGGGAGGGGCTTAGGAGGGCAGTCATTGGCTGGGAGCAGTATGACCCAGAGACCAGTGATTGGTTACTACTAAGACAGACAGATCAGAAACGAAACCGATACTGATTTTTTCTTTACCAAGGATTCCAAGCCTAACGACGGGGAATATTCATGAGCATGCGAATCCATGCCAGACCCCATGCTGGAGAAATAGAGTAATACTCTTCCAAAAAAAGCACAAAACTCAGTAAAAGCTCGAGAGCTAAACACAAGGACTCCCAACACTTGAACGTGCTGCAAAAATCTGAAGACAACTGCCAGAGGAGGGGCTTGGGTGGAGGGCAGTCATTGGCTTGGTGGCGTTATGCCCCAGAGCTCGGTGATGGGTTATTAGGACAAAGATAGTACAGAAGTGAAACAGATTTTTTCTTTACTGAGGATTCCCAGCCTGATGACGGGGAATATTCACGAGCATGTGAATCCATGCCAGACCCCCATGCTGGTGAAGTACTGGAGATAAGAGTATCAGATGAGTAATGTGTGGGACGAAGCAATTCATTGCAAAGTGTTCAAACCTGAATATTGTCCCAGTTGGGTAGATTATATCTAAACATAAACCACATTTGGATAACGGAGGATAACCTGTCCCAATTATGACGCGGTTGCCTCATTACGGAGGACGGCCGAGTGGTCAGACTGCACTTCTGACAACAAAGATATAAACCACAGCAAATAGGGATAATAAGTCCAAGTAGCAAGTCTGGCGAGAGCAGGACGAGAAAGAATCTAACTAGAGTTGCATTTATAACAAACTTTCATCTCAAGCAAATTAACTCAGTTGAAAATAGCCTGATTCAAGAATTTTCAAACTATCTGGTTTAGAATACCAATTACTGAGATGTAGGACACCAGTTTCCGTATCCAAGTGTCCAACTAGCAAAGGAATACACTTGGAATTCTAACAATATGTCCCTTAATGGCTCCTAACCACCTGAAGAGATAACATAACACCTTCACTTTGCTGAACTTAATTAGTTTGGCCAGACTAATCCTTTGCATTTCAACAATGTGCGCAGCAAACTCATTGCTGGCACTCTTTGTATGCCTTTGGCAACTACTGTAATCCGATTTCTGATTGTTTTAATTAGTCAAAAACCTCAAACTACCCCATCACTCATTCTACCACCTTTTCCTAAAACTCGGGTGTCTGCTCTTCATATTCAGTGTATTATAAAATAGCATTCTCATCCATGGACAAGACCACTTGTCTTAAAATAATCTGAAACACTTACTTCGTAAGAACTATTAATCCAATCAGTTCTTTGGCACATATTTCTTGAAATCTCTTCTCTTCCACCTTTGCGTACATATTGTACATGAAATCAAGAACAGTTTCACTCCTAAGTACCTTGTGGCTGACATCTGTACACAACATAATGCTCATTTCATACTGGAGTATGGAGGTAGTAAATCCTGGCCAAATAGTTAACCTGTATGGTAAAAGATATTACTAAATTAACACAAATAAAAAGCACAGCATTGCTCTACATTCCAGATGCACAAAAGAATAAAAACCTTTACACTGAATTGAAGAAGAAATAGCCCAATAACAGAAGGGTGGTCCGGTATCTTCCAAAGCGTATGAAACTAGTGAACTGGCATTTTCAGGGAGGAACACTTACAGATTATTACAACTAAGAGTTGAGAGCTTTCTGGACAAAAATAAACACACATTATCAACTTACTGTGCAGATTCAGGCAAAGTCCATGCATTCTTGGCATCAACTTATAATATCAGGCCCTCCCTTGTAATACATCAATCTCTGTCAAGCTCTTGTACTTAGCCAAACAAAAGCAGTCAGGGGAATAGTAGTACCTTGTCATTTACATTACAATTTGTGAAACAATAGTTTGTAACCTTCGCATAGCGGCCCTTTCTGTATTTGAGTTTGTGAAATAACCTATAAATTAGATCATTAAGACTGGTTTAGCTGCCTAAAAACCAGAGACGCACACACAATGGTTTAGTATGCACAGTTTGCAACTGCAATATGTAATGGAAAGATCCTCTAGAGGACATTTTTTTACTTGCAGGTAGGCCGAGCCAAATAATATGAGACTCGGAAGGTCCTATAATGCAACACCCCTTGGGGTGTATTAGGAGGGTGTGATGCTGGAAATGCATCGGAGGGACAGGGCCTCCGTGTCCTTGTCCTTTACTGCCTTTTTATTGTGTGTTCTGTCGTGTTTTCCGCGCAGGAGTTCATGTGGGACTCCTGGCTGTGCAGCTCTCTTTTGGTTTGGTGAACAGACCCGTGGGATACCCTTACGGCACCCGTGGGTGGGGGTACAACCCTGTGCCCCTAGTGTATGTTTTTGGGCACCTGTGGGTGGCCCGCAGAGAAGGGTATAGGCTGGTGGCAGTTCCATGATGACTTTGACAGGTGCGCTGAGTATCCTCCATTTTGGGGATCCCCCGGCCCTACCCTTGGAATCAGTTGATTCCGGATGGAAAACAAGATGGCCCCTGGGGCCTCTTGCTTTCTATTACCTATTACCTTGTTTTCCCAAAGTCCTGGGAAGCCCTGACTCTGTCCCTTCCCCGACTGGCTGTTGGGTGGAAGTTCCATATATGGTGTTGTGAAGTCCGGTCCAGACTGACTGGAGCCTTCCCAGTGACTATGTTGTGGGTACCTCCTGTGGGTGGGACCTGGGTGAATGGAGTGTGACCAATATGCACTTCTTGTTGTGGTTGTCTGGTTTCTGGTATGAGAGACAAAGACAGACAGCCCTTGCCCGAAACTGGCCTGAATGCACTGTGTAGTGTTGAATGGCTGAGTACTTGTCCCAATCCATATTCCTTGTTGTGAGTGTCTGAGAGGGAGGAGGATGGCCTGAATGCCCTGTGTGCCCGATTGGCTGACTGACTGCATGAATGCCCTTCTGTATGATTGGCTGCTGAGAGTGACCCAGCAGTATGGATGAGAGACAAGATAGTATATCTGGTGACCTCCCACCACTGGAAATTGTTCAGAAGCTTTCAGAAGCTGCGTCTACACTTTAGAGTAACTGGAACTGCTGATCCTCGACAACCAGCTGGAAGACGAAGACTTGCTGTTGCATTTGCTTCAACCTAATCTGAAAGCTGCCGAATTCGTCAAGGACTGATCCGAGAGAGGACCTGGTAAGGCGCCCTCTTCCCGTTCTCTGAGGGACCATCGAGCACCGCTAACCTTCGCCGAAGCTCCCTGGAAGTCAGACCCTCGAAAGGCTGCCGACCTGAGACCGCTGAGTAGAACGAAGCAAAGCACCCGGACTTCGCGCTGTCGACCAGGGTTCACAAGTTTGTGTTAACGCTGGAGGCCCGTCGAAGTTGTGTTGCCCAGCCGTGGGGACCACTTGATGCCGTGCCGCCGACGACCGGAGCCGCCCACTCCTTTGCCCAAGAACATTTGAATCCCAGGACTCCCTTGTCCGCATCGTCAACCGCTTTGTCCCGCTGGAGAAAGTCAAGGACAACCAACGCGCCGAGGAGAATCCGCCGGTGGGTCTCCCGCCACCTGAAGGCCATAGACTTCGACGACTCCACGCCCTCGATTGGGCCACAGCTCTTCTGAAACTCTTTGCGGTCCTGAACAATCTATCGCCGAGGTGCCCCGCACACCTCATCCTCACAGGACGTCGCTGACGAGCACCGCCTGGATAGACATCGGGGTCTCGGCACCCTTGAACTTCTCATCGCCGCCATCGACGACAAGTTTACCATCTTCGATTCCTCTCGGCGATCCATGGCTCCTGCTTTAAAGGGAGTCACTCAAGAAGGATCCTTCGATGCGTCTTCAAACAACTCTACTCCACCAGGTACATGGGGGGGGGGGGGGGTAAAAACTTAATAGGAGGGAATAAGGCTATTGAACAATATATGGAGTGGGCTTGTGCTATATATGGAACAAGTTACTTACCTGTAACTGTTGTTCTCCAGCATGGGTCTGGCATGGATTCACATGCTCATGAATATTCCCCGTCGTCAGGCTGGGAATCCTCGGTAAAGAAAAAACCAGTATCAGTTTCGTTTCTGATCTGTCTTTCGTAGTAATAACCAATCACTGGTCTCTGCGTCATACTGACCACAGCCAATGACTGCCCTCTACCTAAGCACCGCCTCTGGCAGCCATCTTCAGATTTGGAAGCACGTGAAGTGGCAGTATGACCAAGTGAAGAGCCGCAGAGGGGTAGGCGGGAGGGTTCGCATGTGAATCCATGCCAGACCCATGCTGGAGAACAACAGTTACAGGCAAGTAACTTGTTCCTTCTCCAGCATGGGGTCTGGCATGGATTCACATGCTCATGAATAAAGAATACATAGCAGTACACACATGCACAACCACGGGAGGTGGCAAAGGCTCAACATTAAGCATTACATCAAACTCAACATTAAGCATCTTACCTCCTCACCAGGCTCACCTCAGGCGAACAGGTTGCGCAGCACTGCTTGGCCGACCCTGGACTCCTCCCTGGAATCCCGATCGACGCAGTAGAACTTTGTGAAGGTGTGCGTCGACCTCCACGTAGCAGCCCTGCATATGTCCAGCAGGGGCACACTAGAAAGGAACGCTGTGGTAGCTGCGATCGCTCTGGTGGAATGGGCTCTCGGACGGCCAGGCAGCGGTCGGTTTGCCAACCGATGACAGTACATGATACAGCCGGAGAGCCATCTGGAAATGGAAGCCTTCGAGAGAGCCTTCCCCTGATTGACAGGTCCAAAGTTCACAAAGAGTTGTGACGTCTTCCGAAAACCCTTCGTGCGGTCCACGTAGAACTTCAGCGCTCTAGCTACATCCAGCGAGTGCAAAGTCCTCTCAGCCGGCGACGAAGGCGACGGGAAGAACACAGGTAACACCAAGGGTTCGTTGAGATGGAAGTCCGACGGTACCTTGGGCATGAAGGAGGGGTGCGTCCTGAGCACTACCCTCGTGTCGTGGAAAGTCAAGTACGGGGCCTTGCAGGAAAGGGCCTGGATCTCTCCCACTCGTCGTGCGGAGGTGATGGCCACAAGAAAAGCTGTTTTCCACGATAGAAACTTCAACGGGGCCGAGTGCAGAGGCTCGAACGGAGGTCCCATGAGCTTGGTCAGCACCACGTTGAGCTCCCACGCCGGGGCCGGAGCCTTCACCGGCGGGAACGATCTGAACAGTCCCTTCATGAACTCTTTCACCAGACGATGAGACCACAAGGACGTCCGCCCCGTGGTTCTGGTGTATCGGGAGATCGCAGCAAGATGAATCTTGATGGACGCGTGTGCCAGACCAGCTTTGGCCAGCGTCAGCAGGTACGGCAGTACTTGGGGGGCCGTAATCCGTAGAGGGTTAATCTTCTGTGCGTGGCACCAGACAGAGAACCTCTTCCATTTGTGTCCGTAGCATTTAAGAGTCGAGGACGCCCTGGCCTTTGCAAGAACCTCTCTGCAATCCGCCGGTATGTCGTATCCTCCAAACTCTAGCGCTGCAGGAGCCAGGCCTGCAAGTTCAGCGACTTCGGGTCGTGGTGGAGGATGGCGCCTCCTTCCCTGGAGAGTAGATCCGCGTCCGCCGGCAGCTTGATCGGCGGGGACGCTGACAAGTCCAGAAGGTCCGGGAACCATATCTGCCTCGGCCACGCAGGTGCGACGAGGATCATCCTGCACCGTGACCTCTTGAGCTGGTTGACGAGCCGGATTAGCAGAGGCAAGGAAGGGAACGCGTAGAGGAACAGGCCCTCCCAGGGGAACGAGAAAGCATCGCCCATGCTCCTCGTCTGGGGAAACCTGCTGGCGAACCTCCGGCACTTGGTGTTCGTCGCCGTCGCGAACAGGTCGATCTGGGGTGTGCCCCACCGTCGGAAGAGGCAATCCACCAGATCCTGCCGTAGTTCCCACTCGTGGCACGAGCGCAGCTCCCTGCTGAGTGAGTCGGCGATGGTGTTTTTTTATCCCTGCCAGATGGAACGGCACCAGAAAAATCCCTTGGGCAACGGCCCAATGCCACAGGTCCTGCGCCTCCTTGGACAGCGCTGGGGACCTGGTTCCGCCCTGTTTCCTGATGTAAAACATGGTGGTGGTGTTGTCGGTGAAGATCCTCACCACCTTGCCCTTGAGGGACGGAAGGAAGGACCTGAGGGCCCAAAACACTGCACGGAGCTCCAGGACGTTGATATGCAGGGACTTCTCCGTCGGGAGCCAGAGTCCCCTTGCGTGCAGATTTTCGGTGTGCGCTCCCCACCCTTCCAGGGAGGCATCCGTGGTCACGGTCTCCTGGTGGGCTGGGGTCTGGAAGTCCATGCCCGCCGTCAAATGCGCGCGGGTGCCCCACCACCGTATCGCTCGTCGGAAACTCTCGTCGAGCTTGATCCTTTCCTCGAAGCTGCCCGTCTGGATCCAGCGCGCATCCAGGAATTCTTGCAACGGGCGCATCCGGAGCCTGCACATGGGAATGAGGTAGATGCAGGAAGACATCATCCCGAGGAGGGACTTGATGGACCTCACTTTGGCCGCGTCGGCCACCAACATCCGTTGCACCTTGCCCAAGATGGTCCTGGTCCTCTCCTCCGACGGGGAGGCCAGAAGGGACACTGTCGAGCCTGGCTCCCAGAAACAGTGCGACTTGCGCGGGCACCAGGTGGGATTTGGCGTAGTTCACGGAGAATCCCAGGTCCGTGAGGAGTTGGACGGACCTTGCCGTGTGGACCACGGCGAGCTCCCTCGTCTTGGCGCGGATGAGCCAGTCGTCGAGGTAGGGGTAGACGTGAATCCCCTCGCGGCGCAGCTGCGCCGCCACCGGTGCGAGGCACTTGGTGAATACCCTGGGTGCCGACCGTAGTCCGAAGGGAAGGGCTTTGAACTGGTAATGACGCCCTTGGACCACGAATCTGAGGAATTTGCGGTGCCCCTTTAGGATGGGAATGTGGAAGTAGGCATCCTCCAAATCCAACGACGATAGGAAGTCTCCTTCCTCCAGCGGACCCAGGACGTGCTGGAGGGTGACCATCCGGAACTTCTGCGCCTTGATGAACTTGTTCAGACGTCGCAGGTCCAGGATGGGGCGCCATCCTCCCGTCTTCTTCTTCACGAGGAAGTATCTCGAGTAGACTCCGGAGCCCCGAAGCCTCTTTGGGACGAGTTCGATGGCGCCCTTTCTGAGCATCGCCTTTACCTCCAGGAGAAGTTGAGGGACGTGAAGTTCTTTCCTGGCCACGGGGGGGACGCGCGGGCACCTTCTTTGAAACTCGAGCGCGTGGCCCCGGGCCAGGGCGTCCAGCACCCAACGGTCGGTGGAGATGGACTCCCACACGCTGACGAAGCCCGCCAGCCGGCCTCCCACCGGGGTGCTTCGGTGCGGGCCCGACCCCACGGCCGGTTCAATCCTGCTTGGGCGCGGCCTTGCCGCCTTGACCTCCTTGGCGACGACGGCGGGGTCCGCTAGACTTGCCTCGTCCTCTGTAGGCCTCTTGCGACGACGAGCGGGCCGCTTGACGGTAGGAAGCGAAACCGCCGCCGGAACCTTTGGAGGCGCCCTTGCCTCCGCCGCTCCGAAAGGGCGTCCGTCGTTGCAGGACTCCAAGGGCCCGGGCCGTCTCAGTATCCGCCTTGATGGCCTGAAGGGAATCGTCCACTGTCTTCCCAAACAGGTTGTTCCCGTCGAAGGGCATGTCCAGGACACTGGTCTGGACGTCCTGCCGGAAATCCGTAGCTTTGAGCCATCCACGACGTCGAAGGCAAACGCCGTTGCCCAGCTGGCGGAACCCGGTGTCGGCGATGTCCGTCGCCACGGTGATGGCGTGGTCCGAGGCCACCTCACCTTCCTGCAGGATCTCAAGGGCCTCCGCCCTCTTGTCGTCCGGCAGAAAATCCAGCAGGGGAGCTATCTTGTACCAGAGCTCCCTGTCATAGCGGGCCACGATAGCCAAGGCGTTGGCCGCTTTAATCGTCGTCGCTGCCGACGAGATGACTCTACGTCCCATAGCATCCAATTTCTTTCCCTCGCCGTCCGGCGGGGAAGTCGATGTGGAGGCCGCACCCCCCCCCTTTCTTCCTGGCTGCCGCGGAGACGACGGAGTCCGGGGTAGGCTGCGCCCGGAGGCACAGGGGGGCCGTGTCCGGGACCCGGTACTTTTTCTCGTACCGGTCTCTTATAGCTGGCGTCGTGGAAGGGTTCTTGAGGAGGGAAAGGCCCTCATCCCAAATGTCGTCCAACAGAGGCACTGAGAGGACCGTCTTCCTCTTGGCCTCGCGCCGCTGATAAAGGAAGCCTTCCTTTTTCTTCTCCTCAGGGCAGAGTTGGAAAAGCTCGGAAGCCCTGGAGATCATGGAGTGGAAAGATCCGATCTTGTCGGGCGGAGAAGCCCTGGTGGGAGGCGACGACGGAAAATCCTCGTCGTATGCCTCGTCGTCCGTACCCGTCGCTGCCGTGTCAGTCCCCGTATCATCCCCTCGGGTGGACGGGGAGGAGGGCTGGAAGGGGCGCGACGGTTGAAAAGGAGGTGGTGGATGGATCCTTCTTTTCTTGGTAGGGGGAACACCAGAAGGTCCCGGTTCTGGATCCCCCGACGGGAGAGGTTCCTCCGTCGGTAACGGTAGCCTCGTCCTTATCTCGGAGCATAAGGACTGTATGGCCAACAAAATGGCCGCCGAGTTGTCTTGCGGCGCTGGCAGAGGGGAATCCGACGGGCGAGCAGGGGCCCCGTCGGTATCCTCGACGATGTCGTCGTCACCTGCGTCGGGGTCCATTCCGACGGGCTGGCCTTCTTCCACGCCTAGGCCGTGGCTTAAGACCTCGATCAGCTCCTCTTCTGAGGTTGAGGCCGAATCTCCGACGACGCCCTGCCCCCCCCCTTCTTCCCCACGGAGGGTTTCACGGGGGTCCTATCGATGGGCACAAAGGAAGACTCCCTCCGAGGAGGCAGGGAGATTCTGGGCCCTGAGGTCGCCACCACTGGTGCAGCCACCACAGGCTGAGCCAGGGCCGCCGCGACCGTTTCGATAGAGGGCTTGGTCGGATGGATCAAGGCCTTCACCACCTTAGGTGCGCTCACCGCCTTATCCTTGAGGGAGGGGGCACTGCCACGCTCCTCCTCTGCCTTAGAGCTCGACCGGGGCCTCTCCAGGAGCTTCGCCGGGTGCTCGGCCTTCCTCTTACCCGACCCAGAGCGTTGGCTCGTGGTTGATGGTGCCGGGGAGGGTGCGCCCTGCCTGGCGCCCGTAGAGCCCGACCGTTCGGCGCTCCCGGTGCCAGCGGACTCGCGGTGCTTGGCCTTATGTTGGGCCCCCGTCGCCGGGGCGCCCTCAAAGGTCTTAGAAGACCGCTCGGATTTCTTCTTCTTCTCGCCAGACGGGCTCTTACCCTCCAGCCAGTTGGCGAGACGTTGATGGCGGTCCTTCATGGTCCGTTCCGACATGTTGCCGCAAAACGCACAGTCCTTCTCCACGTGCGTCTTGTCCTCATGAAGGCAGTAAAGGCAGAAAGAGTGTTCGTCCTCCTTGAAGACGTTCTGCAGCTGGCATCCAGGGCAGACCCTGAACAGCTTTCCGGGCGTCGAGCTTCCCTTCTCCTGGGCCATCTCCGAGACCGGGCCTGAGAAGCTTCTGGATTCCTCCGAAGTGTAGCTCGACGAAATCTTCACCCTTGAGGGGCACAGATGAATCCGACACGGGTCCCCGTTGATCGGATGTAGGATCGGTGGAGCTTGAGGCTCTTTGACCGAAAGAATCGAAGTTTTTTGTGAAAAAAGCGCGAAAAATAGCACTAACGCTCGAGAGCAATAGCACGAGGATCCCAACACATGAACGTGCGGTAAAAATCTGAAGATGGCTGCCAGAGGCGGTGCTTAGGTAGAGGGCAGTCATTGGCTGTGGTCAGTATGACGCAGAGACCAGTGATTGGTTATTACTACGAAAGACAGATCAGAAACGAAACTGATACTGGTTTTTTCTTTACCGAGGATTCCCAGCCTGACGACGGGGAATATTCATGAGCATGTGAATCCATGCCAGACCCCATGCTGGAGAACTTTATTTTACAGGTTGCCCAGGTGGGGGGGGGGGGGATCTCCACACAGAACTGAATCGGTACAGGCCAGCATTCTGCCGATTGTTTCAACCATCTTACGTTCCTTCCCATCTCTATTGCTGGTTTCCTCGTTATTGATCTGTGTGACATTTTAACCGTACAGTTGATGCACTTTAATGAGATTTGATAACATTGGTGGTACCACTTTAGAATTGTATATATTTATCATTGTTGATTTCCGAGTACAAAGTGCGTTATTGTGATTGTGTACATACCTTTGAATATTAATTATATAAAGACTGTTTTCAGTATTACAGTGTGTGGACATTCCTTGTGGGGGTTCGGGGACTACACTGTACTTAAGAACCAGCCGGCATCACCTCCTGAGACGCTAGGCCTTGATTGTTCGTCCATTGCTACCGCTTGAGAATCTTGGCTGGGGTCCTCTGTGCCTCTCCTCTACCATATAGTGAGGTGAAGTACAGGCACCCCCACCAGTATCGTCACAGAGGGTTGTTCTTAAATGAACAGACTAAATGCATCATACTGACTTGTCTGTATTAAGGTTCATCATGCAATACTGAATAAAAACCTGATTTGTTTGTGATATTGGGCCTCACATTTAAGACAGGGATAAAATGACTGTTTCAGGACCAGTTTCTGTAAAGCTTTATGGAAATAAACCTGGTCTCTGCCTTTCTTCCTATTGAATTATTTGCTGAAGTGATGCAGGTAACATCTGGTGGCGTCACACCTTGGCTTAAGAGCCCAAATTAAAACATCTAAAATGGGACAGCTGCCCATGAGGTTAGATATTCCTCCTGGGGCTGCACAAAAGCCATGTATAAGGCATCAATGGTAAAAGTTAAAAACAAAAAGGGATAGAATAAAAAAAAAGCAGTGGTGATAACAGGGAAACAATTATGCAGCAAACAAGGATGGAGTGTAACTTTAAATAAATGGGTACTGATGGAGGAGATAGGGGAATAAGTGCCAAGGACGGAAGACGGGATAACGTCCTAAAGATGCAGGCTAAAGTTTTAAGGTAAAACACCAAAGAGAAAGTAAATTCTGTAGTCAAATGGCATGCCAATTTCAGGAACTGATGAAACTAGGTAATAAAATGGTGAGAAACCAATCCAAAGATCAAAAATCACAGATTGGAGCATGGCACTGTACATTATGTACACAAGATACCAGCAAGCAATGTACAAGTACCTGGAAAAATGCAATATGACCAAATTGGCAGTAGTGTAGGGTTTCCTACAGATGGGACTTTACATAGAAAAACGTTTCATTTAAGTTTTCTTTTTGGTTTGGCAGAAAAAGGCTCATCTATTAAACCGACTAAATGAGACAGCTCCTGAAAATGGTTTGCAGATTGTTAAATAGTAGGGGAGTCAAGAAAATTATAGTTATTCACTGTGGTGACTAGAGTACTCGCAGTCCCCTTTCCTCCATCCTTGTGGGCGTCCCCCAACATGGAACCATACCAGAACCTTCGGCAGTGAAAAAATTGATCTTCCACTTTAAATTAAGTATAGCATGTGGGGGCGTGACCTCTGCGTGGGAACAGCCCGCCGAGGTTCCGCCCTCCGGGGCCTCACCTCAGGCACCTTTGAATACAATCGGACATTTAGATACCTGGCTACTCTTAGTACATATTAGCCCTTAGCATACTAGCGGGGTAAGGAGGGTGGGACGTTTGGAGAAAACGGGACTATACTCTTGTCAATACGGTGAGTAACTAATTACTCATACATCCTGTCCCCTTTCCATCATCCTTGTGGGTGATTCCACCGAATAAGGACAAAGGATAGAGCTGTGATAACCTGCCTCATATCTAGGACAAGGATAAAAGGTTCTTTAGAACCGCCTAACCAAACTCTGCATTGCGCCTGGAGATTAAGTCCAGTGAGTAGTGCCCACAGAAGGCCGACTGAGTGGCCCAAGTAGCAGCCTTGGATACTGAACCCAAGGGCATGTATCCCCTCAGGAACAGGTTTGCCCATGGCCATGAACGCCTCCGAGATAGCCTGAACCATCCAATGGGCGATGCAGAATACCTCAGACTTCCTGAAGGATTTAGTCCGAGGGAGATCAAATTTGAGGACCCTCTTGAGGTCAAAGGAATGAAGGGCCCTTTCCACCACAAACTGCGTGTTTGGGAGGAACATCAGCAGGCAGATTGCTTGATTCAGATGAAATAGAGAGACCACCTTGGACAAGTTTGGGTGAGTGCGCAAGATGACCTTATCGTCGTGAAACGTGAAGGGCTCACTATCCCTCCGCGCAGAGTTGAGAGCCACCAGTAAAACTGTCTTTAGTGTCATCAAGCGGTTATTCACAGAGGCCATCAGCTCAAAATGTTTGTGCTGCAAGAACCACATTGGAGGTCCCAGACTGAGTGTGGCCTGTGCACTGGGGGGAAAGACTAGACAACCACTTAAGGTGGACCTTAACCAGCAGGTTGGCCGACGAAAACGCATGCTGTGGGGAATTCTTGTAAGCCCTGATGGCTGCAAAATAGTTGACAAATATCCACCTGAACTCCAGAGCTAGCACATCATTTAGGAGGAGGCGACTGTGTCCATACCCTTGTCAAAAGCCCAATGACAGAACCTAGTCCATTGGCTCTTATACTGGGACCAAGTCGAGTGCCTCCTGGCCTGCTGAATATCCCAGTAGTCCTGCAAAAATTGAGCTTGCTGAAGCCTCAGCTGGTCAGGAACCACACTGCCAGGGGCACCTTGGCCTGGTGCAGAAGTTCCACTGCCCCGCCCTGGGGCGTCATGAAGCGCCTACTGGAGATCGGAAGCTGGATGGGACCCTAGGAGCACAACTGCAGCAGAACCGAAAACGAGGGTCTCAAAGGCCAGTGGGAAGCAATCAGGATGAGGATGCTGGTACTTGTGGAAGATCCATTGGAGCAGAGGGATGGGCGGAAAGCATAACACCTGCTGCCGCACCAACAGATCTGGAAGTCATCTCCCAGAGACCTCCGATCCGGTCCTGCCCATGAAGCAAACTGGGGTACTTGGAATTCAGAAGCGATGCCAACAGGTCCACGACCCGCCACCCCTAACGCTAGAACAGGGGAAAACAAGCAGGTGTTGATCCACAAGCAGCTCAGCTAGCCCACTTCTGCATCACTGTCCCCTGGGAGAACTGCTGAAAGCCAAACTCCTTCCATCAGGGCAAATTCCCATATTGATACCACCCTGCTTGTTCAAATAAAATATTGTATTAGAATTGGCTGTCCTGACGAGAACAGACTGTCCCTGATGAGGTGCACAAATGCCTTGAGGGCAAGGGCCCACTGTCCTGAGCTCGAGCAGATTGATATGCAGGAGGGATTCCGTCCTGGACCAAGCATGAACCACGTAGCCCTCGACAGTAGCCCCCCCAGACCTAAGGGCTCTGGTTGGGTGAAGGGGGCTCATACTGAAATATATGATAGATATTTTATTTATATCGCGCTCATAAAGAGGTGTTTGAGCGCAGCCAAGCAAAGGGAGGGGAACATGGGAGAACAACATTACGATCTTACTAGGCCCAGGGACATTAGGAATGCTCAAGTGCATGGAAAGGGGGGAGAGGGGGAGTGCATGGAAGGGGAGACATTTAAAGTGCTGAAGAGAGGAGAGAACAGAATAAATAACTGGAATAAATAAATAATAAATGCAGTGAAACTGGTAGTACAGCCAGGCAAGTGGCAAGTTCATGATTACCTCGCACTTGCCAACAGCTGGCCCTTGTTATTGATGCTGTATGCTAATAACCCTGTACTGCACTTTCCCCTCTCCCTTTCCCCCATGCACTTTTTCCCTTCCAGACTACCCTTGCACTTGCGATCTGAATGACACCTGGCCTAGTAGGATCGCTGTCTGTCTCCCCTTGTCCCCCCCCTGCCTCGTCACGCCTTGAAACACTTGTGTATAGGTGCGTTACAAATGCAATATCATATCATTAGTAAGATCGGGTATATCTAATAAGTGCAGAAGAAGAGTGGGGATTGTATGGGTACAGATACAGATCCCAGTGCCAGATTGTCATCCATCATCAACCAGAGAACATCAGGCAGTAGCAGCGGTGGTATTGGGATCTGGACCGACAGACACAGTCTCCTGATCCCAATTGACCACCAGATGGAGTTGGTGGCGCCTCATTTTAGACTAGCGTGCTGTACAGTGGGCACGCATGAGGCACCGGGACCAAAATGTGCTGGCACTACCAAACTGAGGTGGTCGACTTGGGCAAAAAAGTCGCCACCGCCTTGCCTAGGCACAGGAGCTTCTCGGGCAAAAGGAACACCCACTGAACAGTAGCGTTCCCACGCACACATAGGAAGACCAGTTCCTGAAATGGGTTTATTGAGCCAAACTGATTTACTGCCAATATCTGGCAGGAGTGAGCCACCATCCGGGTGATCACGTCCTCACCATCCAGTCATCCAAATAAGGGTACAGATGATGGCTTGCCACTGCATTAATCGACTTCGAGAAGACACGAGATGCCGAGTTCAGGCCGAAGGTCAGCACCTTATGCTCAAAGTTGTACGACAATCGTGCACCGCATAAACTTTTGATGCGGTTGGTAGATGGGCACATGCAGGAACACATTTGTTGAGGGCCAGACTTGGCTATGCGCACAGGAGTAATCATCTTGGAGTGTTCCAGAAGTACACACATTTAGAAATGACGGGTCCAGAACAAACCACGGGCCAGCCCGGTTGTTCTTGGGTACGACAAAAATCTACGAGTAGTACCCAGCACCCCGATCTGAAAGGAAACTGTTCTATCGCCTGCATCTCTCAAAGAGCGAAAAAACCTTCCTTAAAAGCGCCAGGAACCTAATCTGACAGAGGAGAGGAAATTATAAATTACTCACCGTAGTGACCAATGTACTCCCAAGTCCATAGTCCCCTTTTCTCCATACTGTATGGAGATTAAACTGAATGGTTCCCCCTCTTAAGAAGGAACAGGTTACTTACCTGTAACTGTTGTTCTCCAGCATGGGTCTGGCATGGATTCACATGCTCATGAATATTCCCTGTCAGGCCGGGAATCCTCAGTATAGAAAAAAATCAGTATCAGTTTAGTTTCTGATCCGTCTTTCTTAGTAGTAACCAATCACTGGTCTCTGGGTCATACTGCCCCCAGCCAATGACTGCCCTGTTCCTAAGCCCCGCCTCCGGCAGCCATCCTCAGATTTGGTAGCATGTAAAGTGGCAGTATGACCAAGTGAAGAGCCGCAGAGGGGTAGGCGGGAGGGTTCGCATGTGAATACATGCCAGACCCATGCTGGAGAACAACAGTTACAGGTAAGTAACTTGTTCCTTCTCCAGCATGGGGTCTGGCATGGATTAACATGCTCATGAATAAGAGAATACATAGCAGTACACACATGCACAACCACGGAGGTGGAAACAGGCTCAACATTAAGCAATACAACAACTCAACATTAAGCATCTCTGACCTCCTCACCAGGCTCACCTTAGGCGAACATGTTGCGCAGCACTGCTTGGCCGACCCTGGACTCCTCCCTGGAGTCCTGATCGATGCAGTAGAATCTTGTAAAGTTGTGAGTCGACCTCCACGTCGCAGCCCTGCAAATGTCCAGCAGGGGCACACCAGACAGGAACGCCGTGGTAGCAGCGATAGTTCTGGTCGAATGGGCTCTCGGACGGCCGGGCAGCTGTCGGTTTGCCAACCGGTGACAGTGCATGATGCAGCCGGAGAGCCATTTGGAAATGGAAGCCTTCGAGAGAGCCTTCCCTTGATTCACAGTCCCAAAGTTCACAAACAGCTGCGACGTCTTCCGAAAGCTCTTTGTGCGGTCCACGTAGAACTTCAGCGCTCTAGCTACATCCAGCGAGTGCAAAGTCCTCTCAGCCGGTGACGAAGGCGACGGGAATAAAACTGGCAACACCAAGGGCTCGTTGAGGTGGAAGTCAGACGGCACCTTGGGCATAAAGGATGGGTGTGTCCTCAGCACCACCCTCGTGTCATGAAAAGTCAAGTATGGAGGCTTGCAAGATAGGGCCTGGATCTCTCCAACTCGTCGTGCGGAGGTGATGGCCATGAGGAAAGCCGTCTTCCATGACAGGAACTTCAAAGGCGCCGAATGCATAGGCTCGAATGGGGCCTCCATGAGCTTGGTCAGCACCACATTAAGCTCCCACGCCGGGGCAGGAGCCTTCACCGGCGGGAATGATCGGAATAGTCCCTTCATGAATTCTTTCACCAGGCGATGAGACCACAAGGACGCCCGTCCCGTCGTCCTGGTATATCGGGAGATCGCAGCTAGATGTATTTTGATGGAGGCGTGAGCCAGTGTAACTTTGGCCAGCGACAGTAGGTACGGCAGTACTTGAGGGGCCGTAATCCGCAGAGGGTTAATCTTCTGTGCACGGCACCAGACAGAGAACCTCTTCCATTTATGTACGTAGCACTTGAGAGTTGAGGACGCCCTGGCCTTTGCAAGAACCTCTCTGCAGTCGGCCGGGATGTCGTACCCTCCAAACTCTAGTGCTGCAGGAGCCAGGCCTGCAAGTTCAGCAACTCCGGGTTGTGGTGAAGAAAGGCGCCTCCTTCTCTGGAGAGAAGGTCTGCGTCAGTCGGCAGCTTGACTGGTGGGGACGTTGACAAGTCCAGAAGGTCCGGGAACCAGATCTGTCTCGGCCACGCCGGTGCGACGAGGATCATCCTGCACTGGGACCTCTTGAGCTGTTTGATGAGCCGGAGCAGCAACGGCAGCAGAGGGAACGCATAAAGAAATAGGCCGTCCCAGGGGAACGAGAAAGCATCGCCCATGCTCCTCGGCTGGGGGAACCTGCTGGCGAACCTCCGGGACTTGGAATTCGTCGCCGTCGCGAAGAGATCGATTTGGGGTTCGCACCACCGTCGGAAGAGTCAATCCACTTGATCCTGGCATAGTTCCCACTCGTGGCACGAGTGCAGCTCCCTGCTGAGTGAGTCGGCGATCGTATTTTTTTATTCCTGCCAGATGAAGAGGCACCAGAAACATCCCTTGGTCGACGGCCCAATGCCACAGATCCTGGGCCTCCTTGGATAGGGCCGGGTGACCTGGTTCCGCCCTGCTTCCGGATGTAGAACATCGTGGTGGTGTTGTCAGTGAAGATCCTCACCACCTTGCCCCTGAGGGATGGAAGAAAAGACCTGAGGGCCCAGAACACCGCGCGGAGCTCCAAGATGTTGATGTGGAGAGACTTCTCCTCCGGGAGCCAAAGGCCTCTCGCGTGAAGATCTCCGGAGTGTGCTCCCCAACCTTCCAGGGAGGCGTCCGTCGTCACCATCACCTGGTGAGCTGGGGTCTGCAAATCCGTGCCCGCCGACAGATGGGAGCAGGTACCCCACCACCGGATCGCCTGACGGAACGTCTCGTTGAGAGGGATCCTGCCCTCGAAGCTGCCCGTCGACTGGATCCAGCAGGCGTCGAGGAACTCCTGTAAGGGTCTCATCCGAAGCCTGCAAAGGCGCACCAGATAAATGCAGGAGGACATCATCCCGAGGAGGGACTTGATAGATCTTACCCTGGCCATGTCTGTGGCCAGCAGACGCTGCACCTTGCCCAGAATGGTCCTGGTCCTTTCCTCCGACGGCGAGGACAGCCGGGCCACTGTGTCGAGCTTGGCTCCCAGAAACAGGGCGACTTGCGACGGAACCAGGTGGGATTTTGGAAAGTTGATGGAGAATCCCAGGTCCGTGAGCAGCTGGACGGTCTTCGCAGTGTGCTCCACGGCGAGCTCCCTTGTCCTTGCCCGGATGAGCCAGTCGTTCAGGTAGGGGTAGACGTGGATCCCCTGTAGGCGCAGCCGCGCCGCCCCGGTGCGAGGCACTTGGTGAACACCCTGGGTGCCGACTTCAATCCGAACGGGAAGGCCTTGAACTGGTAGTGCCGCCCTTGGACCACGAACCTGAGGAACTTTCGGTGTCTTTTTAGAATGGGGATGTGGAAGTACGCATCCTCCAAGTCCAACGACAGGAAATCTCTCTCCTCCAGCTGTCCCAGCACGTGCTGGAGGGTGACCATACAGAACTTCTGTGCCTTGATGTACTTGTTCAGTCGTTGCAGGTCCAGGATGGGGCGCCATCCTCCTGTATTTTTTACGAGGAAGTACCTTGAGTAAACTCCGGAGCCCCGAAGCCTCTTTGGGACGAGCTCGATGGCACCCTTCTTGAGCATCGCCCTTACTTCCAACAGTATTTGAGGGACGAGGCACTTCTTCTGAAACTCGAGGGCGTGCCCTTGGACCAGGGCGTCCAGCACCCAACGGTCAGTGGAGATGGACTCCCACACGCTGACAAACCTCGCCTGCCGGCCTCCCACCGGGGTGCTTCGGCGGGGGCCCGACCCCCCGGTCGGTTCAATCTTGTTTGGAGGCCGCCTTGCCTCGTCGACGACGGGCACCACCTGACTAGCCGCGTCCCCTGTAGGCTTCCTGGGACGAAGATCTTGCCGCTTGGCGGTAAGTGGAGGAGCCACTGCCGGATCCCTTGAAGTCACCTTGTCTGCCTCCGGAGCTCCGAAAGGACGGCCGTCGTTGTTGGAGCACTCCCAGTGCCCGGGCAGTCTCTGTCTGTCTTGATGGCCTGAAGGGACTCATCAACCGCCTTCCCAAACAGGTTGTTCCCGTCGAAGGGCATGTCCAAAACCTTGGTTTGTACGTCCTAGCGGGAATCCGTGGCCTTGAGCCATCCTCGTCGTCTCAAGCAAACGCTGTTGCCCAACTGACGGAAACCGGTGTCAGCGATGTCAGTTGCCACCGTGATGGCGTGGTCCGAAGCAGTCTCCCCCTACTGTTGGATCTCAAGGGCCTCAGCCCTTTTGGCGTCCAGAAGGAAGTCTAACAGAGGGGCGATTTTGAACCACAACTGCCTGTCGTAGCGGGCTACGATAGCCAGGGCGTTGGCCGCCTTGAAAGTCGTTGCTGCAGATGAGATGATCCGTCGTCCCATCGTGTCCAACTTCCTGCCCTCGCCGTCCGGCGGTGAAGTTGATGTCGAGGCCGATGCCCCCCCAGCTTTCTTCTTTGCCGCCGCGGAGACGGCCGAATCCGGGATAGGTTGTGCCCGAAGGCACAAGGGGGCAGCGTCGGGGACCCGGTACTTCTTCTCGTACCGGTCCCTCTTTGCCGGCGCCGTGGCAGGGTTCTGGAGGAGGGCGAGCCCCTCATCCCATATGTCATCAAGAAGCGGTACGGCGAGGACCGTCTTTCTTTTAGCCTTGCGCCGTTGGTAAAGGAACCCTTCTTTCTTCTTTTCTTCTGGGCAGAGCTGAAAAAGCTCAGATGCCCTGGAAATCATGGCATGAAAGGATCCAATCTCGTCGGGCAGGGACGCCCGAGCAGGGGGCGACGGGGGACACGTCCTGTCGTCGCCTCTGTCGTCATCTGTACCTGTCGTAGCCGTGGCCGTGCCTGTATCATCCCCGTGGGTAGTAGACCGGGGGGAAGGTAGAGCAGGCCGCAGAGGTGGGAGAGGTGGCGCAGGATGCGTCGTCCTCTTATGCGGTGGACTCTCCGAAGGTCCTGGCTCTGGTTCCCCCGTCGGGTCTGGCTCAGGTACCTCCGTCGGGGGAAGGGGCAACCTTGTCCTTATCTCCGAGCATAAGGACTGAATCGCTGACAAAATGGCCGCTGAAGTGTCCTGCGGCGCCGGAAACGACGGGCGCGAGGGCTCTTGAGGAGCCTTGTCGCCGACACCGTCGCTCTCGTCGTCGCCCTCGTCGGGATCCCTCCCGATGGGCTGGGCCTCTTCCACGACTTCGATTAGCTCTTCTTCGGAGGTCGTGTTCGTATCCACGATGACCACCAGCCCCTCCCCCACCTTTTCCAACGAGGACTTCGTGGGGGTCTTCTCAATGGGCCTGAAAGACGACTCCCTCCGCGGTGGCAGGGAGACTGGGTCCTGAGGGCGCCTCCACTGGTGTAGCCTCCACAGGCTGAGCCAGAGCCGCGGCGGCATCCTCAATCGAGGTCTTAGAAGGGTGAATTAAGGCCATCGTCACCTTCTGGACGCCTGGGGCCTTCACCTTGGGGGGAGGGTCCGAGCCTCGCTCCCTCTCTGCCGGAATCTTCGAGATCGACCGGGCCTCTTCAGAAGCTTTGCGGGGTTCTCGGCCTTCCTCTTACCTGAGCCAGAGCGTTGGCTCGTGGTTGATGGCGCCGGGGAGGATGCGCCCTGCCTGGCAGCCAAGGAGCCAGACCGTTCGGCGCTCCCGGTGCCCGCGGACTCGCAGAGCTTAGCCTTTTGTTGGGCCCCCGTTGCCGGGGCACCCTCACAGGACTTAGAAGACCGCTCGGACTTCTTTTTCTTCTTCTCGCCTGACGGTCTCTTTCCTTCTAGCCAGTTGGCGAGACGGAGGTGGCGATCCTTCATGGTCCGCTCCGACATGTTCCCACAAAACGCACAGTCCTTCTCCTTGTGCGTCTTGTCCTCATGGAGACAGTAGAGGCATAACGAATGCTCGTCCTCTTTGAAAACATTCTGAAGCTGGCATCCAGGGCAGGTCCTGAACAGCTTCCCGGGCGTCCAGCTTCCTTTCTCCTGGGCCATGTCCGGGTTTGGCCTCGGAACTCCTGGAATCCTCCAAAAGCGTAACTCAACGAAATCTTCACCCTTGAGGGGCGTAGAAAACTCTGAAACGGATCCCCGTTGATCGGATGTAGAAACGATGGAGCTTGAGGCTCTATTTAACCGAAAAATGAGGAAAAAATCTCCTGAAAAAGCGCGAAAACGCAGCAAAAGCTCGAGAGCTACAGCACGAGGACGCCCAACACTTGAACGTGCGGTAAAAATCTGAGGATGGCTGCCGGAGGCGGGGCTTAGGGAGAGGGCAGTCATTGGCTGGGGGCAGTATGACCCAGAGACCAGTGATTGGTTACTACTAAGAAAGACAGATCAGAAACAAAACTGATACTGATTTTTTTCTATACCGAGGATTCCCGGCCTGACGGGGAATATTCATGAGCATGTGAATCCATGCCAGGCCCCATGCTGGAGAAAACAAGTTACTCAACACTGCCTGGACAAATGCTGCGTCCGACCCAGTGGAGTAACTTTGCTGAAAATGTTGGGGGGTTGGGGGGACATGACATCTGAGAAAAGGTGCCCCAGCCAAATGAATGGGGACAAAATGGTGTGCCATGAAAGTTGGGGGGGACAAACACCCCTGTCCCCCCCCCTAAAATTACACCCATGGTCCGACCTGGAACTGGCATCCAAGCAGTAGTGCTTGCAGAAGGATGAGTGAGTAGCCCACGTAGCCGCTTTGCCGATAACATGAACACGTCTTTGTAAAGCTACCGCCGTAGCGTTCACTCGGATGGCGTGGGCATGTAGGTTTGCTGACAATGGCTTGTGCTGCCCCGCATACGCCACCTTGATTGCCATAAGCATCCACCTTGCTATGGAGGCCTGACAGTCTGGTTTTGACCCCCCCCAAAGGTGATGAAAACGGCGTCTGGTTTACAGAAGCTCTTGGTTCTGTCCAGGTAAAATCTTAGCACATCCAGAAAGTGCAATACCCTCTGAGCCTCCTCCTTTGGGGGCCACGAAGAAGGTACAAGTTAGTTACTTACCTGTAACTGTTGTTCTAGAGCATGGGTCTGCATGGATTCAAATGCTCATGAATATTCCCCGTTGTCAGGATAGAAATCCTCAGTAAAAGAAAAAACAGTTTCACTTTGTTACCAACGGTCTTGCTCGTATAAACCAATCTGTGAGATCTGGATAATACTGCCCCCCCCCGCCAATGACTGCCCTCTCACTAAGCACCTCCTCTGGCAGCACGTAAAATGGAATGACCAAAAAGACCCACACAGGGGCAGGAGGGAGGGTTCGCATGTGAATGCATGCCAGAATGGCACTCCAGCTATTTAAAAGGGCGGGAAAGACAAAGTTAATAGAAATTGAACCACACCATCAGGTAAGTACTCCGGGCAATTGAGCAAGAGGAACTACAGTGATAGAATCAGGTAGACCAGGCTTGGGGCCAAAGTCAATGGGTCAAAAGTCTTTTGCTCAAGATCACACGGTTCAGAGTAGTACGCTGTAAAGTTCGTGCTACGGGTTTCGGACGAGGTTGGTTGGCAGAAAAGTTAGTTCAAAGAGAAGAGAATGACAAGCCCTCAGATTAGAGAAAGATTTCAAACACTTTCATCGCGGTTGAACGAAACGGACAACCGGATTTGCACAGTACCTTAAAAACGGAGATGGAGCTAAGGCGGATGTTCCCCGCGGTTCCTGCAGGCTCACGGTTCCTGAAGCGACTGTCGGACTGACACGAAATAGGAAGACTGGAGGGTCCTGACCCACCCACGGAAGAAGCCAGCAGCAGAGCAAAACAACGAATAAAAGGTGCGCTCCTTAAAACCCAAGCAGGGTACGACCGTCCTGACTATCGGGCCCACTGTAGCTCTGTACGGCGAATTCGACCAGAGGAGGGGTCCTGGCTTGAAGTTTGGGCGAACTGATTGGTCCCACCAGCTCAAGGGAAAAAGTTTCCTGGAGAATCTTCTCGGTCGTCGGATTCTGAAGATTCGGACCGGCAGCAGGGCTTCACCGGGCGGTTCAGCCGTTGTAGGGGTCCTCTTCTGTCAGCTCCTCATTGATTCTTTCATAGCTCCTCGTTGGTTCTTTCATTCCAGTGGCAACTCTGCCTCTCCTGTCTGGGATACCTGCTTTTTATGCAGTTTTCCCCCATTCACACAGCGTGGCTGACAATCCCACAGCAGGGTGGTTGTCCTGGCCAGGACAGTCACCCAGCCAAACAAACAGGAGGGCGACTTGGGTTACCAAGGGAAACCATGGCAAGGGTCCTAAGACCCCTACCTTACATCCTGCCTACCCAGACTTTCAGGTGCCTTAAGGAGGGCTTCTGTGCAGAAGCCCGCGAAAAGACAGCGAACAAAGGGACCAAACCTGATTTAGCAACCGTATTCGCGTTATCATGTTTTGTTCATAACACCAGTTCATTCAAACACAAGGTACTTACCTTGAGACATACTGTACAAATTGGTTAGTTGTATAGTTTACGTGTGGTTTTTTTTAACGTTTAATAGAAGTGTTGCGTATGTACTTATATTTTTTACCTGAAACCTTGAGTCAGTGTTTGCTTGAGTCACAGTAATTGTTGTCCCTTTGTGTAATCTCTGCTACTGCTCATATACTCTAGAGATAAGCCTGGCTGCTCCTCCACTGCTACGACTCTGACATAGTAGTACAGGCTGAAAGATACCAACGCTGGAGAAATGGAGTTACAGGTAAGAAACTACTCCCTTCTCCAGCATTGGATCTTTCATGGATTCACATGCTTAGAATAGATTGTATAGCAGTATCCTAGAAGAAGGAGGTGAGAATGCAATGCAACATACATTACAAAAATAAGCCATTCCCAGTCCAAATATGGGATACATTACTCACCGTAATCGTATTTCTGATGCTTGTATCTGCTTAGATTCACATGCTGTGCATAGGCCGACATCTAGTGGAAGCTGCGGAGTATTACAGTTTGTTTTTCGAAACTCGAAAATGGGCGTCGACACAGGCGTGCCAGTAATACTATCCCTAGTGTGACGTCCACTGTACCCAAGATCCCTACGCGTCTGGGATCCTCAGATTGTATTTTTTCTGACATGAGGAAGCATGAGGAGTAGCGCGAGTACAGATAATCCAAGCAGATAGACAGAAAGGTAAGACTACAAGGAATCATGCGCCTTCTCTCGGAGGGGAGGAAGGGTGGGTCGCATGTGAATCTAAGCAGATACAAGCATCAGAAATACGATTACGGTGAGTAATGTATCCCTTCTGAGGCTTGTGGAATCTGCTTAGATCACATGCTGTGCATAGATTAGCGAGCAGTACCCGAAGAAGGAGGTGGGATGTGAGAAGGGTCATGAGCAAACAGGTGTCTTAGAACCGCTTGTCCCACTTGTGTATCTGTCTTGGAATGAGTGTCAATGCAGTAATGCTGAGTAAAAGTGTGAATAGAGCTCCAAGTAGCTGCTTTGCAAATGGTGTCGAGGGGAACATTTGCAATGAAAGCCAGAGTGGCCCCAATGCCTCTAGTAGAATGGGCCCTTGGCGTAAAAGGCAGAGTTTTTATAGAAAGAGTAACACAGCTGTATACAGTTGATAATCCACTTCAAGATCGCGCCTTTAGAGACGCGATCCCCCTCTCTGCCTGTAGCTACGGAGACAAACAGTTGATCTGTTTTTCTTAGCGGTCTGGTTTTATTTACATAGTAGAGGACCGCCCTAGGCACATCAAGGGTGTGTAGTTTCACCTCAGCCGAGCTTTGCGGGTTCTGGAAGAAAGCCGGAAGCTCGATGGACTGGTTTACATGGAATTTAAATATAAATTTAGGTGAGAACCTAGGGTGTGTGCGTAAAACCAGTTTGTCTTTGTGGATAATAAAGAAAGGATCCTGCACTGACAGAGCCTGAATTTCACTGACCCTTCTTATGGAGGTAATGGCTACTAAGAAGGCCGTTTTATAAGTCAGTGTTTGAGACTACTTTTATGCATGGGTTCGAAAGGGGGGCCCATGAGCTTAGCTAGCACCACATTGAGGTCCCATCCTGGCGGTGGGTTCGAAATAGGAGGGTGAAGTCTCTTTACTCCTTCCATGAAGGCTTTAACTACTGGTACTTTCCACCACAATACTTTGTTATGGGATGTGGTGTAAGCCGAGAGGGCTGCCAGGTGTACTTTCAGAGTTAAAAACCAAACCTGCGTCCAGCAGGTGGAACATGTATGTTACAACGTTGGAAGGAGTGCAATCAACTGGGTTGATTTGTTTATTCTGGCACCAAATAACGAATCTCTTCCACTTGTAAAAGTAACAGTGCCTTGTGTTTGGTTTCCTGGATTCTTTTAGGATGTCCATACACCTATGTGGTAAATTGAGATGCCCAAACTCTATGACCTCAGGAGCCATGCTGCCAGGTTCATTGAGTTGGGTTCCTGGTGCACTGCTTGACCTTGTTGCTGGGACAGTAGGTTGTACCAGGCTGGGAGTTTGATGGGCTCGCACAGCGCCATCCTGCGTAGGTGTGGAAACCATGGTTGTCTCGCCCACATGGGAGCAACTAGGATGAGCGTCATCAATTCCTTGTTCATCTTGTACACCACCTTCCTGATGAGAGGAGTTGGTGGAAAAGCGTACGCAAACATCCCTGACCAGTTCATCCACAGGGCGTTCCCTTGGGAGTCTGGCTGGGGGAACCTGGATGCAAATCCTGGGCATTGTTTGTTTTCGCTTGTGGCGAATAGGTCTATAGTGGGGAAACCCCACTGAGAGAAGAGGTCTTCTACGATCTCTCTGTGAAGGACCCATTCGTGTTCTTCTGGGAGGGAGTCTCTGCTTAGGGCATCCGCTAGGGAATTGAGCTCCCCTGGAACATGTTGTGCTGATAGGAAGATGTTCCGTCTGAGTGCCCATATCCAGATTTTCTGGGCAAGCTTGGACAGATTTGGCGAACGAGTCCCTCCTTGTTTGTTCAGATAGAACATGGCTGTCGTGCTGTCCGTCCGGATCTGCACCGACAAGTTTAGTAGATGGGGCTCGAACGCCCGAAGCGCTCGGAATACTGCCAGAAGCTCTAGCAGGTTGATGTGGTTCTTGGCTACTGAGTGAGACCAGAGACCCTGAGCTGTGTGGTGGAGATGGTGAGCTCCCCACCCAGTCAGGCAAGCATCTGTAGTTACCACTGCTTGTACTTCGGGATCGTAAAAGGGTTTTCCCCTTGCGAGATTCTCTTTTGTCCACCAGTGTAAGCTCTGTACGAGTGTTGGCGAAACAACCACTAGATCGTCCCACTGACCACTTGCCTGAGACCACTGTTTCGCCAACCATTCCTGCATGGGACGCATGCGCAGACGCGCGTGGGGGACCAGGTAAATGCATGACGCCATCATGCCCAGTAACCGCATTGCTTTGCGTACCGTTATTTGTTGACCTGACTGATAATGTGGAATTTGCAGTAGTATATTCCGAATTCTCTCTTCCGAGGGGGAAGGTCAACCCTTTCTGAGTATCTAGGATTGCTCCTAGGAACTGTTTTGAGGTGCTTGGCACCAGACTTGACTTCTTCTCGTTGATAGAGAAGCCTAATTCGTGGAGGAGGTCGATAGTCCTCTGAATGTTTGACCTGCAAATTCTTGGGGTTTCCCCCGTTATGAGCCAGTCGTCCAGATAAGGGTACACTGGGATTGCCTCCCTGCGTAGGTGTGCAGCTGCCACCGCCAGTACCTTGGTGAATACCCTTGGTGCTGAAGCTATCCCGAAGGGCAGTACCTTGAATTGGTAGTGGCGACTGTCCACTTTGAAGCGCAAGTATTTTTTGTGCGCTGGGAGCATGGAAATATGAAAATAAGCATCTTTCATATCCAGGGTTGCCATGTAGTCCCCCTTTTTTAGGAGGGGGATTACCTCTTGTAGCGTGGTCATACGGAATTTTTGGGGCTTGACATACTTGTTGGCAGGCCGTAGGTCCAATACTGGGCGCATTGTCAAATCTTTCTTTGGCACAAGGAAGTAAGTTGAATAGATACCCTTGTTTACCTGGTGTCCTGGGACGAGTTCTATCGCGTCCTTTTCTAGCAGAATGGCGATCTCCTCGAGAAGGATCTTCTGATGTTCTAAGGAGTGTATTCTTTGTCGTGGAGGGTGGTTCCGGGGACGCTGCAGTAATTCTATACAATATCCTGTGGACACTGTTGACAGCACCCATCTGTCTGAGGTGATCCCTTCCCAAGCCTGGGTGAAGTTGGAAATGCGTCCCCCTACTGGGGTTGCGTGAGAAGGGACCCTGACCTGAGCGTCACTGCTTTGGCGGAGGTGTGCCACCTCCCTTGTTGGGGCTGCCTCTGCCTCTTCCACGACCTCTCTTGTTACCCTTGCTGTAACTTTGGGTAGACTGCTGGTTGTTGTTCCATTGTGTACCCTGTCCTTGGGCATAGTTGCCTCTTTGTGAATTTTGGCCGCGTGGGCGACGAAAATTACTGTTCCCCTCTGGTTCGGGGGTTTGTTGGTAAGCTGGCCAAGGGATTTGAGAGTCTCGTACTCGTCCTTGGCATTCTTAAGTGCGTCTTCGACCGCTTTCCCAAACAATAGATCTGGTTCCACCGGCTTGTCTATTAATGAAGCCTGTGTTTCTGTTTTGAACCCCGACGGCCGTAACCACGCATGTCTCTTGATAACAGTACCTTCTGCTATCAATCTTCCTGCGTTGTCTGCAGCGTCGAAAGTTGCTTTTAATATGCAACCAGACACGGCTCTCCCTTCTGCCGAGATCCGAGCCAACTGGCCCTTTAACGGTTCAGGAGCAGAGGCTATGAGCGCCGCGACCTCTTCCCATTGATGGCAGTTGTAACTTGCCAGCAGGGTGGTGGAGTTTGCAATCCTTGCTTGGTAGGCGGACGTTGAGGCTACCTTCCTGCCAAACCCGTACAGTCTTTTGCTCTCCTTGTCGGGAGGAGCTTCTGACGACGATAAGGGTGTCCCAGCCCTCTTCCGAGTGTTGGTAACCACTAGGGAGTCTGGTTTAAGATGACCTCTTATATAAAGAGGGTCAGACTGGGCTGCCCGAAAAAGTTTTTCGACTCTGGGGTTGACGGCTCTGGTGAGGTTAGGATTCACCAGGGATGGATCTATTCTACGTTGGATGGATTTAAGGATAGGGATGGTCTGAGCGACCGGCCTCCTCTCTCCCACCAACTCTTCTGCGAAGTCCCTTTCCTCCTGTACACTGTGGGTGTCGATGTGAAAATGTTCTGCTGCGCGAGCGAGAACTTCATTAAGGAGGGGCTGGTTATCAACTGGCGAGTCGGTAACTGGGGCTTCGCTCTCTACCGGGGAATCTACTCTGTAAATTTCCTGCTCATCTTCTACCTCCTCCAGGTCCTCATCCTCCGCATAGTATTCAGACCCGGTTCGTTCCTCCATAATTGTAAACTCCTGGTCCCCTTCAGGGAAAGGTTGTCCTTGGTAACTGGGGTGTGGAGTAGAGTATGGAGTAGAGTAAGGCTGCACCTCGAAGGGGTCAGGTCTTTCGACCCGGGCCTTTTTACTTAGGGGGATAGGATCAGAGGAGCCTGAGGGTGTGGCCCCTTGAGGGTCATACGAAAGGAAATGTTTTGGGTTTTTGTCATAAAAATCAGGTAAGGAAGACATCCTTGACATGACCCTGTCTATGTCCTCACTGGACCATTGTTTGGAACAGGGTATGACCTTAGTAGGCAACTTAGAGGACTTATCAAGGGTACCCTTGCTGGATGTTGATGTCCCAGTAGATTTATGTTTAGTGGAAGGCTGAGCTTTCCGCTGTTTCCCTCCCTCCCCGTGCGTGGAAAAATGTTTTCCCTGCCCCTTGGAGGCCCCAGAGACTTTCGACGCCTGGCGCCGAGGGTTGGGAGAGGTATCTTGTTTCGAGCGTGGGGCCTCGCTGGTGTTAACTGCGCTCTCGGTCTCCTGGAGCGCGGCCTGGGGGTGGAAGTCGTCTTCGTCTTCCGACGATCGAACTTCCGTTAATCTAGGGAGCGAGGCACTCTTGGCAAGAGTAGATGATTGCCTTGCGTCATGAGGCGATCTCGATCGAGAGCGCCCAGAGGACACCGAGTCGGACCGTTCTATCCGTGCCTCTTTCCGAGAAGTCGACGTCGTTGAGGTTCGGTTGGACTTAGTGTGCTTAGTGTGTGTAGGGTGTGTAGGGTGTGTAGCGCTTGCGTCGCCGGGGGTCTTCCCCATAGCCGCCCTGCCGGACAACCTTCCGAGGTCGGGGACCTGCGCTCGGCAGTCTTTCGACGCCGTAATGCCCTCGCCGTCCGAAAGTACGGCGTCGCTGCCATCGCTGAAGGCGCCCTCCGCTGCCATGGCCGCCTGCCTGGCGTGGTGGGCCCAACGCTTTGTCGAACGGTCCTTAAGTGTCTTAGGCTTAAACCTACTACACGCTCTGCAGTTCGCTTCGGGGTGGTCCCTCGGCAAGCAGAGATTGCACGTGGCGTGCCTGTCGACCCAAGGGTATTTGCGGTTGCACTTGGGGCAGAATTGGAAAGGGGTACCCTCCATACGCACCTTGAGGCAGCGGGCTGGTAAGTGTAGGAAATATATAAGGTGTACCTATATACCAAGAGTGAAGAGTATGTACCACCCCCCACTCTCCCTACTTGCAGGGCCGAGGCCAGCGGCCTACTAGGCCCGGGCCGAGGCCAGCGGCCTTCCGAGGCCCAGATCCGTCGTGCAGCAGCCGACGGTCGATGTCTTCTCCAGCCGTCGTCGAGTGTCGATGATCGACGTTGGGGTGGGGAAGGATGTCAATAAATAATTTTAAATTGCGATAATTAGCAAAAGTATGGCTAAGGCCAGGGGACTGCGCAAGATGCTTCCGACCAGTATGGCGGAAAAAAACAATCTGAGGATCCCAGACGCGTGAGGGATCTTGGGTACAGTGGACGTCACACTAGGGATAGTATTACTGGCACGCCTGTGTCGACGCCCATTTTCGAGTTTCGAAAAACAAACTGTAATACTCCGCAGCTTCCACTAGATGTCGGCCTATGCACAGCATGTGATCTAAGCAGATTCCACAAGCCTCAGAAATATATATATATGCACGTAAGCAGTAACATATTTATATAGAGGCGATACATCAGGGAAAAAACCAAACTTCGGCAAGTTAAAAGACAACAGTTTCACCATTTTGGCTTACCTCATTGAAAAAGATGGCGCAGCACTGCCCTCCCCATCTGTACTTCATCCGCGTGCTGCCTTTCCAGGCAGTAATGGCGTGTGAACGTGTGTGGAACTGACCACGCCGCCGCCTGGCAGATGTCTGTCAGAGGAATTCCTGCCCATAGCGCCGCGGATGAGGCTGTCGATCTCGTGGAATGGGCTGTAGGGTGCCCTTGTAGGGGTCTCCCGGCCTTGGAGTGACTAAAAGCAATTGCCGACGAGACCCATCGGGCCAGTCCTTGCTTGGAAATCGCCCTTCCTCTCGTCGACGGACCATATGCAATGAACAGCTGTCTGGTAGTTCTGAGTTCTTGCGTTCTCTGTAGATAAAACTTTAACGCTCTTTTCACATCGAGCGTATGAAGAGCCTTTTCCGCCGTCGACGTTGGTGTCGCAAAGAAAGTAGGGAGAGCAATGGTCGAGTGCTTGTGATAGACCGTCGGTACTTTCGGGATGAAAGTAGGGTTAGTTGATAAAATTACTTTGTCCTTAAAGAATCTCATATACGGAGGATCTATGGCCAAAGCCTGTAATTCCGCCATTCTTCTAGCCGATGTAATGGCAATTAAGAAAGCCTGTTTCCAAGATAGGAACTGCATGGATGACGAGGACATTGGCTCAAATGGAGGCTTCATTAAGGCCGCCAACACCACATTTAAACTCCACGACGGTGGGAACCCTTTCTTAGGGGGGAAAGTTCTAAAGAGACCCCTCATGAAATGTTTCACCAGTCTGTCACTGAATAATGGTGAAGACTGTCTCCTCCTCGTAAACCTTGAAATGGCCGCCAAGTGCATTTTTATGGACGATGATGACAGCCCACTCTCAGCTAGGTGAAGAAGATACGGAAGAATTTGCTCAGGGGTTACTTCTAAAGGCTGAATTTCGTGCTGTGTTTGACACCACGTACAGAACCTTCGCCATTTGCATATGTATGATTTGTTAGTCGAAGGGGCCCTAGCCGCCTGCAGAATTCTCCGGCAATCCGACGAGACTTTCAAGCTGCCAAACTCTGAAAAGTCAGGAGCCATGCTGTTAAGTTGAGGCTGTCCGGATTGTGGTGCCACACCGTTCCCTTGTCCCTGGACAGTAGGTTCGGCACTTTCTGGAGAGTTATAGGCTGTTCCAACGACAGATGTAGAAGGTCGGAAAACCATGGTTTTCTCGGCCAATACGGTGCCACTAGAATGACCTGGCATTTGTACCTGCGAATCCCCTGGATTGTCCTCCGTAAAAGGGGGAACGGAGGGAAAGCGTACAGGAATTTGTCCGTCCAAGGAAACGAGAACGCTTCCCCCAGGGATCCTTTTTGAGGCCATCTGCTCGCGAACTGTTCGCATTTCCTGTTCTCTTTCGTTGCGAAGAGGTCGATTGAGGGGGTCCCCCACCTTTCGAAGATTTGAAGCTGACCGGTGTCCAGCTCCCACTCGTGTATTTGAGCCATTGTCCTGCTCAGGGAATCCGCTTGCACATTCTTCACACCCGGGAGATGGTAAGCCACTAAGGATATGTTGTGTTTCAACGCCCAGTGCCAGATCTTTTGAGCTTCCGCCGAAAGGGCCCTGGATCTGGTGCCGCCTTGCTTTATCAAGTAGAACATGGCTGTCGTGTTGTCCGTCAGCACTCTTACTTTTGATCCTTTGATATGTGGAAGGAATGATTTCAAGGCCCATCTCACTGCCCTCAGTTCCAGCACGTTGATGTGTAGGTGCGATTCGGTCGAAGACCATCTGCCCTGGGTTTGATGATCGTTCATGTGTGCTCCCCAGCCCGTCAGAGAGGCGTCCGTTATGATGGTGTTCTGAAATTCCGGCTCTTGTAGAGGAACCCCTCTGTCCAGGTTGTGAAAGATTTTCCACCATTGGAGGGATCTGATGACACCCTCGTCGTCGACGGTTATCCTGTCTGACCACCGGCCCGTGGCCTGCTTCCATCTGTCCGACAGGAACTCCTGTAGAGGCCTCATGAACAATCGGCAGTTTGCCACTAGGTGGATGCACGAAGCCATGGAACCCAGGATTGCCACATATTTTCTCACGGAAATTGTGCTCTGTAGGCGAAGTTGACTCGTCAGATGTTCGATCTTCAATATTCTGTCTAGGGACGGTTTCACTATTCCCGAGTGGGTTTCGAATTGAGCTCCCAAGAACTTCAAGCTCTTTGAGGGCTTTAGAGAAGACTTTTCGAAGTTCACTGCGAACCCCAGTCGTTGCAGAAGTTGTAAGGAACAAGTTACTTACCTGTAACTGTTGTTCTGCAGCATGGGTCTGGCATGGATTCACATGCTCATGAATATTCCCCGTCGTCAGGCTGGGAATCCTCGGTAAAGAAAAAACCAGTATCAGTTTCGTTTCTGATCTGTCTTTCGTAGTAATAACCAATCACTGGTCTCTGCGTCATACTGACCACAGCCAATGACTGCCCTCTACCTAAGCACCCCCTCTGGCAGCCACCTTCAGATTTGGAAGCACGTGAAGTGGCAGTATGACCAAGTGAAGAGCCGCAGAGGGGTAGGCGGGAGGTTTCGCATGTGAATCCATGCCAGACCCATGCTGGAGAACAACAGTTACAGGTAAGTAACTTGTTCCTTCTCCAGCATGGGGTCTGGCATGGATTCACATGCTCATGAATAAAGAATACATAGCAGTACACACATGCACAACCACGGGAGGTGGCAAAGGCTCAACATTAAGCATTACATCAAACTCAACATTAAGCATCTTACCTCCTCACCAGGCTCACCTCAGGCGAACAGGTTGCGCAGCACTGCTTGGCCGACCCTGGACTCCTCCCTGGAATCCCGATCGACGCAGTAGAATTTCGTGAAGGTGTGCGTCGACCTCCACGTAGCAGCCCTGCATATGTCCAGCAGGGGCACACCAGAAAGGAACGCCGTGGTAGCTGCGATCGCTCTGGTGGAATGGGCTCTCGGACGGCCAGGCAGCGGTCGGTTTGCCAACCGATAACAGTACATGATACAGCCGGAGAGCCATCTGGAAATGGAAGCCTTCGAGAGAGCCTTCCCCTGATTGACAGGTCCAAAGTTCACAAAGAGTTGTGACGTCTTCCGAAAACACTTCGTGCGGTCCACGTAGAACTTCAGCGCTCTAGCTACATCCAGCGAGTGCAAAGTCCTCTCAGCCGGCGACGAAGGCGACGGGAAGAACACAGGTAACACCAAGGGTTCGTTGAGATGGAAGTCCGACGGTACCTTGGGCATGAAGGAGGGGTGCGTCCTAAGCACTACCCTCGTGTCGTGGAAAGTCAAGTACGGGGCCTTGCAGGAAAGGGCCTGGATCTCTCCCACTCGTCGTGCGGAGGTGATGGCCACAAGAAAAGCTGTTTTCCACGATAGAAACTTCAACGGGGCCGAGTGCAGAGGCTCGAACGGAGGTCCCATGAGCTTGGTCAGCACCACGTTGAGCTCCCACGCCGGGGCCGGAGCCTTCACCGGCGGGAACGATCTGAACAGTCCCTTCATGAACTCCTTCACCAGACGATGAGACCACAAGGACGTCCGGCCCGTGGTTCTGGTGTATCGGGAGATCGCAGCAAGATGAATCTTGATGGACGCGTGTGCCAGACCCGCTTTGGCCAGCGTCAGCAGGTACAGCAGTACTTGGGGAGCCGTAATCCGTAGAGGGTTAATCTTCTGTGCGCGGCACCAGACAGAGAACCTCTTCCATTTGTGTCCGTAGCATTTAAGAGTCGAGGACGCCCTGGCCTTTGCAAGAACCTCTCTGCAATCGGCCGGTATGTCGTATCCTCCAAACTCTAGCGCTGCAGGAGCCAGGCCTGCAAGTTCAGCGACTTCGGGTCGTGGTGGAGGATGGCGCCTCCTTCCCTGGAGAGTAGATCCGCGTCCGCCGGCAGCTTGATCGGCGGGGACGCTGACAAGTCCAGCAAGTCCGGGAACCATATCTGCCTCGGCCACGCAGGTGCGACGAGGATCATCCTGCACCGTGACCTCTTGAGCTGGTTGATGAGCCGGATTAGCAGAGGCAAAGGAGGGAACGCGTAGAGGAACAGGCCCTCCCAGGGGAACGAGAAAGCATCGCCCATGCTCCTCGTCTGGGGAAACCTGCTGGCGAACCTCCGGCACTTGGTGTTCGTCGCCGTCGCGAACAGGTCGATCTGGGGTGTGCCCCACCGTCGGAAGAGGCGATCCACCAGATCCTGCCGTAGTTCCCACTCGTGGCACGAGCGCAGCTCCCTGCTGAGTGAGTCGGCGATGGTGTTTTTTATCCCTGCCAGATGAAACGGCACCAGAAAAAATCCCTTGGGCGACGGCCCAATGCCACAGGTCCTGCGCCTCCTTGGACAGCGCTGGGGACCTGGTTCCGCCCTGTTTCCTGATGTAAAACATGGTGGTGGTGTTGTCGGTGAAGATCCTCACCACCTTGCCCTTGAAGGACGGAAGGAAGGACCTGAGGGCCCAAAACACTGCACGGAGCTCCAGGACGTTGATATGCAGGGACTTCTCTGTCGGGAGCCAGAGTCCCCTTGCGTGCAGATTTTCGGTGTGCGCTCCCCACCCTTCCAGGGAGGCATCCGTGGTCACAGTCTCCTGGTGGGCTGGGGCCTGGAAGTCCATGCCCGCCGTCAGATGCGCGCGGGTGCCCCACCACCGTATCGTTCGTCGGAAGCTCTCGTCGAGCTTGATCCTTTCCTCGAAGCTGCCCGTCGTCTGGATCCAGCGCGCATCCAGGAATTCTTGCAAACGGCGCATCCGGAGCCTGCACATGGGAATGAGGTAGATGCAGGAAGACATCATCCCGAGGAGGGACTTGATGGACCTCACTTTGGCCGCGTCGGCCACCAACATCCGTTGCACCTTGCCCAAGATGGTCCTGGTCCTCTCCTCCGACGGGGAGGCCAGAAGGGACACTGTGTCGAGCCTCGCTCCCAGAAACAGTGCGACTTGCGCGGGCACCAGGTGGGATTTGGCGTAGTTCACGGAGAATCCCAGGTCCGTGAGGAGTTGGACGGTCCTTGCCGTGTGGACCACGGCGAGCTCCCTCGTCTTGGCGCGGATGAGCCAGTCGTCCAGGTAGGGGTAGACGTGAATCCCCTCGCGGCGCAGCTGCGCCGCCACCGGTGCGAGGCACTTGGTGAATACCCTGGGTGCCGACCGTAGTCCGAAGGGAAGGGCTTTGAACTGGTAATGACACCCTTGGACCACGAACCTGAGGAATTTCCGGTGCCCCTTTAGGATGGGAATGTGGAAGTAGGCATCCTCCAAATCCAACGACGATAGGAAGTCTCCTTCCTCCAGCTGACCCAGGACGTGCTGGAGGGTGACCATCCGGAACTTCTGCGCCTTGATGAACTTGTTCAGACGTCGCAGGTCTAGGATGGGGCGCCATCCTCCCGTCTTCTTCTTCACGAGGAAGTATCTCGAGTAGACTCCGGAGCCCCGAAGCCTCTTTGGGACGAGTTCGATGGCGCCCTTCCTGAGCATCGCCTTCACCTCCAGGAGAATTTGAGGGGCGTGAAGTTCTTTCCTGGCCACGGGGGGGACGCGCGGGCACCTTCTTTGAAACTCGAGCGCGTGGCCCCGGGCCAGGGCGTCAAGCACCCAACGGTCGGTGGAGATGGACTCCCACACGCTGACGAAGCCCGCCAGCCGGCCTCCCACCGGGGTGCTTCGGTGGGGGCCCGACCCCACGGCCGGTTCAATCCTGCTTGGACGCGGCCTTGCCGCCTTGACCTCCTTGGCGACGACGGCGGGGTCCGCTAGACTTGCCTCGTCCTCTGTAGGCCTCTTGCGACGACGAGCGGGCCGCTTGACGGTAGGAAGCGAAACCGCCGCCGGAACCTTTGGAGGCGCCCTTGCCTCCGCTGCTCCGAAAGGGCGTCCGTCGTTGCTGCAGAACTCCAAGGGCCCGGGCCGTCTCAGTATCCGCCTTGATGGCCTGAAGGGAATCGTCCACTGTCTTCCCAAACAGATTGTTCCCGTCGAAGGGCATGTCCAGGACTCTGGTCTGGACGTCCTGCCGGAAGTCCGTAGCTTTGAGCCATCCACGACGTCGAAGGCAAACGCCGTTGCCCAGCTGGCGGAACCCAGTGTCGGCGATGTCCGTCGCCACGGTGATGGCGTGGTCCGAGGCCACCTCACCTTCCTGCAGGATCTCCAGGGCCTCCGCCCTCTTGTCGTCCGGCAGAAAATCCAGCAGGGGAGCTATCTTGTACCAGAGCTCCCTGTCGTAGCGAGCCACGATAGCCAAGGCGTTGGCCGCTTTAATCGTCGTCGCTGCCGACGAGATGACTCTACGTCCCATAGCATCCAATTTCCTTCCCTCGCCGTCCGGCGGGGAGGTCGATGTGGAGGCCGCACCCCCCCCCCCCGCTTTCTTCCTGGCTGCCGCGGAGACGACGGAATCCGGGGTAGGCTGCGCCCGGAGGCACAGGGGGGCCGTGTCCGGGACCCGGTACTTTTTCTCGTACCGGTCTCTTCTAGCTGGCGTCGTGGAAGGGTTCTTGAGGAGGGAAAGGCCCTCATCCCAAATGTCGTCCAACAGAGGCACTGCGAGGAGCGTCTTCCTCTTGGCCTCGCGCCGCTGATAAAGGAAGCCTTCCTTTTTCTTCTCCTCAGGGCAGAGTTGGAAAAGCTCGGAAGCCCTGGAGATCATGGAGTGGAAAGATCCAATCTCGTCGGGCGGAGAAGCCCTGGCGGGAGGCGACGACGGAAAATCCTCGTCGTATGCCTCGTCGTCCGTACCCGTCGCTGCCGTGTCAGTCCCCGTATCATCCCCTCGGGTGGACGGGGAGGAGGGCTGGGCGGGGCGCGACGGTTGAAAAGGAGGTGGTGGATGGATCCTTCTTTTCTTGGTAGGGGGAACACCAGAAGGTCCCGGTTCTGGATCCCCCGACGGGAGAGGTTCCTCCGTCGGTAACGGTAGCCTCGTCCTTATCTCGGAGCATAAGGACTGTATGGCCAACAAAATGGCCGCCGAGTTGTCTTGCGGCGCTGGCAGAGGGGATTCCGACGGGCGAGCAGGGGCCCCGTCGGTATCCTCGACGATGTCGTCGTCACCTGCGTCGGGGTCCATTCCGACGGGCTGGCCTTCTTCCACGCCTAGGCCGTGGCTTAAGACCTCGATCAGTTCCTCTTCTGTGGTTGAGGACGAATCTACGACGACGTCCTGCCCCCCCCCCTTCTTCCCCACGGAGGGTTTCATGGGGGTCCTATCGATGGGCACAAAAGAAGACTCCCTCCGAGGAGGCAGGGAGATTCTGGGCCCCGAGGTCGCCACCACTGGTGCAGCCTCCACAGGCTGAGCCAGGGCCGCCGCGACCGTTTCGATAGAGGGCTTGGTCGGATGGATCAAGGCCTTCACCACCTTAGGTGCGCTCACCGCCTTATCCTTGAGGGAGGGGGCACTGCCACGCTCCTCCTCTGCCTTAGAGCTCGACCGGGGCCTCTCCAGGAGCTTCGCCGGGTGCTCGGCCTTCCTCTTACCCGACCCAGAGCGTTGGCTCGTGGTTGATGGTGCCGGGGAGGGTGCGCCCTGCCTGACGCCCGTAGAGCCCGACCGTTCGGCGCTCCCGGTGCCAGCGGACTCGCGGTGCTTAGCCTTATGTTGGGCCCCCGTCGCCGGGGCGCCCTCAAAGGTCTTAGAAGACCGCTCGGATTTCTTCTTCTCGCCAGACGGGCTCTTACCCTCCAGCCAGTTGGCGAGACGTTGATGGCGGTCCTTCATGGTCCGTTCCGACATGTTGCCGCAAAACGCACAGTCCTTCTCCACGTGCGTCTTGTCCTCATGAAGGAAGTAAAGGCAGAAAGAGTGTTCGTCCTCAAAGACGTTCTGCAGCTGGCATCCAGGGCAGACCCTGAACAGCTTTCCGGGCGTCGAGCTTCCCTTCTCCTGGGCCATCTCCGAGACCGGGCCTGAGAAGCTTCTGGAGTCCTCCGAAGTGTAGCTCGACGAATCTTCACCCTTGAGGGGCACAGACGAATCCGACACGGGTCCCCGTTGATCGGATGTAGGATCGGTGGAGCTTGAGGCTCTTTTGACCGAAAGAATCGAAGTTTTTTGTGAAAAAAGCGCGAAAAATAGCACTAACGCTCGAGAGCACTAGCACGAGGATCCCAACACATGAACGTGCGGTAAAAATCTGAAGATGGCTGCCAGAGGCGGTGCTTAGGTAGAGGGCAGTCATTGGCTGTGGTCAGTATGACGCAGAGACCAGTGATTGGTTATTACTACGAAAGACATCAGAAACGAAACTGATACTGGTTTTTTCTTTACCGAGGATTCCCAGCCTGACGGGGAATATTCATGAGCATGTGAATCCATGCCAGACCCCATGCTGGAGAAAGACTTGGCCGTCAGAGCTATTATTCTTCCTGTCCAGCTCAGTCGGTGCTGGAGTGAAAGAGGTCAGTGCCCTAGAAGGGCATGTCTAGAATACGTTCCTGGACATCCGGGTTGAACTTGGTTGCCCGGAACCAGGCCATCCTTCTCATGTCCTTGGCAATACAGATGGCACGTTCAGAGGTATCAATGTGTGCCAGAGTGGACTCCATGATATCCTGAGCCATGAGCTTGGCTTCGGCTAGCCCCGCCTTGAAACATGATTGGCTGTGTGTGGGGAGTTCCGTGAGGAAGTCGTCAATTTCCCGCCATAATCTTTGTTTAGCGGCTGCCAGCATGGTGTCTGCGTTGGCCTGTCGCAGGTGCAAGGAAGCGTTGGAATACAGCTTCTTACCGTAAGCCTCCAAGGTTTTCTACTCCTTGCCTAACAGCGCCGTCGATGACAGACAACTGAGGCTTGGAGTACAGTGATGCCGCAGCGATCACCGAGGAGTGTGGCCGAGGGTGGAAGGAGAGCAACAGTGTATCCCACCTCCATCTGCCTGTACTTTGGCTCCAGGCAGCGGATGACTGGCTGGACAGTGTGATGTTTGAGCCACCCCTTCTTGACAAGGGATACCACGTCGGTCTGCAGTCGAATCCCCGTTCAGGCAGAAAAACGCATCGTGAGGACTTCAGCGAGGACGCCCTCCGACGGTTGTACAACCTGGGGCTGTGGGAGGCCCAGGAATTACGCCAGGCCTGAGATACGTTTGTGGAAGGCCCTGACCGATGATGGCATGTCAGGATCCTCCTCCTCATCAATATCCTGAGGGTCTGGGGCATCCTGTGGAGGAGTATCTGGAGCCGGAGGCTGGGGCATGGGGACCACCGCAGAGGCTGAGGAAGAGGCTGGTATGGAACCGCCTGTGGAGTAGGCTGAGGAGCCAGGGGAGGTGGCTGCGCTGGGGCAAGAGGCATTGACTGAGGCGTCTTGTGCCGCTAGCATAGCGGGAAGGACTTTCCTGACTGCGTCCATGATGCTAGCCCCCATATCTGGAGACTTCATGAGGCCGAGGAACCTCTCAAAGATCTGGTCCTCGCTGGCCGAAGGAGGCGGCGGCGGCAGAGGGCACTAATGGGGTAGCTAGAAGCATCTGAGGCCGCTGCCGATCCTGTACATATGGATGCAAGAGAAAACAGCCTTGCGCACAAGAAGGGTAGGCCGCATACCTGGTTGATGCCAGTCCCACCTCGATATTTGTTCTTCGCTGAAGTCCTGCAGAGGCGTCGAAGGGGTGTCCTTTTCTGGCATGTCAGCCTTTTTGTTGAACTGGCTACCACTTGGCTGCGACGTGTTGCTCGACTCAGTGGTGCTAGCCTCTGCCAAGCCGCTTATGTGAGCGGCGTGCAACTTACCCTGCTCCTTGGGCCTGTGCCCAGTAGGTGTATCCAGCTAGACCCAGGGGTCGTTATAGCTGCGTTCAGGCACCCACCCGGATGTGCTGCCGGTAACAGGGCGTAGCCCCTCCGTCATGATGCTGGTACAAGGGCTGAGCCCCCACTGGCGCAACCCCGGTAATAGAGCCTAGCGGCCTCTCAACCTTGTCAGCCGTGATCTGGGCCAAGGCAACATAGGCAGAGGGCATGGGGGTCTGAAGTCAGAATGGGCCCGTTGCAGGATGAGCACCTGCTGAACTCTGTCGAAGTCTGCGCTGGGGAGGAGCTGTGGCGTCTGAGGACCGAGGACCTATTGAAAGAAGGCAAACGAAGAGAGGAAGAACCCGTGCCTGGAATTACAAGCCGAAGCCAAACCCAGGAGCGCTGGTGAATTCGGCCCGTTCACGTCGACGTGGAAAAGGGGACCGAGGTGTGGCGCCGGAGGGCAGAGTCACGGCAGCGCCTCTGCGCACCTCTAAATTTGGAGGGGAAGGAACAAGTTACTTACCTGTAACTGTTGTTCTCCAGCATGGGTCTGGCATGGATTCACATGCTCATGAATATTCCCCGTCAGGCTGGGAATCCTCAGTAAAGAAAAAATCAGTATCAGTTTCGTATCTGATCTGTCTTTCGTAGTAGTAACCAATCACTGATCTCTGCGTCATACTGACCACAGCCAATGACTGCCCTCTACCTAAGCCCCGCCTCTGGCAGCCATCTTCAGATTTTTACCGCACAATCAAGTGTTGGGAGTCCTTGTGCTTAGCTCTTGAGCTTTTACTGCGTGTTTCGCGCTTTTTCAGGTGAATTTTCACTTTTTTTTGGTTAATAGAGCCTCAAGCCCCACCGTTTCTACTCCCTTCTACGGCTACCCGTTGCAGGATTTTCCTACGCCCCTCAAGGGTGAAGATTTCGTCGAATCAACTTCTTGGAGGATTCCAGAAGATTTGCGGCCTACTTCGAGATGGCCCAGGATGAGAGTTCGTCGCCCGGACCCAAGCTGTTTCGCAGCTGCCCTGGATGCGGGCTGCAGAATGTGTTTAAGGAAGACGAACATTCGCGATGCCTCTACTGTCTTCATGGGGACAAGACTCATGTAGAGAAGGACTGCCAGTTCTGCAAGAACTTGTCGGAGCGGACCATGAGGGACCGTCGATCCCGTCTCGCAAACTGGTTGGAGAAGGGCTCGACGGGTGAGAAGAAGAAAGGGTCCGAGCAGGCTTCTAAGTCCTGTGCGGGCGCCCCGGCGAGGGGGGCCCAACACCAGGCCAAGCGCCGCGAGTCCGCTTGCTCCGGGAGCGCCGAAAGGTCGGGCTCTTTGGTCGCCAGGCAGGGCGCACCTTCCCCGGCTCCATCAACCACGAGCCAACGCTCCGGTTCCGGGAAGAGAAAGTCCGAGACACCGGGTAAGCTTCGGGAGAAACCCCGTCCGATCTCGGAAAAGGGGGAGCGAGGCGTCGCCCCTCCCCCGAAGGAGAGGGCCCGAGACGCACCTAAGGTGGAGAAGGCCCCTACCCAGCAGGCGAAGGCCTCTATCGAGGCTATCTCGGCGACTCTTGCCAAGCCGGCAGTGACACCGCCAGCGGAGACTGCCTCCGGGACTAGAGTTTCCCTACCGCCGAGGAGGGAAACCTCTTTTCAGCCCATCGTCGTGGTCGCCATGATGGAAGAAGCGAGGGGGGGCACGGTGCCCTCCTCGAGCTCGGAGTCAGCCTCGGAGGAGGAACTGACCGAGGCCATTGTTAGGGAGAATTCTCTGTTTAGGCTGAATTTCCCTACCTAGTGAGTCCCCCAGCAGCTTTGCTGGATTTCTGGGGTTTAATTTTTTTTCTCCTGCCAAGAGTGAGACTCTTTTACCCTCACTCTTGGACATGTTGAAGTGTGTTTTCTTGGTTAAACCTTGTGTTGAATGGGCTATGGGGTCTTTTACTCCATAGGGCCTCATGTATTTTTGTGATGTGGGTCACACAGCACCCTCTGTGCCGTGACCCAGGGGTGTCCTAGGGACTCCCCAACATAGACTCCATACCCTGGGACTGACTACTGTCTCCCAGGGCATGTAAAGTCACCAAAGACTTTGCTAGTCTTGAATCCTGAACAGAACCAGTACAAACCATCATATTGTGGACGTACTGGCTGGGGCAATTCGATTGCCCCAGGGTCTGTTAGTCGAGGGGGCACGTCTCCGTCCCCCCTGATCGAGTTTTGGCTGGTGGCAGTGGAAACTACTTTTTATATTCGACCGCGAATATTTCCCTATGGGATTTCCCATTGTTTTAGGCTAACACATTTAATTATTTATTTACGGTAGCCTTAAACATACCGCCGGTTTATATATTTATTTTTATAACTCCGGTTGGGACTTTTTGCCAAAACTTGATTCTAAAATGGCGTTGGTGTTCGCCTCTGTAACTCTGACCCAAAGTGGAGCCCTTTGTTCCACTTTTGGCGGGCTTCTCCACAGAAGCCCTCCAAAGTGGTGCCACTCTGTCTGGGATACTTAGGAGGGGTGGAGGGGGATTTAGGCACCCTGGACTGAGTTACCTTGGTAACTCAAGTCGCGCTCCGTCCTGATTGGCCCAAGTGGTGAGCCGCCCGGCTCACCACTTAGCATGTTTGAGTGACAGCTAGGCTGGGTGAATGGGGGCTTGCTGCATAAAAGCAGGGCTTTGGGGACTGGGACTTCAGAAGTCGCCACAGGACCAAGAATCCGACGAGGGAAGAGCTGAGCCGACCTGCTTCGACGACACCACCCGGTGGAGCCCTGCTGAACCGTCTCACCACTTTTTCCCGACGACCGAGGAGAACTCTTAACGGAGTGGCTCCTTCCCTTAACTGGTGGGGACAACCAGTTTTCGCCTTCTTTCCGTTCTTTGAGGTATCTCGTGGCCGCCTTGCCTGTGCCAAGCACCCCGGCATCCGGAATACCACACTTTACCCCCATACCGCGAAAGTCGGTACCAACCCTTTAACCGGAGGACTCCGCGGCTGGTTTCTTCCCGGGCAGTGCTACGACCTTTCTCTTCTGCTCTTCAGCGAGAGATTCTTCTCCCCTGACCGACGTCGAGCCTTGCTGTCGCTGCCTGGAACAACTGCCCCCGCTGGAGGATCCTTTCCGCTTAAGGTACTGTGTTCCGCCTGGCTTCCCTTGCCACCGACTGTACGGGGTAGATTTAGTCCCCGGCTTTCGAACCTGGGAGTGCCTGGGACACTTTGGCTAAACTTTCTGAGCCACTCTAAACTCTTTTTTTGACTCTTTGCAAGACTTTGAATCTCTAACTAACAGTGTGATCTTGGGCACATTTTCGCTCCGGCTACTCTAAGAGTGGGCCCTGCCTAGTGACTTTTGCTCACCTGTGACTTTGTGCTTCTTTGAGCCTATTGCAAGTGTTCTGGACCTTAGAGTGGTGTGTTTAACCCATTTCTGCTTTTTCTCTCCCTTTCTTGGAAACTACTAGAGTGTCATCTAACGTTAAGCACTCACCTCTGTTTTAATTAAGTGGTGTTAACCTAGAGTTGTCTAGATAGGAGAAAGGATTGAATCTACTTTCATTATAACTGTGTTTGAAGTGTTTACTATATTTTGCTAGAGTGTTTTTAACTTATGTGTATTTTAAATAAATAACTATATACTTTTGAAACCAAGCTCTGGTCAGTGTTTGCTTGTGCTATTGTGTTTTGGTACATATTGTGTATACTTTACATACTGCCTAACTCTTCTTGAGAGAGGTCTGACTGCTCAGCCACAGCTACCAGGTAAATCTGGGTGGTACAGACTGCTACCAAAGGGGTTTACTGCTCTACCTGTAGTCTTAAATCTTTTGCAGTGTTCCCCAAGGGAACTGCACAGGTTTCTGCCTAACACTGGTGTACAGCGGTGGGATTTGTATTGAGTATACATTTTATTGTGCTTTAGATACCTTAGTGCAACTAACCACAAAGCTTAGCATTGAAAAAGTAAAACCTCTAACATGTCAGTTATAGAAAGCTATAGTCAAGAGTCCCTTGCAGCCAAAACTGCTGATTGTTTAAGAGTGCTCTGTAAACATAAGGATCTCCTGACTAAGGGCAAGAAAATGGAGCTGATTGAAAGATTGTTAGCTAACCAAAGTCTGGGTGATGGTTCAGAGGAGCCTACCACTCCAGCAACTGTAGATGACAGTATTGAAGTTAACATGGAGCAAAATGTTGATGATTCTGAGGAAGAGTCAGAAGAGGAGGGTGAGGCTGTTGTAACTGTCCCCCCTAGGCCTCTGCCTGCTCTACCTGCTGTACCTACTGGACCTTTACCAGGTCCCACATTTAGTCCTCAGTACTTTGAACTGGAGAAAATGAAGCTAGAATTGGAGTATAAGAAACTTAATGCTCAAACTGACAAAGAACTAAGGCTAAGGGAAATGGAGCTCAAGTATGACTTAGAAATGAAGAAATTATCTGTTGAGAATGTTTCTCTCTCTGGCTCCTCTAGAAGTTCCAGTCCTAAAAGACCCCGGATGCCTAAAGAATTGGTTGGTATGTATGAGCCTAAGTTGGATGTGTTGGATTGGTTGTCTCTGTTTGAATATAATCATGGGCTCCAGAACATCACAGGAAATGACTTACTCACCTGGTTGTTCTCTAGGCTTCCCCCTGTTGCAACTGATGTGGTAATGGAGATGGGGGAGGAGGATAGGAAGGACTATGAATGTGTGAAACTAGCTTTGATAGCTAGGTTTGGGAAGACCCCTTCCCAGTATCTTAAGAGGTTTAGGAGCCTCAAAAAGCATGATGGTACCCCTTGGGCTACCTGGGTGAATGAATGTTTGAAAAACTTAGAGGGATGGATTAAGGGTTACAAGGTGAACACTTATGAAGGTATGAAGAATTTGTTTATGTTGGAGACTATTTATGATGCCTGCTCTCCTGAGCTCAGACAACACTTGGCTGATTCCAGGGAATTAGATTCCCGGAAACTAGCTAAGGCTGCTGACTTGTGGGTTGCCAACAGGGCCACTCACAAGGATTCTGGGGTAACTCAGAAGAAGGATGGGGAAAAACAGTCTAAGAAGGACTCCAAAGAGAATTCTAATACTACAAATTCCAAAGAGGGCCCCAAACAAAACTATAAGGGTAAGCCACAAGGGAAACCAAATCAGGCTAGTGTACCTTCTGGTCCCAGACCAGAAGGAGGTCAGAACAAGCCTCCATTCCAGCGAGCCTTTGGCTCATGCTTTGTTTGTAAGGCTACTGACCATGTGAAAGGAGATCCCAGATGTAAGGGTAAACCTTCAGGGGTCCAGCTTGCCTCCTTAGCCTTCGCTCCAGAAGAGGAAGTACATATGGCAAGTGGAAACTTTCTATTACTAGCTGATGAACCCACTGGAGTCTCAGCTAGTGTTTCTTTAGTCTCTCTGGGGTTGTGGGAGCAACAGAATTTAGATGTCTATAACTCTATCCCAGATAATACTAAAGAGTATTATAAGGACAGTGTCCAGGTGAATGGTCAGGAGACTCCTGCCATTAGGGACACTGGAGCCAGCATAACTGTGGTGGATGAATCATTTTTCAAGGCAGAGGATGTTGCTAAGGCACCCAAATGCCTCACCAAGTTAGCTGGTGGGCCTGTGCAGATGTGTCCCCAGTTACCAGTTCTCATCCAATGTAATGATATGGCTGTAAAAATACCTGTCAGTGTACAATGTGAAGTGCCAGGTAGGGTTCTGTTGGGTAATGACCTCAAAGCTCTTGGAGTTGTATCTCATACCCCCAGACCTCCTAGCAAAAGGTTCCAGGAACTCACAAAACCTGCAAGGGAGAAAACCCTGAGAGGGTTATCTCAGGAGATGATGACAGAAATCACTCCTCTACCACTGGAGCAACTTACTGCAGTAACTACCAGATCAGGAGCAAAGGGGCAACCCAAGACTCCTAGGAAAAAGCCAGCAGCAAGCACTCCAGTGCTTCCAACAAGGACTTCCCCTAGGTTGTCCAAAGTTACACCTGTAACTCCCCCTCCAGCTGAGGCTGAGAGGGAGGTACAACCCTGTGTGGTTGAGCTAGACTCTGAGGAAGAGCTAGAAGGAGGCCCCAACCTTATTGGAGATTTGGACCCTGAGGACCATCCTGAACTGCAGTCTTTACTGGCAGAAGGTGGGCCTAGCAGGGCAGCTTTTCGTAAGGGGCAAAGAGAATGTCCAACTCTGGAAGGTCTCCGCCACCAGGCAGCTTCTCAAGCTGATGGGCAAGAGCCTGGGAAGTATAGGTTGCACTGGGAAGATGGCCTCTTCTACAGTGAACCCACTGAGTCTGAACCTGGAGACTACAAACGCCTTGTAGTCCCACAAGAAAACAGACAACAGTTCTTACAACTAGCCCATGAGATACCTTTGGCTGGCCACTTGAGTTTCAAGAAGACCAAGGAAAGGCTCTCACTCTACTTTTATTGGCCAAAGATGGGGGCTGAAGTAGATAGATATTGTAAGAGCTGCCATACCTGCCAGACTTCTGGTAAGGTTGGTTCCAAGAATGTGGCACCTTTAGTGCCTCTCCCAGTTGTGGGAGTCCCATTTGAGAGGGTAGGGATTGACATTGTTGGTCCCCTTGATCCTCCAACCTCCTCAGGCAACAGGTTTATCCTTGTTGTAGTAGACCATGCTACTAGATACCCTGAGGCCATTCCTATGAGGACTGTTACAGCTCCGGCTGTGGCTAAGGCCCTCCTTGGTATTTTTACCAGGGTTGGGTTTCCTAAGGAGGTAATCTCTGACAGGGGGTCAAACTTTATGTCCCACTACATGAAGGCCATGTGGAAAACCTGTGGAGTTACCTACAAGTTCTCAACCGCCTACCACCCTCAGACAAACGGGTTGGTTGAAAGGTTTAACAGAACCATGAAGAGCATGATAGGTGCTTTGGAAGAACCCCTTAAGAAAAAGTGGGACCTTCTACTGCCATGCCTTCTCTTTGCTTATAGAGAAGTCCCTCAGGAGGGAGTAGGTTATTCTCCCTTTGAGCTTCTCTATGGCCATCCAGTCAGAGGTCCATTGGCCCTGATTAAGGAGGGGTTGGAAGGTGCTCCTCCCCTCAAGCCAGTCAGAGTGACTGACTATGTGATAGGTCTCCGGAGGAGAATGTCACACATGATGGCAGAAGCAAGTGACAACTTGAAAGCTGGTCAAGCCCTGGTCAAACATTGGCACGACCAGAAGGCTAACATGGTTGAGTTTACTCAAGACCAGCTAGTTCTAGTTATGCTCCCAACAAGGCAGAGGGCCTTGCAAGACAAATGGATGGGACCCTTCAAGGTTGTGGGAAAACTTGGAGAGGTCAACTATCTGGTGGATCTGGGCAGACCCAGGGAAGCTCCTAGAGTCTTCCACACCAACCGACTAAAAGCATACATCTCCAGACCTGATGTAGGAGCCTTGCTTCTAGCTTCAGCTGCAGAGGAGGAAGAGAGTGAATCTCTCCCTGATCTCCTCAGAGGTGTACCTTTAGATGAAAAAGTTGAAGGAGTCAATCTCTCTTCAGACCTGACACCTGAGCAACAAGAGGAGTGCAAATCTATGTTAAATCAGTTTGCCTCCCTGTTCTCACTGTCACCAGGCTTGACCCCTTGGGGCCAGCATGAGATACTCACTGGTGACTGTCTGCCAGTCAAAAGCAGAGGATACAGAATGTCAGAACATATCAGAGCCCACATCAAAGGAGAGGTCAAGAAGATGCTTGATCTCGGGGTAATAGAGCCCTCTACTAGTCCATGGTCTAGCCCAGTGGTGTTAGTACCAAAGGCAGGATCCAAAGACTTGAGATTCTGTGTGGACTATAGAGCTCTAAATGCAGTCACCAAGACTGATGCCCACCCTTTGCCCAGGACAGATGAGTTGGTGGATAAACTTGGTGCAGCCAAGTACCTCAGCACATTTGACCTGACGTCAGGCTATTGGCAAATAGCCCTGACAGACCATGCCAAGGAGAAAACTGCATTTTCGACCCCAGTTGGCTTGTACCAGTTTAAGGTCATGCCTTTTGGACTAAAAAATGCACCTGCCACGTTCCAAAGGATGGTGAACCAAGTTCTGGCTGGGATGGAAGATTTCTGCATGGCATACTTGGATGACATTGCAGTCTTCAGCCACTCCTGGGAAGAACATGTGAACCACCTAGGACATGTGTTGCAGGCTCTGGAACAGGCCCATTTGACAATCAAAGCCAGTAAGTGCCAGATTGGTCAAAGTAAAGTGGTCTACCTTGGACATGAGGTAGGAGGTGGAGAAATAAGGCCTTTGCCCAGCAAGATTGAAGCTGTGCAAAATTGGACAACACCAACTACTCAAACCCAAGTGAGAGCTTTTTTAGGCCTCACTGGATATTACAGGAATTTCATTGAGAACTATGGGACCATAGCTTCTCCACTGAATGTAATCTCCTCTCCCAAATTCCCTAAAAAGGTAAAATGGAATGAGGAGTGCAATCAGGCCTTTGAAAAACTGAAGAGAGCTCTTTGCCAAGCTCCAGTATTGAGAGCTCCTGACTACCACCAACCTTTCATTGTACAAACTGATGCTTCCAATGTAGGTATAGGTGCAGTTCTAAGCCAACTGGATGAGAAGGGTAGGGAGCACCCCATTTGCTTCATCAGTAGGAAACTGAAGGATCCTGAGACAAGGTGGGCAACTATCGAAAGAGAATGCTTTGCTATTGTGTGGGCACTGAAGAAGTTTAGGCCATACTTGTATGGTTCTACTTTTGTTATTCAGACTGACCACCAACCCTTGAGATGGTTAATGCAAATGAAAGGGGAAAATCCAAAACTATTGAGATGGTCAATCTGCCTGCAAGGGTTTGATTTCACCATTGAGCACAGGTCAGGGTGTCACCATCAAAATGCTGATGGACTCTCTAGGATGTATATCATCGACTAGAGGTATGAGGTTCATCCAGGAGTGGATTAAATCCTCCTGTCCCTTAGTCTGGGGGGGGCGAGTGTTAGGGAGAATTCTCTGTTTAGGCTGAATTTCCCTACCTAGTGAGTCCCCCAGCAGCTTTGCTGGATTTCTGGGGTTTAATTTTTTTTCTCCTGCCAAGAGTGAGACTCTTTTACCCTCACTCTTGGACATGTTGAAGTGTGTTTTCTTGGTTAAACCTTGTGTTGAATGGGCTATGGGGTCTTTTACTCCATAGGGCCTCATGTATTTTTGTGATGTGGGTCACACAGCACCCTCTGTGCCGTGACCCAGGGGTGTCCTAGGGACTCCCCAACATAGACTCCATACCCTGGGACTGACTACTGTCTCCCAGGGCATGTAAAGTCACCAAAGACTTTGCTAGTCTTGAATCCTGAACAGAACCAGTACAAACCATCATATTGTGGACGTACTGGCTGGGGCAATTCGATTGCCCCAGGGTCTGTTAGTCGAGGGGGCACGTCTCCGTCCCCCCTGATCGAGTTTTGGCTGGTGGCAGTGGAAACTACTTTTTATATTCGACCGCGAATATTTCCCTATGGGATTTCCCATTGTTTTAGGCTAACACATTTAATTATTTATTTACGGTAGCCTTAAACATACCGCCGGTTTATATATTTATTTTTATAACTCCGGTTGGGACTTTTTGCCAAAACTTGATTCTAAAATGGCGTTGGTGTTCGCCTCTGTAACTCTGACCCAAAGTGGAGCCCTTTGTTCCACTTTTGGCGGGCTTCTCCACAGAAGCCCTCCAAAGTGGTGCCACTCTGTCTGGGATACTTAGGAGGGGTGGAGGGGGATTTAGGCACCCTGGACTGAGTTACCTTGGTAACTCAAGTCGCGCTCCGTCCTGATTGGCCCAAGTGGTGAGCCGCCCGGCTCACCACTTAGCATGTTTGAGTGACAGCTAGGCTGGGTGAATGGGGGCTTGCTGCATAAAAGCAGGGCTTTGGGGACTGGGACTTCAGAAGTCGCCACAGGACCAAGAATCCGACGAGGGAAGAGCTGAGCCGACCTGCTTCGACGACACCACCCGGTGGAGCCCTGCTGAACCGTCTCACCACTTTTTCCCGACGACCGAGGAGAACTCTTAACGGAGTGGCTCCTTCCCTTAACTGGTGGGGACAACCAGTTTTCGCCTTCTTTCCGTTCTTTGAGGTATCTCGTGGCCGCCTTGCCTGTGCCAAGCACCCCGGCATCCGGAATACCACACTTTACCCCCATACCGCGAAAGTCGGTACCAACCCTTTAACCGGAGGACTCCGCGGCTGGTTTCTTCCCGGGCAGTGCTACGACCTTTCTCTTCTGCTCTTCAGCGAGAGATTCTTCTCCCCTGACCGACGTCGAGCCTTGCTGTCGCTGCCTGGAACAACTGCCCCCGCTGGAGGATCCTTTCCGCTTAAGGTACTGTGTTCCGCCTGGCTTCCCTTGCCACCGACTGTACGGGGTAGATTTAGTCCCCGGCTTTCGAACCTGGGAGTGCCTGGGACACTTTGGCTAAACTTTCTGAGCCACTCTAAACTCTTTTTTTGACTCTTTGCAAGACTTTGAATCTCTAACTAACAGTGTGATCTTGGGCACATTTTCGCTCCGGCTACTCTAAGAGTGGGCCCTGCCTAGTGACTTTTGCTCACCTGTGACTTTGTGCTTCTTTGAGCCTATTGCAAGTGTTCTGGACCTTAGAGTGGTGTGTTTAACCCATTTCTGCTTTTTCTCTCCCTTTCTTGGAAACTACTAGAGTGTCATCTAACGTTAAGCACTCACCTCTGTTTTAATTAAGTGGTGTTAACCTAGAGTTGTCTAGATAGGAGAAAGGATTGAATCTACTTTCATTATAACTGTGTTTGAAGTGTTTACTATATTTTGCTAGAGTGTTTTTAACTTATGTGTATTTTAAATAAATAACTATATACTTTTGAAACCAAGCTCTGGTCAGTGTTTGCTTGTGCTATTGTGTTTTGGTACATATTGTGTATACTTTACATACTGCCTAACTCTTCTTGAGAGAGGTCTGACTGCTCAGCCACAGCTACCAGGTAAATCTGGGTGGTACAGACTGCTACCAAAGGGGTTTACTGCTCTACCTGTAGTCTTAAATCTTTTGCAGTGTTCCCCAAGGGAACTGCACAGGTTTCTGCCTAACAGCCATGAGGAACCTCGAAGTCCAACAGGCGACTTTCGAGAAGGTTCGATCCCGTCAGGAAGATCCTCGGGAGATAACCGAGGAAGACGACGATGGTGAGGAAGAGCGGCCTTCCCTTCCGGCGCAGCTGGATCCTAGGCCTCAGGATGGCTCTGCGGCCATTTTGTCTGCCATCCAGTCCTTATGCTCTGAGATGAAAACGAGATTCCCGCGGCCCAGGCCGGAGGACCCGCAACCTGGCCCGTCGGGAAGTCCTCAGAACAAACGACGGTGGACCCAACCCCTCTCCTCCTCTCGCCCCCGTAAGGCCTACAGCTCCCTCCTCGTCCTCCCACGAGTCGGGAGATGACGGTGTGTTGGGCTCGAGGACGGGTTCTGAGGGCGACGGAACAGGTCTCCCGTCTCCCGTCGCACGGGCCTCGCAGCCCGACGAGATTGGCTCATTCCACGCCATGATCACCAGGGCGTCCGAATTGTTCCAGCTCTGCCCGGAGGAGCAGAAAAAGGAAGGTTTCCTCTATCAGCGCCGAGAGGCCAAGAGGAAGATGGTCATCGCGGTGCCCCTAATCGATGACATCTGGGAGGAGGGCCCGTCGGTTCTCAAAAACCCCTCTACGGCACCAGCCAAACGGGACCGGTACGAGAAGTACCGGGTCCCCGAAACCGCTCCCCTGTGCCTCAGGGCCCAGCCAACGCCAGACTGTCGTCTCGGCGGCGGCAAATAAGAAAGCGGCGGGGTCAGGAGCCTCGACATCGAATTCCCCGCCGGACGGCGAGGGAAAGAAGTTGGACGCCATGGGACGGCTGGTCATTTCGTCGGCGGCGACGATCAAAGCAGCCAACGCCCTGGCGATCGTGGCCCGTTACGACAGGGAGCTCTGGTTTAAGCTGGCCCCCATATTGGACTTCCTGCCGGACGACAAGCGGTCCGAGGCCCTGGAAATACTGCAAGAGGGCGAGGTGGCATCGGACCACGCCATAACGGTGGCAACCGATATTGCCGATACCGGGTTCCGCCAGCTGGGCAACCGTGTTTGCCTACGACGACGGGGTTGGCTCCGGGCGACCGACTTCCGTCAGGACGTCCAGACCAGGGTGTTGGACATGCCGTTCGACGGCAGCAACTTGTTTGGGAAGGCGGTGGACAAATCCCTCCAAGCCATAAAAACGGACACGGAGACGGCCTGCGCCCTAGGAGCCCTTCAGCAACGACTGCCCTTTCGGAGCTCCGGAGGCAGACGGGGTGCCTCCAAGGGATCCAGCGGTGGCTCGTCGTCCTACCGCCAGGCGGCACGCTCCTCGTCTCAGGAGGCCTACAGGTGTCGCGGCAAGCAGGGAGCGCCTCGCCGCCATCGGCAAGGTGGCCAGAGCGGCAAGGCCTCCACCTCCAAGCAGGACTGAACCGGCCGTGGTCTCGGGCCCCCACCGAAGCACCCCGGTGGGAGGCCGGCTGACGAATTTCGTCGGCGTGTGGAAGTCCATCTCCACCGACCGTTTGGTGCTGGATACCCTGGCAAGAGGACACTATCGAATTCCTGAAGAAGTGCCCTCACGTTCCACCTGTGCCCAGGAAGGAAAATCACGTCCCACAACTGCTGTTGGAAGTACGGGCGATGCTCAGGAAAGGCGCCATCGAGCTTGTCCCGAAGAGGCTCCGGGGTTTACTCAAGGTACTTCGTCAGGAAAAAGACGGGCGGCTGGCGCCCCATCGTGGACCTTCGTCGTTTGAACAAATACATCAGATCACAAAAGTTCAGGATGGTCACCCTCCAGCACGTACTGGCACAGCTGGAGGAAGGCGACTTTCTATCGTCGTTGGACCTGGAGGATGCTTACTTCCACGTTCCCATCCTCAAAGGTCACCGAAAGTTCCTCAGGTTCGTCGTCCAGGACGCCACTACCAATTCAGAGCACTGCCGTTCGGATTGAAGTCGGCCCCCAGGGTCTTTACCAAGTGCCTAGCACCAGTGGCAGCGTGGCTGCGCCTGCAGGGGATTCACGTCTACCCCTACCTGGACGACTGGCTCATCCACTCAAGGACGAGGGAACTCGCCGTCGAACACACCGTGAGGACCGTCCAGCTACTCACAGACCTGGGATTCGCCATAAACTACCCGAAGTCCCACCTGGTGCCGTCGCAGGTGGCCCTGTTTCTGGGAGCGAAGCTCGATACAGTGAGGCGCCTGGCGGCCCCGTCGGAAGAACGGACGAAGACCATTCTAGGCAAAGTGCAGCGCCTGCTAGCCACGGACGTGGCCAGGGTGAGGTCCATCAAGTCCCTCCTGGGGATGATGTCCTCTTGCATCTAACCGGTGCGCCTCTGCAGACTACGGATGCGCCCTCTTCAAGAATTTCTCGACGCCCGTTGGATGCAGGCGACGGGCACCTTCGAAGACAGGGTCCACCTCAACGAGGTGTTCCGGCGGGCGATTCAGTGGTGGGGCGTTCGAGCGCACCTCACGGCGGGCAAGGACTTTCAGACGCCGGCGTACCAGGAGACGGTGACGACGGACGCCTCCCTGGAAGGTTGGGGCGCCCACACCGGAGATCTTCACGCAAGAGGCCTCTGGCTCCTGCACATCAACGTCCTGGAACTCCGAGCCGTTTTCTGGGCTCTCAAATCGTTCCTCCCGTCGCTCAAGGGCAAGGTGGTGCGGATCTTCACGGACAACACCACGACAATGTTTTACATACGGAAGCAGGGAGGCACCAGATCCCCAGCCCTATTCAAGGAGGCACAGGATCTGTGGCACTGGGCGGTCGCCCAGGGGATGTTCCTGGTTCCCTTCCAGCTGGCAGGAGAAAGCAACACCATCGCCGACTCGCTCAGCAGGGAGCTCCGCGCGTGTCATGAGTGGGAACTGTGCCAGGATCAGGTGAATCAACTCTTCCAACGATGGGGCAAACCCCAAATCGACCAGTTTGCAACAGCGACTAACTCGAAGTGCAAGAGGTTCGCCAGCAGGTTTCCCCAGCCGAGAAGCATGGGCGATGCGTTCTCGTTCCCCTGGGACGGCCTATACCTGTATGCGTTCCCTCCGTTGCCGTTGCTGCTTCGACTCATCAACCAGCTCAAGAGGTCCCGGTGCAGGATGATCCTCGTCGCACCGGCGTGGCCGAGGCAGATCTGGTTCCCGTACCTTCTGGACTTGTCAACGTCCCCTCCCATCAAGCTGTCGGCGGACGCGGACCTTCTCTGCAGAGAAGGAGGCGCCATCTTCCACCACGACCCGGCGTCGCTGAACCTGCAGGCTTGGCTCCTGCAGCGCTAGAGTTTGGAGGCTACGATATACCGGCCGATTACAGAGGTTCTTTCAAAGGCCAGGGCGTCCTCGACTCTCAAATGCTACGGTCATAAGTGGAAGAGGTTCTCTATCTGGTGCCGAGCACAGAAGATCAACCCCCTACGGATTACGGCCCCTCAAGTGCTGCCGTACCTGCTTTCGCTGGCGAAGGCTGGGCTAGACCATGCCTCCATTAAGATTCATCTGGCGGCGATCTCCAGATATACCAGAATCACAGGACGGACGTCCCTGTGGTCCCATCGACTGGTAAAAGAGTTTATGAAAGGACTGTTCCGGTCGTTCCCGCCGGTGAAGGCCCCGGCGTGGGAACTTAACGTGGTGCTGACCAGGCTCATGGGGCCCCCATTCGAGCCGATGCACTCCGCACCGATGAAGTTTGTGTCGTGGAAGACTGCGTTCCTGGTGGCCATTACCTCCGCACGACGAGTGGGAGAGATCCAGGCCCTATCCTGCAAGGCACCGTACTTTCCATGCCTCGAGGGTGGTGCTTAGGACGCACCCCTCCTTTATGCCCAGGGTGCCGTCGGACTTCCATCTTAACGAACCCTTGGTGTTGCCTGTGTTCTTCCCGTCTCCTTCGTCGCCGGCCGAGAGGACTTTGCACTCGCTGGATGTGGCTAGAGCGCTGAAGTTCTACGTGGGCCGCACAAATAGTTTCCGGAGGACATCACAGCTGTTCGTGAACTTTTGACCTGTGAATCAAGGGAAGGCTCTCTCGAAGTCTTCTATTTCCAGATGGCTCTCCGGCTGCATCATGCACCGTCACCGGTTGGCTAGCTGACCGTTGCCAGGCCGTCCGAGAGCCCATTCCACCAGAGCGATCGCAGCTACCACGGCGTTCCTTTCTGGTGTGCCCCTGCTGGACATATGCAGGGCTGCTACGTGGAGGTCGACGCACACCATCACGAAATTCTACTGCGTCGATCGGGATTCCAGGGAGGAGTCCAGGGTCGGCCAAGCAGTGCTGCGCAACCTGTTCGCCTGAGGTGAGCCTGGTGAGGAGGGCCCAGAACACTGCACGGAGCTCCAGGACGTTGATATGGAGGGACTTCGCATTCGGGAGCCAAAGGCCTCTCGCGTGCAGATTTTCGGTGTGCGCTCCCCACCCTTCCAGGGAGGCATCGGTGGTCACTGTCTCCTGGTGGTCTGGGGTCTGGAAGTCCATGCCCGCCGTCAGATGCGTGCGGTTGCCCCACCACAAGACCACTCGGCGGAAACTCTCGTCGAGTGTGAGCCTCTCCTCGAAGCTGCCCGTCGTTTGGATCCAGCGCGCGTCCAGGAACTCCTGCAACGGGCGCATCCGGAGCCTGCACATGGGAATGAGGTAGATGCAGGAAGACATCATTCCGAGGAGGGACTTGATGGACCTCACCTTGGCCGCGTCGGAAACCAACATCCGCTGTACCTTGCCCAGGATGGACCTGGTCCTTTCCTCCGACGGGGAGGCCAGAAGAGACACTGTCGAGCTTCGCTCCCAGAAACAGTGCGTTTTGCGCGGGTACCAGGTGAGACTTGGCGTAGTTCACGGAGAATCCCAGGTCCGTGAGAAGTCGGACGGTCCTTGCCGTGTGATCCACGGCGAGCTCCCTAGTCTTGGCTCGGATGAGCCAGTCGTCCAGGTAGGGGTAGACGTGGATCCCCTCGCGGCGCAGCTGCGCCGCCACCGGTGCAAGGCACTTGGTGAATACCCTGGGTGCCGACCGTAGTCCGAAGGGGAGGGCTTTGAACTGGTAGTGACGCCCTTGGACCACAAACCTGAGGAATTTTCGGTGCCCCTTTAGGATGGGAATATGGAAGTAGGCATCCTCCAAATCCAACGACGACAGGAAGTCTCCTTCCTCCAGCTGACCCAGGACGTGCTGGAGGGTGACCATCCGGAACTTTTGCGCCTTGATGAACTTGTTCAGACGTCGCAGGTCCAGGATGGGGCGCCATCCCCCCGTCTTCTTCTTCACGAGGAAGTATCTCGAGTAAACTCCGGAGCCCCGAAGCCTCTTTGGAACGAGTTCGATGGCGCCCTTCCTGAGCATCGCCTTTACCTCCAGGAGAAGTTGAGGGACGTGAAGTTCTTTCCTGGCCACGGGGGGGACGCGCGGACACCTTCTTTGAAACTCGAGCGCGTGGCCCCGGGCCAAGGCGTCCAGCACCCAACGGTCGGTGGAGATGGACTCCCACAAGCTGACGAAGCTCGCCAGCCGGCCTCCCACCGGGGTGCTTCGGTGGGGGCCCGACCCCACGGTCGGTTCAATCCTGCTTCGACGAGGCTTTGCCGCCTTGACCTCCTTGGCGACGACGGCGGGGTCCGCCAGACTTGCCTCGTCCTCTGTAGGCCTCCTGAGCCGACGAGCGGGCCGCTTGACGGTAGGTGGAGAAACCGCCGCCGGAACTTTTGGAGGCGCCCTTGCCTCCGCTGCTCCGAAAGGGCGTTCGTCGTTGTTGCAGAACTCCAAGGGCCCGGGCCGTCTCGGTGTCCGCTTTAATGGCCTGAAGGGACTCTGGTCTGAACGTCTTGACGGAAGTCCGTAGCCTTGAGCCATCCACGCCGCCTAAGGCAAACGCCGTTGCCCAACTGGCGGAACCCAGTGTCGGCGATGTCCGTCGCAACGGTAATGGCGTGGTCCGAAGCCACCTCACCTTCCTGCAGGATCTCCAGGGCCTCTGCCCTCTTGTCGTCCGGCAAGAAGTCCAGTAGGGGAGCCAGTTTGTACCAGAGCTCCCTGTCGTAGCGGGCCACGATAGCCAAGGCGTTGGCCGCTTTAATCGTTGTCGCCGCAGACGAGATGACTCTGCGTCCCATAGCGTCCAATTTCTTTCCCTCGCCGTCCGGTGGGGAAGTCGATGTGGAGGCCGCACCCCCCCCCCCCGCTTTTTTCCTGGCCGCCGGGGAGACGACGGAATCCGGGGTAGGCTGCGCCCGGAGGCACAGGGGGGCCGTGTCCGGGACCCGGTACTTCTTTTCGTACCGGTCTCTTCTAGCTGGCGTCGTGGAAGGGTTCTTGAGGAGGGTGAGGCCCTCATCCCAAATGTCGTCCAATAGAGGCACTGAGAGGACCGTCTTCCTCTTGGACTCGCGCCGCTGATAAAGGAAACCTTCCTCCTTCTCCTCAGGGCAGAGTTGGAAAAGCTCGGATGCCCTGGTGATCATGGAGTGGAACGATCCAATCTCGTCGGGCGGAGAAGCCCTGGTGGGAGGCGACGACGGTACATCCTCGTCGTATACCTCGTCCGTACCCATCGCTGCCGTGTCAGTCCCCGTATCATCCCCTCGGGTGGACGGGGAGGAGGGCTGGAAGGGGCGCGACGGCTGAAAAGGAGGCGGAGGGTGGATCCTTCTTTTCTTGGTAGGGGGAACACCAGAAGGTCCCGGTTCTGGGTCCCCCGACGGGAGAGGTTCCGTCGGCAACGGTAGTCTCGTCCTTATCTCTGAGCATAAGGACTGTATAGCCAACAAAATGGCCGCCGAGTTGCCTCGCGGCGCTGGCAGAGGGGAATCCGACGGGCGATCAGGGGCCCCGTCGGTACCCTCGACGATGTCGTCGTCACCTGCGTCGGGATCCATCCCGACGGGCCGGTCTTCTTCCACGCCGAGGCGGTGGCTTAAGACTTCGACCAGCTCCTCCTCCGAGGTTGAGGCCGAATCTACGACGACGCCCTGCCCCCCCTTTTTCTTCCCCACGGGGGATTTCACGGGGGTCCTATCGATGGGCACAAAAGAGGACTCCCTCCGAGGTGGCAGGGAGACTCTGAGCCCCGAGGTCGCCACCACTGGTGTAGCCTCCACAGGCTGAGCCAGGGCCGCCGCGACAGTATCGATAGAGGGCTTGGCCGGATGGATTAAGGCCTTCACCACCCTAGGTGCGCTCACCGCCTTATCCTTGAGGGGGGGGACACTGCCTCGCTCCCCCTCCGCCTTCGAGCTCGACCGGGGCCTCTCCAGGAGCTTCGCCGGGTGCTCGGCCTTCCTCTTACCCGACCCAGAGCGTTGGCTCGTGGTTGATGGTGCCGGGGAGGGTGCGCCCTGCCTGGCGCCCGTAGAGCCCGACCGTTCGCCGCTCTCGGTGCCAGCGGACTCGCGGTGCTTGGCCTTATGTTGGACCCCCGTCGCCGGGGCGTCCTCAAAGGTCTTAGAAGACCGCTCGGCTTTCTTCCTCTTCTTCTCGCCGGACGGGCTCTTCCCTTCCAGTCAGTTGGCGAGACGTTGATGGCGGTCCTTCATGGTCCGCTCCGACATGTTGCCGCAAAACGCACAGTCCTTCTCCACGTGCGTCTTGTCCTCATGTAGGCAGTAAAGACAAAAAGAGTGTTCGTCCTCCTTGAAGACGTTCTGCAGCTGGCATCCAGGGCAGACCCTGAACAGCTTTCCGGGCGTCGAGCTTCCCTTCTCCTGGGCCATGACCGGGCCTGAGAAACTTCTGGAGTCCTCCAAAAGCGTAGCTCGACGAAATCTTCACCCTTGAGGGGCGCAGACGAATCCGACACGGGTCCCCGTTGATCGGATGGAGAATAGGTGGAGCTTGAGGCTCTTTTGACCGAAAAAACGAAGTTTTTGAGAAAAAACGTGAAAAAAATAGCACTAACGCTCGAGAGCAATAGCACGAGGATCCCAACACATGAAGGTGCGGTAAAAATCTGAAGATGGCTGCCAGAGGCGGTGCTTAGGTAGAGGGCAGTCATTGGCTGTGGTCAGTATGACGCAGAGACCAGTGATTGGTTATTACTACGAAAGACTGATCAGAAACGAAACTGATACTGGTTTTTTCTTTACCGAGGATTTCCAGCCTGACGACGGGGAATATTCATGAGCATGTGAATCCATGCCAGACCCCATGCTGGAGAAGTAAAGTTATTGGTAACTTTACCCTTTTCTGGGGGACGGTAGTCGCCTCAGAAAGTGAGTCTGGGGGAGTCTGAACGACAACCCTGTGCCATTACACAGAAGATGCTGTGTGACACACACAAAGAGGGGGGGCTACTGAAGTGGTGTACTCCATAGCCCACAATCACACAAACCGGTCAAACAAATAGCAAAATACAAGTAAGAGTGGGGGAAAAGCTCACACTCTTACCAAGTGGAAAGAAACAACTCCAGAGATCCAGCAAAGCTGCCGAGGGACTCACTAGGTAAGGGAAATTAGCCATGAAATAACAATTCTCCCTAACAGTGTTTGACCTCGGGTGCATTTCTTCCCGCAGGTACGCTTTCTTTTCTTAAGACGGAACTGTCATTCCTGTCAAAAAGTGATCGCATATTAACCCACGGTAATGTCTGTTTCAAAACACCGGTCTGTCAAATTCTAATGTACTTACCGTGAATTTACCTGAACCAAAAGAATTGGTTGTGTGTAGTATATTTTAGAGTGTGGTTTTATTTAATAGAAGTGAAGTGTTTTGTGAACAGATGGTTTAAAAAGAAATATACTTATATTTAACCAGAAACCTTCAGTTAGTGTTTCAGTGATTGTAGTCCTTTGTGTAATCCCTATTACAGCTCATTTGCTCTTGAGAGAAGTCTGGCTGCTCTGCTACTGCTACCACTATAACTGTAGTACAGGCTTGTACCAAAGGTGAAATTGTACTATTACTTGTAGTCTTAATTGTATGTAGTGTTCCCTAAGGGTACTGCATATGATTTTGCCTAACAATGACTAACTTTATTAGTGCAACTCTCAGCTTTTCAAAATCCGAACATTGAAACTGAACATTTCCGTTTTGCTCTTTAGTCATAGGAAAAAATGAAAATCCAATGGTTTAAAAGAGTTCAAGAAACGTTAACTGGAACTACCAGACCGATGAGCCCCTAATTTCCTGGAAGTCCTGAGGCTCTAGTCCTCCTACCAGGTGCTAGGGTCTGGTAGAAGAGGCTCCTGACCTAGCTTTCCTCTTTCTTTTGACAGCGAACTCGGCCCGTACTTGGAAAAATAACATTCTTCACTTTATGTGGGCTCTTCCGTGTCTGAAAACTTCCAAGTCCCTTCAATCTCATGGTTGCTATGAGACAACAGGACACAATGTGCGGTCCCTGCAACAAATCTCCCTTCCCTCTATTGGTCACACTCAGGCCGCTTTCTGTTAGTCTCCTATGAAGAAAGGAGAGGAAATCATGACGGTGGGGATACGCTAATGAGTTGACATCTCAATCTACATGTTCACATAGAAACTCTTTGCCGTATCGGGCGGGTTATAATGCTCACCTGTGACTTCAATAGAATCAAGACTACCCTGCGCAGTAAGCATGAGCAATCTTCATTCTATGTCAAGACAGGAGGAGAGCATTATGCTTGTTCAAAGCTCGCTACCACTCTAGCTATTTCTGACAATGGCGTGAAATAAAAGGTCTTTAAAGTCGCTTCGGAAGACAAATTGGTTGACTTCGTAATGTCTTGCAGCGACCCTCCTGCTGAGAAGGCTCTAAATGTCAACGCTCCTCTAGCTGAATGAGTGTGAAATATGGACAGGTCTATGCCCACCTAATGCATCACTTTTCTGACCCATCAAGCAATCGTGGCTGCAGCTACGGTGTGGTAGGTTCTCCTGCGCGCTGATAGCAGCTGGGTGACTCCTACTCACCTGAAGTTGGCTGTTGCCAACTCAACCCTTTCTGCACTGTGCTACGCATATCTTCCTATTCGCTGGAAAGTAGGGATAGGCCAGCTGAGAAACAGCTGAAATACCTCTGCGATGTCCCAGAGCACTTACTCCCTTGAGTAAACGAACCACTGCTGGGTGCTCTCCTACGGCCTTCCCTTCTATTCTGTCGTGCCCTGCTGACACAGCCGACCTGTAAAAACAGAGCGTCCGATGGGCGCAGCCTTCGTGAAATCGGTCTGCAAGGAAATTGAGAATGGGAACTAGAGGGGCTGAAACGGGATGAATACTGCGTTCTGTGCACCAACGGTGCACCAACGGTCCCACGCGGCGCCATAACTCCGAATGGTGGAAGGTGCCCAGGAGTCTCTAATGCAGTCAGCAGCGAACTGAGAAATGCCTGGCAACTCGCATATTCTCCCGAAACCTGCAGGCTATTAGGTGGAGAGTGCCTCCTACTATTAGAGGAGGAGAAAGGCCATGCGGACTGAGCAGAAGTTCCTGCCGATACAGAGCTATCCTCAGGAAATCCAAAGAAAGTTACATGGCTACTGGAAACCAGGCTTGGACTTCCAAAAATGGGATTATTATAACTAGCTCTGCTGCCTCTCGCTATGATTCTTTTTAGCATGATAAAGTGTGGAAAAGCGGAATCCATTGCTCCGCTCCACTGATCTAAGAAGGCTTCTGTCCCTACTGCACCCGGATCGATCCTCCAGCTGAGGTACTTGGGCTTCTGAGCGTACAATCTGGACGTGAACAGATCGGTATCTAGGGGGCCCCAAATCCCTTGCAACTGATTGAAAACTTGAGTCGAAGAGATATCGCGAGTTCCAGTCCGCTACACTGTTCTGGTTCCATGGTAGGTATTCTGCTGGTACTGCAATCTGATGTTGAAGGCAGTGATGCCAAAAATCATTCGCTAACCCTGCCAGCATCTTGGATGTGGACCCTCCCAATTTTTTTATATAGCGCACCACCGAAATGTTGTCTATCTTGAGTAAGACGCCAACAGTTGGCTCTGTCTTTGGTAAAAGCGCACACTGCAAAGGACCCTGCTAGAAGCACGAGACAATTTATGTGCAATTGCAGCTCTTCTGCTGACCACTTTCCTCCTGTCTCCATCTGGCTCAACAGCAGGCTCTGCTCGCGTCCGACTAATTATATCTGGGGTGTGGCCGAAATTTGCTTAGCCGTTCCACGCCTCCATGTTCTGGGGCTACCAGTGGAGGTCCATCAGCTCTTCCTGATCTAGGGTCATTAGCTGATGGCAACCTACTCCCCCTTGCAAGTGCCTGATCTTGTTGAAAATTTGCAAGGCTCTGTAATGGAGAGGTCCGGGGAAGATTGCTTGGATTGAGACTGCCAATAGGCCCACTATCCTGCCTAGATTGTGCAGAGAAATAGTCCTCTTCGCAATGACCGTCCTGAGCTCCTTCTTGATGGCGTTCACTTTGTGGGTCGGAAGCTCAAGAATCGCCTTCTTGGTATCTATAATGAATCCCAGGAATTCCACGCTCTGCACTGGCTGTAACTGAGACTTGTCTAGGTTCACAATGAAACCTAGAGAGGACACAAGGGTGTAAACATAGCATACGTCCTCTTGGAGATCTACTTTGTTCTAAGCTAGGATAAAAGAATATCGTCTAGACATATGATAATCTTGATCCCTCTTTCCCTTATCGCCGCCGCTACTGGCCTCACTATCTTGGTAAAAGCCCGAAAGGTAGACATGTCAAGCACCAAGTCTCCCTGTTCCACCGGAAACAAAGGAATCTCTGGTGTGCTGTCACTATTGGAATAGTGAGGTATGCGTCTGAGATCTAGGCGTGCTAACCTATCTCCTGTGCAGAGGAGCTCTCGAAGGAGATCTATCCTTTCCATCTTGAAATGGTTGTAAATTATCTACTCATTTAAGCTTTTTAAGATGATTGGCCTAATTTTCTCTCATCTGTGTACCAGAAACATATTGCTGAAGAAACCCGGGCACCTTTGAGAATCACCCTACATCGCGTTCTTGACTACTAGCTTGCGCAACTCGTCCTTCAGGAATGCAAATTCCTCTTGGGGCATATGCATGAGCCAGGGCTCTGCTCTTTGCACTGGCTAGCCTGTGAATTTTAAATGTAGGTCTGCCATCGCTTGGAGCAACCAAGCATCGTTGTATAATGCATGCCATTCGCGCAGACATGTAAGCGTTCAACGCCCTCCCCCTACACTTTCTGCAGCTGCATGCTTTGAGTATTCACCGCCTATTGCGCCTGGCTGTCTATACAAGCCTCTACCCTGCAACCCCTGGGGAATTGTGCTCTGGCTGGGAAGAATGCATCTGTTGCCTTCTTTCCCAATATTGTGCACATGGGCCTTGGGGTCTGCGTAGAGTGCGGCAAAGATTTTCCAGATGGAGCTTGAAGCTTTTTCTAATGTAGAGTAGGTTCCTACAAACTGAGCCATCTCGTTGGTGGAGGCTTCCCAGTAGAGTAGCTTTCACCCCTTCTCCCGCTTCATAGGAAGCCAAATTGCGGAGCTTGCGGTCAATCTTCAAGAGCACGCCTCTCCACCTTTCTGAGGAGAGCGCGGAGATACCATTTCCTAGAAGCCATACAGCGCGCTGCAAACTAGCTAGAGCTTGGCCATCTAATGGGGATCCGGTGTCTTTCGTCTTCTCTGCAAAATCCATGATTTTGGCCAGTGGCCCTGCTACGTCCAGTAGTTTGTCCTGGCACTCCTCTCCAGGCGTGGTCAACACCTTTTCAGATGTCTCTGGCCATCTTTGTTACGAACGTCACCATCTTAGAGTCGAGGTCAGGAGTTTCTGCTAGTTTCCCAGGCAGCTCGGGTCGTGGGCATTCCCCTTTCATTCTGCAGTGAACCTCCCTGTCTAGAGGTTTCCTTATCTGCAGGGACATGTGTAAGTACACTCTTCGGGATGGCACCCACTCCGATGATTTGGGGTGTCTGATAGACTCTGGCTCGAACAGGTCACCCGGGTTATCCTCCTCCTAAGGAGACAGGTAAATGTTGAGGGGTTCTCCGAGGTCTACTTCCTCCTGCTCCCCTTTGTCGTTCAGCGGTCTTCATCTCCCGATTTATCCACCCCTGGGGTAGGAGGGATGGATTGAGTGTGCCGCTGCTTTCATCAGGAAGGCTTTCCTGCTCAGTGGATCGGCCACCTCTTGCGGAACCGAGTTTACCCCTTCTGTTTGGCTCAGGGGGTGGGGGAGTCAAAGAGGTCAGCCTCTTCTGAGCATTCTTGTGTTCAAGCCCTGTGTGTGGGTATCTGCTGATGTCCCTTCGCCAGGGCTGTTTGCCCGTCTTTTTCTAGATGCTTCTATGCTAGCCTTTTGCTTGGCTAACAGAGCTAATATGTCCAAGCTGTGTGCAATAGGCTGCACCCCTTGTGATACAGCTTGGGAGATGGCATCCCTTGGGACTTTTTTAAAACTGAGGGATAACTCAGTCAACTTCTGTGGGTTCTTCCACCCACTCCTCACTCCACTCTGGGGAGGAAGACAGTCTTGGTTCTTCATAATGAGCCATGGTTAATCAAGTGCCTGGCAAGGCCAGCTCAGCTGCTGAACAATCTGCCTGTAGTGGCTCTGAATGAGCTGAGGAACGTTGGCGGGCGGAAAATGACTGAGGAAACCCCGGAGACGGAAAAGGCTACACGCCTCGCGCTCCCCTGGGTCTTTGTGCTCTCCCTGTACGATGGCAGCGCTGTACGCGCTCCAAGAGGGCCGATTACACCAATACACATGGAGCTGGCCGGCAGCCTAATGGGAGCATGTTCGCTCACGGCTCCAGCCCCGACTCCTGCGGAATGATAAGGTAAGAAAAACGCAGCTCACCGAGCTGAAAACAATGAATGTACGTGTGAGTGCCCCACAATTCCAAGGTATATCGCATTAACACTCTGCCACAAGGCGAACAACTTATTTACAATCTTAATACTCTCTTGTTGTGAGGCGAAATGTACGTTATAGACGTAAGACATTTCGATAGCCCTAACGTACAGTCTTGTTATAAGGTGAACTTGCGTTATTTACCAAGATAATACTCACTTTTATGAAGAGAAATATAGGTTAGATTAGGTGTAAATAAAAGTTGACTTATCTGAGGGCTGCAGCTAAAAGAGCAAAGGACCTAGGTCAGGAGCTTCTTGTATGGGACGAATGCACCCGTTAGGAGGACAAGAGCCTCAAGACTTCCAGGAAACTAGGGGCTCATGGGTTTAGTAGTTCCAATTAACTTTTCTTGAACTCTTTAAACCATTGGATTTTCATTTTTTCTATCAAGAAAGAGCAAAACGAAAATGTTCAGTTTAAATATTCAAATTTTGAAAAGCTGCGAATTGCAGTAATAAAGAAAGTTAAGCATAACGCTCGCCTCATGTATCGACATAGAATGACTAGGGATTATGTCCCATGTACAGATCAGTTACTGAAACATTAACTATCTATTGGTCTGTCCCCACACACTATCTTCAACACTGTTACCTGAAAACAGCCATAAATTAAATGGGGATTAGATGTGTAGGTGTTATGCTTGAGCTAAAACATGTAGCTGGTGCGCAATGCATTCTGGGGGCACTCGGAGCCATAATGGATATTTATTCCATGCCTCAGTGAAAAGCTGCACTTGCTTTGCTGAAAGACATGCTTTCTAAACCTGGTATGCAGCCAGTCAATGACATTCTGCTGGGAAAGCTGGTTTTGTTATGTCTTGCTATGAGTTATGGAATTGTTTTCCGTGGAGTTTTAGAAGGGGGAAGCTTTGCTCCTTGGGATTACTGTCGGTTGACCGGCCGGCAATCAACAGTCACTCAGCAATGCGCAAACGCTAATGTCAGAAGGTTCGAGAAATTTCCACCCCCTTTGAGGAGGGCACATATGCGGAGCTATCGGGAAGGTCAGGGAAAACCACAAAAGACCTCAGTCGGAGGGGGTACGCCTTGTTCCGACCTTCCTTTGGGCTGTTGTGCTCCCTGCCTGGCTGTTACCGGGATCTTTCAGCCGCTTCTGGCGAGATGAGGGATTCAGTTACGCCCACAGTGATGCATTTTCTTTTGAATTCTCTGTCCTTTCTGTGATTTATTTCTGTTTTATCACTTGTTGCTTCCAAGCTATGAATAAATAGCCGTATAAGTGCTCATTATTTCCCGAACTGCGTATCTGGTTGTGAGTTATTGCTTCGGCTACCTGCGTTCAATTTATTTTTTTGCTCTACAAATGTACTGGTGATGAATAATTGTCCGTGCACTCTTGGAGAGCAAAACATTTTGGCTATGTAAGCAGGATATTTGTGATGAAATGTTTCCAAATATTAAAGAATCTGTTTAAACGCAGATCGGCTTTGCTTTCATTGCAGGCGAAAGATTTTTTTCATTTGGCAGTGAGTGTTGGGCTGTGTTAATCCTTTTTTTGTGTTCGTGCGTGCCGCGTGAGTGACTACAGTGTTGAAAGCAGAAAGAAAAAAGAGGTTTTGCAAATTACTGTAATGATGAATAGTTTGTTCAGGAAAAAGGGCCTTCCCGCTGGCGGTGAATGTCCGGATGTTATCATTCCAGGTTGGGCTAAAGGCCCATATGATAAATTAGCCCAGGTGTGGGTGTGCGGAGCGGGTCTGTGTGAAACGTGGGATGATGGCTTGGGGAATGCTGCTCCGTCAGAAGTAATGTTTTGTTTACAACAGATTTCAGTAGAGAGGAAAGGAATGTGCCGCACTCGGCAGGCGGGGTTCGGTCCTCCTGCATGCCTATAGGAAAATGCATCAGAAAAATGTGGAAATGAAAAAGAATATTTCACGATTAGAAAGAGTTGGATGCAGAAAAGAAAATTGCGTTGATGCAGCAGATTCATATGAAACTTTGTAAAGATAAAGCTTGTAAATATCAGGCTGTGGCAGAGAGGGCAGCAGTCAGAGTAGCCCGGTATAAGTATAGGAAAAGACGGGGAGGGGTCAACCAAAGAAAAGTGGCAGCTGTAATCGCTACCGCAGGTGTGGATTGGGACCCTGATAAATGGGATGGAGACATTTTTGACTCAACAAGCCCAGAGAGCAGCTCGGCAAATGAGTCAGATCCCAAAGCGGAATTTAATCAAAAAACAGAGGCGGCTAAGCCGGTTAGAAGACGGCGTGCCAGACCCCACCCGCAGAATCCTGCGGGCGGGGTTGTGGATTTAACCACGCTGGAGGATTACACCCAGCAGGAGGTTGGGGAAATGATTACTCGTTTGAGGCAAAAATCAGGGGAACCTTTACTGACATGGATGGTGGGATTGCTAAATGGGGGCGCCTCGGGATTGTTGGTAGATTCCACAGACTCACTGCGCTTTTTGCCTTTGTCAACTGACACCAATGTACAGGAGGTCTTAAGGGCAGGGCCGCCCCCTGATAATGTGCAATATTCACAGGTGTCTTTGTTGCACCTAGCAAGAGGAAATGGCGTGCTTCATATTCATCCTCTGACAAACTGGCCTGCCGCCTACTCCAAAGGCAATACGTCTCTCCGTTCTCACCAAGAAGAGAGCCCTTATCCAAGCCCGCATCTCTGCAGCATCTAACAACTCGGCCGAACTCTTTAAAATCTGCAAGGAGCTTGCCAACCCTGCTGCAGTCTCTACCTCTCCTGTCCCCTCCCAGGCCCTCTGCACTGCACTGGCCTCTCACTTCATCTCAAACTCAGGACATCCTGTCCTCACTCTCCTCCCATCACCTTCCTCCCTCTCTTCCCGGCTCTTTCTCTGGCCCTTCTGCAGCCACCCCTCCTCCCTCCTTCTCTGCCTTTCCCCTTCTTTCTGCTGACAAGGTTTCCAGACCAGTCTGATCTATGAAAGTCTCGTCTAAACAGGTTCACCCCTGTTCCTCCAAAACTATCAAGGACCACATCGACTCCCTGGCTCCTGCCCTGGCTGACTTTTGCAACCACTCCTTCGCCTCTGGAGTCTTCCCATCCCCCCTTAAGCACTCCTTGTTCACCCTCTTCTTAAGAAACCCTCTTCCGACCCGTCCTGCCCGGATAACTATCGCCCAATCTCCATCACTCCCTTCCTGGGCAAGCTCCTGGAGAAACTGGCCATCTCCCAGCTTAACCTCCATGCTGAATCTGTTGGTAGTCTTCATGACCATCAATCTGGCTTCAGAGCTGCCAGAAGCACGGAAACTGCTCTCCTGAACATCCGTGAGGACCTGCTCTTGAACCTCGACTCCAACACTCTGTGTTCTCATTCTGCTCGATCTCTCTTCTGCCTTTGACACCGTCAACCATGCCATCCTGCTCAACCGTCTCCGTGATAACCTGGGTATCACTGGTCAGGCTCTGACGTGGCTGACCTCTTTCCTTTCCAATCGACCCGCCCAGGTCCAACTTGGGTCTTTCCTCTCCAACATCTTTTTCTCCACCTGTGGTGTCCCCCAGGGATCAAATCTCTCTCCCTGGCTGTTCAACCAGTATCTGGCACTCCTAAGTTCAAAACCCTCTGCATTGTCCACAAGGCCTTCTGGGGCCTGGGGCCTAAATACCTTCAACTCTCTCTTCCTAAATATCTTCCTTGCTGAGCCCTTTGCTCATCCGTCTGCAACTCCCTCAGGGTCAGCCGCTTCTCGAAGCAACGAGCTGGGGGTAGATCTCTCTCCGCGGCAGGGGCCTCCCTCTGGAACAGCCTTCCTGCCTCCCTGAAACTTGAGAACCATCTCCGGTTCCGGAAGCACCTCAAAACCTTCCTCTTTGCTTCTGCTTTCTCTCCCCTGCTAAATTCTTCACTGAAACTGCACTGAATCTGCAACTGGGCCTCTCTCACCGACCTCGGTCCTGGGCCCAGCCACTCTCCACTGCCTCCCTGGCAACCCCTGCACTGCGGGACTGTCTCTGTATCCCCACAGCGCCCCCTTCCCAGCACTTGTCTGCACTTACCTTGCACTTGCCACCAGCGGGCCCTATTTATTTTGTTCTACTTACTTGTACTGCACTCCCCCCCCCTCCTCTTCCCCATGCACTTTTTCCCTTCCTGCACTTGCGCGATCTGAATGACACCTGGCCTAGTGGGATCGTTGTCTGTCTTCCCCTTGTTCCCCCCTCCCTGCCTCGTCGCGCCTTGAAACACTGGTGTATAGGCGCGTTACGAATGCCTTATCATATATCAACCCAGGCATGTAACCGTAAGTATCCCCTTACCACAGATTGGCCTAGCGAGGAAACAAAGTGGTACACTTTGAAAGAGGCGATTCATGTAGATGCTCCAGGAAACATGGGGCCATGCCGCTTTCAGTTTCAACCAGGAATATGGTGCTCAGAACTGCACCACCCGCATACAAAAAAGTGTCATTATGACTTTGCTCGTAGGTATGACGGGCAAAACCACTGATGAAGTAGTGGATGCCATCCGGAAATTGGCAGACTTAGGGGAGTGGGATAAGAGTGATGACGAGCCCTGAGAGAGAAATAGGGCCGTAGTGAGAGGAGAACTGAAGGCAGAAGGCAAGATAGTAGAGACTCCGAGTGTCAAGAAAGGACATATTGTTGGCTTTGTTAAAAGATGGTGTGCCACGAGAAGAAATTGATGGCATTGAAACTAGAGTAATGTATGAACTATACAAAAAGAGAGGGCTTGCAGCCAAACAGCACTATAAACAGGTTAAGAAACAGGTAGTGACTAAGCCACCGGGGGACATCTCACCTTCTGCTCCTCCTGAGGAAGAACAAGGGTCTATGGGGACACCTTCCCCATACCAGCCAACATATGCTGATTTGAGAAAGCTGGCGAGTGCAATGTTAGAGGCAGAGTCCGGTTACACTCATTCAAAATCTGACTAGGGTTATGGCCGAGCCCAGGTAGCGTCCGTTCACATAAAAGTTGATAGGCGGCCCCATGTTAATATTAAGATTTTTTGGGGGCCGGGAAATACACAAGGGGTGCGAGCATTGATAGACACCGGGGCGGAGGCCTGTCCGATTCATTGAAATCCAACACGATTCAAAAGCAGACGCTTTACCATTACTGGGCTGGGGGGGGGGGGGGAGAGGGACCCCCGCAGTACAAACATAAGTGGATATGAAAACAATTTGACTAGGAAGAACTACCAAGTGTTGATTGTCCTGATACCAGAGTACATAATTGGCTTTGACATTCTAGAAGGATTGACTTTGGGACTAGGAGGTAAAATGTATCAGTTTGGGGTGAGTGCATTGACCTGCACACCCATTACCGTAGGCAAATTGAAGATGCCCACAGTGAAGGTGCCTCTGGCCACCAAGCGGGTAGCAATGAAGCAATAGCGCATTCACGGAGGGCACAAGGAAATTTCAGACACCATCAAAAAAGGGGACGGGTCTTGGAGGATGACGTTGGATTACCGCGCAAATTAAATAAACACACTCCTCCCTTGGTGCCCGCAGTCCCAGATGCCATTACCTTGATTGAGAATGTCCAAAAGTTTGATGGGACTTGGTATGCAGTGATAGATCTAGCCAATGCCTTTTTCTCTGTACCAATTGCTGAAGAGTGCCAAGAGTAGTTTGCATTTTCATGGAGCGGGCGTCAGTACACCTTCACGAGGTTACCTATGGGGTACACACATAGCCAGACTATCTGTCACCGTCTGGTTGAAGAGCACTTAGACAAGATACCGTGTAAACCTGACATACAAATCTCTCACCACATTGATGATCGTTTGATTCAGGGTAAGGATGAGTTTAATGTGCAACACCAATTAGAAGTCATTATGGAAGGATTGATAAAGGAAGGGTGGGAGATTAACCCGAACAAAATTCAATGGCCAGCTGAGACAGTGATATTCCTAGGGATTCAGTGGCATAATGGGCATCGAGAGATGGTGCCGAAGGCCCGACAGAAAATTCTTGAGTTTACCACTCCAATGAACAAAAAACAAGCTCAGCAGTTCATAGGGCTGTTTGGGTTTTGGTGACGGCACATTCCCCATTTAGGGCAGATACTGGCCCCCTCTACAAAGTGACACGAAAGAAGGGAATAGTTTCTTACCTGTAACTCCATTTCTCCAGCATTGGTATCTTTCATGGATTCACATGCTTAGAATATTCCCAGTCGTCAGACTGGGACCCCTCGGTACACATATAGCCTTTTCCTATAGGAAAACTTCTGACACTTGTGTCCTATCTACGTCCTTTTGGGGCCCGCATACGCATGCCCCGTAGGACGTCGCGGTATAAAAACCCCGCCCCCGTGGTTCCCTTCAGATTTCAGCCACTCCAAAGCAGGAAGGGTTAAACCTATCAAGCATATACATTGCATCCTGGGGAGGCTGGCAGGCGCATGTGAATCCATGAAAGATACCAATGCTGGAGAAATGGAGTTACAGGTAAGAAACTATTCCCTTCTCCAGCATTGGATCTTTCATGGATTCACATGCTAAACTTGAAGACGGCGGTGAGAATGCAATGCAACATACATCCACAAAAAATACATAATGCATAGGTACACAAGAAATAAGTTTACCCATATACCTGTACCTCCATAAAGCATACGGTTACCAACAGGTAGAAAAAAACTCTCCACAGTGCAGAGCTTACCTTCCCATTTGCACCTCGTCTGCATGCTGCCTCGCAAGGCAGTAATGGCGGGTAAACATGTGGGGCACCGACCATGCCACAGCCTGGCATATGTCCGTTAGCGGAATTCCTGCCCATAATGCTGCTGAAGAGGACGTTGATCTTGTAGAATGGGCTCTAGGATGCCCTTGCAGCGGCCTTCCGGCCTTGGAGTGGCAAAACGCAATCGTCGACGAGACCCACCGAGCCAGTCCTTGCTTAGAAATTGCATTTCCTCTCGTCGACGGACCATACGCGATGAACAGTTGTCGATTAGACCTGAGTTCTTGTGTACGATGTAGGTAAAATTTTAGGGCCCTCTTAACGTCCAAAGTATGGAGAGCTTGTTCCGCTGCCGATGATGGGGTCGCGAAGAAAGTAGGGAGGACAATGGACGAGTGTTTGTGATACACTGTAGGAACTTTCAGAACGAAAGTAGGATTAGTTGCCAGAACCACCTTGTCTTTAAAGAATCTTAGGTATGGAGGGTCTACGACCAACGCTTGCAGTTCCGAGATTCTCCTAGCTGACGTGATAACAATTAAGAACGCCAACTTCCACGATATGAATTTCATGGCCGAAGTGGCCATAGGCTCAAAGGGTGGTTTCATTAAGCCTGCCAGCACTACGTTGAGACTCCATGTTGGTGGAAAACGTTTTATTGGGGGAAAAGTTCGAAATAAACCCCTCATGAAGTGTTTCACTAACCTGTCGCTGAATAAAGGAGACGACGGTCTTCCTCGTGAACCTAGAGATGGCCGCAAGGTGCACCTTTATCAATGTGAAAGATAAACCCCCCTCTGCCAAGTGAAGCAGATAAGGCAGAACTTGCTCAAGGGTCACCTTTAACGGGTGTAGTCCTTGTTGTCCTCGACACCACTCACAGAACCTTCGCCACTTATAGATGTAAGATTTCTTGGTAGAAGGGGCCCGAGCCGCTTGCAGAATTTTCTGGCAATCCTCCGAAACATCTAAGGTACCAAATTCCGAAAAGTCAGGAGCCAGGCTGTGAGGTTGAGACTGTCCGGGTCGTGATGCCACACCATACCTTTGTCCAGGGACAGTAGGTTCCGGACCCTCGGAAACGCTATTGGTTGTTCCAGCGACAAGTGAAGCAGGTCGGAAAACCACGGTTGCCTCGGCCAGTACGGTGCCACTAGAATTACCCGGCAACTGTACCTGCGTATCCACTGCACCGTCCTCCGTATCAGGGGGAACGGAGGAAAAGCGTAAAGGAACTCGTCCGTCCATGGGAAGGAGAACGCCTCCCCCATGGAACCCTCCTGAGGCCATCTGCTTGCGAATTGCTCGCATTTCTTGTTTTCCTTCGTTGCGAAGACGTCCAGTGGGGGGTGACCCCATTTCTCGAAAACTTTCGTCAGCTGAACTGTGTCCATTTCCCATTCGTGTATCTGGGCCATCCTTCTGCTGAGGGAATCCGCTTGCGAGTTCCTCACTCCCGGGAGATGGTGACCCACAATGGATATCTCGTGCTTTAATGCCCAATGCCACACTTTCTGGGCCTCCATGGAAAGGGTCCTGGATAGCGTCCCCCCCTTGTTTTCGCACATAAAACATGGCCGCCGTATTGTCCGTCAGCACTCGTACTCTCAATCCCTTGATGTGTGGTAGGAACGCCTTCAAGGCCCATCGCACTGCTCTGAGCTCTAACACGTTGATGTGTAGCAGTGACCCCGTTTGAGACCAACAACCTTGCGTTTGAAGAGTGACCATGTGAGCTCCCCAGCCGGTTAGAGACGCATCCGTGACTATGGTTAACTGGAACACTGGCTCCTGTAGGGGTACACCACTGTTCAGGTTGTGGAAACTCTGCCACCACTGAAGAGTCCGAAGCAGTTTGTCGTCGATGATGATTATCTTGTCTGACCACGATCCTTGGCCTGTGTCCACGGGTCCGCCAGGAACTTCTGAACTGGCCTCATGAATAGGCAACAGTTGGCCACCAGATGGATGCAGGATCCTATGGCCCCTAGGACCGAAACGTATTTTCTCATTGAAAGCTTGGTGTTTTGCCGTAGTCGACCCGCCAGTTGATTGAGTTTTGAGATTCTGTCGAGGGAAGGCTTCACTAGCCCCGACTGGGTTTCGAACTGTGCACCCAGGAACACCAACGTTCTCGATGGCATCAACAAGCATTTTTTGAAGTTTATGGCGAATCCCAGCTGTTGTAGAAGCTGCATGGTGGCTTGCAAACTTGTGTTGGTCGACGTTGGGGAGGATCCCCTTACCAGCCAGTCGTCGAGATATGGGTATACATGGTGGCCCTGCCTTCTTAGCCAGGCTGTAAGGGGGCCAGGCATTTCGTGAACGTTCTGGGGGAGGTTTTGAGCCCAAAGGGAAGAACCGTGAACTGGTAGTGAGTCCGCCCTATCACAAACCTCAGGAACTTCCTGTGCTTCAGACACATTGGAATATGGAAGTACGCGTCCTGCAAATCCAGGGACGCCAGAAAATCCCCTTCTTGAATGGCTGAGATCACTTCCTGGAGCGTGAGCATTTTGAATTTTAGGCTCTTTAAGGACTTGTTGAGATCGCGTAAGTCTAGAATGGGATGCCATTTTCCGTTTGGCTTTTTCACGACGAAGTATCTTGAGTAAGGAACAAGTTACTTACCTGTAACTGTTGTTCTCCAGCATGGGTCTGGCATGGATTCACATGCTCATGAATATTCCCCGTCGTCAGGCTGGGAAACCTCGGTAAAGAAAAAATCAGTATCAGTTTCGTTTCTGATCCGTCTTTCGTAGTAGTAACCAATCACTGATCTCTGCGCATAATGACCACAGACAATGACTCCCATCTCCCTAACCCCCGCCTCTGGCAGCCATCTTCAGATTTGGTAGCACGTGAAGTGGCAGTATGACCAAGTGAAGAGCCGCAGAGGGGTAGGCGGGAGGGTTCGCATGTGAATCCATGCCAGACCCATGCTGGAGAACAACAGTTACAGGTAAGTAACTTGTTCCTTCAACAGCATGGGGTCTGGCATGGATTCACATGCTCATGAATATAAGAATACATAGCAGTACACACATGCACAACCACGGGAGGTGGCAAAGGCTCAACATTAAGCAATACAACAACTCAACATTAAGCATCTCTTACCTCCTCACCAGGCTCACCTTAAGCGAACAGGTTGCGCAGCACTGCTTGGCCGACCCTGGACTCCTCCCTAGAATCCCGATCGACGCAGTAGAATCTCGTGAAGGTGTGCGTCGACCTCCACGTAGCAGCCCTGCAGATGACCAGCAGGGGCACACCAGATAGGAACGCCGTAGTAGCAGCGATCGCTCTGGTCGAATGGGCTCTCGGACTGCCTGGCAGCGGTCGGTTAGCCAACCGGTGGCAGTGCATGATGCAGCCGGAGAGCCGTCTGGAAATAGAAGACTTCGAGAGAGCCTTCCCTTGATTCACAGGTCCAAAGTTCACAAACAGCTGTGATGTCCTCTGAAAACTCTTTGTGCAGTCCACGTAGAACTTCAGCGCTCTAGCCACATCCAGCGAGTGCAAAGTCCTCTCGGCCGGCGACGAAGGAGACGGGAAGAAAATGGGTAACACCAGGGGCTCGTTAAGATGGAAGTCCGACGGCACCTTGGGCATAAAGGAGGGGTGCGTACTAAGAACCACCCTCGAGGCATGGAAAGTCAAGTACGGTGCTTTGCAGGATAGGGCCTGGATCTCTCCCACTCGTCGTGCAGAGGTAATGGCCACCAGGAATGCAGTCTTCCACGACACAAACTTCATCGGTGCGGAGTGCATCGGCTCGAATGGGGGCCCCCCATGAGCCTAGTCAGCACCACGTTAAGTTCCCACGCCGGGGCCGGGGACGTCACCGGCGATAACGACCGGAACAGTCCTTTCATAAACTCTTTCACCAGTCGATGGGACCACAGGGACGTCCGTCCTGTGGTTCTGGTATATCTGGAGATCGCCGCCAGATGATTCTTAATGGAGGCATGGGCTAGCTCAGCCTTTGCCAGCGATAGCAGGTACTGCAGCACCTGAGGGGCCGTAATCCGTAGGGGGTTGATCTTCTGTGCTCGCACAAGATAGAGAACCTCTTCCACTTGTGACCGTAGCATTTGAGAGTCGAGGACGCCCTGGCCTTTGCAAGAACCTCTCTGCAGTCGGCCGGTATATCGTACCCTCCAAACTCTAGCGTTGCAGGAGCCAAGCCTGCAGGTTCAGCAACGCCGGGTCGTGGTGGAAGATGGCGCCTCCTTCTCTGGAGAGAAGATCCACGTCCGCCGAAAGCTTGATGTATGAGGACATTGACAAGTCCAGAAGGTCCGGAACCAGATCTGCCTCGGCCACGCAGGTGTGACGAGGATCATCCTGCACCGGGACCTCTTGAGCTGGTTGATGAGTCGAAGCAGCAACGGCAACAGAGGGAACGCATACAGGTATAGGCCGTCCCAGGGGAACGAGAACGCATCGCCCATGCTTCTCGGCTGGGGAAACCTGCTGGCGAACCTCTGGCACTTCGAGTTCATCGCTGTTGCGAACAGGTCGATTTGGGGTTTGCCCCATCGTCGGATGAGTTGATCCACCCGATCCTGGCGCAGCTCCCACTCGTGACACGCGCGCAGCTCCCTGCTGAGCGAGTCGGCGATGGCGTTTCTTTCTCCTGCCAGGTGGAAGGGAACCAGGAACATCCCCTGGGCGACCGCCCAGTGCCACAGATCCTGTGTCTGCTTGGATAGGGCTGGGGATCTGGTACCTCCCTGCTTCCGTATGTAAAACATTGTCGTGGTGTTGTCCGTGAAGATTCGCACCACCTTGCCCTTGAGCGACGGGAGGAACGATTTGAGAGCCCAGAACACGGCTCGGAGTTCCAGGATGTTGATGTGCAGGAGCTTCTCCTCCGGGAGCCAGAGGCCTCTTGCGTGGAGATCTCCGGTGTGGGCGCCCCAACCTTCCAGGGAAGCGTCCGTCGTCACAGTCTCCTGGTACGCCGGCGTCTGAAAGTCCTTGCCCGCCGTGAGGTGCGCTCGAACGCCCCACCACTGAATCGCCCGCCGGAACACCTCAATGAGGGGGACCCTGTCTTCGAAGGTGCCCGTCGCCTGCGTCCAACGGGCGCCGAGAAATTCTTGAAGAGGGCGCATCCGTAGTCTGCATAGGCGCACCAGGTAGATGCAAGAGGACATCATCCCCAGGAGGGACTTGATGGACCTCACCCTGGCCACGTCCGTGGCTAGCAGGCGCTGCACTTTGCCCAGAATGGTCTTCGTCCATTCTTCCGACGGTGCCGCCAGGCGCCTCACCGTATCGAGCTTCTCTCCCAGAAACAGGGCCACCTGCGGCGGCACCAGGTGGGACTTTGGGTAATTTATGGCGAATCCCAGGTCTGTGAATAGCTGGACGGTCCTCGCAGTGTGTTCGACGGCGAGTTCCCTCGTCCTTGAGCGGATGAGCCAGTCGTCCAGGTAGGGGTAGACATAGATCCCCTGCAGTCGCAGCCGCGCCGCCACCGGTGCTAGGCACTTGGTAAAGACCCTGGGGGCCGACTTCAATCCGAACGGCAGTGCTCTGAATTGGTAGTGGCGTCCCTGGACGACGAACCTGAGGAACTTTCGGTGACTTCTGAAGATGGGAACGCGTAAGTATGTATCCTCCAGGTCCAGCGACGATAGAAAGTCGCCTTCCTCCAGCTGACCCAGCACGTGCTGGAGGGTGACCATCCTGAACTTTTGTGACCTGATGTATTTGTTCAAACGACGAAGGTCCAGGATGGGGCGCCAGCCGCCCGTCTTCTTCCTGACGAGGAAGTACCTTGAGTACACCCCGGAGCCCCGGAGCCTCGGAGCCTCTTCAGGACGGGCTCGATGGCGCCTTTCCTGAGCATCGCCCGTACTTCCAACAGCAGTTGCGGGACGTGATTTTCCTTCCAGGCCACAGGTGGAATGTGAGGGCACTTCTTCAGGAATTCGATAGAGTCCTCTTGCCAGGGTATCCAGCACCCAACTATCGGTGGAGATGGACTTCCACACGCCGACAAACTTCGTCAGCCGGCCTACCACCGGGGTGCTTCGGTGGGGGCCCGAGGCCACGGCCGGTTCAGTCCTGCTTGGAGGTGGTGGCCTTGCCGCCCTGGCCACCTTGCTGACGGCAGCGAAGCACTCCCTGCTTGCCGCGACACCTGTAGGCCTCCTGAGACGAGGAGCGTGCCGCCTGGCGGTAGAACAACGAGCCACCGCTGGATCCCTTGGAGGCCCCCTGTCTGCCTCCGGAGCTCCGAAAGGGCCGTCGTTGCTGAAGGGCTCCTAGGGCGCGGGCCGTCTCCGTGTCCGTCTTTATGGCTTGGAGGGATTCGTCCACCGCCTTCCCGAACAAGTTGCTGCCGTCGAACGGCATGTCCAACACCCTGGTTAGAGGCACCGCGATGACAGTCTTCCTCTTGGCCTCCCGGCACTGATAGAGGAAACCTTCCTTTTTCTCCTCCTCCGGGCAGAGCTGGAACAATTCGGACGCCCTGGCGATCATGGCGTGGAATGAGCCAATCTCGTCGTGCGGAGATGCCTGTGCGACGGGAGACCCGTTCCGTCGTCGTCCTCAGAACCCGTCGTCGAGCCCACCGCACCCTCATCTCCCGACTCGTGGGAGGATGAGGAGGGAACTGCAGGCCTTACGGGGACGAGCAGAGGAGAGGGTTGGGTCCTCCGTCGTTTGTTCTGAGGACTTCCCGACGGGCCAGGTTGCGGGTCCTCCGGCCTGGGCCGTGGTAATCTCGTCCTTATCTCAGAGCATAAGGACTGGATTGCAAACAAAATGGCCGCCGAGCTATCCTGAGGCCTAGGTTCCGGTTGCGCCGGAAGGGAAAGCTGCTCTTCCTCGCCATCGTCGTCTTCCTCGGTTATCTCCCGAGGATCTTCCTTGCGGGACCGAACCTTCTCGAAATGTACTTCGAGATTCCTCGCGACCTCGGTCAGTTCCCCCTCCGAGGATGACTCCGAGCTCGAGGAGGCTACCGTGCCCCCCCCCCCTGTTCCATCATGGGGGCCATGACGATGGCCTCAAAAGAGGATTCCCTCCTTGGCGGCAGGGAAACTAGTCCCAGAGGCAGTCTCCGCTGGCGGGGTCTCTGCCGGCTTGGCCAGAGTCGCCTCGATAGGGGCCTTTGCCTGCTGGGTAGGGGCCTTCACCACCTTAGGTGCGTCCTGGGCCTTCTCCTTAGGGGGAGGGGCGACGCCTCGCTTCCCCTCTCCCGAGATCAGACGGCGCTTCTCCCGAAGCTTAACCGGGGTCTCGGACTTCCTCTTCCCTGAACCGGAGCGCTGGCTCGTGGTTGACGGTGCCGGGGAAGGTGCGTCCTGCCTGGCGACCGAAGAGCCCGACCTTTCGGCGCTCCCGGAGCCAGCGGACTCGCGGCGCTTGGCCTGGTGTTGGGCCCCCGTCGCCGGGGCGCCCGCACAGGACTTAGAAGCCCGCTCGGACCCTTTCTTCTTCTCACCCGTCGAGCCCTTCTCCAACCAGCTGGCGAGACGAGATAGACGGTCCCTCATGGTCCGCTCCGACAAGTTCTTGCAGAACTGGCAGTCCTTCTCTACATGAGTCTTGTCCCCATGAAGACAGAGGCATCGCGAATGTTCGTCCTCCTTAAACACATTCTGCAGCCCGCATCCAGGGCAGCTGCGAAACAGCTTGGGTCCGGGTGACAAACTCGCGTCCTAGGCCATCTCGAAGTAGGCCGCGAATCTTCTGGAATCCTCCAAGAGGTTGATTCAATGAAATCTTCACCCTTGAGGGGCATGGGAAAATCCTGCAACGGGTACCCGTTAACGGGAGTAGAAACGGTGGAGCTTGAGGCTCGATTAACTGAAAAAATCTGAAAATTCACCTGAAAAAGCGCAAAACACGCAGTAAAAGCTCGAGAGCTAAGCACGAGGACTCCCAACACTTTAACGTGCGGTAAAAATCTGAAGACGGCTGCCAGAGGCGAGGCTTAGGGTGATGGCAATCATTGGCTGTGGTCAGTATGACGCAGAGATCAGTGATTGGTTACTACGAAAGACAGATCAGAAATGAAACTGATACTGATTTTTTCTTTACCGAGGATTCCCAGCCTGACGACGGGGAATATTCATGAGCATGTAAATCCATGCCAGACCCCATGCTGGAGAAACCCCTTGACCTTTCTGTGATGCTGGAACTAATTCTATCGCACCTTTTGCTAACATGATTGTTACCTCCTGTTGCAGTACCCTCAGATGGGAATGAGCGATAAACGCAGGTGGAATGTGAGGAGGGCTGCGCGTGAATTGTAGAGAATTTCCGTTCCTTATTGTGTCCAGCACCCATTGATCTGTCGTTATTCGTTCCCATTCGTCGACATAGGCTGATACTCTTCCTCCCAGAACGGTGTGTTGCTCGTCATTGCTGATCTCTGTTTTGCTTCTCTCTCGACGACGATGGATAGGATGTTCTCTTCCTGGAGGTCTGGAAGTTCCGGCGTCGGTTTGCTGCTTGAGAAGCACGCCTGTATCCCTGGGAGGGGTACGCCGACCTACTGAAGGATCCGTCTCCTGACGCAGAGAACCTGGAATTACCTGAAGCCCCTCTAAAGGGACGAAAAGACTTGTAGCTTCGGCCACTCTGGAGGGCACCCAATGAATGTGCCCGTGTCAGAGTCCTCTTTCATTCCCTTCAGGTCCTCATCTACTTTCTCTCCGAATAGAAGGTCTCCCTCAAAGGGCATATCTAATACTTTGTATTGTACCTCCGGTCTGAAGTAGGTACACTTAAGCCATGACTGTCGTAACACGACCCCATTATTGACTTGCTTGAAGCCCGATTCAGCGAGGTCCACCGCAATGTTTATTGCGTGATTGGAGGCTTCCTCACCATCTCGGACGAGTAACATCGCCGCCTTCCTATGCTCTTCCGGAAGATGATCCAGCAGCGAAGCCAGCCTGTGCCACATTTCTCTGTCGTATCTGGCTACAATAGCCAGAGAGTTTGCAGCCTTTACTGTAGTTGCTCCCACAGATAGCACTTTTTTGCCGAAGGCATCCTGACATCTTGCCTCATTTTCAGGCGGCGTCGTGCACTTGTGCTGGGCCTTAGCTTTCCTCGCCGCTGCCGCCGACACCACCGATTCAGGCGTTGGTTGGTAGGATAAGCACTTGGGGGTAGACTCTGGAGCCTTACATTTTTTCTCAAGGCGACCTTTTACCGCAGGTTCCAAAAAGGGGTGACGCATTGTCTGCAAACCCTCCTTCCACACATGATCTAGTATGGGTATTGAAAACACGGACCTCCTCTTACCCATGTGGTCAAAAAGAAAACAGTCCTTTTTCTGTTCCTCCTGGGACAAACCGAATTCCTTACACGCCTTCTCCATCATAGAATGAAATGTCATCCGGGGGGGGGACGGCTGAGCGGGGCTCCTTGGGGTTTCTAATTCCACCTCTGACTCCCAGGCTGGATCCCTGGAGGGGGATGAGGAGATATCCGACATGGCTCCTCTGTCAGACTCCGAATCTGGCAGCTCACCTTCCTCTTGGGGTGCCTGTGGTGCTGAGACTGGTGTGCGTAAGTGAGTCGGTGGACGGGACAGCCCGGCGACGGGTGACTGTGGCAGGTTTACCTGAGGTAACCTCTGTTCCAACGACTTTAATAAAGACTGAAGCGTGGACAGAACCTCCAACGACAAAACAGATTGAGGATTGAGAAGAGGGGCAGACACCGGAACTCCGGATCCCCTCGTCGACGACTAGTCAACCACTCGAAGCCCGAGGTCTGCCGGGCCAGCTATTCCCCCGCTCTCGTCCTCTCCCGAGGACAGCAACACTGCCTTTTCCTGCAGTAAAGTATCCGGAGGGATCGGATCGAAAACTTCAGGCCTCCAGGCTTCCTGTAGAACCTCCGTCGACGAGGCCACCGTCGCTGTCGTTGTCGGCGGGACGGTAGATACCACGTGCGTCAGTGGTAGGGAGGAGGCCGATGACTGGACCGCCGTCGACGACGGTGGCTTAGCAGGTGGTTTAGGCGGTCCCGCCTTTTCTGCACTTGGCCTGCTTTTACCCGACTCTCGACTCGTGGTCGATCTATGGTGATCGCCGGAGGAGGATTTCGGCCTTTCCTTGTCATGCTTTGACGAAGATGACGATTTTCTCGTCGAAGATTCTTTAGCTGAATGACTCCGAGATGAGACTTTCTCCGCCAGTCGAGATTTTTTCGCCGGTGGTTCCGACAATACAGCGCGCTGTGATGTTTTTGCCGATTGTGTGGAGCCTACCTCCGAAGGGGGGTATGCCCCCACCCCATCATTCAACCATGCCACCAGCCGTCGATTTCGGTCTTTGAGGGTCTTTTGAGAAAACCCTTTGCATATGTCACAGTTATCAGCCGAATGATGAGGGTGGAGACAGTATATACAATCCATATGTCCATCCCCCTCGTAAACATTTTTTTCAAGCCGCATGTCATGCACGGACGGAACAGCGCTTTTCCCGACGAAGGAAAAATTCACCTAACTCCAACTTCAAGTACACAACCTTGTACAAAATAGTAGGACGACGCGAGGGGATCCCACTACTTTGGAGACGGTTGAAATCTGAAGGGCGCCGCGGGGGCGGGCCTTTATACCGCAACGTCCTACGGGGCTTGCGTATGCGGTCCCCAAAAGGACGTAGATAGGACACAAAAGTGTCAGAAGTTTTCTATAGGAAAAGGCTATATATGTGTACCGAGGGGTCCCAGTCTGACGACGGGTAATATTCTAAGCATGTGAATCCATGAAAGATCCAATGCTTGAGAAATATGAGTTTCAGTCGGTTGGGGGGGGGGCATGGGCAGCAAAAAGCATTTGATTTGGTAAAAGATACTGTGCAGCAGGTGCTTGATCTATGGCCATTAAAGGAAGGCGAAGTGGAGTTGAATGTGTCTGTACAAGACAATTGCGCCAACTGGAGTGTGTGGCAGAAACAGGACAGGAAACGTGTGCCATTGGGGTTTTGGAGCGGTAAATTGCCCGATGCTGGTAACTCATACACTCCGTTTGAGAAGCAGTTGCTGGCATGTTATTGGGCCCTGGTCGATACTGAGTGGGCATGATGTGCTGATGAGGCCTGAAATCCTGATTATTCAATGGGTGCTTAGCTCTCCTAAAACACGCAGAATAGGACACGCTCAAGAAGCCAGCATAATCAAATAGAAATGGTACATTCAGGACAGCTAAATCAGGGAAGGGTGGGATTGCCAAATTACATGAGCAAGTGGCCAACATACCACCCTCAGATTACATATCGCCGGAAGTGTCTGAAAAACGCGAATCTCCCGTGAAATGGGGAGTACCTTATGGCGATCTCACCGTAGAGCAGACAGAACATGCCTGGTTTAGATATGGCTCGGCCCGATATGTGGGAACCAGGCGATACTGGAAAGCAGTGTTTTACAATCCCAAGACAAAAAAGATTTTGACCACATCAGAGCAGTCAGTTTGCAGAACTTTACGCAGTTTACCAAACATTGAAACAAGAGACCACTGGTCGATGTCATTTGTACACAGATTCATGGTCAGTGGCGAATGGATTGGCGGTATGGCTGCCAACCTGGTAAAAGAATGGGTGGATGATTCATTCAAAAGAGTTGTGGGGAAAAGAACTGTGGCAAGATATTGCTGCGATGTTATCACAAAGTGAAGTCACTGTGTATCATGTGGATGCGCATTGTGCTGCAGATTCATTAGAGCGTTGGTTTAATTCTGTTGCAGATGAACACACCAAGATTTCATCTGTGGATGCGGAGACCCAGGAAGACGATTTGGAGGGTTTGGCCAAGTGGGCTCACCAGAAATGTGGGCACCTTGGAGAAAAGGCTACTACCAGGTGGGCACAAGCATAGGAATCAGTATTCCTTTAGAGGTAGTGAAAACAATAATTTTGCAATGTCCAGTGTGCCAACACCAACAGCACAGGCCTATCCCTCAGATTATCCAGGGTACGCTGCAAAGAGGAAAATTACCAGGTCAAATTTGGCAGATTGATTATATCGGACACCTGACAACCAGTAGAGGTTGTCAGTATGCATGCACTATTGTGGGTACATACTCTGGATACATGATGGTTTTACCGTGCAAGCGTGCCGCACAACTGAACACCATTAAGTTGTTGGATCAGATCACGTTGCATTATGGAGGTGCCTTTTGCAGATTCAAAGTGACAATGGGTCACTTCAAAGGCAAATTAATTCAAGAGTATGGTCAGGAAAAGAGTATTGAATGGCTCTATCACGTGCCCTATTACCCTGCATCTTCAGGATTAATTGAACGGATGAATGGTCTGTTGGAAGAGCAGCTGCGCAAATCCAGAGATGGCAGTTTAACAGGCTGGCGTGATCGTGTGTTTGAGGCGGTGCAAGTGTTAAACAATAGGCCTGTGAATAATCATTAAACTCCTTTGATGCGGCTAATGACTCCTGCTTTACAGATTCAACCCAACTCAGTCAGAGAAACTCTATTGTATTGGGAAATTACCCCAGGTTCTTTATCTCCCTATCGGGCGACTCCTGAGTCAGCAGGGGTAACTTGCATTCTCATGAGGAAATCAGATTAGACCCAAGAGGGATTGTTGTGATTGGAACAGGAATTGGGGTACAAATTCCTATAGAGCATATGGGATGGATTGCCCCTAGATCTGGCCTAGCATTGAAGGGAGTTCAAGTGCTGGGAGAGTTCATTGATGCCGATTACCAAGGCGAGATCAAAGTCATCCTGATGAATAGTGGGGACCAATTGCTACCAATCCACAAGGGCGATTGGGTGGCCCAGTTGATTATTAATCCTGTTACGTTGGCCATGATTAAAAAGGGGGAGCCTTCTACAGTGTTAACTACCTGTGGGGATCGTGGTTTTGGCTCTTCAGACAATATGGGACCGGGTGCGAAGGTGTGGGTCGAAAGGCCAAGTGGCCAGCCAGTGCTCGCAGATGTTATTGCTTCAGGCAAGGACCAGGTAGTCTTAGTGATGGAGCCCGGTAGTAAGAAATGGCAGTATGTGCCCGCAGACAAATGTAACCCAAACGTGATTTTCAACACTGATATCTCTTTGCTGGGTTTGCCTTCTAGATCCTGTGTCTGGCTGGTGTAAATGTGGGACTAAATGGAATCCATTTGGGAGAGTCAAACGGCATGCTGCTTCCCACAAAACATGTCGTATCTGTGCCAGCGATCCAGGGGAAACCGATGATGAGCAATGATGTCCAAAAGCAGCCCTATGCTGATGCCGAAAAGCCAGACAGACCGAAGAAATGGATTTGTGGAATTCGAAAATCACGTCAGTTGCAGACGCAAACGTTGATGCCAGCTATACAACAGATATCTTTAGGACGATGGAAATATTACCCGATGATTACACAAACTGACAATATGTGGACGTACTTGGCACAGCAAGTACTCAACATTATGCACTTTTGCCTTACTGACGTGCAACATGCAGAAGCTTTGACTACATGTCTAGTAGCTGTATCAACGCCAGTTCCGGTTCTAAAACATCTTTGGCGTCACGCACAATGATTCTTTGGTTCAGGATTCCGATATTAGACAATCCTTTTCAGTTTACGAGTACTGCAGGTTTTGTCAAGAAACCTATCGCAAGGAACAAGTTACTTACCTGTAACTGTTGTTCTCCAGCATGGGTCTGGCATGGATTCACATGCTCATGAATATTCCCCGTCGTCAGGCTGGGAATCCTCGGTAAAGAAAAAACCAGTATCAGTTTCGTTTCTGATCTGTCTTTCGTAGTAATAACCAATCACTGGTCTCTGCGTCATACTGACCACAGCCAATGACTGCCCTCCACCTAAGCACCGCCTCTGGCAGCCATCTTCAGATTTGGAAGCACGTGAAGTGGCAGTATGACCAAGTGAAGAGCCGCAGAGGGGTAGGCGGGAGGGTTCGCATGTGAATCCATGCCAGACCCATGCTGGAGAACAACAGTTACAGGTAAGTAACTTGTTCCTTCTCCAGCATGGGGTCTGGCATGGATTCACATGCTCATGAATAAAGAATACATAGCAGTACACACATGCACAACCACGGGAGGTGGCAAAGGCTCAACATTAAGCATTACATCAAACTCAACATTAAGCATCTTACCTCCTCACCAGGCTCACCTCAGGCGAACAGGTTGCGCAGCACTGCTTGGCCGACCCTGGACTCCTCCCTGGAATCCCGGTCGACGCAGTAGAATTTCGTGAAGGTGTGCGTCGACCTCCACGTAGCAGCCCTGCATATGTCCAGCAGGGGCACACCAGAAAGGAACGCCGTGGTAGCTGCGATCGCTCTGGTGGAATGGGCTCTCGGACGGCCAGGCAGCGGTCGGTTTGCCAACCGATGACAGTACATGATACAGCCGGAGAGCCATCTGGAAATGGAAGCCTTCGAGAGAGCCTTCCCCTGATTGACAGGTCCAAAGTCCACAAAGAGTTGTGACGTCTTCCGAAAACCCTTCGTGCGGTCCACGTAGAACTTCAGCGCTCTAGCTACATCCAGCGAGTGCAAAGTCCTCTCAGCCGGCGACGAAGGCGACGGGAAGAACACAGGTAACACCAAGGGTTCGTTGAGATGGAAGTCCGACGGTACCTTGGGCATGAAGGAGGGGTGCGTCCTGAGCACTACCCTCGTGTCGTGGAAAGTCAAGTACGGGGCCTTGCAGGAAAGGGCCTGGATCTCTCCCACTCGTCGTGCGGAGGTGATGGCCACAAGAAAAGCTGTTTTCCACGATAGAAACTTCAACGGGGCCGAGTGCAGAGGCTCGAACGGAGGTCCCATGAGCTTGGTCAGCACCACGTTGAGCTCCCACGCCGGGGCCGGAGCCTTCACCGGCGGGAACGATCTGAACAGTCCCTTCATGAACTCTTTCACCAGACGATGAGACCACAAGGACGTCCGCCCCGTGGTTCTGGTGTATCGGGAGATCGCAGCAAGATGAATCTTGATGGACGCGTGTGCCAGACCAGCTTTGGCCAGCGTCAGCAGGTACGGCAGTACTTGGGGGGCTGTAACCCGTAGAGGGTTAATCTTCTGTGCGTGGCACCAGACAGAGAACCTCTTCCATTTGTGTCCGTAACATTTAAGAGTCGAGGACGCCCTGGCCTTTGCAAGAACCTCTCTGCAATCGGCCGGTATGTCGTATCCTCCAAACTCTAGCGCTGCAGGAGCCAGGCCTGCAAGTTCAGCGACTTCGGGTCGTGGTGGAGGATGGCGCCTCCTTCCCTGGAGAGTAGATCCGCGTCCGCCGGCAGCTTGATCGGCGGGGACGCTGACAAGTCCAGAAGGTCCGGGAACCATATCTGCCTCGGCCACGCAGGTGCGACGAGGATCATCCTGCACCGTGACCTCTTGAGCTGGTTGACGAGCCGGATTAGCAGAGGCAAGGGAGGGAACGCGTAGAGGAACAGGCCCTCCCAGGGGAACGAGAAAGCATCGCCCATGCTCCTCGTCTGGGGAAACCTGCTGGCGAACCTCCGGCACTTGGTGTTCGTCGCCGTCGCGAACAGGTCGATCTGGGGTGTGCCCCACCGTCGGAAGAGGCGATCCACCAGATCCTGCCGTAGTTCCCACTCGTGGCACGAGCGCAGCTCCCTGCTGAGTGAGTCGGCGATGGTGTTTTTTATCCCTGACAGATGAAACGGCACCAGAAAAATCCCTTGGGCAACGGCCCAATGCCACAGGTCCTGCGCCTCCTTGGACAGCGCTGGGGACCTGGTTCCGCCCTGTTTCCTGATGTAAAACATGGTGGTGGTGTTGTCGGTGAAGATCCTCACCACCTTGCCCTTGAGGGACGGAAGGAAGGACCTGAGGGCCCAAAACACTGCACGGAGCTCCAGGACGTTGATATGCAGGGACTTCTCCGTCGGGAGCCAGAGTCCCCTTGCGTGCAGATTTTCGGTGTGCGCTCCCCACCCTTCCAGGGAGGCATCCGTGGTCACGGTCTCCTGGTGGGCTGGGGTCTGGAAGTCCATGCCCGCCGTCAAATGCGCGCGGGTGCCCCACCACCGTATCGCTCGTCGGAAACTCTCGTCGAGCTTGATCCTTTCCTCGAAGCTGCCCGTCGTCTGGATCCAGCGCGCATCCAGGAATTCTTGCAACGGGCGCATCCGGAGCCTGCACATGGGAATGAGGTAGATGCAGGAAGACATCATCCCGAGGAGGGACTTGATGGACCTCACTTTGGCCGCGTCGGCCACCAACATCCGTTGCACCTTGCCCAAGATGGTCCTGGTCCTCTCCTCCGACGGGGAGGCCAGAAGGGACACTGTGTCGAGCCTGGCTCCCAGAAACAGTGCGACTTGCGCGGGCACCAGGTGGGATTTGGCGTAGTTCACGGAGAATCCCAGGTCCGTGAGGAGTTGGACGGTCCTTGCCGTGTGGACCACGGCGAGCTCCCTCGTCTTGGCGCGGATGAGCCAGTCGTCCAGGTAGGGGTAGACGTGAATCCCCTCGCGGCGCAGCTGCACCGCCACCGGTGCAAGGCACTTGGTGAATACCCTGGGTGCCGACCGTAGTCCGAAGGGAAGGGCTTTGAACTGGTAATGACGCCCTTGGACCACGAATCTGAGGAATTTGCGGTGCCCCTTTAGGATGGGAATGTGGAAGTAGGCATCCTCCAAATCCAACGATAGGAAGTCTCCTTCCTCCAGCTGACCCAGGACGTGCTGGAGGGTGACCATCCGGAACTTCTGCGCCTTGATGAACTTGTTCAGACGTCGCAGGTCCAGGATGGGGCGCCATCCTCCCGTCTTCTTCCTCACGAGGAAGTATCTCGAGTAGACTCCGGAGCCCCGAAGCCTCTTTGGGACGAGTTCGATGGCGCCTTTTCTGAGCATCGCCTTTACCTCCAGGAGAAGTTGAGGGACGTGAAGTTCTTTCCTGGCCACGGGGGGGACGCGCGGGCACCTTCTTTGAAACTCGAGCGCGTGGCTCCGGGCCAGGGCGTCCAGCACCCAACGGTCGGTGGAGATGGACTCCCACACGCTGACGAAGCCCGCCAGCCGGCCTCCCACCGGGGTGCTTCGGTGGGGGCCCGACCCCACGGCCGGTTCAATCCTGCTTGGGCGCGGCCTTGCCGCCTTGACCTCCTTGGCGACGACGGCGGGGTCCGCTAGACTTGCCTCGTCCTCTGTAGGCCTCTTGCGACGACGAGCGGGCCGCTTGACGGTAGGAAGCGAAACCGCCGCCGGAACCTTTGGAGGCGCCCTTGCCTCCGCCGCTCCGAAAGGGCGTCCGTCGTTGCAGGACTCCAAGGGCCCGGGCCGTCTCAGTATCCGCCTTGATGGCCTGAAGGGAATCGTCCACTGTCTTCCCAAACAGGTTGTTCCCGTTGAAGGGCATGTCCAGGACTCTGGTCTGGACGTCCTGCCGGAAATCCGTAGCTTTGAGCCATCCACGACGTCGAAGGCAAACGCCGTTGCCCAGCTGGCGGAACCCGATGTCGGCGATGTCCGTCGCCACGGTGATGGCGTGGTCCGAGGCCACCTCACCTTCCTGCAGGATCTCAAGGGCCTCCGCCCTCTTGTCGTCCGGCAGAAAATCCAGCAGGGGAGCTATCTTGTACCAGAGCTCCCTGTCATAGCGGGCCACGATAGCCAAGGCGTTGGCCGCTTTAATCGTCGTCGCTGCCGACGAGATGACTCTACGTCCCATAGCATCCAATTTCTTTCCCTCGCCGTCCGGCGGGGAAGTCGATGTGGAGGCCGCACCCCCCCCGCTTTCTTCCTGGCTGCCGCGGAGACGACGGAGTCCGGGGTAGGCTGCGCCCGGAGGCACAGGGGGGCCGTGTCCGGGACCCGGTACTTTTTCTCGTACCGGTCTCTTCTAGCTGGCGTCGTGGAAGGGTTCTTGAGGAGGGAAAGGCCCTCATCCCAAATGTCGTCCAACAGAGGCACTGAGAGGACCGTCTTCCTCTTGGCCTCGCGCCGCTGATAAAGGAAGCCTTCCTTTTTCTTCTCCTCAGGGCAGAGTTGGAAAAGCTCGGAAGCCCTGGAGATCATGGAGTGGAAAGATCCGATCTCGTCGGGCGGAGAAGCCCTGGTGGGAGGCGACGACGGAAAATCCTCGTCGTATGCCTCGTCGTCCGTACCCGTCGCTGCCGTGTCAGTCCTCGTATCATCCCCTCGGGTGGACGGGGAGGAGGGCTGGACGGGGCGCGACGGTTGAAAAGGAGGTGGTGGATGGATCCTTCTTTTCTTGGTAGGGGGAACACCAGAAGGTCCCGGTTCTGGATCCCCCGACGGGAGAGGTTCCTCCGTCGGTAACGGTAGCCTCGTCCTTATCTCGGAGCATAAGGACTGTATGGCCAACAAAATGGCCGCCGAGTTGTCTTGCGGTGCTGGCAGAGGGGAATCCGACGGGCGGGCAGGGGCCCCGTCGGTATCCTCGACGATGTCGTCGTCGTCACCTGCGTCGGGGTCCATTCCGACGGGCTGGCCTTCTTCCACGCCTAGGCCGTGGCTTAAGACCTCGATCAGCTCCTCTTCTGAGGTTGAGGCCGAATCTCCGACGACGCCCTGCCCCCCTTCTTCCCCACGGAGGGTTTCACGGGGGTCCTATCGATGGGCACAAAGGAAGACTCCCTCCGAGGAGGCAGGGAGATTCTGGGCCCTGAGGTCGCCACCACTGGTGCAGCCACCACAGGCTGAGCCAGGGCCGCCGCGACCGTTTCGATAGAGGGCTTGGTCGGATGGATCAAGGCCTTCACCACCTTAGGTGCGCTCACCGCCTTATCCTTGAGGGAGGGGGCACTGCCACGCTCCTCCTCTGCCTTAGAGCTCGACCGGGGCCTCTCCAGGAGCTTCGCCGGGTGCTCGGCCTTCATCTTACCCGACCCAGAGCGTTGGCTCGTGGTTGATGGTGCCGGGGAGGGTGCGCCCTGCCTGGTGCCCGTAGAGCCCGAACGTTCGGCGCTCCCGGTGCCAGCGGACTCGCGGTGCTTGGCCTTATGTTGGGCCCCCGTCGCCGGGGCGCCCTCAAAGGTCTTAGAAGACCGCTCGGATTTCTTCTTCTTCTCGCCAGACGGGCTCTTACCCTCCAGCCAGTTGGCGAGACGTTGATGGCGGTCCTTCATGGTCCGTTCCGACATGTTGCCGCAAAACGCACAGTCCTTCTCCACGTGCGTCTTGTCCTCATGAAGGCAGTAAAGGCAGAAAGAGTGTTCGTCCTCCTTGAAGACGTTCTGCAGCTGGCATCCAGGGCAGACCCTGAACAGCTTTCCGGGCGTCGAGCTTCCCTTCTCCTGGGCCATCTCCGAGACCGGGCCTGAGAAGCTTCTGGATTCCTCCGAAGTGTAGCTCGACGAAACCTTCACCCTTGAGGGGCACAGATGAATCCGACACGGGTCCCCGTTGATCGGATGTAGGATCGGTGGAGCTTGAGGCTCTTTGACCGAAAGAATCGAAGTTTTTTTGTGAAAAAAGCGCGAAAAATAGCACTAACGCTCGAGAGCAATAGCACGAGGATCCCAACACATGAACGTGCGGTAAAAATCTGAAGATGGCTGCCAGAGGCGGTGCTTAGGTGGAGGGCAGTCATTGGCTGTGGTCAGTATGACGCAGAGACCAGTGATTGGTTATTACTACGAAAGACAGATCAGAAACGAAACTGATACTGGTTTTTTCTTTACCGAGGATTTCCAGCCTGACGACGGGGAATATTCATGAGCATGTGAATCCATGCCAGACCCCATGCTGGAGAAGTGGAGGAACTTGACACGTATTACAACATACAATATAACTCAAGGCAATGTGTGTTACTTTATGACCTGCGATGTAAATGAAATTGGCAAATGCCAACAGTTGAATTTAACCAAACAGAAAAATCAGACTACGTTTGAAAAAAGGTTGTTCGAGTTGCACGCACATGTAACAGTGTGAATAATTCTATGTCTTGAAATCATGTCTTGAAATCATACAGTGTTAGCTGCCAGTCATATGCATCACGTAAAACTTCCCACAGGATGGCTCTTCTCATGTGGCAATATCACATACACTAACATTCCAGCTAACATTTCCGGAGGTCCATGTGCCTTAACGCAATTAGGGCTAATGATGTTTCCGTTACAGCCAGTCATGTCTCGAACCAAAAGGTCAACTTTTGAATCTGTAGGTTTATCCCCAGATTGTGATTCACATTTGCAGTTATTATCTGACTGAAGTTCTGGCGTTAGCCCTTTCATTAGTGGGAGTCTGGGGTTTAGCTGCTGGGGGTTATTAAACTAGCATGTTTAAGTGGTAAAAGGTCTGAATCATACCTCAAGCGCATTAGAAGAGTTGCTCCTTGATAGCAAAGTTATTAGAAAAGCAACATTGCAAAACAGGGCTGCCGTTGATTATCTCTTGCTGAAACATAATTTGGGCTGTAACGCAGTGGAAGGTATGTGTTGTTTTAATCTAAGTGACCATTCACGATCCAAAGTCATATCAGATGTTTGAGGGACCTCATTTCCCAAGTATCTCAAAGTTATGCTGGGAATTGGTGGGATTGGTTATTTTGTATTTGTATTTTCATGGATTCCTGACATTGGGGGTACACTGCGTTACGCCTTGGCCTGCATTTGCATTATTTTAGCTATTATAATACTAGGTTGTTGTTGTATTCAATGTATTCCTAACTTGGTTCTAATGTTTCGTCGGTTCCAGAGACCGGCTCCTCTGCCACTGGGCTATGGAAGATAAATATCCAAGGGTGGAATTGTTATGCTTGAGCTAAAACATGGCGCTGGTGAGCAATGCATTCTGGGGGCACTCAAAAGCCATAATGGATATTTATTCAATGCCTCAGTGAAAAGCTGTACATGCTTTCTAAACCTGGTATGCAGCCAGTCAAGGACATTCTGCTGGGAAAGCTGGTTTTGTTATGTCTTGCTATGAGTTATGGAATTGTTTTCCGTGGAGTTTTAGAAGAGGGAAGCTTTGCTCCTTGGGGTTACTGCCGGTTGACCGGCCGGCAATCAAAAAAGTCAATCAGCAATGCGCAAACACTAATGTCAGATGGTTCGAGAAATTGACGTCCCCTTTGAGGAGGGCATATATGCGGCGCTATCGGGAAGGTCAGTGAAAACCAAAGACCTCAGTCGGAGGGGGGACGCCTTGTTCAGACCTTCCTGTGGGCTGTTGTGCTCTCTGCCTGCCTGTTACCGGGGTCTTCTAGCCGCTTCTGGCGAGAGGAGGGATTCAGTTAAGCCCACAGTGATGTATTTTCTTTTGAATTCTCTGTCCTTTCTGTGATTTATTTCTGTGTTATCACTTGTTGCTTCCAAGCTATGAATAAATAGCTGTATAAGTGCTCATTATTTCGCTAACTGCGTATCTGGTTGTGAATTATTGCTTTGCCTACCTGCGTTCAAATTATTTTCTTGCTCTACAAATGTACTGGTGATGAATAATTGTCCGTGCACTCTTGGAGAGCAAAGAGCAAAACAGTAGGTGACGCTGTAAAGTTTAAGACAATCCACGCAACCCAACGTCATCATTGAGACTGCCCGTTCTACACAGAGCGCGCAGATACATGCATCTATGTATTTAAAGAAGCCTCTGATAAATTATAACATCACAGCTTAGAGCATCTATATTTCTGTAGATTTGCATGGAACTGCACCGATTAAAGTCCTGTGGTAAAAACGGAAATATCAGAGGGACAATCAGGATTATTTTGAAATCTGATATTGGCAGTAACATGGAGTATATCAGACTCCGCTCCTCTAATGCTTGTCAGTGAACAACGATGGAAACAAACAAGTGTGTTTTTAATGCACTGTACTTGCGGGTTAACTTCCCCACGTCAGTATTTACGCAATTGGTCTTTGTTTTTTATATATTTTCTTTTTACCACAATTCTTTTTTAACCACGTTTTAAATTTGATTCTTCTTCGTTTATGTATTTTGCGATGAAAAGTGGATGCATGGTAGTTTTGTTGTATAACTTGAACGGTTTTCAAACCAAATAAAAATTTGACCAACTCTGGACAAGAAGTGGAGAAAGGAGAAGAGGGCAACACTATAGACAGGAACATTTTTGAAGAGCTCAGCTAGGAAGGAGAGCAAGTTGAAAGAAACCGTAGGAAGGTTCTGAGGGATCAGGCCAGGCATTAGGCAGCTCTACAAAGTAGGAGACTATTCTGCGTGGTGTAAGGTAGCCTAGCCTTCTCTTAAAGAGAAGGAACAACGTACTTACCTGTAACTGTTGTTCTCCAGCATGGGTCTGGCATGGATTCACATGCTCATGAATATTCCCCGTCGTCAGGCTGGGAATCCTCGGTAAAGAAAAAACCAGTATCAGTTTTGTTTCTGATCTGTCTTTCGTAGTAATATCCAATCACTGGTCTCTGCGTCATACTGACCACAGCCAATGACTGCCCCTCTACCTAAGCACCGCCTCTGGCAGCCATCTTCAGATTTGGAAGCACGTGAAGTGGCAGTATGACCAAGTGAAGAGCCGCAGAGGGGAAGGCGGGAGGGTTCGCATGTGAATCCATGCCAGACCCATGCTGGAGAACAACAGTTACAGGTAAGTAACTTGTTCCTTCTCCAGCATGGGGTCTGGCATGGATTCACATGCTCATGAATATAAGAATACATAGCAGTACACACATGCACAACCACGGGAGGTGGCAAAGGCTCAACATTAAGCAGTACATCCAACTCAACATTAAGCATCTTACCTCCTCACCAGGCTCACCTCAGGCGAACAGGTTGCGCAGCACTGCTTGGCCGACCCTGGACTCCTCCCTGGAATCCCGATCGACGCAGTAGAACTTCGTGAAGGTGTGCGTCGACCTCCACGTAGCAGCCCTGCATATGTCCAGCAGGGGCACACCAGAAAGGAACGCCGTGGTAGCTGCGATCGCTCTGGTGGAATGGGCTCTCGGACGGCCAGGCAGCAGTCGGTTTGCCAACCGATGACAGTACATGATACAGCCGGAGAGCCATCTGGAAATGGAAGCCTTCGAGAGAGCCTTCCCCTGATTGACAGGTCCAAAGTTCACAAAGAGTTGTGACGTCTTCCGAAAACACTTCGTGCGGTCCACGTAGAACTTCAGCGCTCTAGCCACATCCAGCGAGTGCAAAGTCCTCTCAGCCGGCGACGAAGGCGACGGGAAGAACACAGGCAACACCAAGGGTTCGTTGAGATGGAAGTCCGACGGTACCTTGGGCATGAAGGAGGAGTGCGTCCTGAGCACTACCCTCGTGTCGTGAAAAGTCAAGTACGGGGCCTTGCATGAAAGGGCCTGGATCTCTCCCACCCGTCGTGCGGAGGTGATGGCCACAAGAAACGCTGCTTTCCACGACAGAAACTTCAACGGGGCCGAGTGCAGAGGCTCGAACGGAGGTCCCATGAGCTTGGTCAGCACCACGTTGAGCTCCCACGCCGGGGCCGGAGCCTTCACCGGCGGGAACGATCTGAACAGTCCCTTCATGAACTCCTTCACCAGACGATGAGACCACAAGGACGTCCGGCCCGTGGTTCTGGTGTATCGGGAGATCGCAGCAAGATGAATCTTGATGGACGCGTGTGCCAGTCCAGCTTTGGCCAGCGTCAGCAGGTACGGCAGTACCTGGGGAGCCGTAATCCGTAGAGGGTTAATCTTCTGTGCGTGGCACCAGACAGAGAACCTCTTCCATTTGTGTCCGTAGCATTTAAGAGTCGAGGACGCCCTGGCCTTTGCAAGAACCTCTCTGCAGTCGGCCGGTATGTCGTATCCTCCAAACTCTAGCGCTGCAGGAGCCAGGCCTGCAAGTTCAGCGATTTCGGGTCGTGGTGGAGGATGGCGCCTCCTTCCCTGGAGAGAAGATCCGCGTCCACCGGCAGCTTGATTGGCGGGGACGCTGACAAGTCCAGAAGGTCCGGGAACCATATCTGCCTCGGCCACGCAGGTGCGACGAGGATCATCCTGCACCGTGACCTCTTGAGCTGGTTGACGAGCCGGATTAGCAGTGGCAAAGGAGGGAACGCGTAGAGGAACAGGCCCTCCCAGGGGAACGAGAAGGCATCGCCCATGCTCCTCGCCTGGGGAAACCTGCTGGCGAACCTTAAACACTTGGAGTTCGTCGCCGTCGCGAACAGGTCGATCTGGGGTGTGCCCCACCGTCGGAAGAGGCGATCCACTAGATCCTGCCACAGTTCCCACTCGTGGCACGAGCGCAGCTCCCTGCTGAGTGAGTCGGCGATGGTGTTTTTTATCCCTGCCAGATGAAACGGCACCAGAAACATCCTTTGGGCGACGGCCCAATGCCACAGGTCCTGCGCCTCCTTGGACAGCGCTGGGGACCTGGTTCCGCCCTGTTTCCTGATGTAAAACATGGTGGTGGTGTTGTCGGTGAAGATCCTCACCACCTTGCCATTGAGGGACGGAAGGAAGGACCTGAGGGCCCAGAACACTGCACGGAGCTCCAGGACGTTGATATGGAGGGACTTCTCCGTCGGGAGCCAAAGGCCTCTCGCGTGCAGATTTTCGGTGTGCGCTCCCCACCCTTCCAGGGAGGCATCGGTGGTCACTGTCTCCTGGTGATCTGGGGTCTGGAAGTCCATGCCCGCCGTCAGATGCGTGCGGTTGCCCCACCACCGGACTGCTCGGCGGAAACTCTCGTCAAGTGTGATCCTCTCCTCGAAGCTGCCCGTCGTTTGGATCCAGCGCGCGTCCAGGAACTCCTGCAACGGGCGCATCCGGAGCCTGCACATGGGAATGAGGTAGATGCAGGAAGACATCATTCCGAGGAGGGACTTGATGGACCTCACCTTGGCCGCGTCGGAAACCAACATCCGCTGTACTTGCCCAGGATGGACCTGGTCCTTTCCTCCGACGGGGAGGCCAGAAGAGACACTGTGTCGAGCTTCGCTCCCAGAAACAGTGCGTTTTGCGCGGGTACCAGGTGAGACTTGGCGTAGTTCACGGAGAATCCCAGGTCCGTGAGAAGTCGGACGGTCCTTGCCGTGTGATCCAGGGCGAGCTCCCTCGACTTGGCTCGGATGAGCCAGTCGTCCAGGTAGGGGTAGACGTCGCAACGGTAATGGCGTGGTCCGAAGCCACCTCACCTTCCTGCAGGATCTCCAGGGCCTCTGCCCTCTTGTCGTCCGGCAAGAAGTCCAGTAGGGGAGCCAGTTTGTACCAGAGCTCCCTGTCGCAGCGGGCCACGATAGCCAAGGCGTTGGCCGCTTTAATCGTCGTCGTCGCCGCAGACGAGATGACTCTGCGTCCCATAGCGTCCAATTTCTTCCTCATCCCAAATGTCGTCCAATAGAGGCACTGAGAGGACCGTCTTCCTCTTGGCCTCGCGCCGCTGATAAAGGAAACCTTCCTTCTTCTCCTCAGGGCAGAGTTGGAAAAGCTCGGATGCCCTGGTGATCATGGAGTGGAACGATCCAATCTCGTCGGGCGGAGAAGCCCTGGTGGGAGGCGACGACGGTACATCCTCGTCGTATACCTCGTCGTCCGTACCCGTCGCTGCCGTGTCAGTCCCCGTATCATCCCCTCGGGTGGACGGGGAGGAGGGCTGGAAGGGGCGCGACGGCTGAAAAGGAGGCGGAGGGTGGATCCTTCTTTTCTTGGTAGGGGGAACACCAGAAGGTCCCGGTTCTGGGTCCCCCGACGGGAGAGGTTCTGTCGGCAACGGTAGTCTCGTCCTTATCTCTGAGCATAAGGACTGTATAGCCAACAAAATGGCCGCCGAGCTGTCTCGCGGCGCTGGCAGAGGGGAATCCGACGGGCGATCAGGGGCCCCGTCGGTACCCTCGATGTCGTCGTCGCCTGCGTCGGGATCCATCCCGACGGGCCGGTCTTCTTCCACGCCGAGGCCGTGGCTTAAGACTTCGACCAGCTCCTCCTCCGAGGTTGAAGCCGAATCTACGACGACGCCCTGCCCCCCCCTTTTTCTTCCCCACGGGGGATTTCACGGGGGCACTATCGATGGGCACAAAAGAGGACTCCCTCCGAGGTGGCAGGGAGACTGAGCCCCGAGGTCGCCACCACTGGTGTAGCCCCCCACAGGCTGAGCCAGGGCCGCCGCGACAGTTTCGATAGAGGGCTTGGCCGGATGGATTAAGGCCTTCACCACCTTAGGTGCGCTCACCGCCTTATCCTTGAGGGGGGGACCTTCCTCGCTCCCCCTACGATGGGGCCTCTCCAGGAGCTTCGCCGGGTGCTCGGCCTTCCTCTTACCCGACCCAGAGCGTTGGCTCGTGGTTGATGGTGCCGGGGAGGGTGCGCCCTGCCTGGCGCCCGTAGAGCCCGACCGTTCGGCGCTCCCGGTGCCAGCGGACTCGCGGTGCTTTGCCTTGTGTTGGACACCCGTCGCCGGGGCGTCCTCAAAGGTCTTAGAAGACCGCTCGGATTTCTTCTTCTTCTCGCCTGACGGGCTCTTCCCTTCCAGCCAGTTGGCGAGACGTTGATGGCGGTCCTTCATGGTCCGCTCCGACATGTTGCCGCAAAACGCACAGTCCTTCTCCACGTGCGTCTTGTCCTCATGTAAGCAGTAGAGACAAAAGGAGTGTTCGTCCTCCTTAAAGACGTTCTGCAGCTGGCATCCAGGGCAGACCCTGAACAGCTTTCCGGGCGTCGAGCATCCCTTCTCCTGGGCCATGTCCGGGCCTGAGAAACTTCGGGAGTCCTCCAAAAGCGTAGCTCGACAAAATCTTCACCCTTGAGGGGCGCAGACGAATCCGACACGGGTCCCCGTTGATCGGATGGAGAGTCGGTGGAGCTTGAGGCTCTTTTGACCGAAAACAAGAAGTTTTTTGAGAAAAAACGTGAAAAAATAGCACTAACGCTCGAGAGCAATAGCACGAGGATCCCAACACATGAACGTGCGGTAAAAATCTGAAGATGGCTGCCAGAGGCGGTGCTTAGGTAGAGGGCAGTCATTGGCTGTGGTCAGTATGACGCAGAGACCAGTGATTGGATATTACTACGAAAGACAGATCAGAAACGAAACTGATACTGGTTTTTTCTTTACCGAGGATTCCCAGCCTGACGACGGGGAATATTCATGAGCATGTGAATCCATGCCAGACCCCATGCTGGAGAAAGTAAAAGAACAAAGTTAGCTCATCCATAATGGGCGAGGAGACGCAGACCCACCTAATCCCTCCACCATTAATGACGAGCCGTGCCAGCACAGTGTAATCACTGAGCACTCCCCCAGCTGCTTTTTGCAGCTTAGGAATACTCCTCGACTGGCTTAAAGTGTCCAAGGGAAATGTGGCTTCCCGCCGACGGTTTATTTCCCCAGCGCCCATGAGCCATTTCTTACTACGGCATGACATATTTACTGGAGATCTGATTTAAAGCAAGCATGATGAGCTTTACTACACAGCTACACCGTGTATTTCCATGCAGCCAGTCGAACTGCATCTTACTGTGGCAAGACATTTGTTCTTGACAACTATGATGAATCAAACATGGATGTTATGTGCCTGGACTAGCATGCATTGGAGCAGTGCATTTGAACAGGTTTCCTTAAAGTGGACTACTATACTTAATAGCAAATTCAACAGGAGTATGTGCTTGTGTGGTTACTGGCAAATATTGGCAGAGCCAGTTTAGAAATGTTTTCATATGGTATCATTGCTGCCATAATACAGAAAGCAAATGTGAATATGTTCTCATGTTGGAATACTGAAATATGTACTGCAGCCAATATATTATATGGAAAGGCCTAAAAAATTCATTGGGAAATGCTGGTTAATTGCATCTAGTTCATTTTTCTTTTATTACCCTACAAAACAGATTACAAACTGTGTGGCTGTTTCCCCAATTTTTCATAGAAAGGGTGCAATATAATGCACAATTTTAACCTATTTTGCCAAACATTTTCTCTGGTGGGGAAGTTGGGCGAGAGAGCCTCCCACTGGCACCAACTTGGTTGATTCTCCTTTGCTACGAACTGTTGCTCTTCCAAATATGTGGCAAATATTCACAAAGTACTACTAGAAATAAAGGGCAAGCAAGGAGTGAACTTCACAATGTGTTACCATTACTATCCTGACCGATTCCCTCTGCCAAGCCCCCCCCCCACACACCCCTGCATCATCAAGTAAAACCAGAGCATCGTGGAAACAAGAACAGGATTATAGTCACTTTACAGGACCCCAGAAAGTTTAAACTGGAATACCACCAAAGAACAGTGCAGAAAAGCATGAGGATGCCAAGCATGCAGACATGTGCCAAAACCTCCAGAGACACCGAATCACCCAAACCAGGTGTGAATTATTCAGAAGAGACTATCCAGACCGTTATTGCTTGTGGACAAACCCCTAAGCTCATTTAAATTTGACTTGTTGCTCTTCTTGACTCCAGGTGCACTACCTCCCTCTCTAGGTCATATTTAAAGGCATAAAATACTTAATTCATGATTTGATTGCTCTTATGCACTGTGCAGGACACTTCTATGAACCCATGCAGTTATTAACCCAAGGCTTGTTAACACTTGTGCTCACCAAGTACCTTTTTGAACACCCACTAAAAAAGCATGTTCAGTGCCCTCAAAGTGAAGAACTCCGGTAAAATCATGAAGCAATCTTAGATTAGTCTAGTCAAATAAAGCAGTGAATTTAATTTGAAAAGAAACAGGAAACATTTTATATTTTTGTGAGACATGAACTTTCCAACAAAACTTGAGGGTAAAAAGAACATTTTAAAAAACACTGGATAATGACAAACCTGTGATTTGGAACATTTATTGGATCGTTTGGGTTGTAATAATTGCGTCCAATCTGCTGCAAATTCAGTATCTTCAAAAGTCTTGAAAGGAAAGAAAAAAATTAAATTTCAGAATGTATCTCTGGGTTTCACAAAGAAGTTGGATTTTGCTATTTGCAATCGGCATGATCCTCCAGAAAACAAGGTGTGGCGATATCTGAGCAGCCCAATACAATGTCAAAGTATTCTCACATGCCATACCACAAAGGCAAACACTGACTTCTGGGAGAGGGAAGAAGAGCAGAACAAATTACTTACGTGGGGCAATGTTCTATCGAATGGATTTTCCGCCCATGTATTTCTCATCTTTCATACATCTAAGTCTGGTTGCAGCTTGCTTCGCAATTCTTGGCAACCAAGAGGCGAAGGATGGGAGGGCGACGAGTAATACGTGGGACGAACATCCAGTCAAAAGTGTTACTACGGGTAAGGAACAAGTTACTTACCCGTAACTTGTTCTCCAGCATGGGTCTGGCATGGATTCACATGCTCATGAATATTCCCCATCGTCAGGCTGGGAATCCTCGGTAAAGAAAAAAATCAGTATCAGTTTCGTTTCTGATCTGTCTTTTAGTAATAACCAATCATTGGTCTCTAGGTCATACTGCCCCCCAGTCAATGACTGCCCTCTCCCTAAACCCCGCCCCTGGCAGCCATCGTCAGATTTGGTAGCACGTAAAGTGGCAGTATGACCAAGTGAAGAGCCGCAGATGGGGTAGGAGGGAGGGTTCGCATGTGAATCCATGCCAGACCCATGCTGGAGAACAACAGTTACAGGTAAGGAACAAGTTACTTACCTGTAACTGTTGTTCTCCAGCATGGGTCTGGCATGGATTCACATGCTCATGAATATTCCCCGTCGTCAGGCTGGGAATCCTCGGTAAAGAAAAAACCAGTATCAGTTTCGTTTCTGATCTGTCTTTCGTAGTAATAACCAATCACTGGTCTCTGCGTCATACTGACCACAGCCAATGACTGCCCTCTACCTAAGCACCGCCTCTGGCAGCCATCTTCAGATTTGGAAGCACGTGAAGTGGCAGTATGACCAAGTGAAGAGCCGCAGAGGGGTAGGCGGGAGGGTTCGCATGTGAATCCATGCCAGACCCATGCTGGAGAACAACAGTTACAGGTAAGTAACTTGTTCCTTCTCCAGCATGGGGTCTGGCATGGATTCACATGCTCATGAATAAAGAATACATAGCAGTACACACATGCACAACCACGGGAGGTGGCAAAGGCTCAACATTAAGCATCACATCAAACTCAACATTAAGCATCTTACCTCCTCACCAGGCTCACCTCAGGCGAACAGGTTGCGCAGCACTGCTTGGCCGACCCTGGACTCCTCCCTGGAATCCCGGTCGACGCAGTAGAATTTCGTGAAGGTGTGCGTCGACCTCCACGTAGCAGCCCTGCATATGTCCAGCAGGGGCACACCAGATAGGAACGCCGTGGTAGCTGCGATCGCTCTGGTGGAATGGGCTCTCGGACGGCCAGGCAGCGGTCGGTTTGCCAACCGGTGACAGTACATGATACAGCCGGAGAGCCATCTGGAAATGGAAGCCTTCGAGAGAGCCTTCCCCCGATTGACAGGTCCAAAGTTCACAAAGAGTTGTGACGTCTTCCGAAAACACTTCGTGCGGTCCACGTAGAACTTCAGCGCTCTAGCCACATCCAGCGAGTGCAAAGTCCTCTCAGCCGGCGACGAAGGCGACGGGAAGAACACAGGTAACACCAAGGGTTCGTTGAGATGGAAGTCCGACGGTACCTTGGGCATGAAGGAGGGGTGCGTCCTGAGCACTACCCTCGTGTCGTGGAAAGTCAAGTACGGGGCCTTGCAGGAAAGGGCCTGGATCTCTCCCACTCGTCGTGCGGAGGTGATGGCCACAAGAAAAGCTGTTTTCCACGATAGAAACTTCAACGGGGCCGAGTGCAGAGGCTCGAACGGAGGTCCCATGAGCTTGGTCAGCACCACGTTGAGCTCCCACGCCGGGGCCGGAGCCTTCACCGGCGGGAACGATCTGAACAGTCCCTTCATGAACTCTTTCACCAGACGATGAGACCACAAGGACGTCCGCCCCGTGGTTCTGGTGTATCGGGAGATCGCAGCAAGATGAATCTTGATGGACGCGTGTGCCAGACCAGCTTTGGCCAGCGTCAGCAGGTACGGCAGTACTTGGGGGGCCGTAATCCGTAGAGGGTTAATCTTCTGTGCGTGGCACCAGACAGAGAACCTCTTCCATTTGTGTCCGTAGCATTTAAGAGTCGAGGACGCCCTGGCCTTTGCAAGAACCTCTCTGCAATCGGCCGGTATGTCGTATCCTCCAAACTCTAGCGCTGCAGGAGCCAGGCCTGCAAGTTCAGCGACTTCGGGTCGTGGTGGAGGATGGCGCCTCCTTCCCTGGAGAGTAGATCCGCGTCCGCCGGCAGCTTGATCGGCGGGGACGCTGACAAGTCCAGAAGGTCCGGGAACCATATCTGCCTCGGCCACGCAGGTGCGACGAGGATCATCCTGCACCGTGACCTCTTGAGCTGGTTGACGAGCCGGATTAGCAGAGGCAAGGGAGGGAACGCGTAGAGGAACAGGCCCTCCCAGGGGAACGAGAAAGCATCGCCCATGCTCCTCGTCTGGGGAAACCTGCTGGCGAACCTCCGGCACTTGGTGTTCGTCGCCGTCGCGAACAGGTCGATCTGGGGTGTGCCCCACCGTCGGAAGAGGCGATCCACCAGATCCTGCCGTAGTTCCCACTCGTGGCACGAGCGCAGCTCCCTGCTGAGTGAGTCGGCGATGGTGTTTTTTATCCCTGCCAGATGAAACGGCACCAGAAAAATCCCTTGGGCAACGGCCCAATGCCACAGGTCCTGCGCCTCCTTGGACAGCGCTGGGGACCTGGTTCCGCCCCGTTTCCTGATGTAAAACATGGTGGTGGTGTTGTCGGTGAAGATCCTCACCACCTTGCCCTTGAGGGACGGAAGGAAGGACCTGAGGGCCCAAAACACTGCACGGAGCTCCAGGACGTTGATATGCAGGGACTTTTCCGTCGGGAGCCAGAGTCCCCTTGCGTGCAGATTTTCGGTGTGCGCTCCCCACCCTTCCAGGGAGGCATCCGTGGTCACGGTCTCCTGGTGGGCTGGGGTCTGGAAGTCCATGCCCGCCGTCAAATGCGCGCGGGTGCCCCACCACCGTATCGCTCGTCGGAAACTCTCGTCGAGCTTGATCCTTTCCTCGAAGCTGCCCGTCGTCTGGATCCAGCGCGCATCCAGGAATTCTTGCAACGGGCGCATCCGGAGCCTGCACATGGGAATGAGGTAGATGCAGGAAGACATCATCCCGAGGAGGGACTTGATGGACCTCAATTTGGCCGCGTCGGCCACCAACATCCGTTGCACCTTGCCCAAGATGGTCCTGGTCCTCTCCTCCGACGGGGAGGCCAGAAGGGACACTGTGTCGAGCCTGGCTCCCAGAAACAGTGCGACTTGCGCGGGCACCAGGTGGGATTTGGCGTAGTTCACGGAGAATCCCAGGTCCGTGAGGAGTTGGACGGTCCTTGCCGTGTGGACCACGGCGAGCTCCCTCGTCTTGGCGCGGATGAGCCAGTCGTCCAGGTAGGGGTAGACGTGAATCCCCTCGCGGCGCAGCTGCGCCGCCACCGGTGCGAGGCACTTGGTGAATACCCTGGGTGCCGACCGTAGTCCGAAGGGAAGGGCTTTGAACTGGTAATGACGCCCTTGGACCACGAATCTGAGGAATTTGCGGTGCCCCTTTAGGATGGGAATGTGGAAGTAGGCATCCTCCAAATCCAACGACGATAGGAAGTCTCCTTCCTCCAGCTGACCCAGGACGTGCTGGAGGGTGACCATCCGGAACTTCTGCGCCTTGATGAACTTGTTCAGACGTCGCAGGTCCAGGATGGGGCGCCATCCTCCCGTCTTCTTCACGAGGAAGTATCTCGAGTAGACTCCGGAGCCCCGAAGCCTCTTTGGGACGAGTTCGATGGCGCCCTTTCTGAGCATCGCCTTTACCTCCAGGAGAAGTTGAGGGACGTGAAGTTCTTTCCTGGCCACGGGGGGGACGCGCGGGCACCTTCTTTGAAACTCGAGCGCGTGGTCCCGGGCCAGGGCGTCCAGCACCCAACGGTCGGTGGAGATGGACTCCCACACGCTGACGAAGCCCGCCAGCCGGCCTCCCACCGGGGTGCTTCGGTGGGGGCCCGACCCCACGGCCGGTTCAATCCTGCTTGGGCGCGGCCTTGCCGCCTTGACCTCCTTGGCGACGACGGCGGGGTCCGCTAGACTTGCCTCGTCCTCTGTAGGCCTCTTGCGACGACGAGCGGGCCGCTTGACGGTAGGAAGCGAAACCGCCGCCGGAACCTTTGGAGGCGCCCTTGCCTCCGCCGCTCCGAAAGGGCGTCCGTCGTTGCAGGACTCCCAAGGGCCCGGGCCGTCTCAGTATCCGCCTTGATGGCCTGAAGGGAATCGTCCACTGTCTTCCCAAACAGGTTGTTCCCGTCGAAGGGCATGTCCAGGACTCTGGTCTGTACGTCCTGCCGGAAATCCGTAGCTTTGAGCCATCCACGACGTCGAAGGCAAACGCCGTTGCCCAGCTGGCGGAACCCGGTGTCGGCGATGTCCGTCGCCACGGTGATGGCGTGGTCCGAGGCCACCTCACCTTCCTGCAGGATCTCAAGGGCCTCCGCCCTCTTGTCGTCCGGCAGAAAATCCAGCAGGGGAGCTATCTTGTACCAGAGCTCCCTGTCATAGCGGGCCACGATAGCCAAGGCGTTGGCCGCTTTAATCGTCGTCGCTGCCGACGAGATGACTCTACGTCCCATAGCATCCAATTTCTTTCCCTCGCCGTCCGGCGGGGAAGTCGATGTGGAGGCCGCACCCCCCCCCCCGCTTTCTTCCTGGCTGCCGCGGAGACGACGGAGTCCGGGGTAAGCTGCGCCCGGAGGCACAGGGGGGCCGTGTCCGGGACCCGGTACTTTTTCTCGTACCGGTCTCTTCTAGCTGGCGTCGTGGAAGGGTTCTTGAGGAGGGAAAGGCCCTCATCCCAAATGTCGTCCAACAGAGGCACTGAGAGGACCGTCTTCCTCTTGGCCTCGCGCCGCTGATAAAGGAAGCCTTCCTTTTTCTTCTCCTCAGGGCAGAGTTGGAAAAGCTCGGAAGCCCTGGAGATCATGGAGTGGAAAGATCCGATCTCGTCGGGCGGAGAAGCCCTGGTGGGAGGCGACGACGGAAAATCCTCGTCGTATGCCTCGTCGTCCGTACCCGTCGCTGCCGTGTCAGTCCCCGTATCATCCCCTCGGGTGGACGGGGAGGAGGGCTGGAAGGGGCGCGACGGTTGAAAAGGAGGTGGTGGATGGATCCTTCTTTTCTTGGTAGGGGGAACACCAGAAGGTCCCGGTTCTGGATCCCCCGACGGGAGAGGTTCCTCCGTCGGTAACGGTAGCCTCGTCCTTATCTCGGAGCATAAGGACTGTATGGCCAACAAAATGGCCGCCGAGTTGTCTTGCGGCGCTGGCAGAGGGGAATCCGACGGGCGAGCAGGGGCCCCGTCGGTATCCTCGACGATGTCGTCGTCGTCACCTGCGTCGGGGTCCATTCCGACGGGCTGGCCTTCTTCCACGCCTAGGCCGTGGCTTAAGACCTCGATCAGCTCCTCTTCTGAGGTTGAGGCCGACTCTCCGACGACGCCCTGCCCCCCTTCTTCCCCACGGAGGGTTTCACGGGGGTCCTATCGATGGGCACAAAGGAAGACTCCCTCCGAGGAGGCAGGGAGATTCTGGGCCCTGAGGTCGCCACCACTGGTGCAGCCACCACAGGCTGAGCCAGGGCCGCCACGACCGTTTCGATAGAGGGCTTGGTCGGATGGATCAAGGCCTTCACCACCTTAGGTGCGCTCACCGCCTTATCCTTGAGGGAGGGGGCACTGCCACGCTCCTCCTCTGCCTTAGAGCTCGACCGGGGCCTCTCCAGGAGCTTCGCCGGGTGCTCGGCCTTCCTCTTACCCGACCCAGAGCGTTGGCTCGCGGTTGATGGTGCCGGGGAGGGTGCGCCCTGCCTGGCGCCCGTAGAGCCCGACCGTTCGGCGCTCCCGGTGCCAGCGGACTCGCGGTGCTTGGCCTTATGTTGGGCCCCCGTCGCCGGGGCGCCCTCAAAGGTCTTAGAAGACCGCTCGGATTTCTTCTTCTTCTCGCCAGACGGGCTCTTACCCTCCAGCCAGTTGGCGAGACGTTGATGGCGGTCCTTCATGGTCCATTCCGACATGTTGCCGCAAAACGCACAGTCCTTCTCCACGTGCGTCTTGTCCTCATGAAGGCAGTAAAGGCAGAAAGAGTGTTCGTCCTTGAAGACGTTCTGCAGCTGGCATCCAGGGCAGACCCTGAACAGCTTTCCGGGCGTCAAGCTTCCCTTCTCCTGGGCCATCTCCGAGACCGGGCCTGAGAAGCTTCTAGATTCCTCCGAAGTGTAGCTCGACGAAATCTTCACCCTTGAGGGGCACAGATGAATCCGACACGGGTCCCCGTTGATCGGATGTAGGATCGGTGGAGCTTGAGGCTCTTTGACCGAAAGAATCGAAGTTTTTTTGTGAAAAAAGCGTGAAAAAAGCACTAACGCTCGAGAGCAATAGCACGCGGATCCCAACACATGAACGTGCGGTAAAAATCTGAAGATGGCTGCCAGAGGCGGTGCTTAGGTAGAGGGCAGTCATTGGCTGTGGTCAGTATGACGCAGAGACCAGTGATTGGTTATTACTACGAAAGACAGATCAGAAACGAAACTGATACTGGTTTTTTCTTTACCGAGGATTCCCAGCCTGACGACGGGGAATATTCATGAGCATGTGAATCCATGCCAGACCCCATGCTGGAGAAGGTCCGGGAACCATATCCGTCTCGGCCACCTCGGTGCGACGAGGATCATCCTGCACCGGGACCTCTTGAGTTGGTTGATGATCCTGAGCAGCAACAGCAAAGGCGGGAACGCATACAGGAACAGGCCGTTTCAGGGGAACGAGAAAGCATCGCCCATGCTCCTCGGCTGGGGGAACCTGCTGGCGAACCTCTGGCAATTGGAGTTCGTCGCGAACAGGTCGATTTGGGGTTTGCCCCATCGTCGTAAGTGATGATCCACTTGATCCTGGCGTAGTTCCCACTCGTGGCAGGAGCGCAGCTCCCTGCTGAGTGAGTAGGCAATGGTGTTTTTTTTATCCCCGCTAGATGAAAAGGCACCAGAAACATCCCCTGGGCAACGGCCCAGTGCCACAGATCCTGGGCTTCCTTGGACAGGGCTGGGGATCTGGTTCCTCCCTGCTTCCGGATGTAGAACGTGGTGGTGTTGTCGGTGAAGATCCTTACCACCTTGCCCTTGAGGGACGGGAGGAATGACTTGAGGGCCCAGAACACTGCTCGGAGCTCCAGTAGGTTGATGTGGAGCAGCCTCTCCGCCGGGAGCCACAGGCCTCTCGCGTGAAGATCTTCTGTGTGCGCTACCCACCCCTCCAGGGAGGCATCCGTCGTCGTCGTCACCTGGTATGCTGGAGTCTGAAAGTCCGTACCCTGTGAGATGCGCGCAGGTGTCTCACTATCTAATTGCATGGCGGAATGCTTCGTTGAGTGAGATCTTGGCCTCAAAGCTGCGTCGCTTGCGTCCAACGGGCGTCGAACTCCTGCAGATAGATGCCCGAGGACATCATCCTGAGAAGGGACTTGATGGACCTCACTCTGGCCACGTCCGTGGCCAACAGACGCTGTACCTTGCCCAGGATGACCTGCATTCTTTCCTCTGACGCGAGGCCAACTGCGCTACTGTATCGAGCTTGGCTCCCAGAAACAGCGCAGCCTGCGACGGAACCAGGTGGGATTTGGGGAAGTTGGAGAATCCCAGGACCGTGAGCAGCCGGACGGTCTTTGCTGTGTGTTCTACGGCGAGTTCCTTGTCCCTGCTCGAATGAGCCAGTCGTCCAGATAGGTGTAGACGTGGATCCCCTACAGGCGCAGCCGCGCCACCACTGGTGCTAGGCACTTGGTGAACACCCTGGGCGCCGACTTCAATCCGAATGGGAGGGCCTTGAACTGGTAATGCCGCCCTTCGACTACGAACCTGAGAAACGGTGTCCTTTTAGGATGGGGATGTGAAAGTACGCATCCTCCAAATCCAACGACGATAGGAAGTCGCCTTTCTCCAGCTGGCCCAGCACGTGCTGGAGGGTGACCATCCAGAACTTCTGTACCTTGATGTATTTGTTTAGCCGACGCAAGTCCAGGATGGGACGCCAACCTCCTGTCTTCTTTCCGACGAGGACGTACCTTGAGTATACCCCAGAGCCCCGGAGCCCTTTTGGGACGAGCTCGATGGCTCCTTTCAGCATCGCCCTTACCTCCAACAGTAGTTGAGGGACGTGGTTTTCCTTTCGGGCCATGGGAGGAATTCGGGGGCACTTCTTTAGAAATTTCAGAGTGTGCCCGTGGGCCAGCGCATCCAGCACCCAACGGTTGGTGGAGATGGACTTCCACACGCTGACGAACCTTGTCAGCCGGCCTCCCACCGGGGTGCTTCGGTGGGGGCCCGATGCGACGGCCGGTTCAGTCTTGCTTGGAAGCATCCTTGCCGCCCTGGCCTCCTTGGCGACGACGGCGAGATCCACCGCTTGCGATGAGGAGCGGGCCGCCTGACGGTAGGTCGAGGAGCTGCCGCAGAATCCTTTGGAGGCACCTTGCTTGCCTCCGGAGTTCCGAAAGGGCAGCCGCCGTTGCTGAAGAACTCCCAAGGCCCGAGCCTTCTCCGTGTCAGTTTCGATGGCCTGCAGCAACTCATCCACAGTCTTTCCAAACAGATTGTTCCCGTTGAAGGGCATGTCCAAAACCTTGGCTTGCATGTCCTGGTGGAAATCCGTTGCCTTGAGCCACCCCCGCCGTCGAAGGCAAACGCTGTTGCCCAACTGGCAGAAACCGGTGTCGGCAATGTCCGTGGCCACAGTTATGGCATGGTCCGACGCCACCTCATCCTCCTGTAGGATCGCCAGGGCCTCTGCCCTCTTGTCGTCCGGGAGGAAGTCCAACAGGGGGGGGGCGATCTTGTACCACAATTCACTGTCATAGCGGGCCACAATCACTAGGGCGTTGTCCGCCTTATTCGTCGTCACCGCCGTCGAGATGACTCATCCCACAGCGTCCAGCTTCTTTCCCTCGCTGTCCGGTGGGGAAGTTGAGGATGAAGCCGATGCCATCCCCGCTTTCTTCTTGGCCGCCGCTGAGACGACCGAATCTGGGATCGGCTGCGCCCTAAGGCACAACCGGGCGGCGTCGGGGACCCGGTAATACTTCTCGTACCGGTCCCTCTTGGCAGGTGTCGTGGACGGGTTCTTGAGGAGGGCAAGTCCCTCGTCCCAGTTGTCATCCAGAAACGGCACCCCGAGGACCGTGAGAAGTAAATGTCTGAAGGGGCTTAGGTAGAGGGCAGTCATTGGCTGGGGGATGTATGACCCAGAGACTAGTAATTGATTGTTAGGAGGAAGGCAGTTCAGAAGCAAAACTGATATTTTTTTTTACTGAGGATTCCCAGCCTGACAGGGAATATTCATGAGCATGTGAATCCATGCTAGACCCCAGGCTGGAGAACCTCAGGAACTTCCTGTGATGTATAGACACATGAAAATTAGCATCCTGCAGATCTATTGACACCAGCCAGTCCTGTGATTAGAGAGCACACAGAATTTTACTCAACGTCAACATCCTGAATTAGTCTTCCCTCAGGAATGTGACCAAGGACCTGATGTCCAGAATGGGATGGAGACTTACTCCCTTCTTGGGTATCAAGAAATACAGGGAATACCAGCCCGATCCTCTGTTTGGGAGGTACCTCTTCCACTGCCCCCTTTAACAGGGCTGGCACTTCTTTCTGAAGCTCCTGTCCCGGTTGGCTTGGAGGTAGTGGGAGTCTGTCGGGGGGTTTTCATAAGAAGGGCAGACAACCCCACTGCACAAGCTCCAGGGCAAAGTCATCGGAGGTAATTTCCTGCCATTGGGGCCAATGCTCTGCCAGCCGTCCACCAACCGTTAAGTCTTGGGAAGGGAAATCAAAGCGGCTCATTGGGTAGAGCCACTGCCTACTGGCCTGCGGAAGCCCAACTGCCCCTTCCAGGGCATGGGAAACACTTCTGCCTGGATTGCAGGAGCTGCGCCTTCCTACCATAAGACACATAGCGCCTGTAGCCTCTGCCGCTAGAGGCGAAGCTGAAGGCAGGTTTGGCCCGGCTGTGCAGCTAGGCCCAGCGATTTATAAGCTAATTTTGACCCCATAAACTTTTCTAAGGAATCGTCAGCTTTCTGGCCAAAGAGCAACTCTCCTTCAAAATGCATGTGTAGTAGCCTATTCTGGACGTTCGGAGAGAAGCCAGAATACCTGAGATGTGCTTGTCTCCTGAAGTCTACCACAGACCACATCGAATGGCCAACGCAATCAGCCACGTCTAGGACAGTTTGCAGCGACTGCTTGGCCACCTCAGTCCCATCTTCCACCAGCCGTGAGAATCCATCCCGCATTTCTCCTTCATTAATGTATGGAGCTGCCTTCTCCGCAGCTTTCCACAGGCTAAATGAGTATTTCGAGAAACCACTGGTTACACTTGTGGCTTTCAGGGCCATGTTGCCAGAAGTAAACCTTGTTGGCAATTGCGTCCCGCCTTTTACCTTCTTTATCTGGGGGCAGATACGAGACAGACCGCAGGACTGGTGGAGATGGTGGCTGCCTGCACGACAAGTTCTTCCGTAGGAAGACAAGCCAAAAATGAGTCCTCTTGCCGGCCTATACTTCCCGGTCAAAGTAGAGCTGACCGGGGGAATGGAGCAGGGATGCTGCCACAAGGAGGCTTCAGGGTCTGCAATTGCTGGAATAAGTGGCATATTTTGTTCTGTCACAGGGCTTTAATCCAAGATGTCCGTTAGGTCATAGCCCTGGGTTGGGAGCAATGCAGATTTTAGCCTCAGGGTTCCAAACACCCTTTCCACTAGATACCTGAATTTAACATGGGTGTGAGTGTAGGGCTGACCCTGCTCAAACTCTACATCTGGAGAAGTGTCTATGCCGCTGGCTTTGTGGAGCCCTTCTGCCAGTGCCAAATGCTCAGCTTACTTGTCGGAAAATAAAGCAACGCCTCCTGACCCTATGTATATGGGATCTATGTTCCCCTGTTCTGTGCCGAAAAAAGACTTGATAGAGCGGAAGAACTCTGTCGTGGAGAAAGCAGGAAAGGATCCGTTGCCAATAGTCGGCACCAAGGGTTCTTCTCACGATGGAGACGGAATGGCTGCCGGCATCGAACAGGGATTGAGCACCATAGAGACGACGGGGACCCTTGCACTTCAATGCTCTCGTACAGGTCTCAGCTCCGAGTCCAAAAGCTTCTACAACAGAGGGTGCGGACAAGTGGGCTTGCAGGGGGGGTCGGGAGTGCTGAGTGCCGCTGTTGCTGCCGAGGCTCGCTGTTGGGAAAACAAATACACACCTGTATATGCCTGTGTCTTGAACATAGTCAGCATTTAGTTTTTAAAATCTTTCCACTGTCAAGTGGTCGGCCCAGCCGAGGTCTTACCGTTCGCCGACGAAGGGTCAGATTTGTGGCGGTGACTGTGGCACCACTTTTTCTTATTCGACAAGGAAGAGTCTTCTTGGCCTTCCGCCTATGTTTTTCTTTCTTAGGAGTAGGCTCCAGTCTCGGCCTCGGAGGACCGGACCATCGACCCACCAGGGGATTTTGGATTGAACTAAAATAGGTTTGGCTGTCCGATCGTGCACACATTTTGGATTGATCTTGGAGCTCCACGCACATCCCTCCGTATCGTTATCTGTACCGAGACACCACAGACATATGTCGTGCAGGTCAGTCACCAACATTTTTGAATGGCAGTCAGCGCACCATTTAGAATCCGAAATCCAAGGGGCAGAAATCTCACTGTAGTGAAATTTAGAAATATTCTGACAAAAGTTTGTCAAAAGATTCGAAGACTATGTCGTGTTCCGCAGAGCAGCGTGTGGAGAGTGCAGAAAAAAGGAACCGAGATAGGGGGCATAGTGACGTGGCATATATGACATACATTACTCACCGTAATAGCATTTCTGATGATTGTATCTGCTTAGATTCACATGCTGTGCATATGGTCAGACATCCAGTGGTAACTGCGGAGTATTGCATCTAGTCTTTTGATGCTCGAAAGGGTACATCGGCATGCCTGTAACACTATCCCTATCGTGACGTGTAATGTACCCAAAATACCTCACGTGCCGAGGTCCTTCAGATTGTATTTTGTCTGCCATGAGGGAGACCAATGCTATTTGTGAGTGAGCACCTAATAGAGAGAAAGTAGAAAGACGTCAATGTTCCTTCCACCCGAGCGGGGAGGCTGGGTGGGCGCATGTGAATCTTAGCAGATACAATCATCAGAAATTCTATTACTGTGAGTAATGCATGTATTCTAATGCTTGTAAATCGGCTTAGAATCACATGCTTTGCATAGACAAGCGAGCAGTACCCAGAGTTGGAGGTGGGTTGTGAGAAGGAACAGTAGTGAAAAGATGTCTTAGTACTGCTTGTCCCAGCTGAGAATCAGATCTAGAATGAGTGTCTAGGCAACAGTGTTTTGTAAAGGTGTGTACAGAACTCCAAGTAGCCGCTTTGTAAATGGACTCAAGGGGAACATGAGCAATGAATGCTCTGGAAGCCCCAGTGTCCAGAGTAGAGTGTGCTCTAGGCTTGAAGAGCAGTTCTCTCTTAGCAAGAGTGTAGCATAGTGTGATGCATTTGCCAATCCACATAGAGATTGCTGATTTAGACACAAGCTCCCCTTCTCTACCAGCTGCCACAGACGAAAAACTGGTTTGTCTTCCTCAGTGGTTTAGTTCTTTCCAGGTAGAACATGACTGCACTGTGCACATCTAGTGTGTGTGTAGGCTTCTTTCGGCCATGTTAGAGGGATTCTGGAAGAAAGTAGTTAGTTCAGTTGATTGTTCACATGGAATTTTGAAATGAATTTAGGCGCAAATTGGGGATGAGTGCACAGAACCACCTTATCTCTAGACTGACGAAAGGGTCTAGAAACGAAAGGGCCTGCAGTTCACTAACCCTTCTGATAGAAATGATAGCCACTAGAAAGGCTGTCTTATAAATATGGTCTTTGAGACTTCCCTTATGCATAGGCTCAAACGGAGACCGCATAAGTCTGTTCAGAACCACATTTAGGTGCCATCCGGGAGCTGGGTTTTAACCCCTTCGATGAAAGCCTTAATAACAGGTATTCTCCACCAGGACACCTTTTGTTGTGACGTAGTGTAGGTTGAGAGAGCAGATAGGTGAACTGTTAGAGAATTAACAACCAGTCCTGAGTCGAACAATTGAGTCAGGTACAACACAATGTGGGTAGGCGAGCAGTCAATCGGGTTGATGCTCTTGGTATTGCACCAACTGACAAAGCGTTTCCACTTACTGGAATAGCAATACTGGGACTTCGGTTTCCTAGCTTCCCAAAGTATGTCCATGCATCTCTGAGGGAGTTGAAGGTGTCCAAACTCTATGACCTCAGGAGCCAGGCCGCAAAGTTCAGAGTTTGTGGGCATGGGTGTAGTGTTTCCCCTCTGTCCTGAGACATGTTGTATGGGCAGGGCAACTTCATAGGAGGGGAGAGGGACATCTCCATCAGGTGAGAGAACTGGGTTGGCAGGCCCACATGGGGGCCACCAATGTCATAGTGACTGGTTCCAGGAGCATCTTGTGCACCACTTTGTTGAGTTGGTGAGTCGGGGAGGAGCGTAAACAGATTTCCCTGACCATGCTATCCAAAGTAAGTTCCCCTTGGAGTGGTTCTGGGGATACCTGGAGGCATAGTATTGGCATTGGGCGTTCTCCAGAGTGGCGAACAAGTCAATCTCTGGAAAGCCCCATTCTGCGGAAGACATTGGAGACAATGTCTTCGTGTAGATGCCATTCGTACTCTGTGGGCAGTGAGAAGAACAAGTTACTTACCAACTGGTAACTTTCTTTTGATTGGATGTTCTTCCAACGTATTCGTCATCTTAGATGTATTCGATCCAGCTTTAGCTGCTTCAGAAAAAAATGTTGGCAGAGGGCGCCGTGCGTCGATGTTGTCGAGTCGATGGTCCCTTGAAGGCCTCCGTCGAGGGTGACGTCATCGGGCGTATAAATAGCACGCGCGGCGCCCGTTGGCCTCAGTTCTGTTTTTCCCCCTTCATTATTGATTTTACACTGTGTAGACTGTGCCGGCAGACAGGTAATTGCCTTGCGAGGGTTGAAGTGGCAATAGCCCAGAAAAATCTACACAGGGGTAGGTTGGAAGGGCGAGGACGAATACATTGGAGGAACATCCAATCGAAAGAACGTTACCAGTTGGTAAGTAACTTGTTCTTAGAGTGGATTGTGTCCTGCAACGTATTCATCATCTTAGATACGACTCCCAAAGCAGTACGGATAATTCCTCTGGAGGAGGGGTTAGATTTTTCGATACCCTTAGATGGCTCAGTATAGTACTGCTTTACCAAAATTCAGCTCCAAAGACTGGGAAGCATCCAGGCTATAGAATTTTGAAAAAGTATGCAGCGAGGACCAAGTTGCTGCTTCACAAATGGACCTTATAGGAACACTTCTTTGTAGGGCTGTTGAAGAGGCGATGCCTCTGGTGGAATGAGCCCTTAGACCTTCGGGTGGGTCTTTTTGTGCTAATCTGTATCATTCTGAAATACAAGCGTGATATTGTTTGCTTTGTCACTGACTGACCCAATTTCTTTCCTGTGTAGCCAATAAACAGTCGATTGTCCACTCTAAGCTTAGAAAGCCTAGATATGAAAAAGCTTAAAGCTCTTTTCGGATCCAACCTGTGTAATCTTTCCTCCTCTTTACTAGGATGAGGTGGAGGATAGAATGCGGGCAAGACAATTCTCTGACTTAAATGAAAATCAGATTCCACTTTTGGTAAAAATGAGAGTTTAACCCTAAACAACTCTATCCTTATGGAACACAGTATAGGGTGGCCCAGAAGACAGTGCCTGCAATTCGCTCACTCTTCTTGCAGATGTTAAAGCAACTAGGAAAGCAGTTTTCCACGTCAGTAATCTTAATGGACAAGTGTGCAAAGGCTCAAAAGGCGCACACATTAAGAATTTTAGGACCAAATTGAGATCCCAAATTGGCACTTGAAATGGGTAAGGAGGAAACACATTAGTGATTCCTTTTAAGAATTGTACTATCAAAGGAATTTTGAAGCAGGAGCATTCTTCCGACGAGCGCTTGAAGGTGGAAAGCGCCGCAAGATCACCTTTAATGGTTCCAACATTAAGACCTCTATGTGCTAGGGTCAGGAGGAAGGACAGTACTTCCGGAATAGAACATAGAAAAGGATCGACATTCTTTTCTCTGCACCAGTTGCAAAACTTTTTCCAACGGCAGCGGTATAGAGACTTTGTTGCTGGCCTTCTTGCCGAAAGCAACATCTCCATGACGTCATCTGGAAGGTTCCAATCCTTGTATCTCAGCCTTTCAGATACCAAGCGTGAAGGTTGAGCGTTTTGACCTCTGGATGGAGAACCTGACCCTCCATTTGAGAAAGAAGGTTCTCTCTCTTGAATTGCCGCTCTGCACAGAGGTAGTGACTCTACACCACCTCTTGTTTAGATAATGCATGGCCACTGTGTTGTCCGTCATTATGACATTTTTTCCCCCGACAGATGGCAGGAAAGCTTTCAGCGCTAGTCTGATTGCTCTCAGCTCCAGAAGGTTGATGTGTAGTTTGGACTCCGATGGAAACCAACAACCGCCGATGTTCAGATCTTTTCATGAGCTCCCCACCCCTTGAGTGAGGCGTCAGTCACTACTGTGATCTCTGGCCATGGTTGATAGAAGATCTTGACGAACCTTGTTCGGAATCTGGTGAAGATCCGTCATTCGACCTGAGAACTGGGACCATTGAGTCTTTAGAGCCCATTGAAGGGATCACATTCTCAGATGTGCTTCTGGCACCAGAAAGATGCAGGATGCCATGAGGCCGAGTAACCTTAAGAAGTCATAGGCCTGAAGATTTTGGGCATTTTGGAAACTATCTGAAGAATGTCTTGAGCCCTCGACCTGGGAGGCGAGCTCTTTCCCAAGGATGTGTCTAATACAGCTCTTATATATTGGAGTCGTTGAGGTGTCATTTGTGACTTCTTGAAATTGAGGGAGAAGCCCAGTCTGTGGAAGAAGTGGCAGGTCACTTTCAGGTGATCTAGTGCCTGTTCGGCAGAATGTGCTCTGATCAGCCAATCGTCCAGGTAGGAGTAGATGTGAATCGCCCCTCTCTTGAGGTGCGCTGCCACCACTACCATCAGTTTGGTAAAGACCTTCGAGACGGAGGTCAATCGGAATGGCAGGAATCAAAACTGATAGTGTGAGTCGCCAACTACGAACCTCAGGTATCTTCTGTGCTTGAGATGAATTGGCACCTGAAAATAAGCATCCTGGAGGTCCACTGACACCAACCAATCCTGAAGTTGAAGGGCCTGAAGGATCTGAGAAGGGGTAACAATTTTTAACTTGTTCTATAGCACCTTTCTCCAGCAGGGTGCTAACTTCCTGCTGTAGGAGCGGGTCTGAAAACTTGTGTGTCTCCTTGATGGATTGCTTTGAAGTTGCATTAGAAAAGGAAGGCAGTAACCGTGGGCTATTATTTCTAGAGCCCAAACATCTGAAGTAATGGCTCGCTATTCTTGCAGATGCTGTGACAGCCTGCCTCCTACGGGTGCCTTGTGATGCAAGTCCTCAAAGTGGTTTTGAAGCGGTTGCTGCAGCCGCTGATGGCAGAGAGGCTCTAGCTGGAGCTGGCTTTGCACGTTTTCCTCGTCCACCGCAAGTGGCCTTTCTCTGGTCCCTATGACTGGCCATTCCTCTCGCCTTTCCATATGAGGAGTATTAACGATAGGATCGTCCCCTCCAAGATTGACCTGGTGCAACAAAAGGCTGAGGTTGCCTGATGGTAGCTCCCAAAGACTTGGCAGCTGACTGAGATCTGCAACCTCTCAAGGCTCTCGTCAGTCTTGCTGCCAAAAAGGTGAGACTTGTCAAAGGACATGTTCAGGAGACAGTTCTGCAAGTCTAGTGCGAAACCCGACTTCCGTAACCATGCAAATCTGCGCATTACAGTGCTAGTGCCCATGGACCTGCTCACAATACAGTGTCCAATCCAGATTCAAGGGATCCTTGCATGGCATCCTTGCCATCTCTAATGATGGCTAGGAATCCTTCCTTTTCGTCCCCTTCTAGTATGTGCTCCGCCGCCATCGCAATGCACTCCTACAGAGTGTACGAAAACTTTGCCAAGGCACATGTGGAGTTGGCTGATTTTAATGCCCTACTCCCAAGCTGAAAATACCTTCCGTGCCCAGCCATCCACACGCTTATCGTCCCTGTCCGGAGGGATAGAAGGGTACGCCAGTTTGTTAAAGCTATGGCTGCCTGTATGACCAAACTCTCGGGAGTGGGATGTTTAGACAAATAGCCGGGGTCACTAATGGCAGGGCGGTATTTTGAAATAAGGGATTTATTCACTGGCGGAATGAAATCTGGAGTCTCCCAATTTGTGACCACCGTATTTTGCAAGGCTATGTGAAAAGGTAGTATTGGGTCTTCAGTAGGACCATGATCCAATATGTCTGTTAGATCAACTTGGATGAATTGGGCTGGAGGTCTGGCAAGGAACAAGTTACTTATCTGTAACTTGTGTTCTCCAGCATGGGTCTGGCATGGATTAACATGATCATGAATATTCCGTCGTCAGGCCTGGAATCCTCGGTATAGAAAGAATCAGTATCAGTTTCGTTTCTGATCTGTCTTTCTTAGTATTAACAAATCACTGGTCTCTGGGTCATACTGCCCCCAGCCAATGACTGCCCTCTCCCTAAACCCCGCCTCTGGCAGCCATCCTCAGATTTGGTAGCACGTAAAGTGGCAGTATGACCAAATGAAGAGCCACAGAGGGGTAGGCGGGAGGGTTCGCATGTGAATCCATGCCAGACCCATGCTGGAGAACAGTTAGAGGTAAGTAACTTGTTCCTTCTCCAGCATGGGGTCTGGCATGGATTCACATGCTCATGAATATAAGAATACATAGCAGTATACACATGCACAACCACGGGAGGTGGCAAAGGCTCAACATTAAGCAGTACATCCAACTCAACATTAAGCATCTTACCTCCTCACCAGGCTCACCTCAGGCGAACAGGTTGCGCAGCACTGCTTGGCCGACCCTGGACTCCTCCCTGGAATCCCGATCGACGCAGTAGAATTTCGTGAAGGTGTGCGTCGACCTCCACGTAGCAGCCCTGCATATGTCCAGCAGGGGCACACCAGAAAGGAACGCCGTGGTAGCTGCGATCGCTCTGGTGGAATGGGCTCTCGGACGGCCAGGCAGAGGTCAGTTTGCCAACCGATGACAGTACATGATACAGCCGGAGAGCCATGTGGAAATGGAAGCCTTCGATAGAGCCTTCCCCTGATTGACAGGTCCAAAGTTCACAAAGAGTTGTGACGTCTTCCGAAAACACTTCGTGCGGTCCACGTAGAACTTCAGCGCTCTAGCCACATCCAGCGAGTGCAAAGTCCTCTCAGCCGGCGACGAAGGCGACGGGAAGAACACAGGTAACACCAAGGGTTCGTTGAGATGGAAGTCCGACGGTACCTTGGGCATGAAGGAGGGGTGCGTCCTGAGCACTACCCTCGTGTCGTGAAAAGTCAAGTACGGGGCCTTGCATGAAAGGGCCTGGATCTCTCCCACCCGTCGTGCGGAGGTGATGGCCACAAGAAACGCTGTTTTCCACGACAGAAACTTAAACGGGGCCGAGTGCAGAGGCTCGAACGGAGGTCCCATGAGCTTGGTCAGCACCACGTTGAGCTCCCACGCCGGGGCCGGAGCCTTCACCGGCGGGAACGATCTGAACAGTCCCTTCATGAACTCCTTCACCAGACGATGAGACCACAAGGACGTCCGGCCCGTGGTTCTGGTGTATCGGGAGATCGCAGCAAGATGAATCTTGATGGACGCGTGTGCCAGTCCAGATTTGGCCAGCGTCAGCAGGTACGGCAGTACCTGGGGAGCCGTAATCCGTAGAGGGTTAATCTTCTGTGCGTGGCACCAGACAGAGAACCTCTTCCATTTGTGTCCGTAGCATTTAAGAGTCGAGGACGCCCTGGCCTTTGCAAGAACCTCTCTGCAGTCGGCCGGTATGTTGTATCCTCCAAACTCTAGCGCTGCAGGAGCCAGGCCTGCAAGTTCAGCGATTTCGGGTCGTGGTGGAGGATGGCGCCTCCTTCCCTGGAGAGAAGATCCGCGTCCACCGGCAGCTTGATTGGCGGGGACGCTGACAAGTCCAGAAGGTCCGGGAACCATATCTGCCTCGGCCACGCAGGTGCGACGAGGATCATCCTGCACCGTGACCTCTTGAGCTGGTTGACGAGCCGGATTAGCAGTGGCAAAGGAGGGAACGCGTAGAGGAACAGGCCCTCCCAGGGAAACGAGAAGGCATCGCCCATGCTCCTCGCCTGGGGAAACCTGCTGGCGAACCTCCGGCACTTGGAGTTCGTCGCCGTCGCGAACAGGTCGATCTGGGGTGTGCCCCACCGTCGGAAGAGGCGATCCACTAGATCCTGCCGTAGTTCCCACTCGTGGCACGAGCGCAGCTCCCTGCTGAGTGAGTCGGCGATGGTGTTTTTTATCCCTGCCAGATGAAACGGCACCAGAAACATCCTTTGGGCGACGGCCCAATACCACAGGTCCTGCGCCTCCTTGGACAGCGCTGGGGACCTGGTTCCGCCCTGTTTCCTGATGTAAAACATGGTGGTGGTGTTGTCGGTGAAGATCCTCACCACCTTGCCCTTGAGGGACGGAAGGAAGGACCCGAGGGCCCAGAACACTGCACGGAGCTCCAGGACGTTGATATGGAGGGACTTCTCCGTCGGGAGCCAAAGGCCTCTCGCGTGCAGATTTTCGGTGTGCTCTCCCCACCCTTCCAGGGAGGCATCGGTGGTCACTGTCTCCTGGTGATCTGGGGTCTGGAAGTCCATGCCCGCCGTCAGATGCGTGCGGTTGCCCCACCGTCGGACCGCTCGGCGGAAACTCTCGTCGAGTGTGATCCTCTCCTCGAAGCTGCCCGTCGTTTGGATCCAGCGCGCGTCCAGGAACTCCTGCAACGGGCGCATCCGGAGCCTGCACATGGGAATGAGGTAGATGCAGGAAGACATCATTCCGAGGAGGGACTTGATGGACCTCACCTTGGCCACGTCGGAAACCAACATCCGCTGTACCTTGCCCAGGATGGACCTGGTCCTTTCCTCCGACGGGGAGGCCAGAAGAGACACTGTGTCGAGCTTCGCTCCCAGAAACAGTGCGTTTTGCGCGGGTACCAGGTGAGACTTGGCGTAGTTCACGGAGAATCCCAAGTCCGTGAGAAGTCGGACGGTCCTTGCCGTGTGATCCAGGGCGAGCTCCCTCGACTTGGCTCGGATGAGCCAGTCGTCCAGGTAGGGGTAGACGTGGATCCCCTCGCGGCGCAGCTGCGCCGCCACCGGTGCAAGGCACTTGGTGAATACCCTGGGTGCCGACCGTAGTCCGAAGGGGAGGGCTTTGAACTGGTAGTGACGCCCTTGGACCACAAACCTGAGGAATTTTCGGTGCCCCTTTAGGATGGGAATATGGAAGTAGGCATCCTCCAAATCCAACGACGACAGGAAGTCTCCTTCCTCCAGCTGACCCAGGACGTGCTGGAGGGTGACCATCTGGAACTTTTGCGCCTTGATGAACTTGTTCAGACGTCGCAGGTCCAGGATGGGGCGCCATCCCCCCGTCTTCTTCTTCACGAGGAAGTATCTCAAGTAAACTCCGGAGCCCCGAAGTCTCTTTGGGACGAGTTCGATGGCGCCCTTCCTCAGCATCGCCTTTACCTCCAGGAGGAGTTGAGGGACGTGAAGTTCTTTCCTGGCCACGGGGGGGACACGCGGACACCTTCTTTGAAATTCGAGCGCGTGGCCCCGGGCCAAGGCGTCCAGCACCCAACGGTCGGTGGAGATGGACTCCCACACGCTGACGAATCTCGCCAGCCGGCCTCCCACCGGGGTGCTTCGGTGGGGTCCCGACCCCACGGTCGGTTCAATCCTGCTTCGACGAGGCTTTGCCGCCTTGACCTCCTTGGCGACGACGGCGGGGTCCGCCAGACTTGCCTCGTCCTCTGTAGGCCTCCTGAGCCGACGAGCGGGCCGCTTGACGGTAGGTGGAGAAACCGCCGCCTGAACCTTTGGAGGCGCCCTTGCCTCCGCTGCTCCGAAAGGGCGTCCGCCGTTGTTGCAGAACTCCAAGGGCACGGGCCGTCTCGGTGTCTGCTTTAATGGCCTGAAGCGAATCGTCCACTGTTTTCCCAAACAGGTTGTTCCCATCGAAGGGCATGTCCAGGACTCTGGTCTGAACGTCTTGACGGAAGTCCGTAGCCTTGAGCCATCCACGCCGCCTAAGGCAAACGCCGTTGCCCAACTGGCGGAACCCAGTGTCGGCGATGTCCGTCGCAACGGTAATGGCGTGGTCCGAAGCCACCTCACCTTCCTGCAAGATCTCCAGGGCCTCTGCCCTCTTGTCGTCCGGCAAGAAGTCCAGTAGGGGAGCCAGTTTGTACCAGAGCTCCCTGTCGTAGCGGGCCACGATAGCCAAGGCGTTGGCCGCTTTAATCGTCGTCGCCGCAGACGAGATGACTCTGCGTCCCATAGCGTCCAATTTCTTCCTCATCCCAAATGTCGTCCAATAGAGGCACTGAGAGGACCGTCTTCCTCTTGGCCTCGCGCCGCTGATAAAGGAAACCTTCCTTCTCCTCAGAGCAGAGTTGGAAAAGCTCGGATGCCCTGGTGATCATGGAGTGGAACGATCCAATCTCGTCGGGCGGAGAAGCCCTGGTGGGAGGCGACGACGGTACATCCTCGTCGTATACCTCGTCATCCGTACCCGTCGCTGCCGTGTCAGTCCCCGTATCATCCCCTCGGGTGGACGGGGAGGAGGGCTGGAAGGGGCGCGACGGCTGAAAAGGAGGCGGAGGGTGGATCCTTCTTTTCTTGGTAGGGGGAACACCAGAAGGTCCCGGTTCTGGGTCCCCCGGCGGGAGAGGTTCCGTCGGCAACGGTAGTCTCGTCCTTATCTCTGAGCATAAGGACTGTATAGCCAACAAAATGGCCGCCGAGCTGTCTCGCGGCGCTGGCAGGGGGGAATCCGACGGGCGATCAGGGGCCCCGTCGGTACCCTCGATGATGTCGTCGTCGCCTGCGTCGGGATCCATCCCGACGGGCCGGTCTTCTTCCACGCCGAGGCCGTGGCTTAAGACTTCGACCAGCTCCTCCTCCGAGGTTGAGGCCGAATCTACGACGACGCCCTGCCCCCCCTTTTTCTTCCCCACGGGGGATTTCACGGGGGCCCTATCGATGGGCACAAAAGAGGACTCCCTCCGAGGTGGCAGGGAGACTCTGAGCCCCGAGGTCGCCACCACTGGTGTAGCCCCCACAGGCTGAGCCAGGGCCGCCGCGACAGTTTTGATAGAAGGCTTTGCCGGATGGATTAAGGCCTTCACCACCTTAGGTGCGCTCACCGCCTTATCCTTGAGGGGGGGGGACACTGCCTCGCTCCCCCTCCGATGGGGCCTTCGAGCTCGACCGGGGCCTCTCCAGGAGCTTCGCCGGGTGCTCGGCCTTCCTCTTACCCGACCCAGAGCGTTGGCTCGTGGTTGATGGTGCCGGGGAGGGTGCGCCCTGCCTGGTGCCCGTAGAGCCCGACCGTTCGGCGCTCCCGGTGCCAGCGGACTCGCGGTGCTTTGCCTTGTGTTGGACCCCCGTCGCCGGGGCGTCCTCAAAGGTCTTAGAAGACCGCTCGGATTTCTTCTTCTTCTTCTCGCCTGACGGGCTCTTACCTTCCAGCCAGTTGGCGAGACGTTGATGGCGGTCCTTCATGGTCCGCTCCGACATGTTGCCGCAAAACGCACAGTCCTTCTCCACGTGCGTCTTGTCCTCATGTAAGCAGTAGAGACAAAAGGAGTGTTCGTCCTCCTTAAAGACGTTCTGCAGCTGGCATCCAGGGCAGACCCTGAACAGCTTTCCGGGCGTCGAGCATCCCTTCTCCTGGGCCATGTCCGGGCCTGAGAAACTTCTGGAATCCTCCAAAAGCGTAGCTCGACGAAATCTTCACCCTTGAGGGGCGCAGACGAATCCGACACGGGTCCCCGTTGATCGGATGGAGAATCGGTGGAGCTTGAGGCTCTTTTGACCGAAAAAACGAAGTTTTTTGAGAAAAAACGTGAAAAAATAGCACTAACGCTCGAGAGCAATAGCACGAGGATCCCAACACATGAACGTGCGGTAAAAATCTGAAGATGGCTGCCAGAGGCGGTGCTTAGGTAGAGGGCAGTCATTGGCTGTGGTCAGTATGACGCAGAGACCAGTGATTGGATATTACTACGAAAGACAGATCAGAAACAAAACTGATACTGGTTTTTTCTTTACCGAGGATTCCCAGCCTGACGACGGGGAATATTCATGAGCATGTGAGAACAGTAGGTACAGCAATACTTGAGGGGCCGTAATCCGCAGAAGGTTAATCTGTGCACGGCACCAGACAGAGAACCTCTTCCATTTATGTCCGTAGCACGAGAGTTGAGGACGCCCTGGCCTTTGCATAGAACCTCTCTGCAGTCGGCTGGGATGTCGTACCCTCCAAACTCTAGTGCTGCAGGAGCCAGGCCTGCAAGTTCAGCGACTCTGGGTTGTGATGAAGAATGGCGCCTCCTTCTCTGGAGAGAAGATCCTTGTCCGTCGGCAGCTTGACTGGTGTGGACGCTGACAAGTCCAGAAGGTCCGGTAACCAGATGCGTCTCGGCCACGCCGGTGCGACAAGGATCATCCTGCACCGGGACCTCTTGAGCTGGTTGATGAGCCGGAGCAGCAACGGTAACGGAGGGAGCGCATAAAGAATTAGGCCGTCCCAGGGGAACGAGAAAGCATCGTCCATGCTCCTTGGCTGGGGGAACCTGCTGGCGAACCTCCGGCACTTGGAGTTAGTCGCCGTTGCGAAGAAATCGATCTGGGGTTCGCCCCATCGTCGGAAGAGTCGATCCACTTGATCCTGGCGTAGTTCCCCACTCGTGTCACGAGCGCAGGTCTCTACTGAGTGAGTCGGCGATGGCGTTTTTTATTCCTGCCAGATGAAAAGGCACCAGAAACATCCCTTGGGCTACGGCCCAATGCCACAGATCCTGGGCTTGCTTGGATAGGGCAGGGGATCTGGTTCCGCCCTGCTTCCGGATGTAGAATATCGTGGTGGTGTTGTCGGTGAAGATCCTCACCACCTTGACCTTGAGGGACGGAAAAAAAAGACCTGAGGGCCCAGAACACTGCGCGGAGTTTCAAGATGTTGATGTGGAGTGACTTCTCCTCCGGGAGCCAAAGTCCTCTCGCGTGAAGATCTCCGGAGTGCGCTCCCCAACCTTCCAGGGAGGCATCAGTCGTCACCGTCACCTGGTGAGCTGAGGTCTGAAAGTCCATGCCTGCCGACAGATGAGAGCAGGTACCCCACCACTAGATCGCCTGACGGAATGTCTTTTTGAGTGGGATCCTGTACTCCAAGCTGCCCGTCGACTGGACCCAGCGGGCGTCGAGGAACTCTTGTAAAGGGCGCATCGAAGCCTGCAAAAGCGCACCAGATAAATGCAGGAGGACATCATCCCGAGGAGGGACTTGATGAATCTTACCCTGGCCATGTCCGTGGCCAGCAGATGCTGTACCTTGCCTAGGATGTTCCTGGTCCTTTCCTCCGACAGCGAGGCCAGCCGCGCCACTGTGTCTAGCTTGGCTCCCAGAAACAGGGCAACTTGCGACGGAACCAGGTAGGATTTTGGAAAGTTGATGGAGAATTCCAGGTCCGTGAGCAGCTGGACAGTCTTCGCAGGGTGCTCCTCAGCGAGCTCCCTTGTCCTTGCCCGGATGAGCCAGTCGTCCAGGTAGGGGTAGACGTGGATCCCCTGTAGGCGCAGCCGCGCCGCCACCGGTGCGAGGCACTTGGCGAACACCCTGGGTGCCGACTTCAATCCGAACGGGAGGGCCTTGAACTGGTAGTGCCGCCCTTGGACCACGAACCTGAGGAACTTCAGTGTCTATTTAGAATGGGGATGTGGAAGTACGCATCCTCCAAGTCCAACGACGACAGGAAATCGCCCTCCTCCAGCTGTCCCAGCACATGCTGGAGGGTGACCATCGGGAACTTCTGTGCCTTGATGTACTTGTTCAGTCGTCGCAGGTCCAGGAAGGGGCGCCATCCTCCTGTCTTCTTTACGAGGAAGTGCCTTGAGTAAACCCCGGAGCCCCGAAGCCTCTTTGGGACGAGCTCGATGGCACCTTACTTGAGCATCGCCCTTACTTCCAACAGTAGTTGACGGACGTGATTTTCCTTCCTGGCCACGGGTGGAACGCGAGGGCACCACTTCTGGAACTCGAGAGCGTGCCCTTGGGCCAAGGCCTCCAGCACCCAACAGTCGGTGGGTATGGACTCCCACACGCTGACGAACCTCGTCAGCCGGCCTCCCACCGGGGTGCTTTGGCGGGGGCCCGACCTCACGGTCGGTTCAATCTTGTTTGGAGGCCGCCTTGCCTCCTTGACCTCCCCGTCGACGACTGGCACCACCTGACTCGCTGCGTCCCCTGTAGGCTTCCTGGGACAAAGATCTTGACGCGTGGCGGTACGTCGAGGAGCCACTGCCAGATCCCTTGGAGGCACCTTGTCTGCCTACAGAGCTCCGAAAGGACGGCCGTCGTCGTTGGAGCACTCCCAGAGACCGGGCAGTCTCCGTGTCTGTCTTGATAGCCTGAAGGGACTCGTCAACCGCCTTCCCAAACAGGTTGTTCCCGTCAAAGGGCATGTCCAAAACTTTGGTTTGTACGTCCTGGCGGAAATCCGTCGCCTTGAGCCATCCTCGTCGTCTCAGGCAAACGCTGTTGCCCAACTGATGGAAACCGGTGTCGGCGATGTCAGTTGCCACCGTGATGGCGTGGTCCGAAGCAATCTCACCTTCCTGTAAGATTTCAAGGGCTTCAGCCCTTTTGGCGTCCGGAAGGAAGTCCAATACAGGGGCGATCTTGAACAACAACTCTGTCGTAGTGGGCTACGATAGCCAGGGCTTTGGCCGCCTTGATAGTCGTCGCTGCGGATGAGATGACCCGTCGTCCCATCGTGTCCAGCTTCCTGCCCTCGCCGTCCGGTGGGGAAGTTGATGTTGAGGCCGATGCCCCCCCCAGCTTTCTTCTTTGCCGCCGCCGAGACGACCGAATCCGGGGTAGGTTGCACCCAAAGGCACAAGGGGGCAGCGTCGGGGACCTGGTACTTCTCGTACCGGTCCCTATTTGCCGGCGCCGTGGCAGGGTTCTTGAGGAGGGGGATCCCCTCATCCCAGATGTCATCAAGAAGCGGTACGGCGAGGACCGTCTTCCTTTTAGCCTTGCGCCGTTGGTAAAGGAACCCTTCCTTCTCTTCTGGGCAGAGCTAGAAGAGCTCGGATGCCCTAGAAATCATGGCATATAAGGATCCAATCTCGTCGGGTGGGGACGCCCGAGCAGGGGGCGACGGGGGACACGTCCCGTCGTCGCCTCTGTCGTCATCTGTACCTGTCGTAGCCTTGTCCGTGCCTGTATCATCCCCGTGGGTAGTAGACTGGGAGGAAGGCAGAGCAGGCCGCAGAGGTGGGAGGTTGCGTAGGATGCGTCCTCCTCTTATGGGGTGGACTTTCCGAAGGTCCTGGCTCTGGTTTCCCGTTTGGGTCTGGCTCAGGTACCTCTGTCGGGGTAGGGGCAACCTTGTCCTTATCTCTGAACATAAGGACTGAAACGCTGACAAAATGGCCGCCGAAGTGTCCTGCGGCGCCGGAAACGACAGGCGCGAGGGCTCTTGAGGAGCCTTGTCGGCGACCCCGTCGCTCTCGTCGGGATCCCTCCCGATGGGCTGGGCCTCTTCCACGACTTCGATGAGCTCTTCGTCAGAGGTCGTGTCCATATCCACGATGGCCACCAGCCCCCCCCCCCCACCTTTTCCAACGAGGACTTTGTGGGGGTCTTCTCAATGGGCCTGAAAGACGACTCCCTCCGCGGTGGCAGGGAGACTCTGGGTCCTGAGGGCGCCTCCACTGGTGTAGCCTCCACGGGCTGAGACAGGGCCGCGGCGACATCCTCAATCGAGGTCTTAGCAGGGTGAATTAAGGCCATCGTCACCTTCTGGACGCCTGGGGCCTTCACCTTGGGGGGAGGGTCCAAGCCTCGCTCCCCCTCTGCTGGAATCGTCGAGATCGACCGGGGCCTCTCGTGAAGCTTCGCCGGGTTCTCGGACTTCCTCTTACCCGAGCTAGAGCGTTGGCTCGTGGTTGATGGCGCCGGGGAGGATGCGCCCTGCCTGGCAGCCAAGGAGCCCGACCGTTCGGCGCTCCCGGTGCCCGCGGATTCGCGGTGCTTAGCCTTTTGTTGGGCCCCCGTCACCGGGGCACCCTCACAGGACTTAGAAGACCGCTCGGACTTTTTTCTTCTCGCCCGACGGGCTCTTCCCTTCCAGCCAGTTGGCGAGACGGAGGTGGCGATCCTTCATGGTCCGCTCTGACATGTTCCCACAAAACGCACAGTCCTTCTCCTTGTGCATCTTGTCCTCATGGAGACAGTAGAGGCATAACGAATGCTCGTCCTCCTTGAAAACATTCTGAAGCTGGCATCCAGGGCAGGTCCTGAACAGCTTCCCGGGCGTCGAGCTCCCTTTCTCCTGGGCCATGTCCGGGGTAGGCCTCGGAACTTCTGGAATCCTCCAAAAGCATAACTCGACGAAATCTTCACCCTTGAGGGGCGTAGAAAACTCAAACGAATCCCCGTTGATCGGATGTAGAAACGGTGGAGCTTGAGGCTCTATTTAACTGAAAACTGAGAAAAATCTCCTGAAAAAGCGCGAAAACGCAGCAAAAGCTTGAGAGCTACAGCACAAGGACTCCCAACACTTGAACGTGCGGTAAAAATCTGAGGATGGCTGCCGGAGGCGGGGCCTAGGGAGAGGGCAGTCATTGGCTGGGGGCAGTATGACCCAGAGACCAGCGATTGGTTACTACTAAGAAAGACAGATCAGAAACGAAACCGATACTGATTTTTTTCTATACCGAGGATTCCCGGCCCGACGACAGGGAATATTCATGAGCATGTGAATCCATGCCAGACCCCATGCTGGAGAACTCCAGGTTGCCGCTTTGCAAATGGACTCAAGGGGAACGTTTGCAATGAATGCTATGGATGCCCCAGTGCCTCGAGTAGAGCATGCTCTTGGCTTGAAGGGTAGTTCTCTCTTAGCAAGTGAGAAACAGAGTGATGCATTGAAAAATCCATCTACATATAGTGGACTTTGAGACCATCTCCTTCTCTTCCTGCTGCCACCGAGACAAAGAACTGATTAGTCTTTCTCAGTGGCCTAGTTCTTTCCATATAAAACATGACAGCTCTGCGCACATCGAGTGTATGCAGGCTCTTTTCTCCCAAATTGGAAGGGTTTTGAAAGAACGTTGGTAGTTCTATTGACTGGTTGACATGGAATTTCGATATGAATTTCGGTGCAAACCATGGGTGTGTGCGTAGAACCACCTTATCTTTGTGAACTGTTACGAAGGGGTCTAGAATAGAAAGATCCTGTAGTTCACTTACTCTCCTAATGGAGGTGATAGCTATTAGGAAAGCAGTCTTAAGAGTGAGGTCCTTAAGAGTTGCCTTGTGCATGGGTTCAAAGGGTGAGCCCATGAGCCTGGTAAGTACCACATTAAGGTCCCAGCCGGGAGCTGGGTTTGCTATCGGAGGGTGTATTCTCTTTACCCCCTCCATGAAGGCTTTGATAACTGGGACTTTCCACCATGACACCTTAAGTTGAGAGGTGGTGTATGCAGAAAGTGCCGCTAGATGGACTTTAATAGAATTGAACACTAGACCCGAGTCTAGTAAATGGGTCAGGTAAAGGACAATCTTTGTGGGAGAGCAGTGGACTGTGTTGATGCCCTTACCTCTACACCAGATGACAAATCTCTTCCACTTGCTAGAATAGCAGTGGCGAGAGTTGGGTTTTCTTGCTTCTCTGAGAATGTCCATGCATCTCTGAGGGAGTTGTAAATGGCCAAATTCTATGACCTCAGGAGCCAGGCTGCTAAATTCATGTTCTGTGGGCATGGGTGTAGTGTCTTGCCCTTGTCTTGTGACAGCAAGTTGTACGGGCAGGGCAGTTTCACTGGTGGGGACAAGGACATCTCCATCAGGTGCGCAAACCATGGGTGGCGGGCCCACATCGGGGCTATCAGTATCATGGTGACTGGTTCCTGGTGCATCTTGTGCACTACCTTGTTCAGCAGAGGAGTCGGGGGGGGGGGGGCGTAAACAAATTTCCCTGACCATGGTATCCAGAGACCGTTCCACTTGAGCGGTTCTGTGGGTATCTGGAGACTTAGTCTAAGCATTGTGAGTTCTCCAGAGTTGCGAACAGGTCTATTTCTGGGAAGCCCCATTGTGTGACGACGAAAACTATATCTTCGTGTAACCGCCATTCGTACTCTGAGGGCAGAGGGAAGTCTCTGCCGAGTTCGTCTGCTAGCAGATTGAGTTCCCCTGGTACATGTTGTGACAATAGGAACATGTGTCTGAGAGCCCACTTCCAGATGTTCTGGGACAGCTTGGACAGTCCTGGAGAGTGAGTGTCCCCTTGCTTGTTGAGGTAGTACATGGCTGTGGTGCTGTCCGTGAGGACCATCACTGTCTTCCCTTGTAGGTGTGTCTGGAAGGCTTTTAGTGCCTTGAACACCGCAAGTAGCTCTAATAAGTTTATGTGCTTGGAAACTAAGCTCAGAGTCCAAACTCTGTGAGCAGTCTGATGGGATAGGTGAGCCCCCCATTCTGTGAGGGATGCGTCTGTGGTTAGAGTGGCTTCCACTGCGGGGGTGGCGAATGGTTTCCCTATTACCAGGTTTTCCTTCGACCACCACAGTAGCGAGAGAACCAAGGCCTGCGAGACCACCACTAGATCGTCCCATTGTCCGCTGGCCTGACACCACTGGCTGTTGAGCCACTCTTGCATTGGGCGCAGGCGCGCGCGAGGTACCAAATAAATACATGACGCCATCATTCCTAGCAAGCGCATTGCTTTGCGTACCGTCACCTCTCGACCGGCCACATATTGAGGGATCTGAAACAGCATATTTTGGACCCGCTCGTTGGAGGGGAAGACAAGGCCGTCCTTTGTTCGAATTAGAGCCCCTAGGAATTGTTTGATTTGGCTGGGGTCTAAGCTGGACTTCTTCTCGTTGATGGAGAAGCCCAGTTGGAACAAAAGGTCTACTGTCTTCTGGGTGTTTGAGAAGCATGTCTCGTAGGACTCCCCTATTATGAGCCAATCGTCGAGGTAAGGGTATACCGGTATGGACAAACTGCGCAGGTGGGCCGCTGCCACTACCTTCCTGAATACCCTTGGTGCAGACGCTATGCCGAAGGGTAGCATGTTTGCCCTCCATCATGAACCGGAGGTATTTTCTGTGCGCTGGCAACATCAAAATATGAAAGCATGCATCTTTCATGTCGTGTTGTCATGTAGTCCCCCCCGAGATAGCAGGGGAATGACCTCCTGTAATGTTAACATACAAAATTTTTGTAGTTTTACAAATTTGTTCGCTGGGCGCAGATTACTACAGGGCGCATGGTTGGGTCCTTTTTGGGTACAAGGAAGTACACTGAATAAATACCTTTTATTACCTGAGATAGGGGCACAACCTCTATTAGCTCCTTTCTGTAGCAGCTGTTCTACTTCTTGCAGGAGGATGACGAGGTGTTCTGGTGACAGGCGTCGTCCCCTTGGAGGTCTGTAGGTGGGGAACCGATTGAACTCTATACAGTACCCGTGGGCTACGGTTGACAATACCCACCGGTCTGATGTTATTCCCTCCCATGCCGATAGGAACGATGTTATCCGGCCCCCAACCGGAGACGCATGGGAGGGGACCCGAACCTTCGGGTCATTTGGTGTTACTTGCCAGGGTGCCTCTGGAGATGGAGCCCCGGCCTCTGCCCTTGCCACGCCATTGTCCTCTTTGGTTATACTGGTTACCGGTACTCTGATAAGAGGGCCAGTTAACCGTATTGTAATGCGCTTGCTGCTGCTGCTGTTGGCCACGAAAAAAGTGCTTGTTCCCAAATCCCCGCCTGTTTGGAGGCTTTGAGATTTGGTCTAAGGTCTTTATGGTGTCGAATTCTTTCTTTGCATTTTCCAGTGCGTCGTCCACTGCCCGTCCAGAGATTTGACGCTTCTATTGGCTTATTAATGAGTGACGCCTGCGTTTCTGCCTTGAAACCAGAATTGCGAAGCCAGACGTGGCGCTTCAGCAGAATTCCCTGCACCAAAGAACGGCCAGCAGTTTCTGCCGCATCAAGAGTGTTTTTAATGATGCTCTGGTTGACCAGAGCTCCTTCTGTAACTGTAGCCAATAAGCGAGTTCTTAGAGGTTCAGGGGCTTTTTTCGATGTCCTGCTTAAGCTTTCCCCATTGAGCATCAGCATAGCTTGCCAACCATGTATTATTGGCAATCCTAATTGAAAACGCTGCTGAGGCGGAAATTCCTTTTGCCCAAGGCATAAAGCTTTTTTCCTTCTTTATCTGGGGTGTCTCGCTGGTTGACAGTGCAACCGCAGCCCGCTTCCTTGTGTTAGTCACCACTAAGGAGTCCGGGACTGAGTGACCCCTGATATATAAAGGGTCTGACTGAGAGGGTGAGAACAATTTCTCTATTCTTGGATTGACCCCATCTTACCAGCGCGGGAGTGGACAGCGATGGGGTGAGTCGTCTTTTAACCGAGGCGAGGATAGGAATAGTTTGACTAGTGGGAGGTTTTTCTTTAATAATCCTTTCGACGAAATCAGTATCTGGGGTGACCTCCCCAGTTTCAACTTCAAAATGCGCTACTGCCTTCCTCAGTAGCGCATTGAAGGTGAGCTGATCCGTCTACTGGATATGGGTTCCTGACCGGTGTGGTCTGAGGAGAAGAAATGTCTATAATGTTGGGGTCTGTAGACCGTGATGGCGACTGCCAGGGCTGTAAGCCACCTTCACCTGGGTCCTCCTCGTAGCCCTCCACACCTATGTTAATGTCATCATGAAAACCTTCTCTTGTTGGTCTTCATTATTCACAAACTCATCCTCTTCCTGGAAGTGAGAGTCCTCTTCAGTGAGGTCGTAAGAGTTCATGTCTTTCTGTAGGGGGTTAAAGAGCTTCGGATATTTAGCCCATGGCCCCTCTTGGAGTACCTTCCTTGGCCTCTTGGGTGTCCTATTTTCTGGGATGGCCATGAACCTGCCTAGAGACCCTTCGCCTTCTGAGAAACCTTCTCGCTGGCTAGGGTCTTCTCTCAACGGTGGGAGCTGTCCCAGCCTGCCCTCCGGCGTCCTCTGCGTTACTTTGGCCTTGTGAGCGGTTTTCGACGTGTCACCCGGCGTCCGTCTATGGCCGTCTTTAGAAGCTATACGCGCGAGGCTTTCGGTGATCAGCTTCTCCGTCGAGGGATCGCTCGCCGTCGCGCTAAGCAGTGCTGAGTCTTTACTGGCAACGTGCGCACTTTTGCAAGGCGCATGGCCTGAGGATTTGGGGTTAGCGCCCTCATTTACAGAAAGCCCAGTCGCGGAAGCGATGGAGGGGAGGGCTTGCGACCCTTGCGGTCGCCGGAAGACGCCGGTGGACCCGACGCCTCCGTTGACGCTATGGCTGCCTTGGTCTTCGACGAATGCGTGCCGTATGTGCTTATATGTTTTTCTGTGTTCGTCCTTGTCGCCGGGGTGTTCATCCCCATAAGCGGGGCGTGAGCCAGGCTTGTCGGGGCCGGGGACGGACGACGAAGCGCAGGAACCCTCCTTCGAGAGGTCTACAACCTCCGTGTCGGAAGCCGTGTAATCACTGTCCTCATCACATTCGGCGGCGGCGACAGCTGGCTAGCAGTCAGACCTAGACATCGCATAGGCTGCCCACCTTTTGACCCTGCAGTCCTTTAAAGTTTTGGGTTTAAGTAACTTACAGGCCACACAGCCGTCCTCTTTGTGATCGAGGGGCAAGCAACGGTTACACCGTTTATGCTTGTCCTTCCAGGTAAACTTGCCCTTGCAACGCGGGCAGAACCTAATGGGCGTCCTCTCCATAGCTGAGGGCATGAAAAGTGATTACGACCTGGAAAGGGAGGGCAAAGAGAAAGGCATTCTCAAAGTGTTAAACAAAGTAATTACCAACAACCCCACTCTCCCTACTGTGTTAGGCTGGCGAGGCCAGGCCACGTGTTCGGCAGCGCCGAAGGATCTCCTCCACTCGTCCCTCCGTCGAAGATCTTGCTCGGCGGAGAACAGCTTGGCAGCTACGTCGAGGGATGTGATAGTTAATAATAAACGACCAAGGGTCGAGGAAATGATTTCGCAATGTCTCTCGAGGAGTTCCGCATAAAGGCGACCAATATCTGGGCGGAAAAAACAATATGAGGGACCTCGACGCGTGAGGGGTTGTGGGTACACTGCACATCACTATAGGGATAGTGTTACAGACACGCCTTGTCGACGTCCCCTTTTCGACTACGAAAAACAAAATGCAATACTCTGCAGTGACCACTGGATGTCGGATGATGCACAGCATGTGATTCTAAGCAGTTTAACAAACATCAGAAGGGAATAGTTTCTTACCTGTAACTCCATTTCTCCAGCATTGGAATCTTTCATGGATTCACATGCTTAGAATATTCCCCGTCGTCAGGCTGGGAATCCCCGGTACATTATATAGACCCTTTCCCGTAGCAAAACTTTTTCGACGCTTATGCGTCCTATCCACCTCGTTTTGCATCATGCGTGCCTGCGCCGTCAGGACGCCATGATATAAATACAGGACCCGCCCCCGCGCTCCCTCAGATTTCGGCCCCCAAAGTAGTGGGGGAACCAGTTTGCATGCCCAGGGGAGGCAGGCGGGCGCATGTGAATCCATGAAAGATACCAATGCTGGAGAAATGGAGTTACAGGTAAGAAACTATTCCCTTCTCCAGCATTGGATCTTTCATGGATTCACATGCTTAGAATAGATTACATAGCAGTACCATCCCGAAAAGAGGAGGCGTGCATGCAAACTCACATACTTTCCTCACCATGCCCGTTCCCTATGGTCGTGCACCCATCAGCAATTGTTAACATAGAAAACGAACAATATTAAATCATAATTGCAACAGGATCTAACCCCTCAACCGGGGCTTACCTTATTGGAATAGGTGTCGAAGCACCGCCTGTCCCATCCGAGTATCTTCGGCATGTTGTTGTGACAGGCAGTAACGGGGGGTAAAAGTGTGTGTAGCCGCCCAGGTAGCCGCCATGCAGATGTCCCCCAGAGGGACTCCAGACCACAGCGCCGTCGACGATGCCGCCGCTCTAGTTGAATGAGCTCTCTTGGGCGTCGCAGAAGAGGCTTCCCAGCCTTGGAATGGCAGTACGAAATGGTAGACGATACTCATCTTGACAGTCCTTGCTTTGAAATGGCTTTGCCTTTAGAACCCAGACCATAGGCCACAAACAATTGCCTAGTTTTCCTGAAAGGTTGCGTGCGATGAAGATAAAACTTGAGAGCCCTTTTCAAGTCTATTGTGTGTAACATGCGCTCCGCTCCCGAGCATGGCTCTGGAAAAAACGTAGGTAAGACAATAGAGGAATGTTTATGGAACACTGAAGGAGCTTTCGGTATGAACTGTGGGTTAGTGGCAAGGACCACCTTGTTCTTAAAAAATCTTAAGTATGGTGGGTCTACCATTAGAGCTTGGATTTCCGAAATACGTCGGGCTGAAGTGATGGCCACCAGGAAGGCCAATTTCCACGACAAAAACTTTAGAGACGATGATGACATTGGTTCAAAAGGAGGTTTCATAAGAGACGCTAACACCAGATTGAGGCTCCACACCGGAGGAAATCTCTTCTCGGGAGGGAAACTCCTGAACAAACCTTTAAGGAAGTGCTTAATCAGGCGGTCGCTGAATAATGGTGCGGAATGTCGTTGACGTGTAAACCTGGAGATGGCGGCCAGGTGTACTTTTATCGACGACACCGATAAGCCCTTTTGAGCTAAGAACAGCAAGTATGGAAGGAGCTGTTCCGGCATAACCAACTGCGGATCCAAACCTGGTTGATCCCCACACCACTGACAGAAACTCCTCCATTTGTACGAGTATGAAGTGTTTGTGGAAGGTGCTCTTGCCGCTTGCAGAATACGACGACACTCCTCCGGAATCGTTAGCTGGCCAAATTCGGCGAAGTCAGGAGCCAGGCCGTCAGCTTGAGGCTGTCCGGGTCGTGATGCCAAACGATACCCTCCTGTCGAGACAGAAGGTTGGGGATCTTCCTGAACCTCATTGGCTCCGCCGCCGCTAAGTGCAGCAGGTCTGAAAACCACACCTGTCTGGCCCAATACGGGGCCACCAGAATCACCCGACATGGGTACTTGAGGATCCATTGCAACGTCCTCCGGATAAGAGGAAATGGAGGGAATGCGTACAGGAATTTGTTCGTCCATGGGAAGGAGAACGCATCCCCCAGTGAGCCCTGCTGAGGCCATCTGCTTGCATACTGCGGGCATTTCCTGTTGTCCTTCGTCGCGAACAGGTCGATGGAAGGATGTCCCCACTTCTTGAATACATGTTGTAGTTGCTGGTCGTTCAGCACCCATTCGTGAACTTCGTTCATTTCCCTGCTGAGGGCATCTGCCTCCACATTTCTCACACCTGGCAGGTGGAACGCCAAGATTAGCATGTTGTGTTGCAGGGCCCAATGCCAGATTTTCTGTGCCTCCGTCGACAGGGACCTGGAATGTGTTCCTCCTTGTTTCCTTAAGTAAAACATTGTAGTCGTGTTGTCCGTCATGACACGCACCACAGAGTCTCTCAGTTGAGGAAGAAAAGATTTTAGAGCCCACCGCACTGCTCTCAGTTCTAGTAGGTTGATATGCAGGGAGGACTCTTGTAGCGACCACCGGCCTTGTACCTGTAACGTATCCAGATGAGCTCCCCATCTGCTCAGCGATGCATCCGTCATCACCGTCTTCTGGAACTCCGGTTCCACCAGAGGCATTCCTTTCGTTAAATGAGTAGAAACTCTCCACCAGCAGAGCTCTTGTACCAGTTGTTCGTCGATGACCAGTCTGTCGGACCAGCGACCTTGGCTCTGCGCCGAACGGTCCGCTAGAAATTCCTGGCAAGGCCTCATAAACAGACGGCAGTTGTTTATCAACGGAATGCAGGATGACATGGTCCCTAGCAGGGACATGTATTTGCGCACCGACACCCTGGCACCGCATCTCCATTCCGACGCCTTGCTTTGTAGCTTCTGTATTCTTTTGCTGGATGGTCTTACAAGGCTTGTGTGCGTATGAAACTCCGCTCCTAGAAAGACCAAGGTCCTCGAAGGCTCTACGGAGGAGTTGCTGAAGTTTATCACGAAGCCCAGTTCCTGTAAGAGGGACATCGTGGCCCCCAGACTGTTTTGTATTTGTTCCATGGACGAACCTCTGACCAGCCAGTCGTCTAGATAGGGATAGACATGGTGACCGTCCTTCCTTAAATGGGCCGCTATGGGGGCCAAACACTTGGTGAACGTCCTGGGGGAGGACTTGAGACCGAACGGGAGGACCTTGAACTGAAAATGCTTTCGCCCGACGACGAACCTTAAATATCTCCTGTGTCGTGGACGTATTGGGATATGAAAATATGCGTCCTGAAGGTCTAGCGACGACAGATAATCCATGGGTTGCACTGACCTGATAACCTCCTGGAGCTTTAGCATTTTGAATTTTGAGCTCTTTAGCCATTTGTTGAGTACCCTCAGGTCGAGAATGGGCCTCCATTTTCCATTTGGCTTCTTGACGACGAAGAACCGGGAATAAACCCCTTGTCCTTCCTGTGCCACAGGAACCCGTTCTACCGCTCCTTTTTGCAGCATCAGCGCCACCTCTTGCCTTAGAACTCGAAGGTGGGGCTGGGCCAAAAACACTGGCAGAAGACTTGGAGGCTTGTTTTTGAATTGCAGCGCATGACCCATGCGAATCGTGTCCAGAACCCATCAATCTGTGGTGATGCATTTCCATCGGTCGAAGTGATGAGACTCGACCCCCCAGGACGTTCCGAAGGCCGTCATTGGTTGCTGGTTTGCTTGTCCTTCGTCGACGAGGGACCCGAGCCGCGTCGTCTGGAGGCTTGATAATCTCTGCCTCTACGTGCCGACTGGGATGCCCGTCTGTAACCTTGTGAGGAGTATGAGGGCCTGTTAAATCCACGGTCCCTAGAGGCTCCAAAGCGGGAGTTTCCGGAAGTCCCCCTGAAGGGGCGAAAAGAGCGAAAACTTCTACCTGTCTGGAGGGCGCCGAGAGACCTAGCGGTATCTGTGTCTTCTTTCATCCCCTTCAAGGCTTCATCTACCTTGTCTCCAAACAGATGTTCTCCTTCACATGGCATGTCTAGGACCTTGTATTGGACTTCAGGTCTAAAAGTAGTACATTTGAGCCACGCTTGTCGACGTAGTACTACGCCATGATTGATTTGTTTGAACCCAGACTCTGCTAGGTCCACCGCAATATTAATTGCATGGTTCGAGGCCTCCTCACCATCACGTACTAGCAACATGGCTGCTTTTCGATGTTCTTCCGGCAGATGTTCTAGGATAGGGGCTATTTTATGCCACATCTCCCTATCATATCGTGATACAATCGCCAAGGAGTTGGCTGCTCTTACCGTCGTGGCGCCGACTGAGAGCACCTTTTTTCCAAAGGCGTCCTGCCTCCTGGCCTCGCTTTCTGGTGGGGTTGAGCATTTTTGCTGTACTCTGGCCTTCCTAGCCGCTGCCGCCGATACCACAGAGTCTGACAGTGGCTGTGATGTTAGACATTTTGAAGTGGACTCCGGAGCTTTAAACTTTTTCTCAATACGCCCCTTAATAGCCGGTTCCGAGAACGGATGACGCATCGTCTTGAGGACTTCTTGCCACACGTGGTCCAGGATTGGGATGGCAAATACCGATTTCCTCCTTTGACCCATGTGATCAAAAAGAAAATAATCTTTCTTTTGCTCTTCAGGAATTAAGCCGAACTCGGAACACGCTTTTCCCATCATTGCATGGAAGGCTCCCACATCATCCGGAGGAGATGGTTGTGCCTGGCTCCTCGTAGACTCTACCTCTACATCCGAATTCCATGTTGGGTCTCTCGACGGTGACAGGGAGATGTCCGACCCCGAGTCACCTCGTATAGAATCAGACTCCGATAGCTCACCCTCCTCCTGCGTTCGAGGACGATCCTTCACCACCTGGGAGGCCGACGGGCTTTTGGTCGTCGAGCGAGCTGCTTGAGCTTGTTCGTCGACGGAAGGTGCAGAAAATATCAACGATGAAGTGCCAGGCTGAGGGATCTGCGTATCCAGACGCTGCAGGAGCTTCTGAAGTGTATTAAGCACATCCAGAGACAAAACCGTCTGGGGGGTCAGCAACGTCGAGAATAGAGGGACCACACCCCTACTCGCACTCGTCGACGTATTGGAAGGCCGTAAGCCCAAGTCCGACGGCTGCATAACCATGCCACATTCTCCTTCCACCGACGACACCGACAAGGCCGTGTCTGGCTGCAGTAGGACCTCAGGGGGGGCCGGGTCACAAACCTCTGGCTGCCAGGCCATAGATTGAGTCACCGTCGACTAAGGAATCCCCACCGCTGCTGCCTGAATAGTAATAGGCATCGTCAGCGACACCGGGGTCGACGAGCCAGTAGCCGGCACCGAGCCTTTAGACTTCGTAGCTGATTTCGTTGCCGACTTCCCTGCTGAAGCGTCTCGACTCACGGAAGACCTAGGACGGTCCCCTGAGGAGGATTTTGATGTCGCTTGCCTCTCCGTCTTAGAGGATGAGGAGGAGGGCTTGTCCGCAGGGCATTTTTCGACAGGCCGCACCTTCTTCGAGGGAGGTTCCGACTTGCTCCTGGAGGCCGTGGAGCCAACTTCTGATGCCGGATAGGCACCCGCTCCGTCGTTAAGCCAGTCGACCAACCTTCTTTTCCGGTCTTTAAGGGTTTTTTGGGAGAAACCCTGGCATATCTCGCATGTATCCGCCGGGTGGAGACAGTAGATACAATCCATGTGGGCATCACCTTCATAGACTCTTTTGAGTCCACATGTCGCACATGGACGAAATAAAGCTTTTCCAGACATATTTTTACCAGAATGTAACGTCGCCGAAGCGAAAATACAACCTAATTTCGATTAGCAGTAACCACGAGGATCCCACTACTTTGAAAGACGGTTGAAATCTGAGGGAGCGCAGGGGCGGGTCCTGTATTTATATCATGGCGTCCTGACGGCGCGGGCACGCATGATACAAAACGAGGTGGATAGGACGCATAAGCATCGAAAAAGTTTTCCTACGGGAAAGGGTCTATATAATGTACCGGGGCTTCCCAGCCTGACGACGGGGAATATTCTAAGCATGTGAATCCATGAAAGATCCAATGCTGGAGATATATATATATATATGGGATACATTACTCACCGTAATCGTATTTCTGATGCTTGTATCTGCTTAGATCACATGCTGTGCATAGATTAGCGAGCAGTACCCGAAGAAGGAGGTGGGATGTGAGAAGGGTCATGAGCAAACAGGTGTCTTAGAACCGCTTGTCCCACTTGTGTATCTGTCTTGGAATGAGTGTCAATGCAGTAATGCTGAGTAAAAGTGTGAATAGAGCTCCAAGTAGCTGCTTTGCAAATGGTGTCGAGGGGAACATTTGCAATGAAAGCCAGAGTGGCACCAATGCCTCTAGTAGAATGGGCCCTTGGCGTAAAAGGCAGAGTTTTTCCAGAAAGAGAGTAACACAGCTGTATACAGTTGATAATCCACTTCGAGATCGCGCCTTTAGAGACGCGATCCCCTCTGCCTGTAGCTACGGAGACAAACAGTTGATCTGTTTTTCTTAGCGGTCTGGTCTTATTTACATAGTAGAGGACCGCCCTACGCACATCAAGGGTGTGTAGTTTCACCTCAGCCGAGCTTTGCGGGTTCTGGAAGAAAGCCGGAAGCTCGATGGACTGGTTTACATGGAATTTAGATATGAATTTAGGTGAGAACCTAGGGTGTGTGCGTAAAACCAGTTTGTCTTTGTGGATAATAAAGAAAGGATCCTGCACAGACAGAGCCTGAATTTCACTGACCCTTCTTATGGAGGTAATGGCTACTAAGAAGGCCGTTTTATAAGTCAGGTGTTTGAGACTACTTTTATGCATGGGTTCGAAAGGGGGGCCCATGAGCTTAGCTAGCACCACATTGAGGTCCCATCCTGGCCGTGGGTTCGAAATAGGAGGGTGAAGTCTCTTTACTCCTTCCATGAAGGCTTTAACTACTGGTACTTTCCACCACGATACTTTGTTATGGGATGTGGTGTAAGCCGAGAGGGCTGCCAGGTGTACTTTCAGAGAGTTAAAAACCAACCCTGCGTCCAGCAGGTGGAGCATGTATGTTACCACGTTGGAAGGAGTGCAATCAACCGAGTTGATTTGTTTATTCTGGCACCAAATAACAAATCTTTTCCACTTGTCAAAGTAACAGTGCCTTGTGTTTGGTTTCCTGGATTCTTTTAGGATGTCCATACACCTCTGTGGTAAATTGAGATGCCCAAACTCTATGACCTCAGGAGCCATGCTGCCAGGTTCATTGAGTTGGGTTCCTGGTGCACTGTTAGAACTTGTTGCTGGGACAGTAGGTTGTACCAGGCTGGGAGTTTGATGGGCTCGCACAGCGCCATCCTGCGTAGGTGTGGAAACCATGGTTGTCTCGCCCACATGGGAGCAACTAGGATGAGCGTCATCGATTCCTTGTTCATCTTGTACACCACCTTTCTGATGAGAGGAGTTGGTGGAAAAGCGTACGCAAACATCCCTGACCAGTTCATCCACAGGGCGTTCCCTTGGGAGTCTGGCTGGGGGAACCTGGATGCAAATCCTGGGCATTGTTTGTTTTCGCTTGTGGCGAATAGGTCTATAGTGGGGAAACCCCACTGAGAGAAGAGATTTTCTACGATCTCTTTGTGAAGGACCCATTCGTGTTCTTCTGGAAGGGAGTCTCTGCTTAGGGCATCCGCTAGGGAATTGAGCTCCCCTGGAACATGTTGTGCTGATAGGAAGATGTTCCGTCTGAGTGCCCATATCCAGATTTTCTGGGCAAGCTTGGACAGATTTGGCGAACGAGTCCCTCCTTGTTTGTTCAGATAGAACATGGCTGTCGTGCTGTCCGTCCGGATCTGCACCGACAAGTTTAGTAGATGGGGCTCGAACGCCCGAAGCGCTCGGAATACTGCCAGAAGCTCTAGCAGGTTGATGTGGTTCTTGGCTACTGAGTGAGACCAGAGACCCTGAGCTGTGTGGTGGAGATGGTGAGCTCCCCACCCAGTCAGGCAAGCATCTGTAGTTACCACTGCTTGTACTTCGGGATCGTAAAAGGGTTTTCCCCTTGCGAGATTCTCTTTTGTCCACCAGTGTAAGCTCTGTACGAGTGTTGGCGAAACGACCACTAGATCGTCCCACTGACCACTTGCCTGAGACCACTGTTTCGCCAACCATTCCTGCATGGGACGCATGCGCAGACGCGCGTGGGGGACCAGGTAAATGCATGACGCCATCATGCCCAGTAACCGCATTGCTTTGCGTACCGTTATTTGTTGACCTGACTGATAATGTGGAATTTGCAGTAGTATATTCCGAATTCTCTCTTCCGAGGGGAAGGTCAACCCTTTCTGAGTATCTAGGATTGCTCCTAGGAACTGTTTTGAGGTGCTTGGCACCAGACTTGACTTCTTCTCGTTGATAGAGAAGCCTAACTCGTGGAGGAGGTCGATAGTCCTCTGAATGTTTGACATGCAAATTCTTGGGGTTTCCCCCGTTATGAGCCAGTCGTCCAGATAAGGGTACACTGGGATTGCCTCCCTGCGTAGGTGTGCAGCTGCCACCGCCAGTACCTTGGTGAATACCCTTGGTGCTGAAGCTATCCCGAAGGGCAGTACCTTGAATTGGTAGTGGCGACTGTCCACTTTGAAGCGCAAGTATTTTTTGTGCGCCGGGAGCATGGAAATATGAAAATAAGCATCTTTCATATCCAAGGTTGCCATGTAGTCCCCTCTTTTTAGGAGGGTGATTACCTCTTGTAGCGTGGTCATACGGAATTTTTGGGGCTTGACATACTTGTTGGCAGGCCGTAGGTCCAATACTGGGCGCATTGTCAAATCTTTCTTTGGCACAAGGAAGTAAGTTGAATAGATACCCTTGTTTACCTGGTGTCCTGGGACGAGTTCTATCGCGTCCTTTTCTAGCAGAATGGCGATCTCCTCGAGAAGGATCTTCTGATGTTCTAAGGAGTGTATTCTTTGTCGTGGAGGGTGGTTCCGGGGACGCTGCAGTAATTCTATACAATATCCTGTGGACACTGTTGACAGCACCCATCTGTCTGAGGTGATCCCTTCCCAAGCCTGGGTGAAGTTGGAAATGCGTCCCCCTACTGGGGTTGCGTGAGAAGGGACCCTGACCTGAGCGTCACTGCTTTGGCGGAGGCGTGCCACCTCCCTTGTTGGGGCTGCCTCTGCCTCTTCCACGACCTCTCTTGTTACCCTTGCTGTAACTTTGGGTAGACTGCTGGTTGTTGTTCCATTGTGTACCCTGTCCTTGGGCATAGTTGCCTCTTTGTGAATTTTGGCCGCGTGGGCGACGAAAATTACTGTTCCCCCTCTGGTTCGGGGGTTTGTTGGTAAGCTGGCCAAGGGATTTGAGAGTCTCGTACTCGTCCTTGGCATTTTTACGTGCGTCTTCGACCGCTTTCCCAAACAATAGATCTGGTTCCACCGGCTTGTCTATTAATGAAGCCTGTGTTTCTGTTTTGAACCCTGACTGCCGTAACCACGCATGTCTCTTGATAACAGTTCCTTCTGCTATCAATCTTCCTGCGTTGTCTGGAGCGTCGAAAGTTGCTTTTAATATGCAACCAGACACGGCTCTCCCTTCTGCCGAGATCCGAGCCAACTGGCCCTTTAACGGTTCAGGAGCAGAGGCTATGAGCGCCGCGACCTCTTCCCATTGATGGCAGTTGTAACTTGCCAACAGGGTGGTGGAGTTTGCAATCCTTGCTTGGTAGGCGGACGTTGAGGCTACCTTCCTGCCAAACCCGTACAGTCTTTTGCTCTCCTTGTCGGGAGGAGCTTCTGACGACGATAAGGGTGTCCCAGCCCTCTTCCGAGTGTTGGTAACCACTAGGGAGTCTGGTTTAAGATGACCTCTTATATAAAGAGGGTCAGACTGGGCTGCCCGAAAAAGTTTTTCGACTCTGGGGTTGACGGCTCTGGTGAGGTTAGGATTCACCAGGGATGGATCTATTCTACGTTGGATGGATGTAAGGATAGGGATGGTCTGAGCGACCGGCCTCCTCTCTCCCACCAACTCTTCTGCGAAGTCCCTTTCCTCCTGTACACCGTGGGTGTCGATGTGAAAATGTTCTGCTGCGCGAGCAAGAACTTCATTAAGGAGGGGTTGGTTATCAATTGGCGAGTCGGTAACTGGGGCTTCGCTCTCTACCGGGGAATCTACTCTGTAAATTTCCTGCTCATCTTCTACCTCCTCCAGGTCCTCATCCTCCGCATAGTATTCAGACCCGGTTCGTTCCTCCATAATTGAAAACTCCTGGTCCCCTTCAGGGAAAGGTTGTCCTTGGTATTTGGGGTGTGGAGTAGAGTATGGAGTAGAGTAAGGCTGCACCTCGAAGGGGTCAGGTCTTTCGACCCGGGCCTTTTTACTTAGGGGGATAGGATCAGAGGAGCCTGAGGGTGTGGCCCCTTGAGGGTCATACGAAAGGAAATGTTCACGGTTTTTGTCATAAAAATCCGCTAAGGAAGACATCCTTGACATGACCCTGTCTATGTCCTCACTGGACCATTCTTTGGAACAGGGTATGACTTTAGTAGGCAACTTAGAGGACTTATCAAGGGTACCCTTGCTGGATGTTGATGTCCCAGTAGATTTATGTTTATCTGTCTGCTTGGGGTGGAAGGATGGTCTTACAGGAGTGGAAGGCTGAGCTTTCCGCTGTTTCCCTCCCTCCCCGTGCGTGGAAAAATGTTTTCCCTGCCCCTTGGAGGCCCCAGAGACTTTCGACGCCTGGCGCCGAGGGTCGGGAGAGGTATCTTGTTTCGAGCGTGGGGCCTCGCTGGTGTTAACTGCGCTCTGGGGGTGGAAGTCGTCTTCGTCTTCCGACGATCGAACTTCCGTTAATCTAGGGAGCGAGGCACTCTTGGCAAGAGTGGATGATTGCCTTGCGTCATGAGGCGATCTCGATCGAGAGCGCCCAGAGGACACCGAGTCGGATCGTTCTATCCGTGCCTCTTTCCGAGAAGTCGACGTCGTCGAGGTTCGGTTGGACTTAGTGTGCTTAGTGTGTGTAGCGCTTGCGTCGCCGGGGGTCTTCCCCATAGCCGCCCTGCCGGACAACCTTCCGAGGTCGGGGACCTGCGCTCGGCAGTCTTTTGACGCCGTAATGCCCTCGCCGTCCGAAAGTACGGCGTCGCTGCCATCGCTGAAGGCGCCCTCCGCTGCCATGGCTGCCTGCCTGGCGTGGTGGGCCCAACGCTTTGTCGAACGGTCCTTAAGTGTTTTAGGTTTAAACCTACTACACGCTCTGCAGTTCGCTTCGGGGTGGTCCCTCGGCAAGCAGAGATTGCACGTGGCGTGCCTGTCGACCCAAGGGTATTTGCGGTTGCACTTGGGGCAGAATTGGAAAGGGGTACCCTCCATACGCACCTTGAGGCAGCGGGCTGGTAAGTGTAGGAAATATATAAGGTGTACCTATATACCAAGAGTGAAGAGTATGTACCACCCCCCACTCTCCCTACTTGCAGGGCCGAGGCCAGCGGCCTACTAGGCCCGGGCCGAGGCCAGCGGCCTTCCGAGGCCCAGATCCATCGTGCAGCAGCCGACGGTCGATGTCTTCTCCAGCCGTCGAGTGTCGATGGTCGACGTTGGGGTGGGGAAGGATGTCAATAAATAATTTTAAATTGCAATAATAGCAAAAGTATGGCTAAGGCCAGGGGACTCCGCAAGATGCTTCCGACCAGTATGGCGGAAAAAAACAATCTGAGGATCCCAGACGCGTGAGGGATCTTGGGTACAGTGGACGTCACACTAGGGATAGTATTACTGGCACGCCTGTGTCGACGCCCATTTTCGAGTTTCGAAAAACAAACTAATACTCCGCAGCTTCCACTAGATGTCGGCCTATGCACAGCATGTGATCTAAGCAGATTCCACAAGCCTCAGATATAGATATATATGGGATACATTACTCACCGTAATCGTATTTCTGATGCTTGTATCTGCTTAGATTCACATGCTGTGCATAGGCCGACATCTAGTGGAAGCTGCGGAGTATTACAGTTTGTTTTTCGAAAGTCGAAAATGGGCGTCGACACAGGCGTGCCAGTAATACTATCCCTAGTGTGACGTCCACTGTACCCAAGATCCCTCACGCGTGTAGGATCCTCAGATTGTATTTTTTCTGACATGAGGAAGCATGAGGAGTAGCGTGAGTACAGATAATCCAAGCAGATAGACAGAAAAGGTAAGACTACAAGCAATCATGCGCCTTCTCTCGGAGGGGAGGAAGGGTGGGTCGCATGTGAATCTAAGCAGATACAAGCATCAGAAATACGATTACGGTGAGTAATGTATCCCTTCTGAGGCTTGTGGAATCTGCTTAGATCACATGCTGTGCATAGATTAGCGAGCAGTACCAGAAGAAGGAGGTGGGATGTGAGAAGGGTCATGAGCAAACAGGTGTCTTAGAACCGCTTGTCCCACTTGTGTATCTGTCTTGGAATGAGTGTCAATGCAGTAATGCTGAGTAAAAGTGTGAATAGAGCTCCAAGTAGCCGCTTTGCAAATGGTGTCGAGGGGAACATTTGCAATGAAAGCCAGAGTGGCACCAATGCCTCTAGTAGAGTGGGCCCTTGGCGTAAAAGGCAGAGTCTTGTCAGAAAGAGAGTAACACAGCTGTATACAGTTGATAATCCACTTCGAGATAGCGCCCTTAGAGACGCGATCCCCCTCTCTGCCTGTAGCTACGGAGACAAACAGTTGATCTGTTTTCCTTAGCGGTCTGGTTTTATTTACATAGTATAGGACCGCCCTACGCACATCTAGGGTGTGTAGTTTCACCTCAGCCGAGCTTTGCGGGTTTTGGAAGAAAGCCGGAAGCTCGATGGACTGGTTTACATGGAACTTGGATATGAATTTAGGTGAGAACCTAGGGTGTGTGCGTAAAACCAGTTTGTCCTTGTGGATAGTAAAGAAAGGATCCTGCACTGACAGAGCCTGAATTTCACTGACCCTTCTTATGGAGGTAATGGCTACTAAGAAGGCCGTTTTATAAGTCAGGTGTTTGAGACTACTTTTATGCATGGGTTCGAATGGGGGTCCCATGAGCTTAGCTAGCACCACGTTGAGGTCCCATCCTGGCGGTGGGTTCGAAATAGGAGGGTGAAGTCTCTTTACTCCTTCCATGAAGGCTTTAACCACTGGTACTTTCCACCACGAGACCTTGTTATGGGATGTGGTGTAAGCCGAGAGGGCTGCCAGGTGTACTTTCAGCGAGTTAAAAACCAACCCTGCATCCAGCAGGTGGAGCATGTATGTCACAACGTTGGAAGGAGTGCAATCAACCGGGTTGATTTGTTTATTCTGGCACCAGATAACGAATCTTTTCCACTTATCAAAGTAACAGTGCCTTGTATTTGGTTTCCTGGACTCCTTTAGAATGTCCATACACCTCTGTGGTAATTTGAGATGTCCAAACTCTATGACTTCAGGAGCCATGCTGCTAGGTTCATAGAGTTGGGTTCCTGATGCACTGTTTGACCCTGTTGCTGGGACAGTAGGTTGTACCAGGCTGGGAGTCTGATGGGTTCGCACACCGCCATCCTGCGTAGGTGTGGAAACCATGGTTGTCTCGCCCACATGGGAGCAACTAGGATGAGCGTCATAGATTCCTTGTTCATCTTGTACACCACCTTCCTGATGAGAGGAGTTGGTGGAAAAGCGTACGCAAACATCCCTGACCAGTTCATCCACAGGGCATTCCCTTGGGAGTCCGGCTGGGGGAACCTGGATGCAAATCCTGGGCATTGTTTGTTTTCGCTTGTGGCGAATAGGTCTATAGTGGGGAAACCCCACTGAGAGAAGAGATCTTCTACTACGTCTCTGTGAAGGACCCATTCGTGTTCTTCTGGGAGGGAGTTTCTGCTTAGAGCATCCGCTAGGGAATTGAGCTCCCCTGGAACATGTTGCGATGACAGGAAGATGTTCCGTCTGAGTGCCCATATCCATATTTTCTGGGCAAGCTTGGACAGATTTGGCGAACGAGTCCCCCCTTGCTTGTTCAGATAGAACATGGCTGTCGTGCTGTCCGTCCTGATCTGCACCGACAAGTTCAGTAGATGGGGCTCGAACGCCCTTAGCGCTCGGAATACTGCCAGAAGCTCTAGCAGATTGATGTGGTTCTTGGCTACTGAGTGAGACCAGAGACCCTGAGCTGTGTGGTGGAGATGGTGAGCTCCCCACCCAGTCAGGCATGCATCTGTAGTCACCACGGCTTGTACTTCGGGATCGTAAAAGGGTTTCCCCTTTGCGAGATTCTCTCTTGTCCACCAGTGTAGGCTCTGTACGAGTGTTGGCGAAACGACCACTAGATCGTCCCAATGACCACTTGCCTGAGACCACTGTTTCGCCAACCATTCCTGCATGGGACGCATGCGCAGACGCGCGTGGGGGACCAGGTAAATGCATGACGCCATCATGCCCAGTAACCGCATAGCTTTGCGTACTGTTATCTGTTGACCTGACTGATAATGCGGAATTTGCAGAAGTATATTCCGAATTCTCTCTTCCGAAGGGAAGGTCAATCCTTTCTGAGTATCTAGGATAGCTCCTAGAAACTGTTTTGAGGTGCTTGGCACCAGACTTGACTTTTTCTCGTTGATGGAGAAGCCTAATTCGTGGAGGAGGTCGATAGTCCTCTGAATGTTTGACCTGCAAATTCCTGGGGTTTCCCCCGTTATGAGCCAGTCGTCCAGATAAGGGTACACCGGGATTGCTTCCCTGCGTAGGTGTGCAGCCGCCACCGCCAGTACCTTGGTGAATACCCTTGGTGCTGAAGCTATCCCGAAGGGCAGTACCTTGAATTGGTAGTGGCGACTGTCCACCTTGAAGCGCAAGTACTTTTTGTGCGCTGGGAGCATGGAAATATGAAAATAAGCATCTTTCATATCTAAGGTTGCCATGTAATCCCCCTTTTTTAGGAGGGGGATTACCTCTTGTAGCGTGGTCATACGGAATTTTTGGGGCTTGACATATTTGTTGGCAGGCCGTAAGTCCAATACTGGGCGCATTGTCAAATCTTTCTTTGGCACAAGGAAGTAAGTTGAATAGATACCCTTGTTTACCTGGTGTCCTGGGACGAGTTCTATCGCGTCCTTTTCTAGCAGAATGGCGATCTCCTCGAGAAGGATCCTTTGATGCTCTAGGGAGTGCACTCTTTGTCGTGGAGGATGATTCCGGGGACGCTGCAGTAGTTCTATACAATATCCTGCGGATACTGTTGACAGCACCCATCTGTCTGAGGTGATCCCTTCCCAAGCCTGGGTGAAGGTGGAAATGCGTCCCCCTACTGGGGTTGCGTGGCAAGGGACCCTGAACTGAGCGTCACTGTTTTGGTGGAGGCGTGCCCCCGCCCTTGTTGGGGCTGCCTCTGCCTCTTCCACGACCTCTCTTGTTACCCCTGCCGTAACTCTGGGTAGACTGCTGGTTGTTATTCCATTGTGTACCTTGTCCCTGGGCATAGTTGCCTCTTTGTGAATTTTGGCCGCGTGGGCGACGAAAATTATTGTTCCCCCTCTGGTTAGGGGGTTTGTTGGTAAGCTGGCCAAGGGATTTGAGAGTCTCATATTCATCTTTGGCATTTTTAAGTGCGTCTTCGACCGCTTTCCCAAACAATAGGTCGGGTTCCACTGGCTTGTCTATTAAAGAAGCCTGGGTTTCTGTCTTGAATCCCGACTGCCGTAACCACGCATGTCTCTTGATAACAGTACCTTCTGCTATCAATCTCCCTGCGTTGTCAGCGGCGTCGAAAGTTGCTTTTAAAATGCAACCAGACACGGCTCTCCCCTCTGCCGAGATCCGAGCCAGCTGGCCCTTTAACGGTTCTGGAGCAGAGGCAATGAGCGCCGCGACTTCTTCCCATTGATGGCAATTGTAACTAGCCAACAGGGTGGTGGAATTCGCAATCCTTGCTTGGTAGGCGGACGTTGAGGCTACCTTTCTGCCAAACCCGTAAAGTTTTTTGCTCTCCTTGTCGGGAGGAGCTTCTGATGAAGATAAGGGCGTGCCAGCCCTCTTTCTAGTGTTGGTCACCACTAGGGAATCTGGTTTAAGATGTCCCTTTATATACAGAGGGTCAGACTGGGCTGCCCGGAAAATCTTTTCAATTCTGGGGTTGACAGCTCTGGTGAGGTTAGGATTCACCAGGGAAGGATCTATTCTTCGTTGGATGGATTTGAGGATAGGGATGGTCTGAGCGACCGGTCTTCTCTCTCCTACAAACTCCTCCGCGAAGTCCCTTTCCTCCTGTACACCGTGGGTGTCGATGTGGAAGTGTTCCGCTGCTCGAGCGAGAACCTCGTTAAGGAGGGGCTGGTTATCAACTGGAGAGTCAGTAACTGGGGCTTCGCTTTGTACTGGGGAATCTACTCTGTAAATTTCCTGCTCATCTTCTCCCTCCTCCAGGTCCTCATCCTCTGCATAGTAATCTGTCCCGGTTTGTTCTTCCATAAATGCAAACTCCTGGTCCTCTTCAGGGAAAACTTGTCCCTGATAACTGGGGAGTGGAGTAGAATATGGAGTGGAGTAAGGCTGAACCTTGAAGGGTTCAGGTCTTTCGACCCGGGGCTCTTTACTTAGCGGGATAGGATCGGAGGAGCCTGAGGGTGTGGCCCCTTGAGGGTTATATGAAAGAAAGTGTTCTGGGTTCTTATCATAAAAATCAGCCAAGGAAGACATCCTAGACATAACCCTGTCTATGTCTTCACTGGACCATTCCCTGGAACAGGGTATTACTTTAGCAGGTGATTTATTTTCAAGGGTAGACTTGTGTTTGCTTGTCTGCTTAGGCTTTACAGGGGTGGAAGGCTGTGCTTTCCGCTGTTTCCCCCCTTCTCCGTGCGTGGAAAAATGTTTTCCCTGTCCCTTGGGGGCCCCAGAGACTTTCGACGCCTGGCGTCGAGGGTCTGGAGAGGTATCTGTGTGCTTCGGGCGTGGGGCCTCACTGATGTTAACCGCGGTCTCGGTATCTTGGAGCGCGGCCTGGGGGTGGAAGTCGTCTTCGTCTCCCGACGATCGAACTTCCGTTAGTGTGTGTAGCGAGGCACTTTTGGCAAGAGTGGATGATTGCCTTGCGTCGTGAGGCGATCTCGATCGAGAGCGCCCAGAGGACACCGAGTCGGACCGTTCTTTTTGTGCCTCTTTCCGGGAAGTCGACGTCGTCGAGGTCCGGTTGGTCTTAGTGTGTTTAGTGTGTGTTAGGTGTGTAGCGCTTGCGTCGCCGGGGGTCTTCCCCATAGCCGCCTTGCCGGACGACCTTCCGAGGTCGGGGACCTGCGCTCGTCGGCTGTCTTTCGACGCCGTAATGCCCTCGCCGTCCGAAAGTACGGCGTCGCTGCCATCGCTGAAGGCGCCCTCCGCTGCCATGGCCTCCTGCCTGGCGTGGTGGGCCCAACGCTTTGTCGAACGGTCCTTAAGTGTCTTAGGTTTAAACCTACTACACGCTCTGCAGTTCGCTTCGGGGTGATCCCTCGGCAAGCAGAGATTGCACGTGGCGTGCCTGTCGACCCAAGGGTATTTGCGATTGCACTTGGGGCAGAATTGAAAAGGGGTACCCTCCATACGCACCTTAAGGCAGCGGGCTGCTAAGTGTAGGAATATATATAAATGTAACTATATATCAAGAGTGAAGAGTATGTACCACCCCCCACTCTCCCTACTTGTAAGGGCCGAGGCCAGCGGCCTACTAGGCCCGGGCCGAGGCCAGCGGCCTACCGAGGGCCAGATCCGTCGTGCAGCAGTCGACGGTCGATGACTTCTCCAGCCGTCGTCGAGGTTGAGGGTCGACGTTGGGGTGGGGAAGGGAATGAATAAGAATTAAAATTATAATAACAGCAAAAGTATGGCTAAGGCCAGGGAACTCCGCAAGATGCTTCCGACCAGTATGGCGGAAAAAAACAATCTGAGGATCCTACACGCGTGAGGGATCTTGGGTACAGTGGACGTCACACTAGGGATAGTATTACTGGCACGCCTGTGTCGACGCCCATTTTCGACTTTCGAAAAACAAACTGTAATACTCCGCAGCTTCCACTAGATGTCGGCCTATGCACAGCATGTGATCTAAGCAGATTCCACAAGCCTCAGAAATATATATATATATAGATATATATATATATATATAGGCATTCCCGCTGGACGGGGCTACCTCACTGAAAAAGATGGGCAGGACTGCTCTTCGCATCTGCACATCGTCCGCATGCTGTCTTTCAAGGCAGTAATGGCGGGTAAACGTGTGTGGCACTGACCAGGACGCCGCTTGGCAGATGTCTGTCAGCTGGAATCCCTGCCCACAGCGCCGCCGATGACTACGTTGATCTCGTGGAATGAGCCCTCGGACGTCCTTCCAGCGGTTTTCCCGCCTTGGAGTGACAAAAATCAATCGTCGACGAGACCCATCTAGCTAGTCCTTGTTTTGAGATTGCCTTTCCTCTCGTCGACAGGCCATAAGCCACAAACAGTTGCTGCGTAGTTCTGAATTGCTGGGACCGATGAAGGTAGAATTGCAGTGCTCTCTTCAAGTCCAAAGTATGGAGGGCTTTTTCCGCAGCTGATGAAGGAGTTGCGAAGAAGGTAGTTAGAACAAATGACGAATGTTTATGATAAAATGTAGGCACTTTCGGAATAAAACGAGGATTAGTCGAAAGTACCACTTTGTCCTTAAAGAACCTCAAGTACGGTGGATCTATGACCAACGCTTGTATCTCAGAGAGCCGTCGAGCTGACGTGATAGCTACTAGAAAAGCCAACTTCCACGATAAGAACTTCATAGACGAGGAAGCCATCGGTTCGAAGGGAGCTTTCATTAGCCCCGCTAACACCAAGTTGAGACTCCATGTCGGTGGAAAGCGCTTAATCGGAGGGAATGTACGGAACAGACCCCTAATGAAGTGCTTCATCGGCCTATCACTAAACAAGGGAGACGACTGCCGTTTCCTCGTCAACCTTGAGATGGCCGCCAGACAATCCCCCCTCTGCCAAATGCAACAGATATGGTAGAAGTTGTTCCGGAGTTACATTCAAGGGGTGCAATCCTGGCTGGCTTTGACACCACCCACAGAATCTTCTCCACTTGCATGCATACAATGTGTTCGTGGAAGGAGCTCGTGCAGCCTGCAGGATTCTCCAACTATCCGACGAAAAGCTTAGGGCACCAAACTCTGAGAAGTCAGGAGCCAAGCTGTGAGATTGAGATGTCCGGGTCGTGATGCCACACTGTCCCTTTGTCCCGGGACAGGAGGTCTGGGGTTTTCCGAAATGTTATCGGCTGCTCTACTGACAGTTGGAGCAGGTCGGAAAACCAAGCTTGTCTCGGCCGATACGGAGCAACTAGGATGACCCGACAACTGTATCTGCGAATCCATTGTAGGGAGAGGAAACGGGGGGAAAGGTGTAGAGAAACTTGTCCGTCCATGGGAAGGAGAAGCCTCCCCCCCCCCCCCCCCCCGAGAGCCCTTCTGTGGCCACCTGATGGCGTACGGTTCGCATTTCTTGTTCTCGTTGCGAAGAGATCAAGGGGGGGTTGCCCCCACTTCTCGAGGATCTTCGATGACTGAAGGTTGTCTAACTCCTATTCATGTACCTGGTCCATTTTTCTGCTGAGGGAGTCCGCTTAATCGTTACTTACTCCAGGGAGATGGTGGGCTAGGAACAAGTTACTTACCTGTAACTGTTGTTCTCCAGCATGGGTCTGGCATGGATTCACATGCTCATGAATATTCCCCGTCGTCAGGCTGGGAATCCTCGGTAAAGAAAAAACCAGTATCAGTTTCGTTTCTGATCTGTCTTTCGTAGTAATAACCAATCACTGGTCTCTGCGTCATACTGACCACAGCCAATGACTGCCCTCTACCTAAGCACCGCCTCTGGCAGCCATCTTCAGATTTGGAAGCACGTGAAGTGGCAGTATGACCAAGTGAAGAGCCGCAGAGGGGTAGGCGGGAGGGTTCGCATGTGAATCCATGCCAGACCCATGCTGGAGAACAACAGTTACAGGTAAGTAACTTGTTCCTTCTCCAGCATGGGGTCTGGCATGGATTCACATGCTCATGAATAAAGAATACATAGCAGTACACACATGCACAACCACGGGAGGTGGCAAAGGCTCAACATTAAGCATCACATCAACTCAACATTAAGCATCTTACCTCCTCACCAGGCTCACCTCAGGCGAACAGGTTGCGCAGCACTGCTTGGCCGACCCTGGACTCCTCCCTGGAATCCCGGTCGACGCAGTAGAATTTCGTGAAGGTGTGCGTCGACCTCCACGTAGCAGCCCTGCATATGTCCAGCAGGGGCACACCAGATAGGAACGCCGTGGTAGCTGCGATCGCTCTGGTGGAATGGGCTCTCGGACGGCCAGGCAGCGGTCGGTTTGCCAACCGGTGACAGTACATGATACAGCCGGAGAGCCATCTGGAGATGGAAGCCTTCGAGAGAGCCTTCCCCTGATTGACAGGTCCAAAGTTCACAAAGAGTTGTGACGTCTTCCGAAAACCTTTCGTGCGGTCCACGTAGAACTTCAGCGCTCTAGCTACATCCAGCGAGTGCAAAGTCCTCTCAGCCGGCGACGAAGGCGACGGGAAGAACACAGGTAACACCAAGGGTTCGTTGAGATGAAAGTCCGACGGTACCTTGGGCATGAAGGAGGGGTGCGTCCTGAGCACTACCCTCGTGTCGTGGAAAGTCAAGTACGGGGCCTTGCAGGAAAGGGCCTGGATCTCTCCCACTCGTCGTGCGGAGGTGATGGCCACGAGAAAAGCTGTTTTCCACGATAGAAACTTCAACGGGGCCGAGTGCAGAGGCTCGAACGGAGGTCCCATGAGTTTGGTCAGCACCACGTTGAGCTCCCACGCCGGGGCCGGAGCCTTCACCGGCGGGAACGATCTGAACAGTCCCTTCATGAACTCTTTCACCAGACGATGAGACCACAAGGACGTCCGGCCCGTGGTTCTGGTGTATCGGGAGATCGCAGCAAGATGAATCTTGATGGACGCGTGTGCCAGACCAGCTTTGGCCAGCGTCAGCAGGTACGGCAGCACTTGGGGAGCCGTAATCCGTAGAGGGTTAATCTTCTGTGCGTGGCACCAGACAGAAAACCTCTTCCATTTGTGTCCGTAGCATTTAAGAGTCGAGGACGCCCTGGCCTTTGCAAGAACCTCTCTGCAATCGGCCGGTATGTCGTATCCTCCAAACTCTAGCGCTGCAGGAGCCAGGCCTGCAAGTTCAGCGACTTCGGGTCGTGGTGGAGGATGGCGCCTCCTTCCCTGGAGAGTAGATCCGCGTCCGCCGGCAGCTTGATTGGCGGGGACGCCGACAAGTCCAGAAGGTCCAGGAACCATATCTGCCTCGGCCACGCAGGTGCGACGAGGATCATCCTGCACCGTGACCTCTTGAGCTGGTTGACGAGCCGGATTAGCAGAGGCAAGGGAGGGAACGCGTAGAGGAACAGGCCCTCCCAGGGGAACGAGAAAGCATCGCCCATGCTCCTCGTCTGGGGAAACCTGCTGGCGAACCTCCGGCACTTGGTGTTCGTCGCCGTCGCGAACAGGTCGATCTGGGGTGTGCCCCACCGTCGGAAGAGGCGATCCACCAGATCCTGCCGTAGTTCCCACTCGTGGCACGAGCGCAGCTCCCTGCTGAGTGAGTCGGCGATGGTGTTTTTTATCCCTGCCAGATGAAACGGCACCAGAAGAATCCCTTGGGCGACGGCCCAATGCCACAGGTCCTGCGCCTCCTTGGACAGCGCTGGGGACCTGGTTCCGCCCTGTTTCCTGATGTAAAACATGGTGGTGGTGTTGTCGGTGAAGATCCTCACCACCTTGCCCTTGAGGGACGGAAGGAAGGACCTGAGGGCCCAAAACACTGCACGGAGCTCCAGGACGTTGATATGCAGGGACTTCTCCGTCGGGAGCCAGAGTCCCCTCGCGTGCAGATTTTCGGTGTGCGCTCCCCACCCTTCTAGGGAGGCATCCGTGGTCACAGTCACCTGGTGGGCTGGGGTCTGGAAGTCCATGCCCGCCGTCAGATGCGCGCGGGTGCCCCACCACCGTATCGCTCGTCGGAAACTCTCGTCGAGCTTGATCCTTTCCTCGAAGCTGCCCGTCGTCTGGATCCAGCGCGCATCCAGGAACTCTTGCAACGGGCGCATCCGGAGCCTGCACATGGGAATGAGGTAGATGCAGGAAGACATCATCCCGAGGAGGGACTTGATGGACCTCACCTTGGCCGCGTCGGCCACCAACATCCGTTGCACCTTGCCCAGGATGGTCCTGGTCCTCTCCTCCGACGGGGAGGCCAGAAGGGACACTGTGTCGAGCCTCGCTCCCAGAAACAGTGCGACTTGCGCGGGCACCAGGTGGGATTTGGCGTAGTTCACGGAGAATCCCAGGTCCGTGAGGAGTTGGACGGTCCTTGCCGTGTGGACCACGGCGAGCTCCCTCGTCTTGGCGCGGATGAGCCAGTCGTCCAGGTAGGGGTAGACGTGAATCCCCTCGCGGCGCAGCTGCGCCGCCACCGGTGCGAGGCACTTGGTGAAAACCCTGGGTGCCGACCGCAGTCCGAAGGGAAGGGCTTTGAACTGGTAATGACGCCCTTGGACCACGAATCTGAGGAATTTTCGGTGCCCCTTTAGGATGGGAATGTGGAAGTAGGCATCCTCCAAATCCAACGACGATAGGAAGTCTCCTTCCTCCAGCTGACCCAGGACGTGCTGGAGGGTGACCATCCGGAACTTCTGCGCCTTGATGAACTTGTTCAGGCCTCGCAGGTCCAGGATGGGGCGCCATCCTCCCGTCTTCTTCTTCACGAGGAAGTAACGCGAGTAGACTCCGGAGCCCCGAAGCCTCTTTGGGACGCGTTCGATGGCGCCCTTTCTGAGCATCGCCTTTACCTCCAGGAGAAGTTGAGGGACGTGAAGTTCTTTCCTGGCCACGGGGGGGACGCGCGGGCACCTTCTTTGAAACTCGAGCGCGTGGCCCCGGGCCAGGGCGTCCAGCACCCAACGGTCGGTGGAGATGGACTCCCACACGCTGACGAAGCCCGCCAGCCGGCCTCCCACCGGGGTGCTTCGGTGGGGGCCTGACCCCACGGCCGGTTCAATCCTGCTTGGACGCGGCCTTGCCGCCTTGGCCTCCTTGGCGACGACGGCGGGGTCCGCCAGACTTGCCTCGTCCTCTGTAGGCCTCTTGCGACGACGAGCGGGCCGCTTGACGGTAGGAAGCGAAACCGCCGCCGGAACCTTTGGAGGCGCCCTTGCCTCCGCCGCTCCGAAAGGGCGTCCGCCGTTGCTGCAGTACTCCAAGGGCCCGGGCCGTCTCAGTATCCGCCTTGATGGCCTGAAGGGAGTCGTCCACTGTCTTCCCAAACAGGTTGTTCCCGTCAAAGGGCATGTCCAGGACCCTGGTCTGGACGTCCTGCCGAAAGTCCGTAGCCTTGAGCCATCCGCGACGTCGAAGGCAAACGCCGTTGCCCATCTGGCGGAACCCAGTGTCGGCGATGTCCGTCGCCACGGTGATGGCGTGGTCCGAGGCCACCTCACCTTCCTGCAGGATCTCAAGGGCCTCCGCCCTCTTGTCGTCCGGCAGAAAATCCAGCAGGGGAGCTATCTTGTACCAGAGTTCCCTGTCGTAGCGGGCCACGATAGCCAAGGCGTTGGCCGCTTTAATCGTCGTCGCCGCCGACGAGATGACTCTGCGTCCCATGGTATCCAATTTCTTTCCCTCGCCGTCCGGCGGGGAAGTCGACGTGGAGGCCGCACCCCCCCCCGCTTTCTTCCTGGCTGCCGCGGAGACGACGGAGTCCGGGGTAGGCTGCGCCCGGAGGCATAGGGGGGCCGAGTCCGGGACCCGGTACTTTTTCTCGTACCGGTCTCTTCTCGCTGGCGTCGTGGAAGGGTTCTTGAGGAGGGAAAGGCCCTCATCCCAAATGTCGTCCAACAGAGGCACTGCGAGGACCGTCTTCCTCTTGGTCTCGCGCCGTTGGTAAAGGAAGCCTTCCTTTTTCTTCTCCTCAGGGCAGAGTTGGAAAAGCTCGGATGCCCTGGCGATCATTGAGTGGAACGATCCAATCTCGTCGGGCGGAGAAGCCCTGGTGGGAGGCGACGACGGAAAATCCTCGTCGTATGCCTCGTCGTCCGTACCCGTCGCTGCCGTGTCAGTCCCCGTATCATCCCCTCGGGTGGACGGGGAGGAGGGCTGGACGGGGCGCGACGGTTGAAAAGGAGGCGGTGGATGAATCCTTCTTTTCTTGGTAGGGGGAACACCAGAAGGTCCCGGTTCTGGATCCCCCGACGGGAGAGGTTCCTCCGTCGGTAACGGTAGTCTCGTCCTTATCTCGGAGCATAAGGACTGTATAGCCAACAAAATGGCCGCTGAGTTGTCTTGCGGCGCTGGCAGAGGGGAATCCGACGGGCGAGCAGGGGCCCCGTCGGTATCCTCGACGATGTCGTCGTCGTCACCTGCGTCGGGGCCCATTCCGACGGGCTGGTCTTGTTCCACGCCTAGGCCGTGGCTTAAGACCTCGATCAGTTCCTCTTCTGAGGTTGAGGCCGAATCTACGACGACGCCCTGCCCCCCCTTCTTCCCCACGGAGGGTTTCACGGGGGTCCTATCGATGGGCACGAAAGAAGACTCCCTCCGAGGAGGCAGGGAGATTCTGGGCCCCGAGGTCGCCACCACTGGTGCAGCCTCCACAGGCTGGGCCAGGGCCGCCGCGACCGTTTCGATAGAGGGCTTGGTCGAATGGATCAAGGCCTTCACCACCTTAGGTGCGCTCACCGCCTTATCCTTGAGGGAGGGGGCACTGCCACGCTCCTCCTCTGCCTTAGAGCTCGACCGGGGTCTCTCCAGGAGCTTCGCCGGGTGCTCGGCCTTCCTCTTACCCGACCCAGAGCGTTGGCTCGTGGTTGATGGTGCCGGGGAGGGTGCGCCCTACCTGGCGCCCGTAGAGCCCGACCGTTCGGCGCTCCCGGTGCCAGCGGACTCGCGGTGCTTGGCCTTATGTTGGGCCCCCGTCGCCGGGGCGCCCTCAAAGGTCTTAGAAGACCGCTCAGATTTCTTCTTCTTCTCGCCAGACGGGCTCTTACCCTCCAGCCAGCTGGCGAGACGTTGATGGCGGTCCTTCATGGTCCGTTCCGACATGTTGCCGCAAAACGCACAGTCCTTCTCCACGTGCGTCTTGTCCCCATGAAGGCAGTAAAGGCAGAAAGAGTGTTCGTCCTCCTTGAAGACGTTCTGCAGCTGGCATCCAGGGCAGGCCCTGAACAGCTTTCCGGGCGTCGAGCTTCCCTTCTCCTGGGCCATCTCCGAGACCGGGCCTGAGAAGCTTCTGGAGTCCTCCGAAGCGTAGCTCGACGAAATCTTCACCCTTGAGGGGCACAGATGAATCCGACACGGGTCCCCGTTGATCGGATGTAGTATTGGTGGAGCTTGAGGCTCTTTTGACCGAAAGAATCGAAGTTTTTGTGAAAAAGCGCGAAAAAATAGCACTAACGCTCGAGAGCAATAGCACGAGGATCCCAACACATGAACGTGCGGTAAAAATCTGAAGATGGCTGCCAGAGGCGGTGCTTAGGTAGAGGGCAGTCATTGGCTGTGGTCAGTATGACGCAGAGACCAGTGATTGGTTATTACTACGAAAGACAGATCAGAAACAAAACTGATACTGGTTTTTTCTTTACCGAGGATTCCCAGCCTGACGACGGGGAATATTCATGAGCATGTGAATCCATGCCAGACCCCATGCTGGAGAACGATGGTTATATCGTGCTTCAGAGCCCAATGCCATACCTTCTGAGCCTCAGTGGAAAGGGTTCCGGACCGTGTGCCTCGTTTTCTCAAGTAAAACATTGCTGTTGTGTTGTCTGTCAATATTCTCACTACTGAGCCTTTTATGTGTTGCAGGAAAGATTTTAGGGCCCAGCGCACTGCATTCAACTCCAGAACGTTGATGTGCAGGAGAGATTACCTGGGAGACCACCGACCTTGTGTTTGGAGAGTACCCATTTGTGCTCCCCAGCCAGTAAGGGACGCGTCTGTCACTATGGTCACGCGAAATTCCGGTTCCTGCAGGGGTACCCCCTTATATAGGTTCTGAAAGCTCTGCCACCATCGAAGAGCTCGTAGGAGCTTGTCGTCGTCGACAATCAGTTTGTCCGACCAGAGACCTTGGGTCTGGGTCCACCGATCCACCAGGAACTCTTGGATCGACCTCATGAACAGGTGGCAGTTGTTCACCAGAGGAATGCAAGTCGCCATAGCGCCCAGAATCGACATGCATTTCCTCACCGACACTTTGGTATTGAACCTCCACTGACCTGCCATCCGGTTGAGTCTGTGGATTCTGTCGACGGATGGTTTTTCGAACTGTGCACCCAAGAACACCAAGTTTCTCGACGGAGTCAACAAAGACTTCTCGAAGTTTACTGCTAATCCCAGCAGTCGTAGCAGCTGCATGGTGGCCTGCAAACTTTTTCGAGTTGCCATAGGAGAGGATCCTCTCACCAACCAGTCGTCGAGGTACGGGTACACATGATGGCCTTGTTTTCTCAACCAAGCTGCAACTGGTGCTTAACATTTCGTGAACGTCCTGGGAGAGGATTTTAGTCCAAACGGGAGCACTGTGAACTGGTAGTAAGTCCGTCCTACCACAAACCTTAGGAACTCTGTCGCCGACGCATTGGTATGTGGAAGTACGCGTCCTGAAAATCCAGAGACACCAGAAAGTCCCCCCCTTGGACAGACCGGATCACTTCCTGGAGTGTGAGCATCTTGAATTTTTGCCTTTTCAACTTCGCGAAGGTCGAGAATGGGACGCCATTTTCCGTTTGGCTTTTTCACTAAGAAGTATCGGGAATACACCGCCTGACCCTTCTGCGACGCAGGGACAAATTCTATAGCCCCTTTTTGTAGCATAAGCGCTACCTCATGTTGCAACACACTCAGGTGGGGTTGAGCCAAAAAGCTGGAACATGCAGAGGGTTGCTCTTGAATTGCAGGGAGTGTCCAAGCCTTACGGTGTCCAGCACCCAATGGATCTGTGGTTATTTGCTCCCATTCGTCGACAAGACGCAATACCCTGCCTCCCAGGACTTTCTGACGCCCGTCATGGTTGGTCTTTGGGCATATCTCTCGACGACGAGTAGCCTGTCTTCTTCCTGGATGTCTGGTAGTCTCAGCGTCGCTTCGCCGCTTGCGAGGCCCGCCTGTAGCCCTGCGACAAATACGTCGGCCTATTGAAAGGCCTGTCTCTTGATGCTGAGAATCGGGAGTTCCCTGATGCTCCCCTAAAGGGGCGAAAAGAATGAAAATTCCTTCCACTCTGGAGGGCACCCAAAGAGCGCGCCGTGTCAAGTCCTCCTTCATGCCCTTTAAGGCCTCATCCACCTTTTCGCCGAACAGAAGGTCTCCCTCAAAGGGCATATCCAGCACCTTGTATTGCACCTCAGGTCTAAAGTTGGTGCATTTTAGCCACGCTTGCCTCCGTAGAACCACCCCGTTGTTGACTTATTTAAATCCTGATTCTGCATGGTCCACAGCGATGTTAATAGAATGATTTGAGGCGGCCTCAGACGAGTAACACCGCCGCCTTCCTATGCTCTTCTGGAAGATGTTCAAGCATAGGTGCCAACCGGTGCCACATCTCTCTATCATATCTGGCCATTATAGCCAGAGAGTTGGGGCCTTCACTGTCGTCGCCCCCACCGAAAACACTTTCTTGCCAAAGGCCTCCTGTCTTCTGGCCTCGTTCTCCGGGGGGGCGAGCATTTGTGCTGGGACCTAGCTTTTCTCGCCGCCGCAGCTGACACTACCAAGTCTGGGGCTGGTTGGGAGGATAGACACTTGGGGGTGGATTCAGGGGCCTTAAATTTCTTCTCCAGCCTACCTTTAATTGCGGGCTCCGTGAAAGGATGACACATCGCCAGTAAACCATCCTGCAACACAAGATCCAGGATGGGCACCGAGAAAACCGACCTCTTCCCCATGTGGTCGAATAGAAAAGTATTTTTTCTCTTCCTCCAATCCGAACTCGGTACACGCTTTGCTCGTCATGGCGTGAAACGACCCAATGTCGTCCGGGGTGACGGTTGAGCTTGGCTCCTTGGGGGTTTGAATTCTGCCTCTGACTCCCAGGTTGGATCCCTAGAAGGGGACAACGAAACATCCGATAAGGACCCTCCTTCTGAGTAGAGCTCCCCTTCCTCCTGGTGTGCACCTGCGAGGCCCTCGCGTGTCGGTACAGCCGTCGACATCGTCGGAGTTGGCTGACGAGAAAGGGCCAGGTTCGATGGTCGATTTGGTCAGAGTTGCCACATGAGGTAATCTTTAGTCCAATTTCTTTAACAAGGTGGGCAATGTGGATAGAACTTCTAGTGACCAAACAGACTTCGGGTTAAGAAGAGGGGTTGTAACTGGAATATTAGTCCCACTGGAAAGGAACAAGTTACTTACCTGTAACTGTTGTTCTCCAGCATGGGTCTGGCATGGATTCACATGCTCATGAATATTCCCAGTCGTCAGGCTGGGAATCCTCGGTAAAGAAAAAAAAAAAACAGTATTAGTTTCGTTTCTGGGGGCGTGGCTTGGTGCTCATGGAGTGAGGACGCGGAACTTTCGAGCTCCGGCCAAGCCCCGTAGTCTGATCCTGAATTAGGTGCTTCATGCTCGCTGGGCTGCCCTTCCGACAATCTAACCGAAGCTGAGGCGAAGACCCGTGCCCCGCAACTGTTTTCGACGAAAATCGGAGCCCGGGAGCCCCGATACGGCGCTTTTACCCGGCTCCCCCCCCTCTCCGAGCGGCACATCCAAAATGGCGGCCTCGATGCCCGGGAGAGCCTGAACCTCCTCTCCCGGGACCTGTCGGGCGCTCACACTTCCTGCCGCTCGAGCGAAATCAGACGAACCGTGTGGCGCCGCCCAACGGATCATCACTGGGGGGCCCAGGACCCTCGCGGCAAGACTATCCACGGCGAACCCGAGGCCCGCCCGCTGGGACCCTTCCGGATCGTAGCGGGGGGAGGTTGCGGGGACCCCCTGAACTGGTATATCGGGCCTCCTGGCACTCGAGGCCCACTGCAACAACACGCGGGGGACCGCGCTCCGGAACCAGCACCGAAGACACCGAAGACGCCCTCCGGCTTGGCCCGACGCCCCATCTGAACATAACAGGCGGATTAGCCTGCTGAGGCACCCCCCCACCCCCCCCCCCCCCGCGGGCTGCAGGCTGGGGAGAGCCACACGACCGGGCACTCACAACAGACAAAGGGGACCAGAGGCTCTGTAATGTCTACCTCAAGGGGCAAGGCCAAGAATGCCACTATGGATCCTTTCGTCACCCCGAAACCCCACCCGGGCGCCCAGTCCACGCCTAAAAGCACAGCTCCGCAGACCTGCTCAGAGGAACACGGCAAGGACAACCAGGTACTCGAGGCGATTGCTGCCCTAAGGACATTTATTGACACGAAAATTGGCGAGGTGAAGGCTGACATCCAACTTATAAGACAAGATGCCCGCAATCTGACGGAACGTGTCACCAACATGGAAACCACCCAGAAGGACATCGTCGAGGACACACAAGACCTCAAGGCTGAGGTGGCGGACCTCCGGAGGAAGGTGAGCTACTTGGAGGCAAGATCGGAGGAGGCAGAGGGCCGCGCTAGGCGTAACAATATTAGGATACTGGGTATTCCCGAAGGAGCCGAGACCACGGACCCGACGGCCTACATAGAATCCCTAATACAGCAGGAAATTGGGGCGGAAAAACTCTCTCACGGCTTTGCCATCGAAAGGGCCCACAGATCGCTCCAGAAGAAACCCCCCTCGGGCTCCTTCCCTCGCCCCATCATAGCGAAAGTCCTCAATTTCCGGGACCGCGAGGTGATCCTGAAGTTTTCGAGAGAGGGTGGAGAGATAGAGCGGGATAACTCGAAAGTCACTATTTACCCCGATTACACGCAGTCAGTACAGCGAGCAAGGAACTCTTTTGTCCCAATCAAAGCTAGATTGAGAAAACTAAATCTAAAATATATGCTGCTGTATCCCTCCAGACTGAAAGTGATTCACAAGGGGAGAGCGATATTTCTGGAGACTCCAGCCGCCGCCACCATGTGGCTGGAACATAATAACCTGGCGGACGCCCCCCCTGAACCCACCCACGAGAACTGAACCGAAAGCACAAGGGGCGACGGACCGACACCTGGGCACCACTGCCCTTGACCCAGCACTGTACACCATCACAAGAGTATACATCACCACCGAGGAAACTACGAGGACATCAAGTGACTACGGGGCCCACCCGGCCTCCCGCTCATGGGCGCCCAGCACACACCCACGCAAGACCAGTGCTGGCTAGCTGCCGGCACGAACCCACTCGTGCTAGAAACCCGGACGGGGACAGACAGCACGAGAGCCCCCGAGCACTGCCCCTTCCTTGGCAGTAGCTGGGTGCACCAGTTATGGTTATTTTTGTTCAGTTTTTGTTATGACTGCACTCCTCATGAAGACTGTCCCCCAATTTATGGAGGATCAAAGGCCGGAAACTGGAGCCCACCACCCCACGCAAGCAAATCGAAACATGACACCCAGCAGTGTATGCCCAGCCCAGAAAGTGGGCGGAGAGCCTCCTCCATCCATGATTAAAACCAAGCAATGGCAACACGCTTCAGAATAATCACATGGAACGTCAGAGGGATGGGATCCTACCTGCGGAGAAACCGAATACACTCCTACTTGAAGAGGAAGAAGATATCGTTTGCCCTCTTGCAGGAAACGCACCTCACATCCGACACCGCGAACAAATTGGCAGACTACTGGGGCGGCCAGGGCAGCGGCTTCTCTTACTCGAAGTACGCACGCGGCGTATACACGTGGGTGAGCCCTGACACACCCTTTCACCAGATGGGGATGGAGACGGACGAAGAGGGCAGGTATGTGATGATCTGGGGCATGCTTGAAAACTCCCTGCTATGCATAGTCAACTCATACTTCCCGCAACATGGCATACCCTCCCACCTCAGGCAGATATGCACCAAGATCGCACCCCACAGGGAGGACGCACTCTTGTGGGGGGGAGACTAACTGCGTGATGAACGAAGACACAGACAGATCATTAACGCCGCGTACCCCCAACGGCCCTGCCTCTCGCGCTCTCCGCACTGCGGTCTCGGACTTGTTCCTGGTTGATGCCTGGCGAGACCTACATCCTATCGACAGGGCCTACTCATTCTACTCAGCCCCCCACGATTTACACACCAGGATAGACCACCTTTTCGTCGATAACGCACTGATACCGCTGGTTGAGTCGGCGAACTACCTGGGAAGATCGATCTCGGACCATTCTCCTCTCCTGATACAGCTTCACCTAAGAGGCCCGCGGCCTCCTATCCCAATGTGGCGCATGCCAACTGAAACCTTAACGGACCCTGCATTCAAGGAAACCCTAAGAGGGAAACTAGACGAGTACGTACAGATCAACAAAGGATCGGTCCAGAAGTGGAGCACATTCTGGGAAGCCATGAAGGTGGTAACGAGGGGTGAGATAATAGCCGAGGCCGGTGGCATCAGGAGGCAACTGAGGAAGGAGCTGGAGGACAAGGAGGATGAGATCAGGCAACTGGAAGATGCTTCGCCTCCGACCGCTGCCAGGGAAGCCAAACTGAAGGACAATAGGGAAGAATGCAGGACAGCCTGGGAGAGGCTGTCCAAGTTCGACTTCTCCACACGGACCCTGCGTGCACACAAGGAAGCAGACAAGCCCGGCAAGATACTCGCCTGGTTATGTAAGAGGGAGAACCCAAGGCAGGCCCTTAAAGAGATCAAAGACGAGGGAGGTACAACACAGAGGACGCAACTAGCAATAAATGAGGTCTTCTCAAGCTATTACGCCAGACTCTACGCCCACAACGAGAGAATCCCTGAGGAAGACATAAGAGACACCCTGGACGAAATCGGACTACCCAAGCTGAGCCAAGAACACCGCGCCAGGCTGGAGGAGGCTATCACATTAGAAGACATATCGGAAGCGATCAGGTCCCTCTCCACCGGCAAGACACCCGGGACGGACGGCCTCACTCCAGAATTCTATAAGGCTTACGAGGAGACCCTAACCCCGATATTGCATGAAGTCTACTCGGAGGCTTATGAGTCTGGAACCTTGCCGAGCAGTATGAGAGAGAGACTCATAATACCAATGCTCAAGCCGGGCAAACCATCTGACGTGTGCGACTCGTACCGCCCCCTGGCTATGCTGAACTATGATGGCAAAATCCTCACGACTATACTAGCCAAGAGGCTCTCTAGGGTGATAGGGTCTTTAATACATGAAGACCAGAACGGCTTCGTCCCAGGACGCAACACCACCGCCAACCTGAGGAGGCTCCAACATGTTGTGGCACAAACAGCAGAGAGCAGGGAGGTCCTAGCGGTACTCTCGCTCGACGCTGTAAAAGCTTTCGATTCGATATATTGGGAATGGCTGATCCTGACCCTGAGAGAGTTTGGCCTAGGGGAACACTTCATCCGATGGGTCGAGATACTCTATAATAACCCGGTGGCCCGGGTGAAGACTGGTGGCATGGTATCAAGCGCATGGCCCATCCAAAGAGGAACCAGGCAAGGGTGCCCTCTATCGCCGACGTTGTACATTCTGGGCCTGGAACCAGTGGCAATCTATTTCAGGAAGCAATTGTTCGACTCTGGCATCAGCATTGGCGGAACATACAACATCATTTCCTTATATGCTGACGATGTCCTTCTATACCTCAGGAACCCCCGAGAAACTGCCCCCACAGCACTGGATGTCCTCGATAATTTTGCCAAATACTCGGGGATAAAATTTAGTAGACAGAAATCATGCTTCTTCCCCCTTGCGGGACTCAGAGGACTGGACACAGAGGAACTACCCGGAATGGGGATCCAGTGGCAACCGGAGGCCTTCCGCTACTTGGGCTTAACCATTATGCACACGCCAGCCTCCACCCACGAGCGCAACACCGAAGCAGCAATGTGCGGGGTTCGAAGGTCCATTAAATTCTGGTTAAAGCTCCCCCTCTCAATGATGGGTAGAGCTGCAATCTCCAAAATGATTATACTCCCAAGATTCCTCTACTATCTCACCAACATCACTCACTACATCCCCCCGCCTTTCTTCAGGAAACTGGAATCGCTGGTCAGGGACTTCCTTTGGGGTCAGTCCAGACACAGGCTCGCCCTGAACATCCTCACGCTCCCCCACACCGAGGGCGGCATCCAACTACCCGACTTCCAGAGATACTATCTCGCATCACAACTGACACACGTAACGAAGTGGCTCTCAGATGAACCCTCCGCAGAGACTGGCCTCCTTCGCCAACTGACCGGGCCTACGCACCCTAAGGAGATAATATGGGGCTCGCAGGTGGGCCCTCCTGACCCGCCCATGATAGTAACCTTGGGGAGGCGGGTCTGGAACAGGGTTAGAACACTACTAGGCCTCCATCACCCGTACATGCCCGAAATCCCCATGCTGACAGACGTGTGCAGGACCCCCATCGACCTCCCAGTAATGAGGAACTGGGAGACTTGTGGCCTCTACACATGGGGAGAGGTGTTTGACGAGGGAGCCTTTAGGGACTTTGATTCGCTGCAACTAAAGGATGGACTCTCTTCGGGACAATTCTTATTTTATCAGAGGGTGAGGCACGTAGCCAAGACCAAATGGAACACATGGCCTGAGGAACCAGAGACCCACCCCCTTGTTCAGGAGATGTATAACTTGAGTGACGGCTGGAAGCCGACATCGAGGCTCTACGCCCAGATAAACGACCGAATTAACCCCAGAAGAGCGCGCCTGAAAGAGAAGTGGGAGACCGACTTGGGGATTGGAATCACGGAGGAGGAATGGGCAAGAGCTCTGTTGTACCCGAAGGAGGTGTCACGGAACGCCAGGTTCAGGATGATCCAGCTGAATGTCTTTTACAGGACCTACATGACCCCGCATAGGATAGCCACCTTCAACAACAAAATCCACTCGACATGCCCATGGTGCTCCTCCGAACAAGCTGACTTGATTCACATGTTCTGGGCTTGCCCCAGGTCCCAGAAGCTCTGGCTTGCTGCCGAGCGAACCTGCAGGAGAGCTGGACTGGAAAGGTACGAATGGACACCTAAGGAGTGTCTCCTGGGCACCCACCCGAGACTTGGCAAAATCAAACATCTAGTGAAGCTCATGGACATGGCATCCATTCTTGTGAAAAGAACAATAGCGATGGCTTGGAAATCGCCCACAGGCCACAGATACGGCCCTTGGATCAGGGAAATGGAAAGATGGACCATGGCCGAAACCTGGGCCTGGGAGGAGGGAAACAAAAGAGGCGGGGATGACGTGAGCTCAACACTGGAGTCCTGGAAAGCCCTCATGAGGGACATGATCTTCTCGACCGACTTCAAACCTCCCTGAATAGCCCAACAGGACACAAATTCCAGGTAAAATACCACGATAATACTGATGAGCCCGAGTGCGTTCCAAGTGCCGTGCCCTGAAACGGCCACGAAGAGGGGTGGCCCTGGCTCTGGGCCAAACACGCAGAATAAAAACCACGTTACGATTCCATGGGAGTGCACAGTCAAGGTTGTTATCACTGTTAATTTTGTTAGTTTGTTGTTATTTGTTGTTCTCTTGGCAGACACGACACATGGTCAATAACATAAAGCACACCTCGTGCTCTACTGCTATGTATATTATTGCAAATGCCAATAAAAACACTTAAAAAAAAATCAGTTTCGTTTCTGATCTGTCTTTCGTAGTAATAACCAATCACTGGTCTGCGTCATACTGACCACAGCCAATGACTGCCCTCTACCTAAGCACCGCCTCTGGCAGCCATCTTCAGATTTGGAAGCACGTGAAGTGGCAGTATGACCAAGTGAAGAGCCGCAGAGGGGTAGGCAGGAGGGTTCGCATGTGAATCCATGCCAGACCCATGCTGGAGAACAACAGTTACAGGTAAGTAACTTGTTCCTTTTCCAGCATGGGGTCTGGCATGGATTCACATGCTTATGAATAAAGAATACATAGCAGTACACACATGCACAACCACGGGAGGTGGCAAAGGCTCAACATTAAGCATTACATCAAACTCAACATTAAGCATCTTACCTCCTCACCAGGCTCACCTAAGGCGAACAGGTTGCGCAGCACTGCTTGGCCGACCCTGGACTCCTCCCTGGAATCCCGATCGACGTAGTAGAAATTTCGTGAAGGTGTGCGTCGACCTCCACGTAGCAGCCCTACATATGTCCAGCAGGGGCACACCAGAAAGGAACGCCGTGGTAGCTGCGATCGCTCTGGTGGAATGGGCTCTCGGACGGCCAGGCAGCGGTCGGTTTGCCAACCGATGACAGTACATGATACAGCCGGAGAGCCATCTGGAAATGGAAGCCTTCGAGAGAGCCTTCCCCTGATTGACAGGTCCAAAGTTCACAAAGAGTTGTGATGTCTTCCGAAAACACTTTGTGCGGTCCACGTAGAACTTCAGCGCTCTAGTCACATCCAGCGAGTGCAAATTCCTCTCAACCGGCGACGGGAAGAACACAGGCAACACCAAGGGTTCGTTGAGATGGAAGTCCGACGGTACCTTGGGCATGAAGGAGGGGTGCGTCCTGAGCACTACCCTTGTGTCGTGAAAAGTCAAGTACGGGGCCTTGCAGGAAAGGGCCTGGTACTCTCCCACCCGTCATGCGGAGGTGATGGCCACAAGAAACGCTGTTTTCCACGACAGAAACTTCAACGGGGCCGAGTGCAGAGGCTCGAACTGAGGTCCCATGAGCTTGGTCACGCCGGGGCCGGAGCCTTCACCGACGGGAACGATCTGAACAGTCCCTTCATGAACTCTTTCACCAGACGATGAGACCACAAGGACGTCCGCCCCGTGGTTCTGGTGTATCGGGAGATCGCAGCAAGATGAATCTTGATGGACGCGTGTGCCAGACCAGCTTTGGCCAGCGTCAGCAGGTACGGCAGTACCTGGGGAGCCGTAATCCGTAGAGGGTTAATCTTCTGTGCGTGGCACCAGACAGAGAACCTCTTCCATTTGTGTCTGTAGCATTTAAGAGTCGAGGACGCCCTGACCTTTGCAAGAACCTCTCTGCAGTCGGCCGGTATGTCGTATCCCCCCAAACTCTAGCGCTGCAGGAGCCAGGCCTGCAAGTTCAGCGATTTCGGGTCGTGGTGGAGCATGGCGCCTCCTTCCCTGGAGAGTAGATCCGCGTCCACCGGCAGCTTGATTGGCGGGGACGCTGACAAGTCCAGAAGGTCCGGGAACCATATCTGCCTCGGCCACGCAGGTGCGACGAGGATCATCCTGCACCGTGACCTCTTGAGCTGGTTGACGAGCCAGATTAGCAGTGGCAAAGGAGGGAACGCGTAGAGGAAAAGGCCCTCCAAGGGGAACGAGAAAACATCGCCCATGCTCCTCGCCTGGGGAAACCTGCTGGCGAACCTCCGGCACTTGGAGTTCGTCGCCGTCGCGAACAGGTCGATCTGGGGTGTGCCCCACCGTCGGAAGAGGCGATCCACTAGATCCTGCCGTAGTTCCCACTTGTGGCACGAGCGCAGCTCCCTGCTGAGTGAGTCGGCGATGGTGTTTTTTATCCCTGCCAGATGAAACGGCACCAGAAACATCCTTTGGGCGACGGCCCAATGCCACAGGTCCTGCGCCTCCTTGGACAGTGCTGGGGACCTGGTTCCGCCCTGTTTCCTGATGTAAAACATGGTGGTGGTGTTGTCGGTGAAGATCCTCACCACCTTGCCCTTGAGGGACAGAAGGAAGGACCTGAGGGCCCAGAACACTGCACGGAGCTCCAGGACGTTGATATGGAGGGACTTCTCCGTCGGGAGCCAAAGGCCTCTCGCGTGCAGATTTTCGGTGTGCGCTCCCCACCCTTCCAGGGAGGCATCCGTGGTCACTGTCTCCTGGTGGTCTGGGGTCTGGAAGTCCATGCCCACCGTCAGATGCGCGCGGGTGCCCCACCACCGGACCGCTCGGCGGAAACTCTCGTCGAGTGTGATCCTTTCCTCAAAGCCGCCCGTCGTTCAGATCCAGTGCGCGTCCAGGAACTCCTGCAACGGGCGCATCCGGAGCCTGCGCATGGGAATGAGGTAGATGCAAGAAGACATCATTCCGAGGAGGGACTTGATGGACCTCACCTTGGCCGCGTCGGAAACCAACATCCGCTGTACCTTGCCCAGGATGGACCTGGTCCTTTCCTCCGACGGGGAGGCCAGAAGGGACACTGTCGAGCTTCGCTCCCAGAAACAGTGCGTTTTGCGCGGGTACCAGGGGGGACTTGGCGTAGTTCACGGAGAATCCCAGGTCCGTGAGAAGTTGGACGGTCCTTGCCGTGTGCTCCACAGCGAGCTCCCTCGTCTTGGCTCGGATGCGCCAGTCGTCCAGGTAGGGGTAGACGTGGATCCCCTCGCGGCGCAGCTGCGCCGCGACCGGTGCAAGGCACTTGGTGAATACCCTGGGTGCCGACCGTAGTCCGAAGGGGAGGGCTTTGAACTGGTAGTGACGCCCTTGGACCACAAACCTGAGAAATTTTCGGTGCCCCTTTAGGATGGGAATATGGAAGTAGGCATCCTCCAAATCCAACGACGACAGGAAGTCTCCCTCCTCCAGCTGACCCAGGACGTGCTGGAGGGTGACCATCCGGAACTTCTGCGCCTTCATGAACTTGTTCAGACGTCGCAGGTCTAGGATGGGGCGCCATCCTCCCGTCTTCTTCTTCACGAGGAAGTATCTCGAGTAAACTCCGGAGCCCCGAAGCCTCTTTGGGACGAGTTCGATGGCGCCCTTCCTGAGCATCGCCCTTACCTCCAGGAGAAGCTGAGGGACGTGAAGCTCTTTCCTGGCCACGGGGGGGGGGACGCGCGGGCACCTTCTTTGAAACTCGAGCGCGTGGCCCCGGGCTAAGGCGTCCAGCACCCAACGGTCGGTGGAGATGGACTCCCACACGCTGACGAAGCTCGCCAGCCGGCCTCCCACCGGGGTGCTTCAGTGAGGGCCCGACCCCACGGCCGGTTCAATCCTGTTTCGACGAGGCTTTGCCGCCTTGACCTCCTTGGCGACGACGGCGGGGTCCGCCAGACTTGCCTCGTCCTCTGTAGGCCTCCTGAGACGACGAGCGGGCTGCTTGACGGTAGGTGGAGAAACCGCCGCCGGAACCTTTGGAGGCGCCCTTGCCTTCGCTGCTCCGAAAGGGCGTCCGTCGTTGCTGCAGAACCCCAAGGGCCCGGGCCGTCCGTGTCCGCTTTAATGGCCTGAAGGGAATCGTCCACTGTTTTCCCAAACAGGTTGTTCCCATCGAACGGCATGTCCAGGACTCTGGTCTGTACGTCTTGACGGAAGTCTGTAGCCTTGAGCCATCCAGGCCGCCTAAGGCACACGCCGTTGCCCAACTGGCGAAACCCAGTGTCGGCGATGTCCGTCGCAATAGTGATGGCGTGGTCCGACGCCACCTCACCTTCCTGTAGGATCTCCAGGGCATCCGCCCTCTTGTCGTCCGGTAGGAAGTCCAGCAGGGGAGCCAGTTTGTACCATAGCTCCCTGTCGTAGCGGGCCACGATAGCCAAGGCGTTGGCCGCTTTAATCGTCGTCGCTGCAGACGAGATGACCCTGCGTCCCATAGCGTCCAATTTCTTTCCCTCGCCGTCCGGTGGGGAAGTCGATGTGGATGCCGCACCCCCCCGCTTTCTTCCTGGCCGCCGCGGAGACGACGGAGTCCGGGGTAGGCTGCGCCCGGAGGCACAGGGGGGCCGCGTCCGGGACCCGGTACTTCTTCTCGTACCGGTCTCTTCTAGCTGGCGTCGTGGAAGGGTTCTTGAGGAGGGCGAGGCCCTCATCCCAAATGTCGTCCAGTAGAGGCACCGCAAGGACCGTCTTCCTCTTGGCCTCGCGCCGTTGATAAAGGAATCCTTCCTTTTTCTTCTCCTCAGGGCAGAGTTGGAAAAGCTCGGATGCCCTGGTGATCATGGAGTGGAACGATCCAATCTCGTCGGGCGGCGAAGCCCTGGTGGGAGGTGACGACGGTAGATCCTCGTCGTATACCTCGTCGTCCGTGCCCGTCGCTGCCGTGTCAGTCCCCGTATCATCCCCTCGGGTGGACGGGGAGGAGGGCTGGACGGGGCGCGACGGCTGAAAAGGAGGTGGAGGGTGAATCCTTCTTTTCTTGGGCGGAGGAACACCAGAAGGTCCCGGTTCAGGATCCCCCGCCGGGAGAGGTTCCTCCGTCGGCAACGGTAGTCTCGTCCTTATCTCTGAGCATAAGGAATGTATAGCCAACAAAATGGCCGCCGAGTTGTCTTGCGGCGCTGGCAGAGGGGAATCCGACGGGCGATCAGGGGCCCCGTCAGCACCCTCGACGATGTCGTCGTCACCTGCGTCGGGATCCATCCAGACGGGCCGGTCTTCTTCCACGCCAAGGCCCTGGCTTAAGACCTCGATCAGCTCTTCCTCCGAGGTTGAAGCCGAATCTACGATGACGCCCTGCCCCCCCTTTTTCTTCCCCGCCGGGGATTTCACGGGGGTCCTATCGATGGGTACAAAAGAGGACTCCCTCCGAGGTGGCAGGGAGACTCTGAGCCCCGAGGTCGCCACCACTGGTGTAGCCTCCACAGGCTGAGCCAGGGCCGCCGTGACAGCTTCGATAGAGGGCTTGGCCGGATGGATTAAGGCCTTCACCACCTTAGGTGCGCTCACCGCCTTATCCTTGAGGGGGGAACACTGCCTCGCTCCCCCTCCGATGGGGCCTTCGAGCTCGACCGGGGCCTCTCCAGGAGCTTTGCCGGGTGCTCCCCCTTCCTCTTACCCGACCCAGAGCGTTGGCTCGTGGCTGAAGGTGCCGGGGAGGGTGCGCCCTGCCTGGCGCCCGTAGAGCCCGACCGTTCGGCGCTCCCGGTGCCAGCGGACTCGCGGTGCTTGGCCTTGTGTTGGACGCCCGTCGCCGGGGCGTCCTCAAAGGTCTTAGAAGACCGCTCGGATTTCTTCCTCTTCTTCTCGCCTGACGGGCTCTTCCCTTCCAGCCAGTTGGCGAGACGTTGATGGCGGTCCTTCATGGTCCGCTCCGACATATTGCCGCAAAACGCACAGTCCTTCTCCGCGTGCGTCTTGTCCTCATGTAAGCAGTAGAGACAAAAGGAGTGTTCGTCCTCCTTAAAGACGTTCTGCAGCTGGCATCCAGGGCAGACCCTGAACAGCTTTCCGGGCGTCGAGCTTCCCTTCTCCTGGGCCATGTCCGGGCCTGAGAAGCTTCTGGAGTCCTCCAAAAGCGTAGCTCGACGAATTCTTCACCCTTGAGGGGCGCAGACGAATCCGACACGGGTCCCCGTTGATCGGATGGAGAGTCGGTGGAGCTTGAGGCTCTTTTGACCGAAAAAAACATTTGAGAAAAAACGTGAAAAAATAGCACTAACGCTCGAGAGCAATAGCACGAGGATCCCAACACATGAACGTGCGGTAAAAATCTGAAGATGGCTGCCAGAGGCGGTGCTTAGGTAGAGGGCAGTCATTGGCTGTGGTCAGAATGACGCAGAGACCAGTGATTGGTTATTACTACGAAAGACAGATCAGAAACGAAACTGATACTGGTTTTTTCTTTACCGAGGATTCCCAGCCTGACGACGGGGAATATTCATGAGCATGTGAATCCATGCCAGACCCCATGCTGGAGAAGAGTTAACCTGCTAACTCCTTGGAACCTGAGCTCTGCAGGCCCAGCTATCCTCTCACACTCCTCTTCCACAGAGGACACTGACAAGGCCGCCTCTTGCTGCAGCACAGACTCTGGTAAAACCGGGTCGAATACCTCCGGTCGCCAGGCTTCTTGCGGGATCTCTGTCGACGAGGCTAAGGTTGGGCCAGCCGTCGTCGTAGCCACTACCTGTGGCATAACAATCGACGAAACCAACTGCCTCATTGGTAGGGAGGGAGTCTACGATCTCCCCGCTGTCAAGGACGGTGGTGCCTGCGCAGTTCCTTGAGGCGTTCCTGCCTTTTTTTAACTTGACCTGTGCTTCTCAGACTCTACTTGAGGATGATCTATGGTGATCACCTGAGGAGGAGGATTTCGACTTTTCCTTTCTCTCCTTCTTAGACGATGGTGATGGAACAAGTTACTTACCTGTAACTGTTGTTCTCCAGCATGGGTCTGGCATGGATTCACATGCTCATGAATATTCCCCGTCGTCAGGCTGGGAATCCTCGGTAAAGAAAAAACCAGTATCAGTTTCGTTTCTGATCTGTCTTTCGTAGTAATAACCAATCACTGGTCTCTGCGTCATACTGACCACAGCCAATGACTGCCCTCTACCTAAGCACCGCCTCTGGCAGCCATCTTCAGATTTGGAAGCACGTGAAGTGGCAGTATGACCAAGTGAAGAGCCGCAGAGGGGTAGGCGGGAGGGTTCGCATGTGAATCCATGCCAGACCCATGCTGGAGAACAACAGTTACAGGTAAGTAACTTGTTCCTTCTCCAGCATGGGGTCTGGCATGGATTCACATGCTCATGAATAAAGAATACATAGCAGTACACACATGCACAACCACGGGAGGTGGCAAAGGCTCAACATTAAGCATTACATCAAACTCAACATTAAGCATCTTACCTCCTCACCAGGCTCACCTCAGGCGAACAGGTTGCGCAGCACTGCTTGGCCGACCCTGGACTCCTCCCTGGAATCCCGATCGACGCAGTAGAACTTTGTGAAGGAATGCGTCGACCTCCACGTAGCAGCCCTGCATATGTCCAGCAGGGGCACACCAGAAAGGAACGCTGTGGTAGCTGCGATCGCTCTGGTGGAATGGGCTCTCGGACGGCCAGGCAGCGGTCGGTTTGCCAACCGATGACAGTACATGATACAGCCGGAGAGCCATCTGGAAATGGAAGCCTTCGAGAGAGCCTTCCCCTGATTGACAGGTCCAAAGTTCACAAAGAGTTGTGACGTCTTCCGAAAACCCTTCGTGCGGTCCACGTAGAACTTCAGCGCTCTAGCTACATCCAGCGAGTGCAAAGTCCTCTCAGCCGGCGACGAAGGCGACGGGAAGAACACAGGTAACACCAAGGGTTCGTTGAGATGGAAGTCCGACGGTACCTTGGGCATGAAGGAGGGGTGCGTCCTGAGCACTACCCTCGTGTCGTGGAAAGTCAAGTACGGGGCCTTGCAGGAAAGGGCCTGGATCTCTCCCACTCGTCGTGCGGAGGTGATGGCCACAAGAAAAGCTGTTTTCCATGATAGAAACTTCAACGGGGCCGAGTGCAGAGGCTCGAACGGAGGTCCCATGAGCTTCGTCAGCACCACGTTGAGCTCCCACGCCGGGGCCGGAGCCTTCACCGGCGGGAACGATCTGAACAGTCCCTTCATGAACTCTTTCACCAGACGATGAGACCACAAGGACGTCCGCCCCGTGGTTCTGGTGTATCGGGAGATCGCAGCAAGATGAATCTTGATGGACGCGTGTGCCAGACCAGCTTTGGCCAGCGTCAGCAGGTACGGCAGTACTTGGGGGGCCGTAATCCGGAAAGGGTTAATCTTCTGTGCGTGGCACCAGACAGAGAACCTCTTCCATTTGTGTCCGTAGCATTTAAGAGTCGAGGACGCCCTGGCCTTTGCAAGAACCTCTCTGCAATCGGCCGGTATGTCGTATCCTCCAAACTCTAGCGCTGCAGGAGCCAGGCCTGCAAGTTCAGCGACTTCGGGTCGTGGTGGAGGATGGCGCCTCCTTCCCTGGAGAGTAGATCCGCGTCCGCCGGCAGCTTGATCGGCGGGGACGCTGACAAGTCCAGAAGGTCCGGGAACCATATCTGCCTCGGCCACGCAGGTGCGACGAGGATCATCCTGCACCGTGACCTCTTGAGCTGGTTGACGAGCCGGATTAGCAGAGGCAAGGGAGGGAACGCGTAGAGGAACAGGCCCTCCCAGGGGAACGAGAAAGCATCGCCCATGCTCCTCGTCTGGGGAAACCTGCTGGCGAACCTCCGGCACTTGGTGTTCGTCGCCGTCGCGAACAGGTCGATCTGGGGTGTGCCCCACCGTCGGAAGAGGCGATCCACCAGATCCTGCCGTAGTTCCCACTCGTGGCACGAGCGCAGCTCCCTGCTGAGTGAGTCGGCGATGGTGTTTTTTATCCCTGCCAGATGAAACGGCACCAGAAAAATCCCTTGGGCAACGGCCCAATGCCACAGGTCCTGCGCCTCCTTGGACAGCGCTGGGGACCCGGTTCCGCCCTGTTTCCTGATGTAAAACATGGTGGTGGTGTTGTCGGTGAAGATCCTCACCACCTTGCCCTTGAGGGACGAAGGAAGGACCTGAGGGCCCAAAACACTGCACGGAGCTCCAGGACGTTGATATGCAGGGACTTCTCCGTCGGGAGCCAGAGTCCCCTTGCGTGCAGATTTTCGGTGTGCGCTCCCCACCCTTCCAGGGAGGCATCCGTGGTCACGGTCTCCTGGTGGGCTGGGGTCTGGAAGTCCATGCCCGCCGTCAAATGCGCGCGGGTGCCCCACCACCGTATCGCTCGTCGGAAACTCTCGTCGAGCTTGATCCTTTCCTCGAAGCTGCCCGTCGTCTGGATCCAGCGCGCATCCAGGAATTCTTGCAACGGGCGCATCCAGAGCCTGCACATGGGAATGAGGTAGATGCAGGAAGACATCATCCCGAGGAGGGACTTGATGGACCTCACTTTGGCCGCGTCGGCCACCAACATCCGTTGCACCTTGCCCAAGATGGTCCTGGTCCTCTCCTCCGACGGGGAGGCCAGAAGGGACACTGTGTCGAGCCTGGCTCCCAGAAACAGTGCGACTTGCGCGGGCACCAGGTGGGATTTGGCGTAGTTCACGGAGAATTCCAGGTCCGTGAGGAGTTGGACGGTCCTTGCCGTGTGGACCACGGCGAGCTCCCTCGTCTTGGCGCGGATGAGCCAGTCGTCCAGGTAGGGGTAGACGTGAATCCCCTCGCGGCGCAGCTGCGCCGCCACCGGTGCGAGGCACTTGGTGAATACCCTGGGTGCCGACCGTAGTCCGAAGGGAAGGGCTTTGAACTGGTAATGACGCCCTTGGACCACGAATCTGAGGAATTTGCGGTGCCCCTTTAGGATGGGAATGTGGAAGTAGGCATCCTCCAAATCCAACGACGATAGGAAGTCTCCTTCCTCCAGCTGACCCAGGACGTGCTGGAGGGTGACCATCCGGAACTTCTGCGCCTTGATGAACTTGTTCAGACGTCGCAGGTCCAGGATGGGGCGCCATCCTCCCGTCTTCTTCTTCACGAGGAAGTATCTCGAGTAGACTCCGGAGCCCCGAAGCCTCTTTGGGACGAGTTCGATGGCGCCCTTTCTGAGCATCGCCTTTACCTCCAGGAGAAGTTGAGGGACGTGAAGTTCTTTCCTGGCCACGGGGGGGACGCGCGGGCACCTTCTTTGAAACTCGAGCGCGTGGCCCCGGGCCAGGGCGTCCAGCACCCAACGGTCGGTGGAGATGGACTCCCACACGCTGACTAAGCCCGCCAGCCGGCCTCCCACCGGGGTGCTTCGGTGGGGGCCCGACCCCACGGCCGGTTCAATCCTGCTTGGGCGCGGCCTTGCCGCCTTGACCTCCTTGGCGACGACGGCGGGGTCCGCTAGACTTGCCTCGTCCTCTGTAGGCCTCTTGCGACGACGAGCGGGCCGCTTGACGGTAGGAAGCGAAACCGCCGCCGGAACCTTTGGAGGCGCCCTTGCCTCCGCCGCTCCGAAAGGGCGTCCGTCGTTGCAGGACTCCAAGGGCCCGGGCCGTCTCAGTATCCGCCTTGATGGCCTGAAGGGAATCGTCCACTGTCTTCCCAAACAGGTTGTTCCCGTCGAAGGGCATGTCCAGGACTCTGGTCTGGACGTCCTGCCGGAAATCCGTAGCTTTGAGCCATCCACGACGTCGAAGGCAAACGCCGTTGCCCAGCTGGCGGAACCCGGTGTCGGCGATGTCCGTCGCCACGGTGATGGCGTGGTCCGAGGCCACCTCACCTTCCTGCAGGATCTCAAGGGCCTCCGCCCTCTTGTCGTCCGGCAGAAAATCCAGCAGGGGAGCTATCTTGTACCAGAGCTCCCCGTCATAGCGGGCCACGATAGCCAAGGCGTTGGCCGCTTTAATCGTCGTCGCTGCCGACGAGATGACTCTACGTCCCATAGCATCCAATTTCTTTCCCTCGCCGTCCGGCGGGGAAGTCGATGTGGAGGCCGCACCCCCCCCCCCCGCTTTCTTCCTGGCTGCCGCGGAGACGACGGAGTCCGGGGTAGGCTGCGCCCGGAGGCACAGGGGGGCCGTGTCCGGGACCCGGTACTTTTTCTCGTACCGGTCTCTTCTAGCTGGCGTCGTGGAAGGGTTCTTGAGGAGGGAAAGGCCCTCATCCCAAATGTCGTCCAACAGAGGCACTGAGAGGACCGTCTTCCTCTTGGCCTCGCGCCGCTGATAAAGGAAGCCTTCCTTTTTCTTCTCCTCAGGGCAGAGTTGGAAAAGCTCGGAAGCCCTGGAGATCATGGAGTGGAAAGATCCGATCTCGTCGGGCGGAGAAGCCCTGGTGGGAGGCGACGACGGAAAATCCTCGTCGTATGCCTCGTCGTCCGTACCCGTCGCTGCCGTGTCAGTCCCCGTATCATCCCCTCGGGTGGAGGGGGAGGAGGGCTGGAAGGGGCGCAACGGTTGAAAAGGAGGTGGTGGATGGATCCTTCTTTTCTTGGTAGGGGGAACACCAGAAGGTCCCGGTTCTGGATCCCCCGACGGGAGAGGTTCCTCCGTCGGTAACGGTAGCCTCGTCCTTATCTCGGAGCATAAGGACTGTATGGCCAACAAAATGGCCGCCGAGTTGTCTTGCGGCGCTGGCAGAGGGGAATCCGACGGGCGAGCAGGGGCCCCGTCGGTATCCTCGACGATGTCGTCGTCGTCACCTGCGTCGGGGTCCATTCCGACGGGCTGGCCTTCTTCCACGCCTAGGCCGTGGCTTAAGACCTCGATCAGCTCCTCTTCTGAGGTTGAGGCCGAATCTCCGACGACGCCCTGCCCCCCCTTCTTCCCCACGGAGGGTTTCACGGGGGTCCTATCGATGGGCACAAAGGAAGACTCCCTCCGAGGAGGCAGGGAGATTCTGGGCCCTGAGGTCGCCACCACTGGTGCAGCCACCACAGGCTGAGCCAGGGCCGCCGCGACCGTTTCGATAGAGGGCTTGGTCGGATGGATCAAGGCCTTCACCACCTTAGGTGCGCTCACCGCCTTATCCTTGAGGGAGGGGGCACTGCCACGCTCCTCCTCTGCCTTAGAGCTCGACCGGGGCCTCTCCAGGAGCTTCGCCGGGTGCTCGGCCTTCCTCTTACCCGACCAAGAGCGTTGGCTCGTGGTTGATGGTGCCGGGGAGGGTGCGCCCTGCCTGGCGCCCGTAGAGCCCGACCGTTCGGCGCTCCCGGTGCCAGCGGACTCACGGTGCTTGGCCTTATGTTGGGCCCCCGTCGCCGGGGCGCCCTCAAAGGTCTTAGAAGACCGCTCGGATTTCTTCTTCTTCTCGCCAGACGGGCTCTTACCCTCCAGCCAGTTGGCGAGACGTTGATGGCGGTCCTTCATGGTCCGTTCCGACATGTTGCCGCAAAACGCACAGTCCTTCTCCACGTGCGTCTTGTCCTCATGAAGGCAGTAAAGGCAGAAAGAGTGTTCGTCCTCCTTGAAGACGTTCTGCAGCTGGCATCCAGGGCAGGCCCTGAACAGCTTTCCGGGCGTCGAGCTTCCCTTCTCCTGGGCCATCTCCGAGACCGGGCCTGAGAAGCTTCTGGATTCCTCCGAAGTGTAGCTCGACGAAATCTTCACCCTTGAGGGGCACAGATGAATCCGACACGGGTCCCCGTTGATCGGATGTAGGATCGGTGGAGCTTGAGGCTCTTTGACTGAAAGAATCGAAGTTTTTTGTGAAAAAAGCGCGAAAAATAGCACTAACGCTCGAGAGCAATAGCACGAGGATCCCAACACATGAACGTGCGGTAAAAATCTGAAGATGGCTGCCAGAGGCGGTGCTTAGGTAGAGGGCAGTCATTGGCTGTGGTCAGTATGACGCAGAGACCAGTGATTGGTTATTACTACGAAAGACAGATCAGAAACGAAACTGATACTGGTTTTTTCTTTACCGAGGATTCCCAGCCTGACGACGGGGAATATTCATGAGCATGTGAATCCATGCCAGACCCCATGCTGGAGAAGATTAGGTTTTCTTCAGCGAAGACTCCCTTGCGGAATGGCTTACAGACTACCCTTTTTCCCCTGGGAGTGGTTTCTTCACCGGGGGTTCGGCCGATGCCGAAAGGCGGGGGGCCCCTGAGGATTTTGATGCCGAGGCCATGCTGCAAGTGCAGCCTACCTCCGAAGGCAGGTACGCACCCGCTCCATCGCTCAATCAGGCCACTAACCGCCGACTCCGGTCTTTAAGATTCTTTTGGGAGAAGCCCAACTTGTCTGCCGAATGCTGAGTGTGTAGACAATATATGCAGTCCATATGTCCATATCCCTCATACACTTTCTTTAGCCCGCTCGTAGCGCACGGGCGGAACAGAGCTTTTCCAGACATTAGGAAAAATACCACGATCAACCTTGACAAAACAATAGATGACGCAAGGTGATCCCACTGCTTTGGAAGACGGTTGAAATCTGAAGGGAGCCGTGGGGGTCGGGCATTTATACGGCCACGTCCTATAGGGGCATGTGTGGACAGCCTCAGGAACGACGTGGGTAAGTTTTCCTAGGGAAAAACGGCTTTATAAATGTGCCGAGGGGTCCCAGTCGGACGACGGTGAATATTCTAAGCATGTGAATCCATGAACGATCCAATGCTGCAGAAAGTATTATTCTGGCCCGTAAACCCTCTAATTGTCAGGGTGACCTATGCCCTGCGCAGCTTATCAAGGATGCTTCACGACACCCATCTCCTTTCATTACCAAACTCATTAATGCGTCTTTCTGTACAGGTATCATTCCCACTAACCTGAAACAATCGTTGGTACTCCCGCTCTTAAAAAAAAAAAAACCACCCTTGACCCATCCACACCGACCAACTATAGACATATCACTACTGTGCCTTTCCTTCTAAAAATCTTGGATAAGATAGCATGTACACAAATACAAAAACATTTGGAACTACACCACTTGTTAGGAGCCAGACAATCAGGTTTCCATCCAAAGCACGGTGCGGAAACTGCCCTTATTTATCTTAAGACCCAAATCGATGAGCTCAACGATAGTGGCAAATCAGCATTACTTCTCCTAGATCTCTCAGCTGCTTTCGATTTAGTCGACCATTCTAATCTCTGCAACCATCTAAACACAGCAGCACACTTCTCAGATGACGCCGTTACATGGATCAGATTCTTCTTAAACAGCAGAACAATGAGGGTCTTCTTGCCACTAGCAGCTGCAGACACGATAACCATCACCTGCAGTGTGCCCCAGGGATCATGCGTCTCGCCTACACTCTACAATATTTTCACTTGGCCCCTTTCCGATGATCTGTATCATCTCGGTATAACTTACACTAACTATGCAGATGATACCCAGATCATCCCGCCGCTTTCAGGGGATTATGGAAAGGATTTGGCCTTGGTGAATAGTGTATAAAACTGAACTCATCATCCTGGGCACCCCGTTCAACCTAAAAAAATTAGGATCCAACTACTCTTCATTCATAATCAATGGCATCACCATTAAAGTAGAACGCGAGGTAAAAACACTTGGCTTTTAACTTGACTCAAACCTCTCATTCACTAAACAGGTCAACTCCCTAGCATCCTCCACGGCCTACACGTGTAAACATACACACTGGCAAGCCATTCCTCTCAGATAGCAGTTGCATCACTCTGGCCAGAGCCCTCATCCTGTCGCGCCTGGACTACTGTAATGCCCTTTACCTAGGATCGACTAAAGCCACCATTAAAAGAATCCAAACTTTACAAAATAATGCCCTTAGAGCGGTTTAAGTCATCTGCAGAAGAGACCACATCTCAGAACTGTCGACAGAACTGGCTCCCAACCTACGACAAAGTCCTCCTAAAAACTCAGTCGCTTACCCACAAATCTCTCAACAATGCTGCACCTATTTACTTGGCTGAGAGATTCCACAAACAGACTTACATGAGACCAGCGAGACTAGCCAACAGATCGACTCCATACCATGCTTCAAATGACCCACAATTGGAGGCAACAGCTTCCTGGTGAAAGCGGCCAAACTATGGAATTCTCTGCCTCCCAGTCTGAGAACAGACCAATCTTACCACAAGTTTAGATCCAACGCCATCATATTGCTGAAATCTAATAACCAGCAATAATAACCCCTGCTAAGGATACAGTTAGAACTGATCTGCCACTGCCACGGTACCTACCATATGATACGATATCTTCACTTCTATACTAGTATCCCTGTAATTATATCCCTTCACCCGATTTTATTCTGTATATAATGCTCTCAGGAAATTGCCTGCATATTCCTTTCCTGCATACTATGCCTGTAAATAAGCACCCTCTGTATATACACCCTTATAATTATTACCTGTATATAAACTGTATACATTTTTGTGGAACTAAGCTTCGCATATACTTTTAACTGTTGCGCCCTGGTACTCTAGGGTATAATGTGCATTATAAATTAAAAAAAAAACAATACCCAAACATTAACACCTGAACCAATCCAAATCCTTGCTAACCATTTTTCTGTCCATCCCTCTCTCCCCCTGACTGCACAAATTGTTTGATGCTTGAACTTAATGTAACTTGTAATAAATGGATAATGCAACTCCAAACACACCAACTCTCACCCAACACCATGCACTTTGCACTTAACTTAATATACCATGTCACACTAATGTCACAATTGTCACCTTACATGGTTTTGAATATGTATCAGCCTTGATAAGGACATACGGGTCGAAACACGTGTCGGCTGACCACATCGGGACATAAGAGCCCCGTATGTACCATAATGTGCACCCTAAATCAAGACAAATAAACCATTTCACGAATAAAAAACAAAAACGCATCAAACAGTGTGGAAAAGTAATTTCTTGAATGCAACAAGAGCAAGATAACCAGGAAAAACCCCTTTTTTCTATCTTAGTGAAGAGGCTTGTTGCTCAGCCAATTTTTTATTCTGGCTTTGAAATTGAGGTAGGAGGGTTCTTGTCTAAGAGGGATGGGAATAGGGTTCTTGTCTAAGAGGGATGGCAATAGGGTTCCAACGTTTGGCCGCTTGGACTGGGAAGCTAGCTCCTCCGGCAGTTTTTTAGATTGAATCTTGGTACTACCAGGTTGTGGGATTGAGACAATCTAGTGGTGCGAACAGGTTGGTGTTCACAAATTTGCTCAGACAGGTATTTCGGGGCTGTGTTTGTGAGGCATTTGTGCGTGATGGCCAAGGTGCCAAGAGTGATTCTGTCACGGATGGGAAACTAGTTGACGTGTCTGAGTGGATATGCGGCAGGATCTGGGAAGACGGAGTGCAGGTCTCAATGAGTTATTCTGGAGTACCTCGAGTCTATTTAGGTTGTGTTCAGAAGAACCTAGGAATAGTGTGTTGCAGTACTCTAGTTTACACAGTGCAAGTGCTCTAGATAATGTTAGGCAGCTACTTGTAGATGAGTATAATTTGCAGCTGTAGATATATTTGTATAGGCCGTGGAGGACGCCACACTGACTTGTTGAGTGTTGAGTCGAGTTATACCCCCAATGTTTTTAACTCTTTAGAAATAATTACGTTACCGTCAATGACGAAAGAGGAGTACCTGCCTGAGTGCCCACGATCATTAGCTCAGTCATGTCGTCATTGAGGCATAGACTGTTGGTGGCCATCCAAGCTTGGATTTCAAGATAAATGTTGTTCAGTAATTTGAGTGTCATCTACATAGTTGGTTTAAATGACACACAAATTGTCCAGATGGTCGAATAGCAGCTTCGTAAGGAACAAGTTACTTACCTGTAACTGTTGTTCTCCAGCATGGGTCTGGCATGGATTCACATGCTCATGAATATTCCCCATCTTCAGGCTGGGAATACTCAGTAAAGAAAAAATCTGTTTGTTTCGTTTCTGATCTGTCTTTCTCCTAACAACCGATCACTGGTCTCTGGGTCATACTGCCCCCAGCCAATGACTGCCCTCTACCCAATCCCCTCCTCTGGCAGCCATCTTCAGATTTGGTAGCACGTAAAGTGGCAGTAGGACCAAGAGAAGTGCCGCAGAGGGGTAGGCGGGAGGGTTCGCATGTATCCATGCTGGAGAACAACAGTTACAGGTAAGTAACTTGTTCCTTTTCCAGCATGGGATCTGGCACGTATTCACATGCTCATGAATAAAGAATACATATCAGTACACATGCACAACCACGTGAGGTGGCAAGGCTCATCATTAAGTATCTCAACATTAAGCATCTCTTACATCCTCACCAGGCTCACCTTCAAGCAAACAGTTTGTGCAGCACTGCTTGGCCGACTCTGGACTCCTCCCTGGAATGCCAGTCGACGCAGTAGAATTTCGTGAAAGTGCGTCGACCTCCATGTAGCAGCCCTGCAGATGTCCAGCAGAGGCACACCAGACAGGAACGCCGTAGTTGCAGCGATCGCTCCGGTCAATTGCGCTCTCGGACGGCCAGGCAACGGTCGGTTTGCCAATCAGTGACAATGGGTGATGCAGCCGGAGAGCCACCTGGAAATGGAAGCCCTGGAGAGGGCTTTCCCTGGGTTCACAGGGCCAAAGTTCACAAACAGCTGTGATGTCCTCTGAAAACACGTTGTGCAGTCCACGTAAAACTTCAGCGCTCTAGCCAAAACCAGCAAGTGAAAAGTCCTCAGCGGGCGACGGGAAGAAAACAGTTGGGCTTGTTGAGATGGAAGTCCGACGGCACCTTGGGCATGAAAGAGGGGTGCGTCCGCAGCACCACCCTCGTCTCGTGGAATGTCAAGTAAGGTGGTTTACAAGATAGAGCCTGAATCACTCCCACTCATCGTGCAGAGGTGATGGCCACAAGAAAAGCTATCTTCCACAATCAAAACTTCAGCCAAATGCATAGGCTCGAACGGGGGACCCATGAGCCTAGTCAGCACCACATTGAGCTCCCACGCCAGGGCCGGAGCCTTCACTAGCGGGAACGAACAGAAAAGTCCTTTTATGAATTCCTTAACCAAGAGGTGTGACCTTAACGACGAACGCCACAAGTTCTGGTGTAGCAGGAGCTAGCCACCAGATGAACCTTGATGGAGGCATGAGCAAACCCTACCTTGAGCAGCAACAGTAAGTACAGCAGCACCTTCGCAGTCGTAATCCGTAGAGGATTGAGTTTCTGCGCACAGCACCAGACTGCGAACCTCTTCCACTTATGCTCGTAGCATTTCAGTGTAGACGAAGCCCTGGCCTTGTCAAGCACTTCCTTGCACGCGATATACCCTGCAAAGTCTAGCGCTGCAGGAGCCAGGCCTGCAAGTTCAGCGAACCTGGGTCGTGATGCAGAATCGCGCCTCCTTCCCTGGCAAGAAGATCTGCCTCTGCCGGAAGCTTGATTGGAGGAGACGGTGACATGTCCAGAAGGTCCGGGTACCATATCTGCTTCGGCCACGACAGTGTCACGAGGATCATCCTCCACCGGGACCATCTGAGTTGATTGATGAGTCGCAGACGCAACTGCAACGGGGGAAATGCATAGAGGAACAGGCCGTCCCAGGGGAAGGAGCATGCATCCCCCATGCTCCCCGGCTGGGGAATACTGCTGGTGAACCTCTGGCACTTGGTGTTCGTCGCCATCGCAAAGAGCTCGATCTGGGGAATGCTCCATCGTCGGCATAGCAGATGCACTTGGTCCCGTCGAAGCTCCCACAAGTGGCACAAGCGCAGTTACCTGCTGACAGTCGGCCACAGTGTTCTTCACTCCTGCCAGATGAAACGGGACGAGGAACATCTCCTGAGCAACTGCCCATCTCCATATGTGCTGCTCTTTTTGGAGCGCGCCGGGGATCTGGTGCCCCCCTGCTTCCGGATGTAATACACTGAGGTGGTGTTTATGAAAATCTGCACCATCTTGCCCTTGAGGGACTAAAGGAAAGACTTGAGGGCCCAAAACTCAGCCTGTAGCTCCAGAACGTTGATGTGCAGTGACCACTCCTCTGGGAGCCACAGGCCTCTTGCATGGAGACAACCGTTGTGTGCGTCCCATCCCTCCAGGGATGCATCTGTTGTGACCGTCTACTGGTGCAGGGGGAGGGGTCTGGAAATCCGCGCCCGCCAAAAGATGCGCACGGACACCCAACCACGGAATCGCCAGACGGAAACTCTCATCGAGGGTGATCTTGTCCTCGAAGCTTCCCAATACCTGGATCCAACGCGCATCGAGGAACTCCTGCAGCGGTCGCATCTGCTTTTAGGGAGAATTCTCATTCAATGGCTAATTTCCCTTACCTAGTGAGTCCCCCAAGTTTATTTTTTTCACTTGGTAAGAGTGATCTTTTCCCCCACTCTTACCCATGTGCATTTCATCTGTTTTTGTGATTGTGGACTCTGGAGTACACCACTTCAGTAGCCCCATTCTTTTGTGCGTTACACAGCACCTTCAGTGCAGTGAAACAGGGTTGTCTTTTAGACTTCCCACCGACTCCATTTCTGGGGCTGACTACTGTCCCTCAGCAAAGGGTAAAGTTGCCATTAACTTTACATCGTCATTTAACCACAAATCTAGTACACCCCATCTTACATGGAGTATTGGAAAGGGTTACTTCTTAGCACTTTTTATCAGTACCTCCTAGAGCCTTGTTTTGCTCTTAACATTTGGACTTGGCTGGTGGCAGGGGTATCTACCCTAACTTTTCTACCGCGTTTATACTATATAAGCGTGGTACTGTTTTAGGCTATTAGCCTCGAACATAAACCCGCTTGACCAAATACTTCTTTTGGCTCCGGTCGAGTTTATTCGCCATTTCTTTTTGTTAAAGTCCTTATTGTGTTTTATGTTGTGCGGCAAACCAAGTTTGCCTTCTTTGTTCACTGTCTTTTGGCGGGCTTCTGCCAAGAAGCCCTCCTCTAGGTGCCTGGGTGTCTAGGTGGGCTGAATGTGAGGGAGGGGTGTAGTCACCCCCTGCACAGGGTATCCTAGGAAACCCAAGTTGCACTTTGCCATGATTGGCTGAGGTGGTTGTTCGGGCTGGACAACCCCCCTGCTGCACGACTGACAGCCAGGCTGTGTGAATGGGGGATTTTCACATAAAAAGGCAGGACTCTTGGGCTGGAAGTCCGAGTCGCCACTGGAACTACAAGGAACCAAGAGAAGCAGAGAAGATGGCTGATGCAACTTCCCCGTCCCGGTGAAGCCCTGCTGCAGTCCTGTAGCTATCTACCCTTCGACGACCAGAAAAGATCCAGTCTTGAGTCTTCTTCCCTTGAGCCTGGTGGGGTCAACCAGCTCATCTTCCACAGCCAAAGGATCCTCTTCGTGGTCGAAATCGCTGCATCCTGCTGCAGTGGTCCGGATAGCCATCTGAAGAGCCTCTCCTGTTTTTAAAGGAGAGCACCTTTTATTCACCTTCGTTGCTGCTGGCTTCATTCCTGTGTGGTGCAGACCCCTCCAAACGTCGTCCTTGCCAAAGCTCCAGGAACCGTGGGTCTGCAGGAAACTACCAGGAACAACTACCGTGTCACCAGCTTCTTTCTTGAATAAGGTACTGTGTTCTGCTTGGAGGAGCTAGTGTGAATCCCTTTTCTCCTCCTCAAGGCTTGCCCTCGTCTTCCCTCCTCGTCATAACTTTTGCTTCCTCTGTTGACAATATTTAAGTACTCCTGGCAACGTTGAATCTTGAACTGACCGACTGTGATCCTCGACAACAGGAACCCGGTTCCACTTGACACTGGCTCCGGCCCATTGACTCTTCTATTTCTGTCAACGAGTGTTCTCTGATTCTGTCTGCCCTGACAAAAGTATTGCCTATGATTTTTGCCGCCAACTCTCTCGGGTTAACTCAGGTGCTAAGTGTGTTTTTGCCCCAGTAACATTTCTTGCCGCAGATACGCGTATCTTTAGTAAGACCGAACTGTCATCATTACTGTTAAAAAGTGATCGCATATGTATTCCCGGTAACGTCTTGTTTCACAACACTGGTCCATTAAAATATAGGGTACTTACCTTGAGTTATAATGTACCAAGCGAATTGGTTGGTTGTAGTGTATTTTACGTGCGGTATTGAATCAAAAGAAGTGTTGTGTTTTATAACAGATGGTTTAAAAATAAATGTACTTATATTTTTTTACCTGAAACCTTGAGTCAGTGTTTGCTTGAGTCACAGTAATTGTCGACATCAGGGAAACTACATCTAGCAGCATCCACGGGCTGGAGACAGTCACGTGATACGCACGCAATGTGCTTCCTGTCATTCTCATGGTGAGGCTATTTGTCCTGTTTGGACACGCACCTCCCGTGGTCAACTGCGGTGTGTCCTCAAGTCATCTTTATGTATTCCTGGTACCCCGATTTTGGATCATTTGAAGGACTGCTTTCTGCTTATCCCTTGTCTGCCTCCGGACGCCCTGTCCCTTCCTTTATTGTCTACCTGGTTGCCGGACCTTTAGATTGTTATTCAACGTTGTTTTGGTCTAAACCCTGAACTGTAGATTGGCTCGTTCTCAGTGCCTTCGATGTGTTCCGTGCGGCAACACAGGTTGTAGCGTTGGCATTCCTCTCGTGGAATACAGGCTCCTGCATAGTCCGCAAGCTGCTCTATCATGAGGGACAGCCCCTCGTCCCAAATGTCATCCAACAGAGGGATAGACAGAATGGTTTTCCACTTGGCCTTCCGGCGCTGGTACAGGAAACCTTCCTTCTCCTCGGGGGTCAGTTGAAACATCTGAGAGGCCCTAGCGATCATGGCGTGTAAGGGGCCAATCTCGTCGGGTGGCATGGCCCTGGGCACCGTGAGGTGCCCTCAGTCGTCAACGTCCGTGCCCGTCACCGTATCCGGTTCCGTCTCGTCCCTCGGAGGAGGGGATGGTGGTGAAGGGTGGCAAGGAGGTGGAGGTTGGACTCTCCTCTTGCAGAGGGGTTCCCCGATGGCCAGGTGCCGTGGGATCTACCGCCGGCAACAGGGGCATCTTGTCCGGATCTCTGAACATAAGGTGTGCAGTGCCTGTGGGATGTCCGCCGACACATCCGGTGGTGGTGGTGGTTGCTGAGGCTGCATCGGGAGCAGTGGCGCTGCTCCTCGTCGGTATCTTCCCCGCTCTCCACATCTGCTTCACCTTGTTCCTTCCCATAGGACCTGGCCTCGACAAACTTTTTGTCCAGCACGGCCTTGAGGCCAGCAAGCTCCTCCTTTTCGGCAATGTCAGAGCCCTGCAGGACTACAGCCCCCCCCCCCCTTCTGCTCAACCAGCAGGGACGATTTAGGGGAGATGATCAGCATAGTCTTCACCGGTGTCTTCTGGATGGGTAGAAAAGACTATTCCCTCCGCGCAGGCAGGGATACTCATTTTAGGGTCCGCCTACTGCAAACCCGCATCCAAGGCCTTCGCTACGGACGCCACCACTCCTTCAAGGGAAAATTTCGCCTGCTGAACCTGGGCCTTCACGATCTTGCGCGCGCTTGAGGCCTTCACCGGGGAAGGGGGAGCGGGAGGATCAGCTCCCCCTTGGCTTTCTCTGTCGGAATCGACTGGGACTTCTCCAGAATATTTCCCGGGTGGTACGACTTCCTCTTCATCGCCGACCGGAGCGTTTGTGGTTTGGTTGAAGGGGCCGGGGATGCCGTTGCAAACGTGGCCACCGAGGAGCCCGTCCCAACGGCGCTCCCGGTGCCCGCAGGCTTGCTGTGCTTTGCCTTATGTTGGGCCCCAGTCGCCGGGGCGCCCTCAAAGGTCTTAAAAGACCGCTTAGATTTCCTGTTGCTGTGTGAGGCTCGGGGCTCACCCGCAGCCGGGATCTTCGTCTGAAGCCACTCAAAGAGCCACTTACGACAGTCCTTCATGGTGCAGGGTACTATATCCTTGCAGAATGCACAGGTCTCCTCCATGTGCGTTTGGTCGGAATGTAAGCAGCAAAGGCACAGAGAGTGCCCATCGTCCAGGAAAAGGTTCCGTAGGCCACATCCAGGGCAGATCCTGAACAGAGGCGTCAAGTTTCCGTTGTCTTCAAACATATTCACGCGGGGTAGGACTCCTCCAAGAAGAGAAATCGACGAAAAAACACCCTTGAGGGGCATAGAACGCTCTGAAAAACGGGTCCACATGGATGATGGATCGCTGGAGCTTGAGGCTCGATTGAACAGAAAAAATAGAGTAATCTCTTAGAAAAATCACAAAACGCAGTAAAGCCCGAGAGCTATAGCACAAGGACTCCCAACACTTGAACGTCTGGTAAAAATCTGAAGATGGCTGCCAGGGGAGGGACCTGGGTATAGGGCAGTCATTGGCTGGAGGCAGTATGACCCAGAGACGAGTGATTGGTTATTAGGAGAAAGACAGTTCAGAAGTGAAACAAACCGATTTTTTCTTTACCGAAGATTCCCAGCCTGACGACGGGGAATATTCATGAGCATGTGAATCCATGCCAGACCCCATGCTGGAGAATCTACAAGATATTATTATTTATTTCGTTGATTTAATCAAATTAATGATTTTTACAAAACATAGTTGAAGAAATCAGTAGAAAAATTGAAATGAGGAAACATTTACAGTCAAAGTAGAAGACTCTTAACAAAGGAAATTCATAAAGACAAAATGGACTTTAGGGTTTGAGTGGTCGCGATTGTCCAGGTATTTCCTTCTCCGCTCATTAGGCGACCCCACCAGAATTCTTCCTCCCTGATGTAGGATGCCTGGAGATGTTGTTGCAGATACTTTTCACCAATATCTTGGGTACCTGGACAGTTGAGAAGCAAATGCCGAATAGTTTCGACTTTTGAGCTATCTTTACAAAAACGACATGTATCTGAATCACTCAGTCCTCTTCGTTTCAGAATCTCATTTGTCTGCAGTAGATTTAAACATGCTCTCAAAAAAAGGTTTCTGGCGGCTTTGTTTGGGAACCTGCTCAGATAGTTAGGGACCGTGTTTAATTTGCTGTTATAGGGCGGGAGATGTTGAACTGATTTCGCTTTTTCTGCAAAGTCCAGAGTCTTTATCCAATCACACTCTTCCATTTTATTTTTTATTTTTGAAGGATTTCGCACCAGCTCTTGTTCCGAGAAATGGAGTTCCAGTAGTTTTGCTTTTCTTGCTGTTTCCCAAGATTTTAGCTCCAAGCATCGCGTCCTTTTGACCTCAGCGTGGATCATCGCTAACACGCGAGGGCAATCGGGTAACAGCATTTTCCTGTAGAGCATCATAGATTTAATCCCCACAGATCCTTGCAGTGAAAGTAAACCTATTTCCCTTCTAATTAAGGGTGCCGATGTGGATTTTGGCAACCCCAGAACCGTGCGCCAAAAGTACCCCTCTAATTTCAGCCATAAATGGAAAGGCACATGAGGGAGAGCGTCCGCTGCATAGGTGATTGATGGAACTACCTTTGTACGGTAAAATTTGATCACTGGAAGCAAAGAAAAACGCCCGTACTTTCTGTCTAATGCTCGCGCCTGTGCTGCCAGTTTCTTAGCCTTATCTATCAGGCACATTTGGAATGCTACATTTGTTCTAGAACTGTCCAAGGTGACTCCTAAGTATTTTATAGTTGACACTTTCTCGAGAACCTTGCCTTCCAAGTACCAGGAACATTTTTCTTGTCGCCGTTTGAATTTTTCCATTGTCAAGATTTTGGTCTTTGCAACGTTGATGGTTAAGTTGTTCTCGCCGACATAAGCAGCAAGGTTATTAAGCTGACGCTGTAGACCGATTGGGGTCAAGTCCATTAGGATTAGATTGTCTGCATAAAGTAACCTTGTAGTTTTGCAGTCTCCCAATAACGGTGGAAAGGAGCGAATTAATTGCTCTGAATCTTTGAAATCACTGAGGTAAGCGATATAAAGTGCGGGAGCAAGGGGACATCCCTGCTTTACTCCTGTCAACCAGAATTTCAGATGATAACAAGCCTGCTTGATTTAACCTAACGCGAAGCTTGGTGTTCTTGTGTAATGCCTGAATTGGTTGGAGTATTTCTGCTGGACAATTCCACTGGGACAGTTTCCTCCACAAGTTTGCTCGATTGACTTGATCAAAGGCTTGCGCCAAATCGATAAAGGCCAGGAACACTCTTGGAGCTCCTGCTAGCACCTTACTTTTTAGCGCACTGAGAAACAATATTTGTGGATGTGCCATTTTTCTTGGTAAAACCCGTTTGAAATGGGTCTAAGCGATCTGTGTTATCAAACCATCGATTAAATTGCTGGAGTAGTTAGGAACCAAACACCTTTCCAATCGTGTCCAAGAGAGCTATAGGACGATAGTTCTAGGGATCGTCTTTTAGCCCCTTTTTGAAGATAGGGACGACTATTGAGGTTGTCCATGAGAGCGGGATTTGTCTGGCCTTTTTGCATCGTCTGAAGATGCCACTGATCAATGCAGACCATTCTGTTGGAAATTGTTTTAGGTCCAGGTTTGTAACACCGTCCGGGCCAGGGGCTCTGGACGGTTTAAGCCTACGAAGTATTTTAATGATCTCTTCTTTATTGCTCAGATCAACCCACGGTTCCAAGTTTGTATTTTCCAGTGAAGGCCCCGAGTGTATGGGTGCCTGAAAAAGGTTTGAGTAGAATTTTATCCAAGCAGTTTCACCAATTGGGTTTGTTAGTGGTTCGCCGAAAGGCGAGATCGTAGATCTAATTAAAGCCCAAAATTCTCTTGGATGATGACCACTGACCAATTTTAGCATGGCTTCCGCGTCTTTTTGGTAAAGATTACACCGTTGTTGTTTAATCCATGTTCTATAGGTTTTCTGCACTTGCATAAAGAGCGCCTGATTTTCTGGCGTAGGGAATGCTTTCACCCTTCTTTTTGCTTGTCTTAATTGACGCCTTTTCAAAACCAGTTCTTTACTGTACTCGTGTGAGATAACTTTGTTTTGTCGTCCCTGACCCTTGAAGTCTGACCTGTAAGGTAACAAAAGTGGTTGGTAATCTGGTAATCGCAGAAACTCCTGTTCTTTTTGTTCTTTGCCTGTGTTCTCGTACTGAAACTTTATTGCAGAAATAGCAGCTGCTGTCAGTTTTAGACGTGTTTGTTGGCTGTTCGCCTCGACAGGAGCAGGCATAACCAAACTGTGAGTTGGGTTTGTCTTCCACTTTAACACCAACAAGTTGTGATCACTCTCCTTGGTTTTTAGTACTTCGAATGATGTTGTAAAAGTAGACAAATGTCTACTAATGAAGATATGGTCAATGTCCGCGTGCGAATTTCCTCTTTCCCAAGTAAAGGGTCTCCCTTGTCTAGAGAAAAGATCACCTGCACTCAGCAGGTCGCACGCTGACATCAAAGATAACCATTTGTCCCCTCGTTTGTTTCTGAGGGATGAAAAGAGAGGGGGATGCTCTACTACTTCGAGCGGCACCCAAGTAGCATTTAAGTCTCCACAGATAACCAACAGTGCTTCCGGATTGTTCACCAGGACTTCGTTAATAGTCTCACTAGACAGGGCAATAAAAGAGACATCGCTCAAGGCTGCGGGATTCCAGTAGATGTTTATAATAATTAGGGGCTGTGTTTTGAAGTTGCCCCCGTCCTTCTTACCAGTTATCCAGCTGACTTCTGTGGCCAGCAAGTAAGTGGATGAATGTAAGATTTTTAGGTGTTGTGTCCTGAGCCGCACCGGATTGCCGTAACGAGGCCTGAGGAAGGGCGCCCAAGGGAACCTTTGATTGCTGGCGCATGGGCCAAGTCGTAGCCATCGATGGATGGACGTTCCATCATCCAGGTCTCTTGTAAGCAGATTATATCCAAGCATCTCAAGTTTACATCCCCTTCGTTCGTCAGATGTTGAAAACCGCGCGTATTCCATGACCCCAGGGAGAGAACTTCTTTTCCCCGTGTCTGTTGTATGGGAAGGGGTGTGAGGATGTGGCTGGCGGATTGCTATTGAATCTTATGTTGTGTGAGAGCCTTTGGTAGCCATGCCCAAGATTGCAACAATGGGGCTTGTTTTGAAGTGTCCTTCATGTCAGAGCCTTCCTTACCCAAAGATTGGGTTATTGTCCGTTGGATTGTGGCCGTAGCGCCGCGAGGGCGTCTTCCTATTCCCAACGGGTCTTTGTAAACCACTTCCTCTCTTGTGGGTTCTCCCCAGGGTCGTTGACTCCCAAAATCGTAGCGGTTTGTCTGCTGGATTTCTGCTGTTAGATCCGCGTTGATTTTTCCAAAAGAGCGAACCTGTCGCTCCAAGCCTCTGTCCTCCAGATCTCTTTTAGACAACTTCGGTTTAATACTCACATTTTCAAGATGCGGGGGTGTATTTAATCCCAACTGTTCGGATGATTCGCGCCGCGTAGATGAAGGCACACCTTCTAGTTCGAACAAGTCGAATCCCAGCTTTAAAAGGTGTTCGGCTGCCTCTGCTAGTCTGGTTTTTGCCCAATTCGTATGGACATGAAGGTAAGCACTCGCTAGTTTCCCTTGATGGAATGGTTCTACCCTCGTTAAATCCTTGGTTTCGACTTTCCTGAGGGAAGGAATACATTTGAGAAGTTGCAACAAAAATCCTCTGTTTAATATAATATATTTGTTGTTATCTGGTAATTGTTCAATAAGGAAATTACGTTTGGTTCTAAGAGGCTGAGCTCCAGGCCTTACCGATTTTTGTTTTGGGCTAGATCTGGGGTTATGTCGATTCTGCTTGTCTTTTGCAGATGCTTCCGCATTTTTTCTTGTTGCTGGGGCGTCTTTGGACCTTGTCGCATGCACCCATCTGGACCCTTGGGGAGAGTTCCTTCTGGAAACAAAGATGTTGTTTTGAGACCCATTTCTCCCGCGGACTTTTAACGGACTGATCTTCGGCCGGTCGTAATCTAGATTTCGTGCGTGTTGTCTTTTTTCCGGGATCTTTTTCAGCACTTCAGGCCCCCCGCTAGCTTTGTTTTGCAGGTTCCTACAACGACTCTCTAGGGTTTGAAAATGGAGGTTTTCCTCCATAGTACAATTTGGATCTGGAGTCTCATCTTGGTCATCAGACAGTGTGTAGACACTGAAGTTTAACAAGTCCACGTCTGTTTCTCGGTTGTCCTCATTAGAGGCTATTTGAATACCGGCTATGACGTCGTCTGTTTCCTTAGTTGAGGAGTTCACTTTATCTCCTTTTCCTTGAACTGTTCTGCCCAATAGTTTGTCGGGCAATTTAGGCTTTCCCTTCTCGTTTAGAGGCACTTTTTTGCTACTATTTGCTTCTGCAACGGGAAGCTTGCTTGTCGTTTGCTTTTGTTTAAAGAAAGGGCCTTTTGATGCTGATACACTGTCGATTTCAGATGAAATTGAGATTTGATCGTTGAAAATCGATCCATTGGTTTTTGCAGCCGTGCCCCCTGCTTTGGTTATTAAGGAACCCCTAGCAGGGGACTCCTTATCTCCCTCCGGGATAAAATCCTCAAGGTCGACAATCCGCCCATCTTCGAAGGTCTGGGTACTGGCGTCTGAAGAAGGAGGTCGTGTCTCGAGTGACCTAGCTCTCGTCTTCCCCGGACATTCGTCCGTGTTGATTTTTCCCATTTTGTTGTTCAAGGCGTTAATATAGCCTTCTAGGAAAATCAAACGACTGTTCATCATCGCTGTAATAGATGTGTGGTCTTTCAAGGAGTCGTTTATCGACTCGTATAGTTTACAGAACGGTGCCATCGCCAACGTTACTGTAGACATAATTAATCTTAAGTCAGTCTTCTTTGGCGAAGGGTCCTTAGGTGGATTTCCTATAAGTTCGCTGGAACGCCGATTTCTCGTTGGACTAGGCGCCGTATGGCTATTACAGTCGTTTGTCCCTCCTCTTGAAGTTGAAGAGGTCCTTGGAGCGTCGAAGCTAGGTCTCTTTCCCAAGCCAATTGAATTTCGATGGTTCGAGGCTTGGACTGGAAAAGGAATATTATCAGGCTCCGAATTGGGCTGGGTATCCTCTTGCCCTAGTCCCAAGCCCGCAGTCTTTGTCGCGGTCCCCTCGGCATTTGTTTCAGTCGAGCAGGGATTAAACATGAACAAAGATTGTTCGGACTGATTGTCTTCTGCGTCACTATCCACCTCACTGGAAATTGTCAGGGGGCGTTGGGTCTCATCAGTCTGAAAAGTACTCTTGAGAGTAGAATGGCTTTGTCCTGCATTTGGGGCTGAGGTCACTGAATTTCCAGTGTCAAAGTTTTTGGCCAAAAGAGGTTGTGTGTCTGACCCAGGCATTTGGCCGAGACCACTTTGCCCTTTCGATAGGTTTGTTGATAAGCTTGGAAGTTGCCTCGGAGATGGAAGGTGTGCAGGACTTGGGGACCCAAAATGCCACCTAATGTTCGTGTTTGGGACCATGTTGGAAAAGGAAAAACTCACCGGTTTTAACGAAAGCACGGTTCTCTCATCATTTGTTTGTGCAGGTGCTGTGACCGGGATTTGGTCCGAGACCGCTCCCAAAATCTCGGCATCCGAGATTTCTTCCGAGGTTGAAGGTAGCTTCTTTAAGAATTTAGCAAAAAATCTGTTGGTTATAGGCAAGTTTGGTTGGGCGACCTCTGATTGATTTGCAGACCTGTCATCGGCGTTCGTAGATTTTTGGCGTTTTGATATCAAAACTTTCAACCCCATCTTTGGCTTTTGGTGCGCGCATCGTTTCCTACGCGACGGCCCTCCCTTTTTCCTGTAATAAACAGTATTTAACGAAACATGGGAGGGTTTGGTTTGGCTATCCTTTGGCCTCGCAGCCCTGGGGGTTTTAGATGATTCAAGGTCCAGGTTCCTCGAGACGGTGGGCTGCACGTCCTCTCCGGGGCCAAACCGCGGCGAAACCTCTGCGTCCAGCACAGTGCAAGACTCCGGCGGAGAATGTTGCAAAATGACAACCTGTATAGGGCCATTTAAGACAGAACTGTCCGTTTTTCTTTCAAGTGAATTTATCTGGGGCTGCCACCCAGATTGGTCGTTGCACCCCTCCACCACGAAAGGGGCCAGGGGGGCTTTGGCCGGCAGAAGGGCTCGCAGCTCTAGTCCATTTTCCGGGGAAGCACAAGCAGACAGTCCGACCAACACGTTCACCCCCCCCCCACTAATACCTCCTCACCTGGAGCGAGCGGCATTTCCTCTCCTCCAAGGGGCCGCGCTACGCTCGCATCACTCGGCGGGGGACAGCTGGCGGCTGACGGGGGCTCCATCTCATTTGAAGGATTACCGGAACCAGAAGAGACAAAGACGTCCATCAGGGAGGTTGCAGCGCCTGGCTCCGCCAGTCCGAGTTCTGTATCTGCTTGGCTTGATACAGGCAGCTCCAACACTTTGTCTGACTGAAGAAGTGCCGTGCTTGTTTTAGCGCTGCGTAAACGTGGCCCAAAAGTCTTGTTTTTTTCCACGAAAACCAGTGAGTGCACAGCACTATTTTTCCTACTAGCGGAGCGTGCAGCTCTAGCTGCCATAAACTACGGAGATTGCCACTCCGCAAAGCAGCAAACAGCGAAACAGTCCTCGTTTTCTGCTTCTCGCCCTTTACTCACTCGGGCTTCACGCCACAAGGGTGATGCTCTTCCCCTTTTATGAATCACTTCCTATGGGCGGTACGTCTGCAGGCCAAATGTTTAAAGGCACAGTGCCCCAGCCCTCACACACGCGCCGCTCAACACACAGCCTCAGTGTGGGCGCGCAGCTCTTCCAACGGGCTACGGGGCTGCAAAAGTTCAGGGAACTTGAAAAGGCAGTCAATAGAGATCCAAGCAGCACAGCGAAACAGTCCTCGTTTTCTCTACAAGATATAATAAGTAGCAATATCAACTATCACAAGCTATAAACTATCACAAGCGCTGCATCAAGTGACCGACCAGAAAAGTGGAAAAACGACAAACTAGGGGACCTCGACTCGAAGGATTGTGTACGCTACATGCCATATTAGGGATAGTGTTGGTCACGCCCATGTGGACGTTCCTTTTCAAACTTCGAAAAAAAGATGCAATTCTCTGCGATTTAATCTAGATTTCAGATTATATGTACAGCATATGATTCTAAGCAGATTCACATGCATAAGACTTGAGTTTAAGTGCAAGCTTGTCAGTTTAGCAGCACAGTACATCAAGTGATAGGAGGCAAAAAAGACTTTGGTCAGTGGGACCGCCATAGTTCACTAGTAGCTGGGATGCTCCTATACAACCACTCGTTTACCTGATAAATGCACACATTGTAAAGTAGATGGGATTTAAAAGCAAATGGAAAACATAAGATAAAAAGGGCCCTTCAGAGAAGCAAATAAATATACAAACCTTCTAAAAATAATGTTGTAGAACTGCAGACACGTTGGTGAAGTAGGTGGCAGCTCGTTAGTAAGAGTGATTGTGATCTTGACGTTCTCTCCATTTCGCGTCTGACTGAAAACCTCAGTAACCTAGGAAACAAATGTGTTTAGAGACTACTGCCCACCACGATCACTAGCAATCAACATTTCATTAGTATATGGAGTATAAACACACAATGGATTTCTTTTATGTGATGAAGCTCCAAAAGAACATTTAAAAAATTGGATTCCTCTTACGATTACTTTTTGCCTTAATGCTGGAAATGTTGTCAAAGCACGAAGAAACTAATTAAGTGATGAAAGCAATGACATTTTCCACAAAGCAGTCTACCATCACTACAAGTAGAGCAACCAGCAGGACACGGTGAAATGCAGTGGCAGTTGGTCATCACATTACATTCCGAAAAGGTATTTTATTTTTTGTATTTAATTTGCATGAAGCACCAACTTTGCCAATAGGCCTCAGCACACTACAATAACGAACAATTACATACAAAAACAGAACGGGCGAACAGCAAGAAAAGCAGGAATTAAACAAAATCAATGAGTCTTCAAGCTCATATTGCGTGAAGATGTTCCCCCCCTTCCAGATATTTATTTTTAAAAAGCGAAGAAAACTCTGGCCACAACCAATAACAATACAGTCCGAGCCATTGATCAGAGACCACGCCTTGATTGGGACTCTTTGCAGGAATAAGTTCCATAGTTCTAATGCAGCTGTCTCCAATTGTGGGTCGTATCCAGGACAGGACTATTTTGCAAGGCTTCGCTAGGCTCAAATGTATCCAGTTTAGGAGCATGTACAATAACCATATTTCTTCGGACCGCAGTCATCAAAGTTTTTAGAAATGGATCTGTTATCTCTGGCATAGATGACTTCGAATGCGTAGGTCCCTACTTAATGAAGGGTGAGTTAAGTGGCTCAGGGGCTTCCTAGATTTCAGGAATATAACAGCATCTGCGGAAGAGTCAGAGGTTGGAATAATGAGATCATCCAACGTAGCTCTATTAGGAACTAGATCCTGAGATACTTCATTTATAGTTGGTAAATTGTTAACATACTTTGGGTTCGTTTGGCAGCTCGCCTGTGCCATATTGGTAACTGGCTGTGTTAATCAAGTGTCTAACACTTGATTAAAGAAATATACTTCTCAAAAGAATCAACCCAAACCTGAAAATTCCGGACACTCCTTTAATCAAATCGGACATGATTCTCTCCTAACAGTCTGTCAGTTTCTACTGGCATTTATTGCCTTAAGAACAACTTGGAATTTGAGTAAACTTCCACAAAGACGTCATCCATACTTTTAGAGGGGGAATGCAATGTGTCACGTATTGGGAGGTTAAATGGGGTTGAAGTTCTGAAGACTGGTCAAGTATGATATCTCAGGTGGGTCCAATGTTAGTTTTTCATGTTGAACAATCTCGGGGTCCATTATTGTCACTTTGTTGTCCCAAGGCAGACATAGTAGCATACACAGGCTGAATAATAAGGAGCAAGATTGAAGATTGACCAGAAGCACAAATTGCGGTAACTGACATGACAGATCGGACAGCAATTCCCTTCTCTCCTTTTGTAAACAGTCTTCTGAAGGAGCTTCTAGCCCGAATGTCCAGCATACGGCGGTCACCCGAAGCTAAGGGAACAGCCAGCCCATGTGGTAACACCTGGGAAGGGCAGCCTGCTGTAATACTGGCACATTTGGGGATCTCCGTAATCGCACAATGATTGGGTTTATTGATGTTTGAGCATGCTTCGATCAGACTCTGTGCTGCATTATATGCATATGCTCTGGTAACAGGCATTTTAGTGTAATTAGTGCAAGAATAACCCCAGGGATACAAAACTCATTTCCTGCCCATCAGAAATGAAGGAAAGCTATCTAGGATGACAAATGCAGGCAGCAAAGGTGGCTAATACTCAACCACTAAGTGCCCCCATGTCCCAAAATATGAAAGCTGCAGCAAATCACCACATAGTGGATACATGCCTAGCACAACCTTATTGCATTTCCTTCGCCCTGCAGTACGGAACGCCAGCCAACACCTCTCATTACATAATTAACAAGAAAGGTCAGAATGTGGGATGTTCAGGAGAATTAAGATGCATATGAGAAAGAGCGGCTGTTCCATCAAAGAAGCCTCATTAGAAATAATGCACATATCGAAGTAGCAAGACAAATGCAATAAGAGGACTCAAAGAATCGTAAACATTACTATCAGTCTGCCATTAAGAACAGATGATTAAATGCTAATTGTTAGCAGAGTTTCTGCTATAAAATTAGACATCTCAGACAAGATGGATACATTTCATATTCACCCCTGGAGCAAACATAGAAAGCAATGAGTCTCTTCATCTGGTTAATCAATAAAGTGTTGCCATATGTACAGTCTTCAGTATGTCTTTGCCCTGGGAGATTCTATTACGTAGCTGCCCTCAAGGTTTCTAAAAAGCAAATCATATAAAAAAGGTAGGTGAACTATGAAGCATTGGTATCTGCAAGAAAAGTCGCTGGTGTCCAATGAAAAAAAATGAACTATCTGGAGTAATTATTTCGACCAAACCGCAAGGGAAGGACAGGATGTGAAAGAATTGGAGGAAAGAACAAATGAGGATCCAGTTAACATGGACATCAGGGCCTAAATTGGAGGGGGCCAAAAAGTTTCCATCAAAACAGCCGTACAAAAAATACAATGCAGTCCTCATGACAGTATTTCATTAACTTTTGGCCAAGGTGATCAAGAATAGAAAGCACTGAAGTGTCAAGTCAACAGGATTTTCATTGATCCCATAACAGGGCTTGACTTGACAGTGTACTGAGCATATGAACATGCAAAGATTACAATCACATTAAATAAAACTAGGTTGCAACCAAGATCAGAAAAGGATAATGTAGAGACCTTCTGGGAGGTTCATGATTAATTAAAACCTTTCATTCAAAAAGAATAATGTCCCAAGAGGAATCTGAAATTCCCTTTTCTTTGAAAGGAGAGTATTAGCTTGAAGAGGACTCCCAACACAGAAACGTGCTGTAGAAATCTAAAGATGCCGACAGGGATGGAGCTTAGGGAGAGAACTGCCATTCGATGAGGGCAGTAGGACCCAGAAACCATTGATTGTTTTAGAGAAGAAACACAGTTGTCAAGCAAAAGTGAAACTTGTTTAACTGAGGATTCCCAGCCTGACGGGGAATATTCATGAACGTGTGAATCCATGCCAGACCCCATGCTGGAGAATAGCCTGCAACTAGCACACACTCCCAATTTCCGGTCAACTGTAAACAATTCAATATAGTTCCTTTAGGTTCTAGATCATTCACAATTGTTGATCCACTTGAAAAGAAAAAAAAATACATTTCTGCCCAGCAAGTTGTTAAAATGCTGTCTCTTCAAAACTAGTGGATGCCAACCTCAAATATGTGTCACACGACTTGATCAATGCACTCTCACAGAAGGCCTTGGTCCGGTCATCTGCGCAAAGATGAGTTTCTAAAACTTGAATGAATTCTAAACCTTTAGACAACTGTCTTGTTTCCAGCCTATTTAATTCAGGCCCAATTCCTTACAGTGTACTTTTCCACAGCCAAAGTCATACTCAGCCAACTGAGAATAGGTCTCCAATCCAGAGCAGATTGGTGGAACCACTTTTGATTCATAGAATTTAAACAGTGGTTTTAAAGAAAATCTGCCAAATCGGTGACACAATTACCTCGTTTGGCATATGAGAAACGAGACGATATTCTCCCACCGACTACCTCAGGAACTTCCTTTCATGAGGCCAGGGAAGGGCCATCGCTTTTGGATCCCGACCCTGGGGGTGGGCAAGCGAGGGAGGATCACCTGAATTGAGGGTCACAATTGATTGGTAGGATATCCAAGGGCGAGACTAACTAGTTACTTACCTGTGTATATTCCTCCCACGTATTCCTCATATTTGATATTCAAGTTTTTTTTTCATAGGGGCAAGCATAGTGCAGTGTTGAGGCTTGGTCATCTCTGGCCTCTATAGCGTCCCTAGTGACGTTGACGCTAGTATATGAAGGACACGCACTGACCATTACCCCAGTTCTTCGTTTTTTCCCTCCTTTAACTTGCATGTGTCGTCATAGGAGGAGACACTGTTTACGTTGCTAGAAAGGAAGATGTAAGTCACGGAAATTCTAGGCAGGCAAGAGAGGATGGGTAGGCTATTAGGATTACGTGGGAGGAACATCCAGTCGAACGATCGTAACTATAGGCAAGTAACTAGTTCTTCGAATGGATAGTATCCCTCCCACATATTCCTCATCTTTGATAGACTCCCAAAACAGTTTTAATTAGGCGAGGGTACCAAGAATGTCTTATTTGTTAATAGTATGGAGGACAGCCTTGCCAAATTTGGCTTCTCTCCTGAAAAATAACCTACACAGTAAAATGTACTGAACGTGTGAATTGTCGACCAGGTTGCTGCTCTACAAATGTCTTGCACCGGCACACCTCTTTCCAGAGCTGAAGAAGCAGCCACACCTCTAGTGGAATGTGCCCTCAAACCTACAGGCGAATCTTTGCCTGTTAACGAATAACTCAGTTATGCACATTACAATCCATGTAAGATTTTTTTTGCGACTGCCATGCCTCATCTATGGACAGCATAATCCATGAAAAGTTAATCTTGGCATTACTTGCAGTCATTTTTTTTTTATTTCAAACCGTTGTTTTATTAGTTCGATCAACAAACTTTTACAACTTTTATAAAATATGTTACATATTTTCTTCTTAATGAACAGTTAAAACATTTCTTTTCTTTTTTGTTTATATCTATTAAGCAGTTTCCATCTGAGAAAATTTACCTTTCATGTGTGCAGTTGCATTTGCATTCCAGTAACAATTTATATACATATAGGTAACAATCAAGGTAATTCGTTTCCTATCCAACATGTGCAAGCAGATTAAGCATCTTCTTATTTATATAATGTTACGAAAGTCCAAGTGGTAAGAAAACACTGGTACACAGGCTTTATTACAATACTTAACGATAGATTCTTAATTACCCTGAAGGTTCCAGATATTAAAATGCACTTCTAACTTCTAAGTAAGCTTAAGTATGAAGAAAGCCAAACCGCTAACGAGTGTCATGCAAGACTATAACAAGAGATCAATATGCTTTACAAATAAAAGTGATAAAAATGCGGTGTTCCTAACATCAGCAACTAGCCTGCCCCTTGTTCATTTGAAACCTCTTCTCAAGTTCATTATTTATGGTCATTAAAAGTCTACACAGGGCTAATATAAAGCTCGTTCTCGTTCCCCACATACAGGCTAACCAAAGCCATTCCCTGGATTCCTCAGTTAGTACACAATTAGTTGCAATTGTTAATACACATGTTGACTCAAAATATGGACAGAATATGACTAGGTGTTTAAGGGTTTCTTTAATAGAACCATCATTACAGAGCCTACATCCTGACTCCGCTTCAACCTTCCAATATGAGCTCCAGCCACTAATTCGTTCCAAGGTAAGGGATTGGTTCAATTTAAAACGGAAATACGTTTCCCTAGCTTTATTACAGGGAAACTGAATTATATAGGGTTTGTGCGGACGTCTAGAGGAGGAAAAGCGCGCTGCTTCCTTAAAGCCATTTAGGGCCTCCATTCCAGATACCGTTTTACACCAATCATTCTCTATAATACGATGTTTCACATAAGCCGGTCTAAATTCTAAGTCTGCTGGTACAAGTGCAATTTCATCCAATAAATGAACCATTTGTGCGTAATAAATTGTGACAGAAGATCGTTCAGACGCAACCATTAAGAGACCCAGATCTTCATACAAACAATTCTCAGGTGGATATAACATTCTGGCGAAGTTAGCCAACAATCGCCAGTTACGGCGTGCAGATAGAGCAGTGATACCAAGTTCCTGCCTTATTATGATATTTGGTGTAGATTTGGCTAACCTCAAGGCTCCCTTCCACATACAGCCTTGTAATTGATCAAGATATTTATTGATATTCACTAGGCACATGTCTAAGGCAAAAAGAATAACCGACTCCACTTTTAAGATGTAAAATTGCAATAGTGGCAGCAATGAAAATTTACAAAACTTTAGATATACTATCCGCATTTGTGTGGCGAGGGGAGCCGTTTTCTTATGTACCTCTTTCCACATTGCTAAAGAGTGGGAATCAGTTATGGTATATCCAAGCTATTGAATTTCAGGGACTGTGTTTATAGGAAAATTTTCAATCGTCCGATTGCGTGTGATGTTCTTCCTCTTGCGATTCCTGAATTCTACTATATTAGATTTTTCCACGTTACATTTTAAGTTGTGGGTAGAGCAGTAAGATGCAAATAGATCTAATTTAGTTTGCATACCTTTGGGCGTACGATCAAATAATACAACATCGTCCGCAAAGGCTAGCCATTGTATTTTAAGATGTCCAAGCCTTGCTGGATAAGAAATCAGGTTGTTCCAAATGTCATTGATGCCACATAAATAGAGATTGAAAAGCGTGGCTGCCAAGTTACATCCTTGCTTAACACCCAGGCCGATGTTTATTGGATGTGTAGTTGCACCTTCGTAGTTCACCCTTACCAAGTAGGTAGTGTTTGTGTGGAGCTTAGATATCAGTTGTAAAATATACTCAGGTATGTTCACGGCAGCCATTTTTTTTCCACAAAAGTGAGCGTATGACAGAATCAAAGGCGGAGGTGAGATCTATAGAAGCCATATATAGTGGACCAGAGACTATTTTTATGCTTGACTAGGAGATGCGCCATAATTGTAGCATTTAACGGAGTTCCCATCCTTGCGCGGAAGCCAATCTGATACTTGGACAAGATCTTAAGCTCTCCAATAACCGCTTGTAATTCACCCAAGAGCAAGGACGCAAACACTTTAGCAGCAGTGTCAATTAGCGCTATCGGGCGAAAATTACATGGCTGCGACCTTACTCCTTTTTTGTATATTGGTACAATGATGGAAATGAGCCATGAAGTGGGGGTATGAGCAGTTGTCAGCATATTATCAAAAAGTTTCTTAAGAATCCTAGCCCCCATTTCAGGCTGCCGCTTTAGAACACACGATGTGATCCCATCTGGGCCTGCTGCTTTAGAATATTTTAAAGAGGTTATCGTTGCTGCAATAGTACAAGTATCCCAGCGTGGAAAAGAGGCGGGGAACAGGTCCATTTATATTCGATTTCTACAAAGGCTAGAGGGAGGGTGAATTTTTCTTCAAAGTAGGTCATCCAGTCCTGTGCAGAAATCGATGAGGACTGGTCTGAGGTGAGTACCGATGTTCCCGCCCTGAGCAAAGCCCAAGTGGATCGTCTATCCCTGTGGCAAAGTGTGCTAAACATTTTCTGGTTGTCCTGATTGTGAGTAAAATGCTTATGATCTCTGCATCTATTCCGATATCTATTTAATACACTTTTTCCCTATGAAGTAATCCCCCACATGTGGGTGCGGTTTTAAGAATATGCTGCAGGGCCACCCTCTTAGATCTTTTAGCTTCCAGAAGGAAGTTAGAATTTTGCAGGATAGATCTCGAATCAGAGTGCAAACTATACCCCCGCAAGAATTGTAATACTTCAGTTGTTTTTCTAGTTATAGCGTCAATCTCTCGATTAGGCGAGTTAGGATGGACACCAGACTTGCAATAGGAATTCAGACGTGCAGAGATCATATCATTTACCCTGTCACAGAGTTTATTGGCCCATCGAATTGATAGTCCAGGCCGATCCCCTTCCAGAAACCGTTGTTGCTGGTCCATGGATAAGTGCACAACGTCCAATTGGAGATTAAGTGGATCATATAATGGTCACTATACCCAGGATCATATATTGCGATGTCCTTAGAGTGCGACTGCAACCCTCGCGATATGGCAAAGTAGTCTATGCAAGTCGATCTATCCCCTCTTCTCCAAGTATGGCACCGATCACTAGAGCAAAACGGGAGGATGTCAAGTTCCCAAGATTCTAAATACTCTTGCCACAATTTGCCTCTCTGCCATGTTTGACGAATGCCCTCACAATCTGCAGGGTTAAATCTAGTTTTCATACAATAGGTGTTGAAATCACCTCCTAATACAATGTCACATGTGGGATGAAGAATGAGAATTTCGTCGAATAGCGTGTTGAGCTCCTGGAATGCACCTGTTTGATTGAGCATTGCTGGATTGTGATATAGGGATATCAAAAGAAGAGGAGTCGGCTGAGAACCTTTAAGGATAACTAATACGGCCATCATTGCAATTGCCTTAAAAACGTCTAGCACCAATGCATTTAGATTGGTGTTTAGATTGGTGTTTATGCATATCGCCAGACCCCCATAGGGCCGACCGCATATGCCACGTTTCGCCTTTGTTTGGAAAACAGTGTAGCCGGGCAGCAAGAGCTCGTGGGCACACAGTTTCCTGGCATAACATGATATCACACTTCATTTCTAGATGAGGGTTACTAAACCATGCCTTTAGATTGGTAAACCCACGTGAATTCCAAGACAAGATAGATAGGGGAGCAGGCTTGTTAATGAGGAGTATTATTCATAGCTGGGTTTCGAGTATTTTGTAAAGCGGCTAACCATGACCAGTCCTTACTGGTATTAGATAAGCTTACTAGTTGTGCAATTACCTCTGCATTCACCCCACTCGAATCACCAGGGGCCGAATTTGGCAGTTGCGCAGGGGAGGCGCCAAAGGCGTTTCATTAAAGGAGATAGCATCATCGATTGAATCGAATGGATACGGCATTAGTCCAATAGAACGTAACTCCTCCGTATATTGCAGGAGGAGGTTGGTGATAATAGCCGATTGCACCTTGCACACCATACGATGGTTTTGAATAGGAGGCAATGTTATCCATTCAATATCATTCGTGTGCAACGTGCGCAGGCCAGGGATGCGACTGAAGGCTTGCATCAAAGCTGAACGATTAAGACGCTTTGTGCCATTCTTAAATGATATAATCTCCCATCCTATGATGGTGGTGGATACTTGCAGTCCTTATAATGTAACAGCTTAGTGCACTTTCGGGGTCTAGACTATGTAGTCTCTCCTCTTTAGATGGATGAGGAGGGTAAAAAGATGGCAGTACAATAAGTTGTGCTAAATGAAACTGAAAACTTGCGGAAGGAAAGATGACTCAACTCTTAAAATTACCTTATCCTTTGAAAAGGACGTAAAAGGTTGTTTGGAAGATGAGCCCTGTAGCTCACTTTCCCTACGGACAGACATGATAGCTAAAGGCTGTTAAAGTGAGCATCCTCAGAGAACACTAATGCAAGGGCTCAAATGAAGCTCCCATAAGAGTTATTAATACAAGATTTAAATCTCATGATGGCACGATGAAGGGAGTGGGCGTTAAATAGGTTAAGCCCTTCCGAAATTGTGCTACAAGTGGCACTTTGAAGTATGACCCCTCAACTGGAGATCCTCTGGAAGATAGTGCCAATAAGAAGCCCTTCACCATGGCCACTTGCAACCCAGAATGAGTCAGGTAGAGCGAGAAAGACAGAACATGGGAAAGTTAACATGTGAAAGGTGCTAGTCTCATTTCCCTGCACCAGCTACAATACGTATTCCTAAGGCAGCGGTACAAGGATTAAGTTGCTGGTCTCCTTGCCAAAAGCAACAGTTCCATTACGTCTGCCTCAAGGTCCCGATCCTTATATTTTACCCTTTCAGACACTGGGGTTTCCAGACACCAGGCTTGAAAATTTTAAGTCCCGATCTCTGTGTGAGGAATGATATTTCCCTCCTGCGAGACTAGGTCCACTTTTCGGGCAAGACGAATTGGTGGGCAGATGGCCATTAACAGAAGGTCCTGGCACCAAGATCTCCTGGCCCAATCAGGATCATGGTTTTCACCAACTTCCTCAACATCCTGATGACATGAGGAATGTCAAAGACTGGCAGAGACGCGTACAGCAGTGGAAACTCCCAGTCCACCACAAACACGTCTCCAAGAGGGCGAACAGATCCACTTGAGGTATTCCCCCAAAGGATGAAAATCTCTAGGAGGAATTCCTGAGCTAGTTTCCACTAGGAGATCGTGCTCTGCTTGCTCAAGAGTGTCAGTCTGCGTGTTCTTTTCTCCAGCTAGATATACTGCCAGATGAGTTATTCCTTCCCTCAGTTACCTGAACCAGAGCTGCATTGCCTCTCTGCACAGGGGGCAGTGACCCTACTTCCCCGCCCCCCTCTTTTGTTGAGGTAGTGCATGCCCACTGTTAGGCAGAAACCTGTGCAGTTCCCTTAGGGAACATTGCAAAAGATTTAGGACTACAGGTGTTAGCAGTAAACCCACTTGGCAGCAGTCTGTACCACCCAGATTTACCTGGTAGCTGTGGCTGAGCAGTCAGACTTCCCTCAAGAAGAGTTAGGCAGTATGCAAAGTATACACAATAGGCACTCAGATACAATAATACAAGCAAACACTGACCAGAGCTTTGGTATCAAAGTATATAATTATTTATTTAAAAACACACTGTTTGAAACACTCCAGCACTCTTATTGTAAAACACTCTAAACACAGTTACTATTATAATATATACACCCCTTATTCCTTATCAGATGAGTCTTTGTAAAACACCACTTATTTTCATACAGAGGTGAGCGCTTAACTAGATGGCACGCCAATAGGTTTGTGAAAAAAGGGGGGGGGGGAGACAGAATATGGAAAGGTACACCACTTTAAGATTTAGGAACACTGTTCGCAAGGCAGAAGAGCAAAAGTCACTGGTGAGCCAAAGTCCAACGGCTGGGCCCACTCAGAGAGCAGAGCACAAATGCGCCCAAGATCACACATTTACACTAGGCTTAGATAGTCTGGAAGAGAGTTCAAAAAGAGTTTAGAGAGGCTCAGAAAAGTTTAGCCAGGGTGTCCCAGGTTAACCCAGGTTCGAAAGCCGGGGGCTAAATCTACCCCGTAATATCGGTGGCAAGGGAAGCCAGGCGGGACACGGTACCTTAAGTGGGAAGGATCCTCCAGCGGTGGCAGTTCCTGGCAGTGGGTGCAAGTCGCGTCGTCGTCCAGGGGAAGAGAAGATCTCGACGTGGAGGAAAGATGAAGGTCGTTGCACTGCCAGGGAAGAAACCAGCCGTGGAGTTTTCCGGTTAAAGGTAGTGCCCTTTACTTCGCGGTAAAACGTGGTATCCCGGTTGCCGGGGTGCTTGGCACAGGCAAGGCGGCCACGAGATACGTCGGGAAGGCGAAAAGACGGTGAAACTGGTTATCCCCACCAGTCAAAGGAAGGGAATAGTTTCTTAACTGTAACTCCATTTCTCCAGCATTGGTATCTTTCATGGATTCGCATGCTTAGAATATTCCCAGTCGTCAGACTGGGACCCCTCGGTACACATATATAGCCTTTTCCAATAGGAAAACTTCCGACACTTTTGTGTCCTATCTACGTCTTTTTAGGACCCGCCTACGCATGCTCCGTAGGCCGTCCCCGTATAAGAGGCCTGCCCCCGCGGTTCCCCTTTAGATTTCGGCCCCTCCAAAGTAGGAAGGGTTAAATTTATCAATTAAATACATTACATTCCGGGGAGGTTGGCGGGCGCATGTGAATCCATGAAAGATACCAATGCTGGAGAAGAACAAGTTACTTTCTTACCTGGTAACGTTCTTTCGATGGGATGGTCCGACGACGTATTCCATATCTATGACAGTAATCACCACAGCTGTGCTGCTTCGGAAACTTTTTCGGCGTCTGCGTCCTGCGTCGATGACGTCGATGCGCCGCCGTCGAGGACCTCCTCCGACGTCCGACGTCATCCGATGTGATAAGTAGGACGCACGACGCCAGTAGCCTCAGTTGTAGTTTTTTCCCCCAGAACGTGTGACAATAGTCAACTGCCAGTCCGACACAAAGCCTTGCGGAACGTAAGCTGCAAACGCAACAGAAATTCTGCAGCGGGGAAGGCAGGGCGGGAGCGATATGGAATACGTCGTCGGACCATCCCATCGAAAGAACGTTACCAGGTAAGAAAGTAACTTGTTCTTCGAGGGGATTGGGTCCTCCGACGTATTCCATATCTATGACAGACTCCCAAAGCAGTACCAAATCAAGGAGGAGGGAAAGAATTTAGAAACAAAATTTAGAATAGCCAATCAAATAGCAGAGCAAAGGACCGCCTTGCCAAAGGCCAGATCCTGCCCTCTGATGGAATCGAGGGAATAATGCCGCACAAATGTATGCACTGAAGCCCAGGTGGCAGCATCACAGATGTTGCGAATAGGAACACCCCTCTGCAGGGCAGTAGATGCAGCCAAGCCCCTGGTAGAATGGGCCCGCAAGCCAGCCGGAGGGTCCTTGCCCGCCAAGCGGTAACACTCCGAGATGGCCAAAATAATCCAGCGGGACAAAGTCTGTTTCGTCACAGCTTGCCCCAAGCGCTTACCAGCGTAACCAATAAAGAGTTGATCGTCCACTCTGACCCGGGACATGCGAGAAACATAAAAGCTCAAAGCTCTCCTAGGATCAAGCCTATGGAGCCTCTCCTCTTCCTTACCAGGATGCGGAGGAGGATAGAATGCCGGAAGAACAATCTTCTGGGCCAAATGAAATTCCGTCACTACCTTCGGAAGAAAAGAAGGACGAACTCGAAGGACAACCCTGTCCTTGTGAAATACAGTGAAGGGTGGCTTAACAGAAAGTGCCTGTAACTCACTCACTCTGCGAGCGGAAGTAACCGCAACTAAAAACACAGTTTTCAAAGTCAACAGCCTCAAAGGGCAAGAATGTAACGGCTCAAACGGAGCACCCATAAGAAACCTAAGAACAAGGTTCAAATCCCAACCGGGCACCAGGAAAGGCGACGGAGGGAACACATTAGTGAGCCCTTTCAGAAACTGTGAAATTAAAGGGATTTTAAAGTAAGAACATTCTTCAGATGAGCGCTTAAAGATGGACAGCGCCGCCAGGTAACCCTTAACGGTACCCACTTGCAAGCCCCTGTGGGCCAAAGAAAGCAAAAAGGACAGAACCATGGGGATGTCACATGCAAAAGGATCCACATTCTGAACTCTGCACCAGTCGCAGAACTTACGGCAACGGTACAGAGACTTAGTTGCGGGCCTTCGGGCCGAAAGCAACACCTCCATCACGTCTTCAGGGAGGTCCCAATCCTTAAACCTCAACCTTTCAGAAGCCAAGCGTGAAGGTTGAGGGATCCGACCTCTGGATGGAGAACCTGACCCCCCTCCCGTGAGAGCAGATCGTCTCGGTAGGGAAGACGACGTGGAGGGCAGATGGACAAGTCGAGAAGGTCCGGGTACCACGTCCTCCGAGCCCACGCCGGAGCAATGAGGATCATCCGGGAACCGAACTTCCGTAACCTCCGCAGCACTTGCGGGATGACGGGGACCGGAGGAAACGCGTACAGCAGCGGGAACGACCACTCCACCACGAACGCGTCTCCTAAGGCTCCTTTTGGAGGAAATTCCCGCGAGCAAAACCTTTCGCACTTCCGGTTGACACTGGAGGCAAAGAGATCCACTTGAGGGGTCCCCCAAAGGGCGAAGATCTCCAGGAGAATCTCCTGAGCCAACTCCCACTCGTGAGAGATCGTGCTCTGCCTGCTCAGAGCGTCCGCCGTCACGTTCTCGACTCCGGCCAGATGAACTGCCGAGATCGAAACTTCCTGCTGGATGGCCCAGAACTCGAGCTGCATCGCCTCCCTGCACAGAGGAAGTGACCCTGCCCCCCCCTTTTTGTTGAGGTAGTGCATGGCCACCGTGTTGTCCGTCAGGATCAGGACACTCTTCCCTCGCACAGTCGGCAGAAAAGCCTTCAGGGCTAGCCTGACGGCCCTCAGCTCCAACAGATTGATATGGAGTCTGGACTCCGACGGAGACCAACGACCGCTGACTGTCAGCCCGTTGGCATGAGCTCCCCATCCCGTGAGGGATGCATCCGACACGATCGTCACCTCCGGCCAGGGAAGCCAAAACGGAGCCCCCTTCATCAAGTTGCCTTCGACGGCCCACCACAGAAGGTCCCGGGCGACCGAGGGCGGCACCTGAATCGGGTCCGACATCCTGCCGGAGGACTGCGACCATTGCATCTTGAGTGCCCACTGCAAAGATCTCATTCGCAGGCGAGCCTCTGGCACCAGAAGAATGCAGGATGCCATGAGGCCGAGCAACCTCAAGAACTCGAACGCTGGGAGCGTCTGGGCATGCTGAAACTTGCGCACCATCTGCTGAATGTGAAGAGCCCTCACCTGGGGAGGAAAACACTGCCCCAGGGAAGTGTCGAGCACTGCTCCGATGTACTGGAGCCTCTGCGTTGGCGTCAAATGGGACTTCTTTAAATTGAGGGAGAAGCCCAGCCTGTGAAGGGAGTGGCAGGCGACGGACAGATGATCCAGGACCTGCTCGGGAGAGCTCCCCCTGATCAACCAATCGTCAAGGTAGGGGTAGACGTGAATCCCCCCTTGCCTGAGATGCGCTGCCACCACCACCATGAGCTTGGTGAAAACCCTCGGGGCGGAGGTCAAACCGAACGGCAGGACCCGAAACTGAAAGTGCGAGTCGCCAACCGCGAACCTCAGGTACTTCTTGTGCTTGGGATGGATCGGCACATGGAAGTAAGCATCCTTGAGGTCGAGTGACACCAACCAGTCCTGAAGCTGAAGGGCCTGGAGGACTTGAGAGAGAGTAACCATCTTGAACTTGTCCTTCCTGAGGAGTTTGTTCAAACCGCGCAAGTCCATGATGGGTCTCAATCCCCCGTCTTTCTTGGAAATCAAAAAATAAGGGGAATACCATCCCTTGTTCCTCTCCGCTACAGGCACCAGTTCTATGGCGCCTTTCTCCAGCAGGGCTTGAATTTCCTGCGCAAGGAGCGGATCCGGACACTTCAAAGAGAGGTTCCCCGGTGGATTGTCGCGAGGCCTGTGCCGAAAGGGAAGACAGTAGCCGTGGGTTATGATCTCCAGAACCCACACATCCGAAGTAATGGCACGCCACTCTACAAGATGCTGCGCCAGCCTTCCCCCAACCGGCGAACCATGGGACAAGGCCTCATGACTGAGTAGGAGCGGCTGCGGCGTTACCTGAGGGCAAAGAGGCAACTGCCCGAGCGGCCTTGGCACCACGGGTACCCTGTCGTCCACCTCTGGTACCCCTGCGTTGGCCCCTTTGACTGCCAGCTCCTCTCGCTCTACCAAAGGACGAGGAATAGCGAAAGGAGCCACCCCTCCACTGCTGTCCCCTAGGACGAAAAGGCGGAGGTTGGCGAACTGCAGCGCCCAACGACTTCGCTGCAGCCTTTGAGGTCTGCAACCTCTCAAGGCTCTCGTCAGCCTTGCTGCCAAAAAGATGTTCACCATCAAAGGGCATGTTGAGGAGCCGGGACTGCACATCAGGAGCAAACCCCGACTTCCGCAACCACGCAAACCTGCGTATCACGGTGCTCGCCGCCATGGACCTACTGACGCATTCAGCTAAGTCCAAACCCGACTGAACGGACTCACACATGGCATCCTTACCATCCTGGACCAAAGCAAGGAAACCAACCCGTTCGTCCCCTTCGGGAATATGTTCAGCCGCTAACGCAACACAGTTCCACAGAGTGTGCGTGAAACGTGACAAGGCACAAATGGAGTTGGCCGCCTGAAGCGCCATACCACCAGAAGAAAACACCTTCTTCGCCCAGCCATCAAAACGTTTGTCGTCCCTATCAGGAGGGATGGTAGGGTACGACGCCTGCTTTGCCGGGGCCGTGGCCGCCTGCACCACCAAACTTTCCGGAGTGGGGTGCCTGGTCAAGTAGCAGGGGTCGCCACTGGCTGGACGGTATTTCCGCGACAAGGATCTGCCCACTGCCGGGAGACTCTCCGGAGCAGTCCAAGCCGCCGCCACCCTACGCTGTAAAGCCATATGGAATGGCAGAACCGGGTCAGATGGGGGACCAACATCAAGGATGTCCGTCAGATCATCCTGCACAAACTCCCCTGGGGGAGCAGACCATCCCAGATACTCAGACACCCTAGCCATAAGGCGCCGGTATGAGGAATCGGCATGGGAGCCAGGCTCAGGCCGACCAAATTCCACCTCCGGAGAGGTGTCCAGACCACTAGCATCATGCAGCGACTGCCTCAAATCGTCAAATTGACTATGGCCCGAGACAACGTCATCCGGCACCTGATCAGGAACCAGGCCAACCGAATCCTCATCCGCCTCCGAAATATAATCCAAGAGGTGGAAAGGCACCTGAGAGTGCCTGCTCTTAGCCAGAGCCTTCCTAGGGGGTACACCCGAGACACGGGGCACCTCCGACACGAAAGGCGTCGATGGCGTCGAGCGAATCGGCGCCGCCGTCGAGAAAACCGGCAACGGCGCCGAGAGGATCGGCGTCGACGTCGAGGAAATCGGCGTCGACGTCAGATGCAGCGCCTCCAATATCGGCGGCGTCGACACAGCCCTCGAAGCCGGAGCCCCGAGCGTGTCCCTCGACGACCTGAACGTCGACGGCTTCGACGACTTCCTCGGAGCCGGAGCCTCGAGAAAGCCTGTCGACGCCCTCGACGCCTCAGACGTCGATGTCTTCCTCGAAGACATCACAGGTGCACACGGTCTCGATCGCGTCGAGGACCGGGACCTGGAACGGGTACGGCGAGAACGAGCCTCCTTGTCCGAACGGGACCTCTCCCGTGACTCGTGCCGACCACTCTTGCGAGCGGCGTCTCTCGACCTCACACGGCCGACCCCACTCGGGGGCGCGGACGGTTGAGTACCCTGCGACTCAAGAATCGCCAACATTTTCTTCCCGAAGGAAGCCCATTCCTCCGGCGTCGCACGGCTGGTGGGATAACCGACGTGCCGGGCAGAGTCCTCGGAAGAGGACCTGGAAGGCGACCGGTGACGGCGCTTCCGAGAACGCCTCGAAGAGGCAGAGGAGTGGCGAGACCGACTCCTAGAAGAAGACCGACGAGACCTCCGACGATGACGCGGAGAGTCACCCCTCGAATCATCCGTCGAAAGCCCCGCCGACTTCGACTTCCGGGGCTTGGACACCCGACCTACCGACAATTTCTTCTTACGTTCGCGTAAGGCCTTGGAAGTGAGCGACAGGCAGTCGACACAGTCATCCGTGTCGTGGGCCTCCCCGAGGCACCAGAGGCAGGCGTCGTGCGAGTCAGTCACCGACATCTTGGACCCACACACCCCGCACTTCTTGAAGCCCGGACGCGGGGTTGAAGACGAAGTGGAAGACATCGCTGCGAAGGAATATTCACAAACGAACAGGCTCGAAGAACCAGAAAGAACAGAACTCCAAAGAGTCGAGGCTAGAACCGAGAAACACGAAGCAACACGTTCGCGGAAAAAACGGAACTGAGGCTACTGGCGTCGTGCGTCCTACTTATCACATCGGATGACGTCGGACGTCGGAGGAGGTCCTCGACGGCGGCGCATCGACGTCATCGACGCAGGACGCAGACGCCGAAAAAGTTTCCGAAGCAGCACAGCTGTGGTGATTACTGTCATAGATATGGAATACGTCGGAGGACCCAATCCCCTCGAAATGGAGTTACAGGTAAGAAACTATTCCCTTCTCCAGCATTGGATCTTTCGTGGATTCACATGCTTAGAATAGATTGTATAGCAGTAACACTTGAGACGGCGGTGAGAATGTAATGTAATATACCCTCAACATACTACACAATGCATATGTACAGTAGGAATAAGTTACCGCATATAACCTTACCCACCTAAAATAAACTGTCATTAAAAGGTAGACAACAGATTCTCCACAGCGTGGAGCTTACCTTACTGAAACAGATGGCGCAGGACAGCTCTTCCCATCTGCACCTTGTCCGCATGCTGCCTGGCAAGGCAGTAGTGGCGGGTAAACATGTGGGGCACTGACCATGCCGCAGCTTGGCATATGTCCGTCAACGGAATTCCTGCCCATAAAGCTGTTGAGGAGGACATCGATCTTGTAGAATGGGCTCTAGGATGTCCTTGCAGTGGCCTTCCGGCCTTCGAGTGACAAAACGCAATCGTCAATGAGACCCATCGAGCCAATCCTTGTTTAGAGATTGCTTTTCCTCTCGTTGACGGACCATATGCGACGAACAGTTGTCTAGTAGACCTGAATTCCTGTTTACGATGTAGGTAAAATTTCAGAGCCCTCTTAACGTCCAGGGTATGAAGAGCTTTTTCTGCTGCCGATGATGATGTGGCGAAGAAAGTAGGGAGAACAATGGACGAGTGTTTATGATACACTGTCGGAACTTTTGGGACGAACATAGGATTAGTTGCCAGGACTACTTTGTCCTTAAAGAATCTTAGGTGTGGCGGGTCTACGACCAGCGCTTGCAGTTCCGAGATTCTTCTAGCTGATGTGATAGCAATCAAGAATGCCAACTTCCACGAAATGAATTTTATGTCGGACGTGGCCATAGGCTCAAAAGGCGGTTTCATTAAGCCTGCCAACACTGTGTTGAGACTCCAAGTCGGGAAGAAACGTTTTTCCGGGGGAAAAGCTCGAAATAAACCCCTCATGAAGTGTTTTACAAGTCTGTCGCTAAATAGAGGAGACGACTGCCTTTTCCTTGTGAACCTCGAGATGGCCGCCAGGTGCACCTTTATCGATGCGAAGGATAATCCCCTCTCCACCAAGAGGAGCAGGTAAGGTAGAACTTGTTCCGGCGTTACCGACAACGGTTGTAGGCCCTGTTGTCCCCTACACCATTCGCAGAACCTCCGCCACTTATAGGAGTAGGATTTGTTTGTAGAAGGGGCTCTAGCCGCCTGCAGAATTTTTTGACAATCCTCCGAAACGTCTAAAGCACCGAACTCCGAAAAGTCAGGAGCCAGGCTGTAAGGTTGAGACTGTCCGGGTCGTGATGCCACACCGTGCCTTTGTCCCGGGATAGTAGGTTCGGGGCTTTCGGAAACCCTATGGGATGTTCCAGCGACAGGTGAAGCAGGTCGGAGAACCACGGTTGCCTTGGCCAGTATGGTGTCACTAGAATTACCCAGCAATTGTATCTGCGTATCCACTGTATTGTCCTCCGTATGAGGGGGAACGGGGGAAAAGCATAGAGGAACATGTCCGTCCATGGGAAGGAGAATGCCTCCCCCGTGGAGCCCTATTGAGGCCATCTGCTTGCAAATTGCTCGCATTTCTTGTTGTCTTTGGTCGCGAAGGTGTCCAGAGGGGGGTGACCCCATTTCTCAAACACTTTCATCAGGTGAACTGTGTCCATTTCCCACTCGTGTATCTGGGCCATGCTTCTGCTGAGGGAGTCTGCTTGGGAGTTCCTCACTCCTGGAAGGTGATGAGCCACGATGGAAATTTCGTGCTTTAATGCCCAATGCCATGTTTTCTGGGCTTCTATGGAAAGAGTTCTTGATCGCGTCCCTCCTTGTTTCCTCAGATAAAACATGGCCGTTGTATTGTCGGTCAGTATTCGTACTCGCGAGCCCTTGATGTGTGGTAGGAATGCCTTCAAGGCCCATCGTACTGCTCTGAGTTCTAACACGTTTATGTGTAGGAGTGACTCCGTTGGAGACCAGCGACCCTGCGTTTGGAGAGCACCCATGTGAGCTCCCCATCCGGTTAGGGACGCATCCGTGACTATGGTCCGCTGAAACTCCGGCTCCTGTAGGGGTACGCCGTTGTTCAGATTGTGGAAACTGCCACCACTGAAGGGTCCGAAGCAGCTTGTCGTCGTCGATGGTCATCTTGTCTGACCACGATCCTTGAGCCTGCGTCCATCGGTCCGCGAGGAATTCCTGGACTGGCCTCATGAATAGGCGACAGTTTTCCACCAGATGGATGCAGGATGCCATGGCCCCTAGGACCGAAACGTATTTTCTCACTGAGATCTTGGTGTTTCGCCGTAGTCGGCATGCTTGTTGATTGAGTCTTGAGGTTCTGTCGAGAGGTTTCACTAGCCCTAATTGGGTCTCGAACTGTGCCCCCAGGAATACCAGCTATCTCGATGGCTGCAGAGAGGATTTTTCGAAGTTTATGGCGAATCCCAGCTGTTGTAGAAGCTGCATGGTGGCTTGTAAACTTGTTGGTCGACGCTGGGGAGGAACCCCTTACCAGCCAGTCGTCGAGGTATGGCTATACATGGTGGCCTTGCTTCCTTAGCCAGGCCGCTACTGGAGCCAGGCATTTCGTGAACGTTCTGGGGGAGGTCTTGAGCCCAAAAGGAAGAACCGTGAATTGGTAGAGAGTCCGCCCTATTACAAATCTTAGGAATTTCCTGTGTTTCCGACACATTGGAATATGGAAATACGCGTCCTGTAAATCCAGGGACGCTAGAAAATCCACCTCTTGAACGGCGCGGATCACTTCCTGCAGAGTGAGCATCTTGAATTTTAGGCTCTTCAGAGATTTGTTGAGATCGCGTAAGTCTAAAATAGGACGCCATTTGCCGTTCGGCTTTTTTACGACGAAATATCTTGAGTAGACTCCTTGACCTCTCTGTGATGTTGGAACTAATTCTATCACGCCCTTTGCTAACATGAGTGTTACCTCTTGTTGCAGTATCGTCAGATGGGAATGAGCGGTGAACGCAGGTGGAATTTGCGGAGGGCTGTGTTTGAATTGTAGAGAGTGTCCGTTTCTTATAGTATCCAGCACCCATTGATCCGTCATTATTCGTTGCCATTCGTCGACATATGCTGAAACTCTTCCCCCCAGAACTGTGTGTTGTATGTCACTGCTGATCTTTATTTTGCTTGTCTCTCGACGACGACTGATATGATGGTCTTTTTCTGGAAGTTCCGGCGACGGTTTGCCGTTTGGGAGGCACGTCTGTTTCCCTGGGAGGGGTAAGCTGATCTGCCAAAGGATCGGTCTCCAGATGCAGAGAATCTTGAATTACCTGAAGCCCCTCTAAAGGGACGAAAAGATTTGTAGTTTCTGCCACTCTGGAGGGCACCCAATGAACGTGCCGTGTCCGAGTCCTCTTTCATTCCCTTTAGGGCTTCGTCCGCCTTCTCACCGAAAAGGTCTCCCTCAAAGGGCATATCTAAAACTTTGTATTGTACTTCTGGCCTGAAGTAGGTACACTTAAGGCATGACTGTCGACGTAATACGACCCCATTATTAACTTGCTTGAAGCCTGACTCAGCGAGGTCCACCATGATGTTTATTGCGTGATTTGAGGCTTCCTCACCTTCTCGGATGAGTAACATCGCTGCCTTCCTATGCTCTTCCGGAAGATGATCAAGCAACGGAGCTAGCCTGCGCCACATCTCCCTATCGTATCTGACAACAATTGCCAGAGAGTTTGCGGCCTTTACTGTGGTCGCTCCCACGGATAGCACTTTTTTGCCAAAGGCATCTTGGCGTCTCGCTTCGTTCTCCGGAGGAGTCGTGCACTTGTGCTGGGCCTTCGCCTTCCTCGCCGCTGCCGCCGACACCACAGAGTCTGGCGTTGGTTGGGAGGATAAACACTTGGGGGTAGACTCTGGAGCCTTAAATTTTTTTTCCAGGCGTCCTTTCACTGCCGGCTCTGAAAACGGGTGACGCATTGTCTGCAACCCCTCCTTCCATACATGGTCTAGTATTGGTATCGAGAACACAGACCTTCTCTTACCCATGTGGTCGAACAAAAAACAGTCCTTTTTCTGTTCTTCCTGGGACAAACCAAATTCTTTGCATGCCTTCTCCATCATAGAATGGAATGACGCAATGTCGTCCGGAGGGGACGGGTGAGCTGGGCTTCTAGGGGTTTCCAACTCCACCTTTAACTCACAGGTTGGATCCCTGGAGGGGGATGATGAGATCCGACATGGTTCGCCTGTCAGACTCTGAATCTGGCAGCTCACCTTCCTCTTGTGCCAGTGCTGAGATTGGCGTGCGTAGATGCGTCGGTTGACGGGACGGGCTCGTCGACGGGTGACTGCGGCAGGTTTGCCTGAGGTAGTCTCTGGTCCAACGACTAACAATGATTGAAGCGTGGACAGAATTTCCAACGACAAAACAGATTGAGGATTGAGAAGAGGGGCAGATACCGGTATAACGGATCCCCTCGTCGAAGACTTGGCAGCCACTCGTAGCCCTAGGTCTGCTGGGCAAGCTATTCTCTCATTCTCGTCCTCCGAGGACAGCAACACAGCCTGTTCTTGTAGTAAAGTATCCGGGGGGGTCGGATCAAAAACTTCAGGCCTCCAGTAGAACCCCCGTCGACGAGGCCATCGTCGTCGTCGGTGGGACGGTGGATGCCACCTGCGTAAGTGGCAGGGTGGAGGCCGATGACTGGGCCGCCTTCGACGACGGTGACTTAGCAGGTGGTTTTGGCGGTCCTGCCTTTTCCACACTTGGCTTGCTTTTACGCGACTCTCGACTCGTGGTCGAACTATGATGATCGCCCGAGGAGGATTTCCTTTCCTTTGATGAAGATGATTTCTTTGACGAGGAGTCTCTAGTTGAGTGGCTTCCAGACGACTCTTTTTCCGTCGGTCGAGATTTCTTCGCCGGTGGTTCCGACGAGGTAGCGCGGCGTGATGTTTTCGCCGATTGTGTGGAGCCTACCTCCGAAGGGGGGTATGCCCCCGCTCCCTCATTCAGCCATGCCACCAGTCGTCGACTGCGGTCTTTGAGGGTTTTTTGAGAAAACCCTTTGCATATGTCGCAGTTATCCCCCGAATGATGAGGGTGGAGGCAATATATACAATCCATATGTCCGTCCCCCTCAAACTTTTTTCAAGCCGCACGTCGCGCATGGGCGGAACAGCGCTTTTCCTGACTCGGAGGACATTTTCTGTACTCAAATTCCAGTAACGCAACCTTGTACAAAATAGTAAGACACGCGAGGAGATCCCACTACTTTGGAGACGGTTGAAATCTGAAGGGGAACCGCAGGGGCGGGCCTCTTATACTGGGACGGCCTACGGAGCATGCATAGGCGGGTCCTAAAAGGACGTAGATAGGACACAAGTGTCGAAAGTTTTCCTATAGGAAAAGGCTATATATGTGTACCGAGGGGTCCCAGTCTGACGACGGGGAATATTCTAAGCATGTGAATCCATGAAAGATCCAATGCTGGAGAATGCGTGTAACACAATTTTTTGATTTAAATGAAACTCAGATACCACTTTTGGTAAAAAAGAGGGTTTAACCCTCAACACAACTATGTCCTTATGGAAGACAATATAGGGTGGCCCAGGTACAGTGCCTGCAGTTCGCTCACTCTTCTTGCAGATGTTAAAGCAACTAGGAAAGCAGTTTTCCATGTTAGTAATCTAAATGGACAAGTGTGCAAAGGAATTTTGAAGTAGGAGCATTCTTCCGACGAGCGATTGAAGATGGAAAGCGCGCAAGTTGACCCTTAATGGTTCCAACATTCAGACCTCTATGTGCTACGGTCAGAAGGAAAGACAGCACTTCCGGAATAGAACATAGAAAAGGATCGACATTCTTCTCTACACCAGTTGCAAAACATTCTCCCACGGCAATGGTATAAAGACTTTGTTGCTGGCCTTCTTGCTGAAAGCAACACCTCCATAACATCATCTTGAAGGTTCCAATCCTTGTATCTCAGCCTTTCAGATACCAAGCGTGAAGGTAGAGCATTTTGACCTCTGGATGAAGAACCTGATCCTCCATTTGAGAGAAGGTTCTCTCTGAGGAAGACGTACTGGGGGACAGATGGACATGTCTAGAAGGTCCGGGTACCACGTTCTCCTGTCCCAATCCGAGCAATTAGGATCATGCGGCTCCGAAGCATCTGTCTCCTGATGACCTGAGGAATGACGGGAATCGAGGGAACGCATACAATAGTGGGAAATTCCACTCCAACACGAACACGTCCGCCAGGGCTCCTCTCGGGGGAAAATTCCCTTCAGCAATACCTTTCGTACTTCCGCTTGATTCCGGTCGCAAATAGGTCCACTTGAGGGGTTCCCCAAAGGGCGAAGGTCTCTTGAATGACTTCCTGAGCCAGTTCCCATTCGTGGGACACTCTGCTCTGCCTGCTCAGAGCATCTGCCGTCTTATTCTCTTCCCCAGCTAGGTGAACTGCCGTTAAAGAGATTCCTTCTTGAATTGCCCAATACCAGAGTTGCATTGCCTCTCTGCACAGAGGTAGTGACCCTACACCACCTCTTGTTTAGATTAATGCATGGCCACTGTGTTGTCCGTCATTATCAGGACTTTCTTCCCTCCGACAGATGGTGAGAAAGCCTTCAGCGCTAGTCTGATTACTCTCAGCACCAGAAGGTTGATATGTAGTTTGGACTCCGATGGAGACCAACGACCGCTGATTGTCAGATCCTTGGCAGGAGCTCCTCACCCCTTGAGTGAGGCGTCCGTCACTACTATGATCTCCGGCCATGGTTGCCAAAAGGGTTCTAATTTCAGGATATTCTCTGAACAAGTCCACCATAGAAGATCTTGACGAACCTTGTTTGGAATCTGGAGAAGATCTGTCATTCGACCTGAGAACTGGGAGCATTGAGTCTTTAGGGCCCATTGAAGGGATCTCATTCTCACGTGCCTCTGGCACCAGAAAGATGCAGGATGCCATGAGGCCGAGTAACCTTAAGAAGTCGTAGGCTTGAAGATTTTGGGCATTTTGGAATTTGGAAACCATCTGAAAAAAGTCTTGAGCCCTCGACCTGGGAGGCAAGCTCTTTCCCAGGGATGTGTCTAATGCAGCTTCTATATATATATTGGAGCCGTTGAGGTGTCATTTGAGACTTCTTGAAACTGAGGGAGAAGCCCAGACTGTGGAGGAAGTGGCAGGTGACTTTCAGGTGATCCGGTGCCTGTTCGGCAGAGCGTGCTCTGATCAGCCAATCGTCCAGATAGGGGTAGACATGAATCCCCCTCTCCGGAGGTGTGCTGCCACTACTACCATCAATTTGTTGAAGACCCTCAGGGCGGAGGTCAATCCGAAGGGTAGGACACAAAACTGATAATGTGAGTGGCCAACCACGAACCTCAGGTATTTTGTGCTTGAGATGAATCAGCACAGGAAAATAAGCATCCTGGAGGTCCAATGACACCAACCAGTCCTTAAGTTGAAGGGCTTAAGGATCTGAGAAAGGGTAACCATCTTGAACTTGTCCTTCCTGAGGAACTTGTTCAAGTCCAGGATGGGCCTCAGTCCTCCGTCCTTTTTGGGGATCAAAAAATACGGTGAGTACCATCCCAGGTTCCTCTCCGCTGTAGGTACCGGTTCTCTAGCAACTTTCTCCAGCAGGGTTAGAACTTCCTGCTGTAGGAGCGGGTCTGAAAACTTCAAAGGGTGTCTCCCTGGTGGATTGCTTTGAGGTTGCGTTGGAAAAGGAAGGAGGTAACCTTGGGCTATTATTTCTAGAGCCCAAACATCTGAAGTAATGGCTGCCATTCTTGCAGATGCTGTGACAGCCTGCCTCCTATAGGTGTCTTTTGATGCAAGTCCTCAAAGTGGTTTTGTGGTGGTTGCTGCGGCCGCTGATGGCAGAGAGGCTGTAGCTGGAGCTGGCTTTGCACGTTTTGCTCGTCCACCGCGAGTGGCCTTTCTTTGGCCCCTTTGACTGGCCATTCTTCTCATTCTTCCATATGAGGAGTAGTAGCGACAGGATCGTCCCCTCCAAGATTGACTTGTCGCACAAAAAGGCTGAGGTTGCCCGATAGCAGCTCCCAACGACTTGGCAGCTGCCTTTGAGGTCTGCAACCTCTCAAGGCTCTAGTCAGCCTTGCTGCCAAAAAGGTGAGACCCGTAAAAGGACATGTTCTTAAGACAATTCTGTACGTCTGGTGCAAAACCTGACTTCCGTAACAATGCAAATCTACGCATTACCGTGCTAGTGGCCATGGACCTGCTCACACTATCAACAGTGTCCAAACCAGATTCAAGGGATTCCTGCATAGCTTACTTTCCATCTCTAAAAATGTCTAGGAATCCTTCCCTTTCTTCCCCTTCTGGTATGTGCTCCGCCGCCATTGCAATGCACTCCCACAGAGTGTACGAAAACTTTGCCAAGGCACATGTGGAGTTGGCTGATTTTAATGCCATGCTCCCAGCTGAAAATACCTTCCGTGCCCAGCCATTCACACACTTATCGTCCCTGTCTGGAGGGATAGACAGGTACAGAAGTTTGTTAGAAGCTGTGGCTGCCGGTATGACCAAACTTTCGGGAGTGGGATGTTTAGACAGATAGCCGGGGTCGCTACTGGCATAGCGGTATTTTGAAGCAAGGGATTTATTCACTGAAGGAGTAGAATACAGTGTCTCACAATTTTTGGCCACCCTATTTTGTAAGGCCACATGGAAAGGCAGAATTGGGTCTTCAGTAGGACCATGGTCCAGTAGGTCTGTAAGATCATATTGGACAAATTGGTCTGTAGGGCTGGCCCAACCCAAATCATCTACTACCTTAGTCATTAACTGACGGTATGATGGATTGGCATGTTCACCTGGCTCTGGTCTACCAAATTCATTTTCTGGGGCTGTATCAATACCACTTGCATTGTGCAATGATTCAACCAGTTCTTTCATCCACCTTTCCTCTGAAATCAGGCATTCAGGAACATTTGGAGTACCAAATTCAAGCCCAAAAGGTACATTCTCCTCATCAGATGTTTCTTGTTCCTCAGAAATTGAGGTCAGGGATTTGAAAAACTCCTTCCTAGGTAGAGGTTTGAAAACCTTCTCTGGAGGAGGAGGAGTGCTAATGGGTCCTGAATGCAACATAGGTGTTTTAGCCTTTTCTTTCTCTCTTCCTAGCTGATCTTGTTGAGCTGGAAGTTTCGGCGTCGACAAAGGCGTCGATAACGTCAACATAGTACCAGACTTCGACGGCATGGGCGTCGAGGCATTCTTTGAAGACTTGCCCTTTGAGGTATGTTCGGTGTCGGACAGCGTCTGTGACCTCGAGCGGTCGACTTGAGTGATCTTTTTTGCTCGGGGTCCTAGAAGGTTCTCTATCCTTCCTCCTCCGATCACCCGGGCTCGAGGGTGCGCGAGTGTCGGAGCGATAACGCTCCCGGCCAGCTTCCAAGGAAGGCGCGGACTGAGGCTTCACTTTCTCGAACACCTCCATCATTTTTACTCTAAACGTTTCCCACTCTTCGGATGATGAATGTTTTGTGGGACATGTCATCCTTTTTGGGGATTCGCCCGAAGACTAAGTGGAGGGGGACCTGTGGCATCGTTCCTTCGATTTTTTCGTCGAAGCAGACGAGCGATGGGAATCGCTTCGGGACCTGGACCAATGCCTTTTGCGTCGAGGAGATTTCTCCTCACGGGGCTTCGACTCGACGCTAGAAGCTTTTCGGTCGGACTTACGACCTACCTGCAGTTTTCCCCTCCTCTCTCGCAAGGCTTTTCCCATCATCGCCTGACACGTCATACAGGCCTCCATGTCGTGGCCTTCTCCAAGGCACCATAAACACACTCGGTGCGGATCGGTGATTGACATTTTTGAGCCGCACGACTTGCACTTTTTGAAACCCGATTTCGGGGTCGTGGTCAATGACGAAGACATATTTCGTATTTATTCTTTCTTCACAGATCTCTAGGCGCGCCGAATCTCCGAAGCAACGTACACTGCGGAAAAACGGAACCGAGGCCAACGGACGCCGTATGTGCTACTTATACACCCGATGACGTCACCCTCGACGGAAGCCTTCGAGGGACCATCGACTCGACGACATCGACGCACTGTGCCCTATGCCGAAAAAAATAAATTGATTCCGAAGCATCTGAAGCTGGATGGAATACATCAAAGATGAGGAATACATTGGAGGACACAATCCACTCTAACAACATTTACGGGTAAGTAACGTGTTCCTTCTCCAGCATGAGGTCTGGCATGGATTCACATGCTCATTAATAAAGAATACATAGCAGTACACACCTGCACAATCACGGAAGGTGGCAAGGCTCAACATTAATCAACTCTTACCTCTTCACCAGGCTCACCTTCAAGCGAGCAGGTTGCGCAGCACTGCTTGGCCAACTCTGGACTCCTCCCTGGAATCCTGGTCGACGCAGTAGAATCTCGTGAAGGTGTGCGTTGACCACTACATAGCAGCCCTACAGAAGTCCAGCAGGGGCACACCAGACAGGAACTCCAAAGTTACAGCGATCGCTCTGATCGAATGGGCTGTCGGAGGGGGCCAGTCAACGGTCGGAATGCCAACCAGTGACAATGGGTGTTGCAGACAGAGGGCCACCTGGAAATGGAAGCCTTGGAGAGGGCCTTCCCTTGGTTCACAGGACCAAAGTAATAAACAGCTGTGATGTCTTCAGAAAACTCTGTGCGGTCCACGTAGAACTTCAGCGCTCTAGCCACATCCAGCGAGTGCAAAGTCCTCTCAGCCGGCGACAGAGGTGACGGGAAGAAAATAGGTAACACCAAGGGCTCGTTGAGATCGAAGTCCGACGGCACCTTGGGCATGAAGGAGAGGTGCATCCGCAGCACAACCCTCATTTCATGGAATGTTAAGTACGGAGGCTTACAGGAGAGGATGGTGCTTCCCCTGATGGTGCCGGTGCTGCGGGAGGGGTCGTTGGCGCAAGAGGCATCCTCGTCCGGATCTCCGAGCATACGGGATGCAGAGCAGTGAGAATGTCAGAGAAATCTCCAGGTGGTTGCTGAGGTGGCTGTGGCGAAGGAGCAGAGGGTGTGTGCAGCTTAGACTGGTCCTCCAAGCCCTCTACGAGCTTCTGCTCCTCGTCGTCGCCTTCATCACCGCCCTCAACAAATCCTTGCCATAGGGCGTGCTCGACGGATCCTTCCTCCGGGAAGGTCTGGAGATTGGTAATATCCTCCACTGAGGAGATATCAGTGGCCTGGAGGGCTACCCTACCCCCCCATTTCTCTGCAACAAAGGGAAACGGTTTCAGCGAAATGATAGGCATCTTCTGTTTTTTCGATGGGCTGAAAAGTGGACTGCCTCCTAGCAGGCAGGGATACTCTAGCCTTCGGGGCCGTGCCCTGCAGATCCCGCCTGAGTGAGGGACGGCACCATTCCTTCGATGGAAATTTGGGCCTTCATCAGATGTACCTGGGCCTTCACGGCCTTGGTCGAGCCCGCGGCCTTCACCTTAGGGGGAGGTTCTGAGCCCCGCTGCCCCTTGGCCTTCTCCGGAGGGCCTGTCTGGGTCTTCTCGAAGAGCTTGCCCGAATGGTCAGACTTCCTCTTCTTCGAAGATCCTGAGCTTTGGCTCGTGGTCGAAGCCGCTGTACTCGCCCTGGATGCCGAGGAGCACATTGCAACGCCGCCCCCAGTGACAGTGGACTTGCAGTGTTTAGCCTTATATGGAGCCCCCATGGGAAGGGCGCCCTCCAAAGTCTTAGAAGACCGCTCAGCTTTCTTCTGGGCAGGGGAGGCATGCTGTTGGGACTCACCCAGAGCAGGGGCCTTGGCCTGCAGTAACTTGAGATGCCTGCGCCTATCACTCAGCATGCAGGGCACCATGTCCTGACATGACGCAGTCATCCTCCACGTGCGTCAGGTCAGAGTGCAGGCATTAGAGGCACAGGAAAGGTCAGTCGCCAAAAAGATGTTCTGCAGGCCGCAGCCTGGGCAAATTTTGAACAGGGGCATAGAGTCCTACTCATCCGCCATGTCAATGCGACGTAGGCCTTGAAAAAGCTTCTGGAATCCTCCAAGAAGTAAACTATGACATTCACCCTTGAGGGGCACTGAAGAATCCCAAAACGGTCCCGGTTAATCGGAAGGTAGATCGATGGAGCACGAGACTCGAATGACCGAAAAAATACAGTTAAAAACTCTTAGAAAAAGCGTAAACGCAGTAAAACCTTGATAGCTATAGCACGAGGACTCCCAACACTTGAACATGTGGTAAAAATCTGAAGATGGCTGCGAGAAGAGGGGCTTAGGTGTAGGGCAGTCATTGGCTGGGGGCCATATGACCCAGAGACCACTGATTGGATGTTGGGAGAAAGACAGTTCAGAAGTGAAACTGATTTTTCTTTACTGAGGATTCCCAGCCTGAATACAGGACATATTCATGAGCATGTGAATCCATGCCTGACCCCATGCTGGAGAATATACAAACCTCATGTTCATATGTTAAGGAGTAGGACGTGAATTCCGCCACATTTTTGACAAAGGGATCCACTGATGAGGACTTGAAAACGCATTATTGTACTACTTACAAGGGTGAAGAGGAGGCTAAATCTAAAGCTAGAGACAGTGTTTTCACAGAAAGATACTATATGTTGAGGGGTAATCAACAATTGACCAGGAGATGGGACGGAGGCATACAGGGGAGGCAGTGGTGCACAGTAAAAGGGGGTGGGGGAGCATGACGTACTGATCATGGCAAGATTACCTATGCATTATTCAGCTCAGGCAGCGGAACACGTCTCTCTTATTGACAGCCTCCCAAGGGCAGTGTGTCACCATCTACTCAGACTCGGCATATGTCACAGCAACAGCGCATTAGGGTCGGTCTCAGTGGGAGAGGGTTTCGGAGGGCAGATGTGTCTCCAGTGCAGCATGCAAGGCTGTTGGAAGAACTGAGTGAAGCCTTATCATGGCCCTCCGCTGTGGCAGTGGCCAAATGCGCTGCCCATACTAATGCTATAAGTGAGCTGCAGACCAGGTAGCCAAGTTGGCAGCCTATCTCCCAGATACAATGTTAACAGAGTGTATAGCGACCACCCCTGTAGAAAGCGAGACCACAGTTCCATACACAGCATTGCCCATATCACGGATTACAAAGTTGCAAGGGAAAGCGCCCGAGGATAAGGAGCTATGGTTGCAGAGGGGATGCAAACAGTCTCCCACTGATCTTTTGTTGAGGCAGGAGTGATCCGGGAAGGTGGTGATGCCCCAAGAAGTACTCTGTGGCATTTGAGCAACTACATGCTCCACAAGCAATCATGGCTCTCAGCCTAAACAACGTGTCATTTACTTACACACATTCCTAGCCTCTTCTCTCCATCTAGAAATGTATGTCCTATTTAAATCCTGAGCCTGACCACCTGGTAACTCGGTCCTCGCTTTCCGCTGTAATTTTGGATTTTTGGATTTTGTAACGGTTCAGATTTTGTATAACTATGTACACTTTTTTATTCGTGTAGCGATATGTAACTATGCTGTGCACATGATTATGCGACCAGCTACCTGAGGATTCGGACGCGCTCTATAAATAAACTAAACATTACCCCTCCCACAGCTCCAAACATATTGTGGCAGATATTCAGGAGACTGATTTGTACCAAACCTCCAGGAGAGCATTTAAAAAAAAAAAAAGACACATTGTCTGACATTCCAAAGTTTCAGCACAGGGATGACATTACAGACATTAAGAGGTACATTGCCTCGCCCTACGGGGCTGTTTCATGAACCGCATATAGATTATGCAGATATGGGATAAAGGTGCATTGGATAGCAGTACCTTTTGTGGTGGTTTGCCCCTTTTCAAGGTGGGTGGAGGCAGGATCATGGGCACACCCAGATGCAAAGTGTGCAGGACGGTTCCTGGTAAGAAGTGTTTCCAAAATGGGGCGTGTGCGAAGTATTGAGATCAGATAATGGCACACACTTATTTAATGCGCTACTTCAGCATGTTGCAGCGCTATTAGGCATAAAACATAGAATGCCCTCACTTAACCACCTTCAGGCTAATGGCGTTGTGGAGAGAATCAAAGGGATTTTGAAGAGTAAACTGTCAAAATTGTGTTCAATGTTAAAGAAAAACTGGGTACACCGTTGCCCTTCACGCTCTTCAGTTTGCGCACACAGTCTAGTAAGGGCCACCATTTGACCACAAAGGAAATAGTCACAGGCAGGCGCATGCAAACCCCCACATACCCTGTGAGGGAAGAGTCAGATGCTCATCAAGCAGTGACAGTACTAGGAGTGGAATTTTAGTAATATTTAACAGCACTAACACGTGCTATCAAATACATGTAACAGCCACCCAGGAGCGAAGGACAGAACACTGTTAGGCAGAATCCCGTGCAGTGCCCTTAGGGACCACTACACATAATTAAGACTACAGGTGGTAGTACAAGTTTTACCTTTGGTACAAGCCTGTACTACCAAGTTATAGTGGTAGCAGTAGCGGAGCAGCCAGGCTTATCTCAAAAGTAGGAGCAGTAGCAGAGATTACACAAAGGGACCACAATTACTGTGGCTCAAGCAAACACTGACTCAAGGTTTCAGGTAAAATAAATGCAAGTACATTTATTTTTAAACCATTTGTTATTAACACGATACTTCTATTAATTCAAACACCAACCATTAAATAACCTACAACTAACCAATTCATTTTGTACAGTATTATTCGAGTTAAGTACCCTGTGTTTGAATGGAACGGTGTTATGAAACAGAACACGTTACCGTGAATACAATTGAGATCACACTTTTGACAGTTCAGTCTACTAGATAAACGTGTATCCGTGGCAAGAAATGCTACCGGGGTCAAAACACACTTAACACCCGAAATATCCAGAGAGAGTTGGGGCAAAAATCACAGGCAATATGTTGGTTAGGCAGACAGAATCGAACACCACACAGACAGGAATTAAAGAGTCAAGGGGCCGGAGCCAAAGTGAAATGACAACGGGTGCCTGTTGTCGAGGATCACACAGTCGGACAGTTCGAGATTCAAATTTGACAAGAGTACTTTGATATTGTCAATGTTCGGAAGCAAAACTTATAAGGAGGGAAAAGTAAGGCCAACCCTTAAAATAGAGAAATCGGGATTTCACTTAAAATTCCTAAAACAGGACACAGTACCATTCTCAAAGAACGAAGCTGGCGCCATTGCAGTTGTTCCGGTTGGTTTCCCGCAGACCCACACTTTCCTGCAGCTTCAGCACGAAGGACGATGAGGGGGTCCGTACCACACAGGGATGAGGCCGGCAGCAGCGACGATGAATAAAAGGTGCACTCCTTAAAAACGGGAGAGGTACTTCAGGTGGCTATCCGGACCACTACAGCAGTGTGCAGAGATTTCGACCACGAAGGCGACCTCTGGCTGAAGGAAGGTGAGCTGGTTATCCCCACCGGGCTAGAGGGAAGAAGACTCCGGACTGGATCGCTGAGTCGTTGAAGGGTACATAGCTCAGGACTGCAGCAGGGCTTCACCGGTACACGGTAGTTGCAGCAGTCGACCTCTCCTCCACTTCTCGTCGGTTCCTTGTAGTTCCAGTGGCGACTCTCCGACTTCCAGCCCAAGAGACCTGCCTTTTATGCGCAAAACCCCCATTCACACAGCCTGGCTGTCAATCACCCAGCATGGGGGATGTCTAGCCCGGACAACCACCTTGCCCAATCATGGCAAAGTGCGACTTGGGTTTCCTAGGATACCCTGTGCAGGGGGTGACTACACCCCTCCCTCACATTCCGCCCACCTAGACACCCAGGCGCCTGGAGGGCTTCTTAGCAGAAGCCCGCCAAAAGACAGTGTACAAAGAAGGCAAACCTGGTTTGCCGCGCAAAGTAAAACACAAGAAGGGTTTTAACAAAAAGAAATGGTGAATAAACCATACCGGAGCCAAAAGAAAAAGCATTTGGTCAAGCGGGTTTAAGTTCGAGGCTAATACAATAGCCTACAATATTCCCACGGTTATATAAGATAGCCGCGGTAGAAAGTTAAGGTAGATACCACTGCCACCAGAATTGTCTAAATGTTAAAAAGAGCGAAACAATGCTCTGTGGTACAGATAAAAAGAGTTACGAGTTAACCTTTCTAGCACTCCATGTAAGATGGTGTGTACTGGATCTGTGGTTAAATTTGACTAAGTAAAGTTAATGGTAACTTTACCCTTTTCTGGGAGACGGTAGTCGCCTCAGAAATGGAGTCGGGGGGGGAGTCTGAACGACAACCCTGTGCCACTGCACAGAAGGTGCTGGGTGACGCACACAAAGAAGGGGGCTACTGAAGGTGTACTCCAGAGCCCACAATCACAATAAACAGGTCGAAACACATAGCAAAACACAAGTAAGAGTGGGGAAAAACCAACACTCTTACCAAGTGGAAAGAAACAGCACCAGGGATCCAGCAAAGCTGCTGAGGGACTGACTAGGTAAGGGAAATTAGCCATGAAAAGAGAATTCTCCCTAACACACACATCAGAAGGGACAACAACTGCAAACATATCTGGCACAACTGGACCATTAGTACCCAGAGAGCTATTCTACGTAAAAAAAACTGTCGATGGAACAATCCCAGGTTTCAAGGTCCATATGAGGTGGTGCTCTGTACGCCTCTCGCCGTCTGCGTGAAGGAGTGCCGATATTGGGTACATCTCTCTGATGTCCAAAGAGCACCTAGACAAGTCAAAGCTCAATCGACAGAGTAAGGCCATAATCGAAGTTTAGTAAAGGATCCATGCAAAGGTGGCGTGCAGTGGCACAAGCAGTTTTTTTCTTTGTTTTTCTTTTTCCAATTTTTACGTCCCAGAACCCAGTCGGTCCAGGTGGGAAAAGGGTTGGTCTGTCTGTCTCTGGGTCTCTCTTTCTCCTCTCCAGGCATAAACAAGGATGTCTGACCTACGTGTCCAAACCTCTGTTATGTAGGGATAAGGTTAAAATAAATACAATTTGTTCTAGGAATTATGTAGTATGCTTTTTTGGTAATATATTGTTGTGTGACACTTATGGTTGATGGAGTGCATGAAAGTATGTCTATTATATAGGGGGGCATATAAAAAGGGGAGGTGGACAGTTACATAATGCTAGTATCAATATATTTATGATAAAAAAATAACCAACCAATGTCTCACCTTTTGTCGGCCACCCCTACAGGTTTTCTTAGACGAATAAAACAGGAAGTACAAATGACGTATGATTTATATAAGGGGTTGGGCTTTGACGCTATTTCTGATATTGAGTATTTGGAATCATCCAACAGCTTGTACTCGGATATGCGTACTGCAGGAAATTTGATAAATGAAAGCAGTTACGTGTGCACTTATCCCACATGCATCAGGGGCTCCCAAGGTTTTAGATATACATCTAGTCCCAATTACAGAGGCACAATGCCTGGTACATCTTGCACTATGTAGTATAAAGGACACATCCCAGGCACACAGCGTGCAGTTGAGCATTGATCTAGACCCAGCGCTATGCAATGGCAGTAGGAAATACAGCAAGTCTCTACAAGGAACAAGTTACTTACCTGTAACTGTTGTTCTCCAGCATGGGTCTGGCATGGATTCACATGCTCATGAATATTCCCCGTCAGGCTGGGAATCCTCGGTAAAGAAAAAATCAGTATCAGTTTCGTTTCTGATCTGTCTTTCGTAGTAGTAACCAATCACTGATCTCTGCGTCATACTGACCACAGCCAATGACTGCCCTCTACCTAGGCCCCGCCTCTGGCAGCCATCTTCAGATTTGGTAGCACGTGAAGTGGCAGTATGACCAAGTGAAGAGCCGCAGAGGGGAAGGCGGGAGGGTTCGCATGTGAATCCATGCCAGACCCATGCTGGAGAACAACAGTTACAGGTAAGTAACTTGTTCCTTCTCCAGCATGGGGTCTGGCATGGATTCACATGCTCATGAATAAAGAATACATAGCAGTACACACATGCACAACCACGGGAGGTGGCAAAGGCTCAACATTAAGCATTACATCAAACTCAACATTGAGCAATTCCTACCTCCTCACCAGGCTCACCTTAGGCGAACAGGTTGCACAGCACTGCTTGGCCGACCCTGGACTCCTCCCTGGAATCCCGATCGACGCAGTAGAATTTCGTGAAGGTGTGCGTCGACCTCCACGAAGCAGCCCTGCAGATGTCCAGCAAGGGCACACCAGATAGGAACGCCGTGGTAGCTGCGATCGCTCTGGTCGAATGGGCTCTCGGACGGCCAGGCAGCGGTCGGTTTGCCAACCGATGACAGTACATGATACAGCCGGAGAGCCATCTGGAAATGGAAGCCTTCGAGAGAGCCTTCCCCTGATTGACAGGTCCAAAGTTCACAAAGAGTTGTGACGTCTTCCGAAAACACTATGTGCGGTCCACGTAGAACTTCAGCGCTCTAGCCACATCCAGCGTGTGCAAAGTCCTTTCAGCCGGCGACGAAGGCGACGGGAAGAAAACAGGCAACACCAAGGGTTTGTTGAGGTGGAAGTCCGACGGCACCTTGGGCATGAAGGAGGGGTGCGTCCTGAGCACTACCCTCGTGTCGTGAAAAGTCGTAAGGGGCCCTGCAGGAAAGGGCCTGGATCTCTCCCACCCGTCGTGCGGAGGTGATGGCCACAAGAAACGCTTTTTTCCACGACAAGAACTTCAACGGAGCCGAGTGCAGAGGCTCGAACGGAGGTCCCATGAGCTTGGTCAGCACCACGTTGCCCTCCCACGCCGGGGCCGGAGCCTTCACCGGCGGGAACGATCTGAACAGTCCCTTCATGAACTCCTTCACCAGACGAGACCACAAAGACGTCCGCCCCGTGGTTCTGGTGTATCGGGAGATCGCAGCAAGATGAATCTTGATGGACGCGTGCGCCAGTCCAGCCTTGGCCAGCGTCAGTAGGTACGGCAGTACTTGGGGAGCCGTAATCCGTAGAGGGTTAATCTTCTGTGCGTGGCACCAGACAGAGAACCTCTTCCATTTGTGTCCGTAGCATTTAAGAGTTGAGGACGCCCTGGCCTTTGCAAGAACCTCTCTGCAGTCGGCCGGTATGTCGTATCCTCCAAACTCTAACGCTGCAGGAGCCAGGCCTGCAAGCTCAGCGACTTCGGGTCGTGATGGAGGATGGCGCCTCCTTCCCTGGAGAGAAGATCCGCGTCCACTGGCAGCTTGATTGACGGGGACGTTAAGTAAAGAAGGTCCGGGAACCATATCTGCCTCGGCCACGCAGGTGCGACGAGGATCATCCTGCACCGTGACCTCTTGAGCTGGATCCGCAATGGCAAGGGAGGGAACGCGTATAGAAACAGGCCCTCCCAGGGGAACGAGAAAGCATCGCCCATGCTCCTCGGCTGGGGAAACCTGCTGGCGAACCTCCTGCACTTGGAGTTCATCGCCGTCGCGAACATATCGATCTGGGGTGTGCCCCACGTCGGAAGAGGCGGTCCACTAGATCCTGTCGTAGTTCCCACTCGTGGCACGAGTGCAGCTCTCTGCTGAGCGAGTCGGCGATGGTGTTTTTTATCCCTGCCAGATGAAACAGCACCAGAAACATCCCTTGGGCGACGGCCCAATGCCACAGATCCTGCGCCTCCTTGGACAGGGCTGGGGACCTGGTTCCGCCCTGTTTCCTGATGTAGAACATGGTGGTGGTGTTGTCGGTGAAGATACTCACCACCTTGCCCTTGAGGGACAGAAGAAAGGACCCGAGGGCCCAAAACACTGCACGGAGATCCAGGACGTTGATATGGAGGGTCTTCTCCGTCGGAAGCCAAAGGCCTCTCGCGTGCAGATTTTCGGTGTGCGCTCCCCACCCTTCCAGGGAGGCATCCGTGGTCACTGTCTCCTGATGGCCGCGGGTCTGGAAGTCCATGCCCGCCGTCAGATGCGTGCGGGTGCCCCACCACCGGATCGCTCGTCGGAAACTCTCGTCGAGTGTGATCCTCTCCTCGAAGCTGCCCGTCTGGATCCAGCGCGCGTCCAGGAACTCCTGCAACGGGCGCATCCGGAGCCTGCACAGGCGGATGAGGTAAATGCAAGAAGACATCATTCCGAGGAGGGACTTGATGGACCTCACTCTGGCCGCGTCCGCAACCAGCATCCGCTGCACCTTGCCCAAGACGGCCCTCGTCCTTTCCTCCGACGGAGAGGCCAGAAGCGACACTGTCGAGCTTCGCTCCCAGAAACAGTGCGTCTTGCGCGGGCACCAAGTGGGACTTGGCGTAGTTTATGGCGAATCCCAGGTCCGTGAGTAGTTGGACGGTCCTTGCCGTGTGCTCCACGGCGAGCTCCTTAGTCTTCGCTCGGATGAGCCATTCGTCCAGGTAGGGCTAGACGTGGATCCCCTCTCGGCGCAGCTGCGCCGCCACCGGTGCGAGGCACTTGGTGAACACCCTGGGTGCCGACCTCAATCCGAAGGGAAGGGCTCTGAACTGGTAGTGACGCCCTTGGACCACGAACCTGAGAAACTTTCGGTGTCCCTTTAGGATGTGACTATGGAAGTAGGCATCCTCCAAATCCAACGACGACAGGAAATCGCCCCCCTCCAGCTGACCCAGGACGTGTTGGAGGGTGACCATCCGGAACTTCTGTGCCTTGATGAATTTGTTCAGTCGTCGTAGGTCCAGGATGGGACGCCATCCTCCCGTATTCTTCTTCACGAGGAAGTATCTTGAGTAAACTCCGGAGCCCCGAAGCCTCTTTGGGACGAGCTCGATGACGCCCTTCTTGAGCATCGCCTTTACCTCCAAGAGAAGTTGAGGGACGTGATGTTTTCCTGGCCACAGGGGGGACGCGCGGGCACCTCTTTAGAAACTCGAGCGCGTGACCCTGAGCTAGGGCGTCCAGCACCCAACGGTCGGTGGAGATGGACTCCCACACGCTGACGAAGCTCGCCAGCCGGCCTCCCACCGGGGTACTTCGGTGGGGGCCCGACCCCACGGCCGGTTCAGTCCTGCTTAGACGAGGCTTTGCCGCTTTGTCCTCCTTGGCGACGACGGCGGGGTCCGCTTGCCTCGTCCCCTGTAAGCTTCCTGTGACGACGAACGGGCCGCTTGACGGTAGGTGGATAATCCGCCGCTGGAACCTTTGGAGGCACCCTGTTTGCCTCCGCCGCTCCGAAAGGGCGGCCTCCGTTGCTGGAGAACCCCAAGAGCCCGGGGCATCTCCATGTCTGCCTTGATGGCTTAAGGGAATCGTCCACTGTTTTCCCAAACAGGTTGTTTCCGTCGAACGGCATGTCCAAGACTCTGGTCTGCACGTCAAGACGGAAGTCAGTAGCCTTAAGCCATCCACGCCGCCTAAGGCACACGCCGTTGCCCAACTGGCGAAATCCAGTGTCAGCGATGTCCGTCGCAATCGTAATGGCGTGGTCCCCTCTCCTTCCTGCAAGATCTCTAGGGCTTCCGCCCTCTTGTCGTCCGGTAGGAAGTCCAGCAGGGGGGCTAGTTTGTACCACAACTCCCTGTCGTAGCGTGCTACGATAGCCAAGGCGTTGGCCGCCTTAATCGTCGTCGCCGCAGACGAGATGACTCTGCGTCCCATCGTACCTAATTTCTTTCCCTCGCCGTCCGGCGGGGAGGTCGATGTAGAGGCCGCGCCCCCCCCCCCCGCTTTCTTCCTGGCCGCCGCGGAGACGACTGAGTCCGGGGTCGGCTGTGTCCGAAGGCACAAGGGGGCTGCGTCCGGGACCCGGTACTTCTTCTCGTACCGATCCCTTCTAGCCGGCATCGTGGATGAGTTCTTGAGGAGGGCGAGGCCCTCATCCCAAATATCGTCCAGTAGAGTTACAGAGAGGACCGTCTTCCTCTTGGCCTCGCGCCGTTGATAAAGGAAACCTTCCTTCTTCTCTTCCGGGCAGAGCTGGAAAAGCTCGGGTGCCCTGGCGATCATGGAGTGAAACGATCCAATCTCGTCGGGCGGAGAAGCCCGGGTGGGAGGTGACGACGGCAGATCCTCGTCGTAAACCTCGTCGTCTGTACCCGTCGCGGCCGTGTCAGTCCCTGTATCATCCCCACGTGTCGTGGACAGGGAGGAGGGCTGAACAGGGCGCGATGGCTGAAAAGGAGGTGGAGGATGAATCCTTCTCTTAGGGGGAGGGCTCCCAGAAGGGCCTGGCTCCGGGTCCCCCGTTGGGAGCGGTTCCTCCTCTGGTGGTAACGGCAGTCTCGTCCTTATCTCCGAGCATAAGGACTGTATAGCCAACAAAATGGCCGCCGAGTTGTCTTGCGGCACTGGTTGAGGGGAGTCCGACGGGCGGTCAGGAGCCCCGTCGGCACCCTCGACGTTATCATCGTCTCCTACGTCGGGGTCCCTCCCGACGGGCTGGTCTTCTTCCACGCCAACGCCGTGGCTGAAGACTTCGATCAGCTCTTCCTCAGAGGTTGAGGCCGAATCCACGACAACCTCCTGCCTCCCCTTTTTCTTCTCCGTCGGAGGTTTCACGGGGGTCCTGTCGATGGGCATAAAAGAGGACTCCCTCCGCGGTGGCAGGGAGACTGAGCCCAGAGGTCGCCACCACTGGTGTAGCCTCCACATGCTGAGCCAGGGCCACCGCGACTGTCTCGATAGAGGCCTTGGCCGGATGGATTAAGGCTTTCACCACCTTAGGTGCGCTCACCGCCTTCTCCTTGGGGGGAGGGTCACTGCCTCGCTCCCCCTCCGATGGGGCCTTCGAGCCCGACCGGGGTCTCTCCAGGAGCTTCGCCGGGTGCTCGGCCTTCCTCTTACCCGAACCAGAGCGTTGGCTCGTGGTTGATGGCGCCGGGGAGGATGCGCCCTGCCAGGCGCCCGTAGAGCCCGACCGTTCGGCGCTCTCGGTGCCAGCGGACTTGCGGGGCTTGGCCTTGTGTGACCCCCGTCGACGGGGCGTCCTCAAAGGTCTTAGAAGACCGCTCGGACTTCTTTTTCTTCTCGCCTGACGGGCTCTTCCCTTCCAGCCAGTTGGCGAGACGTTGATGGCGGTCCTTCATGGTCCGCTGCGACATATTGCCGCAAAACGCAGTCCTTCTCCACGTGCGTCTTGTCCTCATGTAGGCAGTAAAGACAAAGGGAGTGTTCGTCCCCCCAAGACATTCTGAAGCTGGCATCCAGGGCAGACCCTGAACAGCTTTCCGGGCGTCGAGCTTCCCTTCTCCTGGGCCATGTCCGAGATGGGCCTGAGAATCTTCTGGAGTCCTCCAAAAGCGTGGCTCGACGAAATCTTCACCCTTGAGGGGCGTAGACGAATCCGACACGGGTCCCCGTTGATCGGATGAAGAAACGGTGGAGCTTGAGGCTCTTTTGACTGAAAAAGAGGAATTTTTTGAGAAAAAACATGAAAAAATAGCACTAACCCTCGAGAGCAATAGCACGAGGATCCCAACACTTGAACGTGCGGTAAAAATCTGAAGATGGCTGCCAGAGGCGGGGCCTAGGTAGAGGGCAGTCATTCGCTGTTGTCAGTATGACGCAGAGATCAGTGATTGGTTACTACTACGAAAGAGATCAGAAACGAAACTGATACTGATTTTTTCTTTACCGAGGATTCCCAGCCTGACGACGGGGAATATTCATGAGCATGTGAATCCATGCCAGACCCCATGCTGGAGAAGGACCATATTTTTCCTTGCAAGTTAACTCGCATGTCAACGGCAAACGGCAGGGCACCACAGTGATGTGCCCGGAAGATGAACTGATCAAGTGCAGCAAATAAACAATAGCCCAAGTAGCGACTACGTGTAGGCAAATATGGTCCTAATACATCACAAGGCTGATATGGATTGCAACAATGGAGAAGCCCATGCGAATAAAGAGACAAAGAGTATGAAGTTTGTTTTAAGAATGAAGGAACAGTTTCTGTTGGCGCAAACACAGTGCAGCCACACTCTTGCGATCCCTGAGATGATGAAAGGTACGGCAGCAGTGATGGATTACTACTGGGTTTGTGGCCAGCAAGCCTACATTCACCTCCCCATCGTCCTGGAGTGGTAAGTGTTCACTGGCCACCCTGCACTCAGTACTACTAGTAATCCCGGAACACCACCTGAAGAGCGAAGAAATGCCTGTCAAGGTGCCAACAGCCACTTCAGCACCATCACACAGTAATTGTCAGATGCTGCCAGAAAAGACGATTTCAACAGCTGAAAAGAGAGAAGAGATCGAACTATGTCTCGAAAGACTTGTACGCACTGCTCGGAGGAATATGGGATTAGTATCGACTTTCTTCTCACCCGAGTCTTTCTTTACATCTTTTTTGGATCCTGGGGTACAAGCAGCTGATAGGCGCCAAGTAGGTTCAGATCATCCGATGGGAGCTAATCCAGCTGGGCAATGACACAGAGAATGGGTTAAACGCCATCAAAGTAGTGCTCCGTGCATTGAGTCTCATGATGATTTAAACTGCTACATGCTGGATTTGCTAACAGCCATAGAAGGAGGAGTGTGTAAAAAGTTGGGAAACAGCTGCTGCACTTCTGTACCCCTGGAGGATTCCAATAACGGGTCACTATCCCACGTCATTGGATAGCTGGATACATTTCTAATGCCAGATCCTATGCATTGTAAAATCTTAGTATGGTGGATGCAAATTCAGTCCCTTCCAGGAAGCGGCTTGTCCTAAAAATGAACTAGAGAATTCTGCGGTGACTAGCAATGGCAGAGCTCACAAAGTGACGCACCAGCAGTCTACTGTCCGTCAAGAGTCTATGCAGGCTAAAAAAGGGATTTACATGCTTGGTGCACAAAATGCAGACTATTAAGTGTGGGAAGTGCCTACAGGGCCCAGATAAATATGAGTACAATGAGTGGAATTGAGAGAATGACTGGAAAATGTTTTTATACATATCATAGGTGACAACATCAAAATATGAAAGTATGCATCTTTCATGTCTAGTGTTGTCATGTAGTCCCCCTGAGATAGCAGGGGAATTACCTCCTGTAATGTTACCATACGAAATTTTTGTGGTTTTACAAATTTGTTCGCTGGGCGCAGATCTAGTATAGGGCGCATGGTTAGGTCCTTTTTGGGTACAAGTACACTGAATTAATACCTTCCATTACCTGAGATAGCGGCACGACCTCTATTGCTCCTTTCGGTAGCAGCTGTTCTACTTCTTGCAAGAGGATGACGAGGTGTTCTGGTGACAGGCGTCCCCCCCTTGGAGGTCTGTAGGTGGGGGACCGATTGAACTCTATACAGTACCCGTGGGCTACGGTTGACAATACCTACCGGTCAGATGTTATTCCCTCCCATGCTGATAGGAACGATGTTATCCGGCCCCCAACCGGAGACACATGGGAGGGGACCCGAACCTTCGGGTCATTTGGTGTTACTTGCCAGGGTACCTCTGGGGCTGGAGCCCCGGCCTCTGCCCTTGCCACGGCGTTGTCCTCTTTGGTTATACTGGTTACCGGTACTCTGATTAGAGGGCCAGTTGCCCGCAGTGTAATGCTGTTGCTGCTGTTGGCGTTGGCCACGAAAAAAGCACTTGTTCCCAAATCCCCGCCTGTTTGGAGGCTTTGAGATTTGGTCCAAGGTCTTTATGGTGTTGAATTCTTTCTTTGCATTTTCCAGTGCGTCGTCCACTGCCATTACAAAGAGATTAGACTCTTCTATTGGCTTATTAATGAGTGACGCCTGCGTTTCTGCCTTGATACTGGAATTGCGAAGCCAGACGTGATGCTTCAGCAGAATTCCCTGCACCAAAGACCGACCAGCAGTTTCTGCCGCATCTAGAGTGTTCTTAATGATGCTCCTTCTGTAACTGTAGCCAATAAGCGAGATCTTAGAGGTTCAGGGGCTTCTTCGATGTCCTGCTTAAGCTTTCCCCATTGAGCATCAGCATAGCTTGCCAACAATGTATTATGGCAATCCTAATTGAAAACGCTGCCGAGGCGGAAATTCTTTTGTCCAAGGCATAAAGCTTTTTCCCCTTCTTTATCTGGGGGTGCCTCGCTGGTTGACAGTGGAACCCCAGCCCTCTTCCTTGTGTTAGTCACCACTAAGGAGTCCGGGACTGAGTGACCCCTGATCTATAATGGGTCTGACTGAGCGGGTGAGAACAATTTCTCGATTCTTGGATTGACCCCTCTTATCAGCGCGGGGGTGGACAGCGATGGGGTGAGTCGTCTCTTAACCGAGGCGAGGATAGGAATAGTTTGACTAGTGGGATGTTTTTCTTTAATAATCCTTTCGACGAAATCAGTATATGGGGTGACCTCCCCAGTTTCAACTTCAAAATGCGCTGCTGCCTTCCTCAGTAGCGCATTGAAGGAGGGCTGATCATCTACTGGAGATGGGTTCCTGACCGGTGTGGTCTGAGGAGAAGGAATGTCTATAATGTCGGGGTCTGTAGACTCGGATGGCGACTGCCAGGGCTGTAAGCCACCTTCACCTGGGTCCTCCTCGTAGCCCTCCTCACCCATGTTAGTGTCATCATGAAAACATTCTCCCTCTTGTTGGTCTTCATTATTCACAAATTCATCCTCTTCCTGGAAGTGAGATTCCTCTTCAGTGAAGTCGTATGAGTTCATGTCTTCCTGTAGGGGGTTAAAGAGCTTCGGGTATTTAGCCCATGGCCCCTCCTGGAGTACCTCCCTTGGCCTCTTGGGTGTCCTATTTTCTGGGATGGCCATGAACCTGTCTAGCTTGTCCATACATGACTGGAACCTCTCTATAGTCCAGTAAGGTAGGCCAAAGCGGTCTGGGAGTGAAAAGTGAGTTCCCTCTCCCTGTAGTTGCTTAGTTCTGTCCCATAGCGTCGAAGAGTCCCTTCGCCTTCTGAGAAATCCTCTTGCTGGCTAGGGTCTTCTGTCGACGGTGGGAGCTGTCCCAGCCTACCCTCCGGCGTCCTTGGCGTTTCTTTGGCCTTGTGAGCGGTTTTCGCCGTGTCACCCGCCGTCCGTCTCTGGCCGTCTTTAGAAGCTATACGCGCGAGGCTTTCGGCGATGAGCTTCTCCGTCGAGGGATCGCCGCCGTCGCGCTAGACAATGCAGAGTCTTTACTGGCAACGTACGCACTCTTGCGAGGCGCGTCGCCCGAGGATTTGGGGTTAGCACCCTTATTTACAGAAAGCCCAGTCGCCAGTCGCAGAAGCGTTGGCGGGGAGGGCTTGCGACCCTTCCGGTCGGCGGAAGATGTCGGTGTACCCGACGCCTCCGTTGACGCTATGGCTGCCTTCGTCTTCGACTAATGTGTGCCGTGGGGTATGTGCTTATGTGTTTTTCTGTGTTCGTCCTTGTCGCCGGGGTGTTCATCCCCATAAGCGGGGCGTGAGCCGGGCTTGTCGGGGCCGGGGACAGACGAGGAGTGGGAACGCTCCTTCGAGAGGTCTACAACCTCTGTTGCGGAGGCCGTGTAATCACTGTCCCTGTGACATTCAGCGGCGGCGGCAGCTGGCGAGGAGTCAGACCTAGACATCGCCTTTGGACCCTGCGGTCCTTTAAAGTTTTGGGTTTAAGTAACTTACAGGCCGCACAGCAGTCCTCTTTGTGATCGAGGGGTTACACCGTTTGTGCTGGTCCTTCCAGGTAAACTTGCCCTTTCAACGCGGGCAAAACCTAAAGGGCGTCCTCTCCATAGCTGAGGGCATGAAATGTGATTACGACCTCGAAAGAGATGGAGGGGAAAGAGAAAGGCATTCTCAGAGTGTTAAAGAAATGACCAACAACCCCACTCTCCCTACTGTGTTAGGCCGGCAAGGCCCGGCCACGTGTTCAGCAGCGCCGAAGAATCTCCTCCGCTCGGCCCTCCGTCGAAGATCTTGATCGGCAGAGAACAGCTTGGCAGCTACATCGAGGGAGGGATCTATGTGATAGTTAATAATAAACAACCAAGGGTCGAGGAAATGATTTCGCAATGTCTCTCGAGGAGCTCCGCATAAAGGCGACCAATAACTGGGCGGAAAAACAATTCGAGGTACCTTGACGCGTGAGGGGTTGTGGGTACACTGCACGTCACTATAGGGATAGTGTTACAGACACGCCTTGTCGACGTCCCCTTTTCGACTACGAAAAACAAAATGCAATACTCCGCAGTGACCACTGGATGTCGGACTATGCACAGCATGTGATTCTAAGCAGATTAACAAACATCAGAAATATATATATTTTTTAAATAAATCACTTATCTGCTTCACAGGCACTTCCTGTAAACCAATAATTTATGATGAAACTAGATGCCTCTGAGAACAACTCAAACACTCTTTCCAGCAAGAAAGACAGTTGAAATCTCAAGGTGGGCTGCAGGAGCACAGCTGCATACTCCAGGTCCCATTGGTGGGGACAATAAGCACCCATAATAATGTGGATGGTCTGCAAAATGGATTTCTGTTCTCCTTTGAGAAAAGGGTTAAAACCAGCCTGACAATGGGGAATCTATTAAAGACCCAATGCTGGAGAACTTGTTCTTCCAAGTTTGTGGACGTACCACATTGTGTTTGTATTCGACTATGCAAGGAACTGCTCACGGATGGGAGATTAGCTAGAAGTCTGCGCAATCTGTCTGGCTCTAAAAAGCTTACTCGAGGAACATCCTTTCCTTCTGACCAGCGTCCATGTGGCAAGAAGAATACCATGTGGGATCCACAGCCCTCCTAAGGCTTCTGAAAGGCAACATTTAATTCAGGTGGTCTTTGCACCACCAGCTCAGATTACTTGACATGGGAATTATTACCCGTTCCTTCAGATCGTTGGAACCATTGTTCCACCAGACATTACTGAAGGAAGCATGTGAAGACTGGAGGGATAATGCAAAGCGCGAGGTCATTAACGCCAAAATGGACAATACTTTCTTGTCTGTGATGAGAACCGCTGGCGACACTGCTTAGCAATTCAGCTTTATCAAGTAAATTCTCTACTCAAATCTTCCTGGGACAGAGGCCGAAGTAGATCCCCAAAGAAAGTGGCTCTTTGAGACTGGATCTTATGTGGACTTCTTGAGGTTGGCAGGACAACCAAGATTTACAGAAATAAAAGATGGCAAATCTTGGTACGCAATTTGTTCTTAGTCTGCTTTTACCAACCAATCAAGATATGAGTCGAATATTTCCTTCCGTTTTTAAATGCGCCGCTAGTAATGCCAAGCATTTATGAGAACCATATACTGTGACCTGTTAAATTGCTCTTGCATAACTTTGTCTCAAACGGCAAATCCACATGTTTAAAAATATATACTTTTTTGGAAACGGAATATAAAAATGTAAGGAGTAAGAATAATATTTTTTACTGTACCTTTTCCAATCTCTTAACCAGAAATAACATGGTTCCATCAAATGCATGCACTTTTCCAATGAGTTCCTCATGTTGAAATAACAAAGCTATTCTCAATCGTCTGGATTCCATCTCAGGGTTGTAGTCTATGTGGTACTGGTATAATACCCACTGGGGCCGAGATGTCAATCTAAAATGGTTGGTGCTCAACTTAATGGTGGTACCTGAAACACCTAAGAAAAAACAAAATCAAAGCAGAATTGTATTCAATATATCCCCCACTAATTCATGACAGGTGATAGTGTGGTAGTGCTGTAAACCTATACCTGTTTTGGATTCCTTGACATGCTCTATAGACTGACGTGTGTTGACTCCAATGTCATGATAATCACGCCGACGGCCACCTCGTTCTCCAAGAGACAATTCCTGAAAACCAGCTGACAGCTTAAGTTCTGCGTTGGAAGAAAAAAATATAAATTGGTGCGGTACCAGTCATTTTTTTACAATGTCTGACCTTCAAATCCTCCATATAGAGAAATACATGTGAAGTGTCTGACAATACTATAGTGTGGGTCAATTGAAAATGAGAAAAACACAACCACAGTGCTCAATACCTGTGGAAAATGGCAATGTCTTAAATAGTCATGACTGTACCCAATGTCAAATTCTAGCATCTGATAACTGATCACGTTACTTACCTTTGCATGTTTATCACCCAAAAATAGGACTCCCGATTGTCACAGCGACTACAGCACTTACTATGCAGAATTAAATCTTTCAACTTCTCTAGCAAACTACAACTGCTGAAAGTGAGCGTTAGATTTGTGGAAGCATGTGTTCATTTTATCAATATGTATCTGAATTCTTTTAAAGTATAGCTCTTTCATACATGTTTTAAGTTGGAAATTTATTTTACGAATTAAATTAACAGGGTACTACTGCGAGACCATCATTAAGTTTGCCTGAAAATATGAAATCACAAACCTTAGAGAGATGGTGGTACAAATGCTAGGAGGCTTGAAAGTAGATCAGGCTGCTGGTATGAAAACTTGCATCAGGCCTTGGCATGGTTCTACCCATATTGGGCCACTAAAAACTTGTCTTCCCTTCCTCTCCTTCCCCCAGAAGCTCACGGTCTCCAGAGCCCTGGTTCTCTCAAAGATGGACTACTGTAACAGCCTCTATCTTAATCTGTCTGCCTTCACTCTCCGCCCTCTGCAACTCATCCAGAACAGGACTGCAAGACTTGTCCTTGGCCTCAAGCCCAGGGACTGTATCTCTACAGGACTGAAATCTCTACACTGGCTCCCTGTGGCTGCGAGGATTAAGTTCAAAACCCTCTGCATTGTCCACAAGGCCTTCTGGGGCCTGGGGCCTAAATACCTTCAACTATCTCTTCCTAAATATCTTCCTTCCCGAGCCCTTTGCTCATCTGTCTCCAACTCCCTCAGGGTCAGCCGCTTCTCGAAGCAACGAGCTGGGGGTAGATCTCACTCTACGGCAGGGGCCTCCCTCTGGAACAGCCTTCCTGCCTCCCTGAAACTTGAGGAGAACCATCTTCGGTTCCGGAAGCACCTCAAAACCTTCCTCTTTGCTTCTGCTTTATCTCTCCGTCTCCCCTGCTAAATTCTTCATTGAAACTGCACTGAACCTGCACCTGGGCCACTGTCACCGACCTCGGTCCTTGGCCCAGCCACTCCCCACTTGCACTGCTTCCCTGGCCCTGCACTGCAGGACTTTCTCTGCATCCATACAGCCCCCCCCCTCCCAGCACTTGTCTGCACTTACCTTGCACTTGCCACCAGCTGGCCCCATTTATTTATTTTTTATTCTACTCTGTTCAGCACTTCCCCCCTCTCCCCCCCTTCCCCTTGCACTTTTTCCCTTACCCCTGCACTTGCGCGATCTGAATGACACCTGCCCTAGTAGGATCGTTGTCTGTCTTTCCCCCCTGCTGCCCCCTCCCTGCCTCGTCGCGCCTTGAAACACACTTGTATAGGTGCGTTACAAATGCCATATCATAACCATCTGTGAACGTGGGCAGCCAAATCCCGCTTGACTTTCAACTGCCCCACACAGCAAAAACTTGATGGACGAAAACGTAGTCTGCTTTCTTCATAAGGCAATCCTACACGTGTTTGTCAATTTTTATTTGGCATGACACGTAGAGTATTTGTGTTTCGCACTTCGCCTCTGATCCCATATGGTCGAGGCTGGTAGGTGCATGTGATTCTAAGCGGCTAAGGATACCCCCAAGATGTAAGACACCTTCTGATTTCATGCATATCTACACTAGCACTTACAAATATTTTGCTAGATTTGTACATCACATCGATTGGCTCCGTACTCAAGAGTTTTGGTATAGGCTTTCGGCTGGGAAAAAAAATGTTCTCGTCTATTGACCTAAATTTATTAAATAAATTGCATTTTATAGAAATTACACTATAATGGAGAGTAGGTGGATTTGAAATCTAAATTTTGTTTTTGTTCTCAATTTTAAGTTAAAGGAACAGCACTGTTATAGAAAAAAGTATTATAACCTTGATCAATAATTGATATACCGGTATATTGTCTTTGTATGACTAACTGCAAAATAAACTGAAAAAAAAGATTCTAAGCGGATAAAAGCCACAAAAAGACCATCACTGGCTCAGATTCACCTGCTTTAAGAGACTAGCAACAGTGCCTCAAGTTGGGGTTGAGTTGAGAACAGCTAAAAACAAATGCTTTAGAAAAAACAGTTCCACATGGGTCTCTACCCCCGCTTCAAAATCTACACAATGTTCTACGAATGTATGCACTGAATGCATTACAAAGTTTGCCTAACATTATTTTAACATTAAAAGCTAGCGTTGCTCCACTGGCGAGTTAAGTGTGCTCCAACAGTGAACAGAAGGGGTTTAAGTGCAACAAATCAATAATAATAATATGCAACTAACATTCGATCGTGCAATGGTACATTCACAGGCTGTATGAATATTCCCCGTAGACATGCTGGGAATCCTCAGTAACAGAGCAGTTTATTCTTAAAACTGAAACTTCATTCATTTTAGTGCTCTGGTATTGGGTCATATTGCCCACAGTCACTATAAAGGGCTGTGAGCTCCACCTCTGGGGGCCATTTTAAAGTTTTGCATAGTGCACATAAAGTGGCGACAATAAGAGCCAAGCAGAGAAGGCGGGAGGGTCGCATGTGGAGAATGCATGCTGGAGAAGAGCAAGTTATTAACCAACTTGTAACCTTATTTCGACTGGATGTTCCTGAAACGTATTCCACATCTTTGACATGTAATGTCCACAGCAGTGTACTTTCGGAAACTTTTCCGGCAGAGGAAGTCTTGGGTCGAAGTCCCTCGAAGGCCTCCGTTGAGGGCGACATCACTGGATGTCATAAATAGGACGCACGGCGCCCATAGCCTCAAGTGTATGTTTTTTCCTCCATAACATGTGACATGCACCCATCCCATGCCTGTTTGACTGCACATAGCCTTGAGGGAACATAAGCTGCAATAGCACAGGCAATTCTCCAGAGGGGCAGGCTGGTAGGGCGATGTGGAATATGTTGGAGGAACATCCAGTCGAAAGAACGTTACCAGTTGGTAAGTAACTTGTTCTTCGAATGGATTCTGTCCTCCAACGTATTCCACATCTTTGACAGACTCCCAAAGCAGTACCAGAAAATGGAGGAGGGAAAAGAATTTAGAATACCAAGTCAGATGGCAGAATAAAGAACCGCATTACCAAAGGCCATATCTTACCCATGGAGCGTATCCAGGGAGTAATGTTTGACAAAGGTGTGGATAGAAGCCCATGTGGCTGCGCCACATAAATTTCTAATAGGAACACCATGCTGCAGGGCTGTGTAAGTAGCCACTCCCCTAGCGGAATGAGCCAGGGTCCTTGCCCGCCAATCAGTAACATTCAGTAATGGTGAGGCTAATCCACCTGGACAAGGTCTGTTTGGTAACAGCCTGGTCCAATCAGTGTCCAGCATACCCCACAAACAGTTGATCGTCCACCCTTACCCTGGACATCCTAGAAATATAAAAGCTCAGAGCTCTCCTAGGGTCCAACCTATGGAGTCACTCCTCTTCCTTACCAGGATGAGGAGGATGATTGAAAGACTGAAGAACCACTTTCTGGCTTAAATGAAATACAGATACTACCTTAGGTAGAAAGGAAGGGCGTACCCTCAGTACAACCCTATCCTTGTGAAACACTGTAAAGGGCAGCTTAGATGAAAGTGCCTGCAATTCACTCACTCTGCGAGCGGAAGTTAATGCAACCAAGAACACTGTCTTGAAAGACAACAGTCTCAAAGGACAAGAGTGCAAAGGTTCAAATGAAGCACCCATCAGGAATCTCAAGACCAAATTCAGATCCCAAACCGGCACCTGGAACGAAGACGGCGGGAACACATTAGTGAGCCCTTTAAGAAATTGGGAAATAAAAAGAATCTTAAAATAATAACATTCTTCAGACGAGCGCTTGAAGATGGACAGCGCCGCCAGGTAACCTTTAATGGTACCTATTTGAAGGCCCCTGTGGGCCAAAGAAAGCAAGACAGATAGAACCATGGGAATGGAACACTGAAAAGGATCAACATTTTTTCCTCTGCACCAGTCGCAAAACTTACGCCAACAGTACAGGGATTTTGTTGCTGGCCGCCTGGCTGAAAGCAACACCTCCATCACCTCATCCCGGAGGACCCAATCCTTTTACCTCAACCTTTCAGATACCAAGCTTGAAGGTATAGAGTCCTGAACTCTGGATGGAGAACATGACCCCCACTCCCTCCCCATATCCCTTCCCCCTCTCCAGAGAGCAGATCCTCTCGGTAGAGAAAATGGCGGGGAGGGCAGATGGACATTTCTAGAAGGTCCGGGAACCACGCTCTCCTTACCCAATCCGGAGAAATGAGCATCATGTGGGATCCGAACTTACGCAACACTTGAGGAATGACGGGACCGGAGGAAGCGCGTACAGAAGTAGGAACGACCAATCCACGATGAAGGCGTCTCCTAAAATTCCTCTCGGATGAAATTCCTTTGATCAGAATCTCTCGCACTTCCGGTTGGCACTGGTCACGAAGATCTCCACTTGTGGGGTTCCACAAAGGGCGAAGATCTCCAGAAGGACTTCCTGAGCAAACTCCCACTCGTGAGAGACTGCTGTGCCTGCTCCGAGTGCCTGCCGCCTCATTCTCCTCCACGGCCAGATAAACTGCCGAGAGGGATATTCCCTGCTGGATTGCACAGAACCAGAGCTGCATCGCCTCTCTGCACAACAGGAGTGACTCTATCCCTCCCGCCCCCCTCTTTTGTTGAGGTAAGGCATGGCCACTATCATCAGTCAGGATCTGGACACCCCCCCCCCCACGCACAGACTGCAGAAAAGCCTTCAGTGCCAGCCTGATGGCCCTCAGCTCTAACAGGTTGATGCAGAGTTTGGACTCCGACAGAGACCAGCGACTGCTGGCAGTCAAATCTTCGGCATGAGCTCCCCGTCCTGTGAGGGAAGAGTGTTACTACTGTCATCTCTGGCCATGGTTGCCAAAACGGTTCCCCCTTCATCAAGTTCCCCTCGTTGGCCCACCACAGCAGATCCTGTGAGACCGAGAGTGGAATCGGAACGGGATCCGACATTTTGCCTGAGAATTGAGACCACTGCATTTTGAGTACCCATTGCAGGGATCTCATTCTGGCCTCTGGCACCAGAAAAATGCAGGATGCCATGAGGCCGAGCAACCTTAAGAATTCGAAAGCCGAGAGACTCTGGGCATGTTGAAACTTTTCTGCCATCTGCACAATGATATGAACCCTCACCTTGGGAGGCGAGCACTTCCAAGGACGCGTCCAACAGAGCCAAAAAGTACTGGAGCGGTTGGTAAGGTGTCAGATGCGACTTGTTGAAATTTAGGGAGAAGCGCAGCCTGTGGAGGGTGAGGCAGTTGAGACCGAGATGATCCATCGCTTGCTCGGGAGAACGCGCGCGGATCAGCCAGTCGTCCAGGTAGGGGTAGACATGAATCCCCCTCAGGTTAGATATGCTGCCACCACCACCATTAGCTTGGTGAAAACCCTAGGGGCAGAGATCAATACGAATGGCAGGACTCGAAACAAAGTGCGAGTCGCCAGCCGCAAACCTTAGGTACTTTGTGCTTTGGATGAATCGGCACATTAAAGTAAGCATCCTGTAGGTCCAAAGACACCAACCAATCCTGAAGTTGAAGGGCCTGGAGGACTTGAGAAAGAGTAACCATCTTGAACTTGTCCTTCCTGAGAAGTTTGTTCAACCAACGCAACCAACGCAACAGGCTCAAGGGAAGAAGACTCCGGACTGGATCTTCTCTAGTCGTCCAAGGGTAGATAGCTTAGGACTGCAGCAGGGCTTCAACGGGACTTGGGAGTTGCAGTAGCCGTCTTCTTCTCCACTTCTCTTCGGTTGGAACAAGTTACTTACCTGTAACTGTTGTTCTCCAGCATGGGTCTGGCATGGATTCACATGCTCATGAATATTCCCCGTCAGGCTGGGAATCCTCGGTAAAGAAAAAATCAGTATCAGTTTCGTTTCTGATCTGTCTTTCGTAGTAGTAACCAATCACTGATCTCTGCGTCATACTGACCACAGCCAATGACTGCCCTCTACCTAAGCCCCGCCTCTGGCAGCCATCTTCAGATTTGGTAGCACGTGAAGAGGCAGTATGACCAAGTGAAGAGCCGCAGAGGGGTAGGCGGGAGGGTTTGCATGTGAATCCATGCCAGACCCATGCTGGAGAACAACAGTTACAGGTAAGTAACTTGTTCCTTCTCCAGCATGGGGGTCTGGCATGGATTCACATGCTCATGAATATAAGAATCAATAGCAGTACACACATGCACAACCATGGGGGGTGGTAAAAGGCTCAACATTAAGCAATACAAAAACTCAACATTAAGCATCTCTTACCTCCTCACCAGGCTCACCTTAAGCAAACAGGTTGCGCAGCACTGCTTGGCCGACCCTGGACTCCTCCCTGGAATCCCGATCGACGCAGTAGAATCTCGTGAAGGTGTGCGTCAACCTCCACGTAGCAGCCCTGCAAATGTCCAGCAGGGGCACACCAGATAAGAAGGCCGTAGTAGCAGCGATCGCTCTGGTCGAATGGGCTCTCGGACGGCCTGGCAGCGGTCGGCTAGCCAACCGGTGACAGTGCATGATGCAGCCGGAGAACCATCTGGAAATAGAAGACTTCGAGAGAGCCTTCCCTTGATTCACAGGTCCAAAGTTCACGAACAGCTGTGATGTCCTCCGGAAACTCTTCGTGCGGTCCACGTAGAACTTCAGCGCTCTAGCCACATCCAGCAAGTGCAAGGTCCTCTCGGCCGGCGACGAAGGAGACGGGAAGAAAACAGGTAACACCAAGGGCTCGTTAAGATGGAAGTCCGACGGCACCTTGGGCATAAAGGAGGGGTGCGTCCTAAGCACCACCCTCGAGGCCTGGAAAGTCAAGTACAGTGCTTTGCAGGATAGGGCCTGGATCTCTCCCACTCATCGTGCGGAGGTAATGGCCACCAGGAATGCAGTCTTCCACGACACAAACTTCATCGGTGCGGAGTGCATCGGCTCGAATGGAGGCCCCATGAGCCTGGTCAGCACCACGTTAAGTTCCCACACCGGGGCCTGGGCCTTCACCGGCGGGAACGACCGGAACAGTCCTTTCATAAACTCTTTTACCAGTCGATGGGACCACAGGGACGTCCGTCCTGTGGTTCTGGTATATCTGGAGATCGCCGCCAGATGAATCTTAATGGAGGCATGGGCTAGCCCAGCCTTGGCCAGCGATAGCAGGTACGGCAGCACTTGAGGGGCCGTAATCCGTAGGGGGTTGATCTGTGCTCGGCACCAGATAGAGAACCTCTTCCACTTATGACCGTAGCATTTGAGAGTCGAGGACGCCCTGGCCTTTGCAAGAACCTCTCAGCAATCGGCCGGTATATTGTAGCCTCCAAACTCTAGCGCTGCAGGAGCCAAGCCTGCAGGTTCAGCGACGCTGAGTCGTGGTGGAAGATGGCGCCTCCTTCTCTGGAGAGAAGGTCCGCGTCCGCCGACAGCTTGATGGGAGGGGACACTGACAAGTCCAGAAGGTCCGGGAACCAGATCTGTCTTGGCCACGCCGGTGCGACGAGGATCATCCTGCACCGGGACCTCTTGAGCTGGCTGATGAGTCGAAGCAGCAACGGCAACGGAGGTAACGCATACAGGTATAGGCCATCCCAGGGGAACAAGAACGCATCGCCCATGCTTCTCGGCTGAGGAAACCTGCTGGCGAACCTCTTGCACTTCGAGTTCGTCGCTGTTGCGAACAGGTCGATTTGGGGTTTGCCCCATCGTTGGAAGAGTTGATCCACCTGATCCTGGCACAGTTCCCACTCGTGACACGTGCAGAGCTCCCTGCTGAGCGAGTCGGCGATGGTGTTGCTTTCTCCTGCCAGCTGGAAGGGAACCAGGAACATCCCCTGGGCGACCGCCCAGTGCCACAGATCCTGTGCCTCCTTGGATAGGGCTGGGGATCTGGTGCCTCCCTGCTTCCGTATGTAAAACATTGTGTGGTGTTGTCCGTGAAGATCCTTGAGCGACGGGAGGAACGATTTGAGAGCCCAGAACACGCCTCGGAGTTCCAGGACGTTGATGTGCAGGAGCCTGTCCTCCGGGAGCCAGAGGCCTCTTGCGTGGAGAACGCCCCACCACTGAATCGCCCGCCGGAACACCTCGTTGAGGGGGACCATGTCTTCGAAGGTGCCCGTCGCCTGCATCCAACGGGCGTCGAGAAATTCTTGAAGAGGGCGCATCCGTAGTCTGCAGAGGCGCACCAGGTAGATGCAAGAGGACATCATCCCCAGGAGGGACTTGATGGACCTCACCCGGCCACATCCGTGGCTAGCAGGCGCTGCAGTTTGCCTAGAATGGTCTTCGTCCGTTCTTCCGACGGGGCCGCCAGGCGCCTCACTGTATCGAGCTTCGCTCCCAGAAACAGGGCCACCTGCGACGGCACCAGGTGGGACTTCGGGTAGTTTATGGAGAATCCCAGGTCTGTGAGTAGCTGGACGGTCCACGCGGTGTGTTCGACGCGAGTTCCCTCGTCCTTGAGCGGATGAGCCAGTCGTCCAGTTGGGGTAGACGTGAATCCCCTGCAGGCGCAGCCAAGCTGCCACTGGTGCTAGGCACTTGGTAAAGACCCTGGGGGCCGACTTCAATCCGAACGGCAGTGCTCTGAATTGGTAGTGGCGTCCCTGGACGACGAACCTGAGTAACTTTCGGTGACCTTTGAGGATGGGAACGTTGAAGTAAGCATCCTCCAGGTCCAACGATGATAGAAAGTCGCCTTCCTCCAGCTGTCCCAGTACGTGCTGGAGGGTGACCATCCTGAACTTTTGTGATCTGATGTATTTGTTAAAACGACGAAGGTCCAGGATGGGGCGCCAGCCGCCCGTCTTCTTCCTGACGAGGAAGTACCTTGAGTACACCCTGGAGCCCCGGAGCCTCTTCGGGACAAGCTCGATGGCGCCTTTCCTGAGCATCGCCCGTACTTCCAACAGCAGTTGCGGGACGTGATTTTCCTTCCTGGGCACAGGTGGAACGTGAGGGCACTTCTTCAGGAATTCGATAGAGTGTCCTCTTGCCAGAGTATCCAGCACCCAACGGTCGGTGGAGATGGACTTCCACACGCCGACAAAATTCGTCAGCCGGCCTCCCACCGGGGTGCTTCGGTGGGGGCCCGAGACCACGGCCGGGTCAGTCCTGCTTGGAGGTGGAGGCCTTGCCGCCCTGGCCACCTTGCCGACGGCGAGGCGCTCCCTGCTTGCCGCGACCCCTGTAGGCCTCCTGAGATGAGGAGCATGCCGCCTGGCGGTAGGACGAGCCACCGCTGGATCCCTTGGAGGCACCCTGTCTGCCTCCGGAGCGCCGAAAGGGCTGTCGTTGCTGAAGGGCTCCTAGGGCGCGGGCCGTCTGTGTCCGTTTTTATGGCTTGGAGGGATTTGTCCACCGCCTTGTTCTTGTATGGGTTACACCGCACCCTCAGTGTAGTAACCCAGGATTGTCTTTAAGACTTCCCCCTGACTGGACTACTGTCCCCCAGAGAAAGGTAAAGTTGCCATTTACTTTAGTCATTTCTACCACAGACCCAGTACACCCAATCTTACATGGAGTACTGGAAAGGGCTAATCTGTACCCCTTTTCTGCCTGCACCTCCCTGAGCATTGTTTCGCTCTTTTAACATTTAGACTTGGCTGGTGGCAGTGGTATCTACCCCTTTCCGCTATTATATTAGATAAACGTGGTACTGTTCTTGGCTATTATATTAGCCTCGAACATAAACCCGCTTGACCAAATCCTTTCTTTTGGCTCCGGTTGGGTTTATTCGCCATTTCTTTATGTTTAAGTCCTTCTTGTGTTTTACTTTGTGCGGCAAACTAGGTTTGCCTTCTTTGTTCACTGTCTTTTTGGCGGGCTTCTGCAGAGAAGCCCTCCTCAAGGCGCCTGGGTGTCTAGGTGGGCTGAATGTGAGGGGTGTAGTCACCCCCTGCACAGGGTATCCTAGGAAACCCAAGTCGCACTTTGCCATGATTGGCTGAGGTGGTTGTCCTGGCTGGACAACCCCCCTGCTGCGTGATTGACAGCCAGTCTGTGTGAATGGGGGTTTTGCGCATAAAAGGGAGGTCTCTTGGGCTAGAAGTCGGAGTCGCCTCTGGAACTACAAGGAACCGAAGAGAAGCGGAGAAAACGACGGCTGCTGCAACTATCCCGTCCGGTGAAGCCCTGCTGCAGTCCTGAGCTATCTACCCTTCGACGACTAAGAGGAGATCCAGTCCGGAGTCTTCTTCCCTTGAGCCTGGTGGGGATAACCAGCTCATCTTCAGCCAGAGATCTCTGCCGTGGTCGAAATCGCTGCACACTGCTGTAGTGGTCAGGATAGCCACCTGCTGAGCATCTCTTGTTTTTAAGGAGCGCATCTTTTATTCATGGTCGCTGCTGCCGGCTTCATCCCTGTGTGGTGCAGACCCCCTTCAGACTTCCTCCTTCACAACGAACTCCAGGAATCGTGGGTCTGCAGGAAACCAACTGGAACAACTGCCAGGGCTCCAGCTGCATCGTGAGAATAAGGTACTGTGTTCTACTCGAGGAAACTGGATGAATCCCTTTTCTTTATCTTCAAGGCTCATCCTGGTCGTCCCTCCTTATAACTTTTGCTTCCGAACATTGACAATATTCAAGTACTTTTGGGCTACACACTGAATCGTGAACTGTAACGGTGTGATCTTCGGCAACAGGTCTCCGGTGTCACTTAAACCTGGCTCCGACCCTTTGACTTTTGAATTCCTGTTTCCGAGTGTTAGTCGATACTGTCTGCCTAACCTAAATATTGCCTGTGATTTTTGCCTCCAACTCCCTCTGGGTATCTCAGGTGCTAAGTATGTTTTTGCCCTGGTAGCATTTCATGTCACGGATACGCATTTATTTAGTAGACCGAACTGTCAAAAAGTGATCGCAACCGTATCCGCGGTAGCGTGTTTTGTTCATAACACCAGTTCATTCAAACACAGGGTACTTACCTTGAGACATACTGTACAAAGTGAATTGGTTAGTTGTAGTATATTTAACTTGTGGTTTTGTTTAAACCACAATAGAAGTGTTGTGTTTATAGCTGATGGTTTAAAAATATATTTTTTTACCGGAAACCATGAGTCAGTGTTTGCTTGAGTCACAGTAATTGTGGTCCCTTTGTATAATCTCTGCTACTGCTCATATACTCTTTAGATAAGCCTGGCTGCTCTGCTACTGCTACCACTATAACTTAGTAGTACGGGCTTGTACCAAAGGTAAAACTTGTATTGCCACCTGCAGTCTTAATTGTGTGCAGTGGTCCCTAAGGGCGCTGCACAGGATTCTGCCTAACACTGACCTTATCCTCCTTGATCTTTCTTCTGCTTTTGACACAGTCAACCACACCATCCTGATCAATCGACTGTAAACCTGAGCATCACAGGTCAGGCCCTGGAGTAACTGACCACCTTCCTCTCACACCACCTCTCCCAGGTCCAACTCGGCTCTCCTTCAGCCTCCTTCATATTAAATACCAGAACATCAGCGTTTCAGGATTGGTACGCCTCCAACGATCTCTGCCTTATGGCTGCCAGTAAGACTAAGATCCTTCTCGTTGGGACTCCTGCTCCAGCTTTGCCACTCTTTGGCCGTCCTACATGGGCCCTCCTTCCTTTGCCTTTCTGTGAGGCAAAAAACCTTCGACTCACTCTCTCCTTCTCACATCTAAGATGTCACCAGGAAGTTCCTCTACCAGCTTCACCTCCTCAAAGGTACTCTTCCCTTTCTCTCCTTCCCTCAGAAGCTCAATGTCTCCAGAGCCCTGATTCTGTCTAAGCAGGCCTACTGCAACAGCCTCTTTCTCAATCGACCTTCCTCTACTCTCCGCCCTCTGCAACTAATCCAGAACAGGACTGCGAGATTTAGCCTAGGCCTCAAGCCCAAACTGGCTCATGGTGGCTGCACGAAACAAGTTCAAGACCCTTTGCGTTGTCCACAAGGCTTACTGGGGCCGGTGCCAGAACTAAATCCAAAACTCTTAAATACCTTCCTTCTCGAGCCCTCTCGAGTACATCTCTCTCCTTTGCAGGTGCCTCCTTCTGGAATGGCCTCCCTGTCTCTCTCAAACTTGAGCCGGATCACCTGAAGTTCCGGAAGCAGCTCAAAACCTTCCTCTTTCCCCTCTCCTTCCACTGCTGACCTACCTAACCGACCTGTCTGCTGCACTCACTGGCTGCTTGACTACCCTCGAGAGACTCACTGGGTACCAGACCCTTCATCAGTCACTCCTGCACAGCCTTCAGGACTACCATGCACTTACGGGTTGTAACTGCAACCTCTACCGTCCCTTGCCTTATTGCACTGGATGCACTACTCAGAGCATTGCTGCCCTGTTGCCCTACACTCTCCCTAGCTCTCCCCCACCCCCATCCCTGACCCCTTTCAACTTGCACTTCCCTTTCTCGCGCAATCTGAATTGCACAAGGCCTAGTAAGATAGTTTTTCTCGTCATCCATCCGTTTTCCTTCCCAGTCTTGTTGCGCCTAGAAACACTTGTGTACAGGCGCATTATGAATGACGTTATCATATCTTCTGGTGCTGTAGGAGATTAGTAGGGATGGGGAGAGGGGGGCCAAGGGAGGCCTGAGAGCTGGAGAGAGGAAGGAGGGGATGAGAATGAGGACAGGATGTCCTGAGTTTTGGTTAAGACGTCAGAGGCCAGTAGAGTGCATAGGGACAGGGATGGCAGAAGAGAAGCATTAGTTATTTACCTGTATCTGTTTTTCCTCAGCATTGGTATTGTTCATAGATTCACATGCTTGAATATTCCCAGTCAGACTAGGAATCCTCAGTAATTTAAATAATCAAACTATATTCCCCGTAGGGGAATGCTACAAACCCAGACCAATAGGGCTGGTGTAGCCTCTTGTTTGTGTAGTCCCTCCACCTCCTTTGGTCCTTAGACCCTAACCAATAAAGTGGCACAGTTTAAGCTCGACCCCAGTTAGCCATATTCAGATTTTGAACCATGAATGCCTACAGTTGATGACTGACTGTAGAAGGCAGCAGCCTCTCACGGGAGGAGGGTGTGCGCATGTGAATCTATGAAAGATACCAACGCTGGAGAAGACATGCATTACTTACCGTAAAAGCATTTCTGATGGTTGTATCTGCTTAGATTCACATGCTGTGCATATAGTCCGACATCCAGTGGTCACCGCGGAGTATTGCATCTTGTTTTTCGAAAGTCGAAAGGGGACATCGACATGGGCGTGTCTGTAACACTATCCCTATAGTGACGTGCAGTGTACCCAAAATCCCTCACACGTCGAGGTCCCTCTATTGTATTTTTTCTGCCACGAGGGAGCCTTACGACTAATGTGAGAGTACGAAGAGAGACAGTAGAAAGACGTCTATGTTCCTTCCATCCGAGCGGGGAGGAAGGGTGGGCACATGTGAATCTAAGCAGATACCGTAAAAGCATTTCTGATGGTTGTAAGTAATGCATATCTTCTGATGTTTGTTAATTTGCTTAGAAACACATGCTGTGCATAGACTAGCGAGCAGTACCCAGAGTTGGATGTGGGTTGTGAGAAGGAACAGTAGAGAAGAACAAGTTACTTACCAAACTGGTAACGTTCTTTCAATGGGATGTTCCTCCGACGTATTCCTTATCTTTGATGTTATCCATTCCTGCTTGCTGGCCTCCAAAAACATTTTCAGTAGAGGGCGCCGAGCGTTGAAGTCCTTCGAGTCGGTGTCCCTCGATGTCATGATGAGTGTCGCGCAGCGTCCGTTGCTCAGTTCCGTTTTTAAGTTCAGATTTGCTTTGCATTAATTGGTTAGTGACCTTGAAAGAGGGTTAACTGCAACTACAAGGGAAGTTGTACTGCGGGGGTGGCTGTGAGGGACTATAAGGAATACGTCGAAGAACATCCCATCCAAAGAATGTTACCACTTTGGTAAGTAACTTGTTCTTCGAAGGGCTTGTGTCCTCCGACATATTCCTTATCTTTGTTCGACTCTCATAGCAGTAGTATAAAGAGGAGGTGAGAGTAAAGATGAAATATTTCCCTTTAAAGATGTACAGAATGCAACACAGCTTTCCCAAATCTTGTCTCCTGGCTAGAGGAGGAATCTAGGCTGTAAAATTTGGTAAAAGTATGTGCGGACACCCTTGTGGCAGCCGCACATCTTTAATTGGGACCCCTCTTTGGAGAGCCGAAGAGGCTGCGATACCCCATGTTGAATACCGACATTAGCTTGGTGAAGACCCTCGGGGCGGAGGTCAGCCCAAATGGCAGAACTCGAAATTGATAATGAGAGCCGCCAATTGCGAACCTCCGGTATTTCCTGTGTTGGAGATGGATTGGCACATGGAAATAAGCATCCTGGAGGTCCAGAGATACCAGCCAGTCCTGGGGCTGGAGGGCCTGAAGGATCAGAGAGAGAGTTACCATCTTTAACTTGTCCTTCCTGAGGAACTTGTTCAATTCTCATAAGTACAAGATAGGTCTCAGTCCTCAGTCTTTCTTCGGTTTGAGAAAGTAGGGGGGGGAGTACCAGCCCTTGTTCCTCTCCGCTATAGGTACCGGTTCTATGGCACCTTTCTCTAGCAGGTCTACAATTTCCTGCAAGAGGAGCGGATCTGGAACTTTTAGAGAGCTGTTCCCCGGTGGATGACTGAGGGATGCGTAGAAAAGGCAGGCAGTAACCTTGGGCAACTGTCTCCAATGCCCAAGCATCTGACGTAATAGCCCGCCATTCCGTCAGATGTTGAGTTAACCTGCCCCCTACTGGTGTCTTGTGAGGAGTCCTCAGAGCGGTTTGGAGGCGGCGGATGCAGATGCCAAGGGTAAAGAGGCACCTACTGCTGCTGCGGCTTTTGTATTTTTACCCCGTCCACCTCGGGTGAATTTTTTCTGACCCCTTTGAACCGGCTGTCCTCTGCCTCTTACGAATGCGGAACAGAAGCAAAAGGACTTACCTCTCCAAGAGGTTCCTGAGGGGCGATATGGTGTCTGACGGATTGCAGCTCCCAGGGATTTTGCTGCTGCCTTTGATGTTTGAAGATTTTCTAAACTGTCATCCGCCTTCTTACCAAACAAGGAAGAGACGTCAAAGGGCATATTCAAGAGTCTGCTTTGCACATATGGAGCAAAACCAGACTTCCGCAACCAAGCAAATATCCTGGTTGTTGTGCTTGCCGCCATGGCCCTGCTGATGCCGTCAGCAGAATCGATGCCAGTTTGAAGGGATTTGCACATAGCATCTTTACCATCCTTGATGATGTTTAGGAACGCTCCCCTTTCTTCTCCCTCTGGGAGGCAGTCAGCCGCTGATGAAGCACACTCCCAAAGTGTGTGGCTGAACCTTGCGAGCGTACAAGTAGCATTGATGGATATCAACGCCATGCTACATGCAGAAAATACTTTTTTGGCCATAGAGCCATATCTCTTATCATCCCTGTCCTGTGGAACAGTAGGTTAAGTCGATTTACTACCTGATGAAGTAGCTGCCTGAACAACCAGACTCTCCGGAGTTGGGTGTTTGGATAAATATTCAGGGTCAGCAGAAGACACCCTATATTTAGCTGATAATTTTTTGTTAACCGCCGGGATTACCTCAGGTGTTTCCTAGTTTGCCAATATTCTCCTTTGTAATGCTGCATGAAATCGAACCACAGGATCCTCCTGCGGACCTTTGACCAAGATGTCTGAGGTCGTCTTGCTGAAAAGCAGGTGAGGATGTGGACCACCCCATAAACTCTATTATCCTTGCCATCAAGGTTCTCTAAGGGGTTTCAGCATGTTCCCATGGGTCTGGTCTGGCAAATTCCACTTCTGGGGAAGTGTCCAACCCGCTTGCTTCCTGTAAGGATTCTTGGAGGTCTTTAAACCTACCTTCCTCAGAGGTAAATTCCTCTGGTACAGGAGTTGCAGATCCCTGCAACTCAAAAGGTCTTTCCCGATTCCGAATCCTCCCCTTCTTCATAAATAGATGATACGACTCTGGAGTGATCAGGTCTTGAAAATGGTATAAATCCCATTTCCAGAGCAGAAGGGGCCAAATTCGTCATGATTGGTGGAGGAAACGTCGATGTCGTCGACGCGGACGTTAAAGGCTTGGAAGCCATCGAAAAAGGCGTCGAGAAAGGTGGTAGAGGCCTCGATGAACTCGAGATTATCGGAATTCTACTCAAGGTTGTCGACGACATTCTCGTGATCGAGGCTCTGGGTATGGTCACTGGCTGTGAGGTGGCCATGGGTTTGTCCTTTCTCGGCGTCGACGTTGAAGACTACGTCGACTCGACTGACCTGTGCGTCGAAGAACCCTTCGATAACGGCGTCGAAGATGCCGATCGATGCAAAGGGATCTTCAACGACGGCGGCGAAGACGCGACTTTGCCTTTACTCAAGGGTTTGTGACGCTCTCGAGCGGCTTCTTTCGCCGGGTGCTGCGACTCGCAGCATTTTGATTTTTCGGGTCTTTCACCCAGGGTATCACCCTCAGCAGTCTTCGAGGGGGTCAAGGGCGCTTACTCGAAGACGCTCAGCATCTTTTTCCTGAATTCCTCCCACTCAACCTGAGAGCTATGTTTTGTGGGGCAGGAAACGAAGAAGAAAAAGACGAGCAAGGGGATCTTTGACGTCTCTTTTTTTGAATGCTTAGATCACGAAGAGTGATGGGAACTGCTTCGAGACCTAGAACGAGAATGTCTTTTGTGATGGCGAGGAGACGAATGTCTCGACTCCGCCGAGGAAACTTTCGAAAAAGTTTTAACAGCCTTACCTCTTTCGAGCTTCCCCTTACGCTCATTCAAGCCTTTCGCCGTCATGGACATGCAGTCCTCGCACTCCGAACAATGGTGCTCGATTCCCAGGCACCACAAACATATCCTGTGAGGATCCGTCAACGACATTTTCTTTCCACAGTCTCGACATTTTTTGAAGCCGGACCGTGGAGTCGTCGGTTCGGGTGAGGAAGCCATCGAGTACGAGTCGGTATTCACGAGGAATAATGAAGTATATCTGACTGAAGAACTGAGCAGCGATATTCCGAGGCCCCACGAAGCGCGGAAAAACGGAACTGAGCAACGGACGCTGCGCGAGTTTATTTATACGCGTGATGACGTCGGCGCCGATATGGAGGCTGTCGAGGGACATCGGCTCGAGGGATGTCGACGCGCAGCGCCCTCTACTGAAAATGTTTTCCAAGGCCAGCAAGCTGGGAGATGATCTATCAAAGATAAGGAATACGTCAGAGGACACAATCCCTTCGAAAGAATTTTTTTTGACATGGCATCAAATATTTTATCATCTCTGTCCTGTGGAATTGTAGGGTATGCCGACTTACTGTTAGATGAAGTCGCTGCCTGAACAACTAAACTCTCTGGAGTTGGATGCTTGCTCAGATATTCAGGATCTGAAGCTGATACTCTGTATTTAGCAGAACGTTTTTTATTTACTGCAGGGATAACTTAAGGAGTTTCCCAATTAGCAGATATTTTTCTTTGCAGAGCAGTATGAAAAAGAACAGGATCCTCCTGTGGACGTTTATATAAAATATCAGTAAGGTCATCCTGCTGAAAAGAAGGTGTAAGTGTAGTCTACCCCATGAATTCAATTATTCTGGCCATCAACCTCCTATAAGGAATCTCGGCTTGCTCTCCATGGTCTAGTTTAGCAAACTACTTCTGGAGAAGTATCTAAATCACTTGCCTCATGTAGAGACTCTTGAAGGTCATTTAACATGGGTATTGTAGTCCTTTGCAGACCAAAGGGTCTCATTGTCGGAATCCTCACCTTCCTCAAATATATAAGCCCAGCTTCTAAAGTAGTCGGACCTAGGATATAGTTTAAAACCCATTTCTAGAGAAGGAGCCAAATTCGTTGTCACTGCCTGAGAAAACGTTGAGGTTGTCGACGTGGACGTCATAGGCTGCGACAATCCTGAAAAAGGCATCGAAAAAGTTTGAAATGGCCTTGATGCACTCGAGAGGATCGGAATCCTACTCGGCGTTGTCGAGATTGTCGATGGCATCCTCGACGTCATGGTCAGGGCTTTTGACACCTCTACTGCCTGTGACGTAGTGGCAGTTGCAGGTTCGTCTTTCATCGGTGTCGACAGTGGCGTCGAAGACGGTGTTGATGAAACCGATTTAGGCGAAGGGCCCTTCGACAAAGGAGTCTATGACGCAGATTTGTGAGTCGAAGGAATCTTCGACGACGGCGTCAATGACGCAGTCTTATTGCTTTTACTCGAGAGTTCATGACGCTCTCGAGTACTTTTTCTCGCCAGGTTCAACGACTCGCAGAGTTTTGATTTTCCGGGTCTTTCACTCAGGGTATCACCTTTAGAGGTCTCCGAGGGGGTCGAAGCCGCTTTCTCGAATACGCAAAGCATTTTTTTTACGTAATTCCTCCCACCTAGCCAGAGAGCTGTGCTTTGTGGGGCAGATGACCCTTTCTGGGGAAGTAGAGGAAGAAGGAGATCCAAGACGCCTCTTGGAGTGTTTTGATCGCGAAGAATGATGAGAACCGCTTCGAAATCTTGTTTGTTTTATTTATAATGCGCAGATATATCCGGGGGTATCAAGGCGCAGCATTTACAAGAATATGCAAAGCTTAGTTACAAATATAAAATGTACATGTTAGCAATGGAAGTATACACAGAGCATAATGAGGAGAGCAAGCAATATATGCAATATATACAATATAAACACGAGTACAGAGCGGGGACACAAGGTTACACAGTGTGCGGGTAGCATTAAGTGATAGCCTTGGCACCTAGCTATCTTGGTGGGCCCTCGTTTTCAGCCATGAAACTACCATGGATCGGAATTTCAGGTAGGGCATGTCTGCTCTAAGGTTGGGAGGCAAGGAGTTCCACAGTTTGGCTGCTTTTACCGGAAAACTGTTACCTCCTATGGTGGCAAGTTTGAAATTTGGGAAAGAGAGACAGTCTTTGTATGCAGTTCTGAGGGGTCTGGAGGATGCTTGTCTATAGAATCTGTTTATCAAATAGATCGGGGCGGCATTGTTGAGAGATTTGTGGGTTAGAGATGCCGTTTTTAGGAGGATTTTGTCTCTAGTGGATAGCCAGTTCTGTTGGCTGAGTCCTGAGATGTGCTCTCTTCTAGGGATGCCTAGGGCTGCTCTCACGGCGTTATTCTGGAGGGATTGTAGCTTGTTGGTGGTAGCCTTGGAGGTTCCCAGGTAAAGGGCGTTGCAATAGTCAAGGCGGGAAAGTATAAGTATCTTGAACAGGAATGGGTTTTTTTGTCGACGAGGAGACGAATGTCTCGACTCAGCCGAAGAAACTTCGAGGAAGTAGAAGTTTTAAAGCCCTTACACCTCTTTCTAACTTCCCCTTACGCTCCTTCAAGGCTTTCGCCGTCATGGACATACAATCCACACATTCCGATCAGTGATGCTCCGATCCCAGGCACCACAAACAGATCCTGTGAGGATCCGTTAAAGACATTTTCTTCCCACAGTCACGACATTTCTTGAAACCGGACCGTGGAGTCGATGGTTCAGATGAAGAAGCCATTGTGTAATGGTAATCTTCGAAGAATAAGAAGGTTTTTCTGAAGAAAGGAACCAAGCGTTACGTTTCCGAGGCCAACGAAGCGGTGAAAAACTGAACTGAGCAACAGACGCTGCTAGAGTCTATTTATACTCATGATGGCGTCAGTTCCGATACGGAGGCTGTCGAGGGGCACCGACTCGAGGATCGTTGACTCGCAGCGCCCTCTACAGAAATATTTTTCCGAGGCCTGCAAGCTGGAATGGATAACATTAAAGATAAGGAATACGTCGGAGGACACAATCCCTTCGAAAAGATGTTTTAGTACTGCATGTCCCACCTGGGAATCGGATCTAGAATGAGCATCTAGACAATAGTGTTTTGTAAAGGTGTGTACAGAACTCCAGGTTGCCGCTTTGAAAATGGACTCAAGGGGAACATTTGCAATGAATGCTATGGATGCCCCAGTGCCTCGAGTAGAGTGTGCTCTAGGCTTGAAGGGCAGTTCTCTCTTAACAAGAGAGAAACAGAGTGATGCACTGGACATTCCATCTAAAGATAGTGGATTTGGAAACTGCATCTCCTTCTCTTCCTGCCGCCACAAAGAACTGATTAGTCTTTCTCAGTGGACAAGTTCTTTCCATATAAAACATGACCGCCCAGCGCACATCAGGTGTGTGCAGCCTCTTCTCTCCCAAGCCTCTTCTCTCCCAACTATGTTGGTAGTTCTATAGACTGGGTGATATGAAACTTTGAAAAGAATTTAGGTGCAAATCAAGGGTGTGTGTGTAGAACCACCTTATCTTTGTGAACTGTTACAAAGGGGTCTAAGATGGAGAGCGCTTGTAGTTCACTCATTCTCTTGATGGAGGTGATCGCTATTAAGAAAGCAGTCTTAAGAGTGAGTTTCTTTAGGCTCGCTCCATGCATGGGCTCGAAGGGGGGGGGGGGGGGGGGGGGCATTAGTCTGGTTAACATGACGTTCAGGTCCCATCCTGGAGCTGGGTTAGATATAGGAGGGTGAATTCTTTTCACTCCTTCCATGAAGGCTTTAATAACTGGAACCTTCCACCAAGACCTTATGTTGTGACGTAGTGTAGGCGGATAATGCAGCTAGGTGAACTTTAATGGAATTAAAGACTAAACCTGAGTCGAGTAAGTGAGTTAGGTATAACACAATATGTGTGGGAGAGCAGTCAACACGGTTGATGCGCTTTGAGTTGCACCAAATGACAAACAGTTTCCACTTACTGGAGCAGCAGTAACGAGTGTTCGGTTTCCTTGCTTCCCTGAGAATGTCCATGCATCTCTTAGGGAGCTGCAGATGTCCACATTCTATGACCTCAGGAGCCAAGACGCCAAGTTCTGGGTCTGCGGGCACGGGTCGGGGGGGCGGGGGGGGTTTAGATTTTGCGTAGACAAATTTCCCTGACCATTTTATCCAGAGTCCATTTGCCTTGGAGCGGTTCTGGGGGTACCTGAAGGCGTGATCTTGGCATTGGGCTTTCTCCAGAGTTGCGAACAAGTCGATCTCTGGGAAACCCCATTCTGCGAAAATGTTGAAGACAAGGTCTCCGTGTAATCGCCATTCGTACTCTGTGGGTAGAGGGAAGTCTCTGCTGAGTGTCTGCCAGAAGATGGAGTTCCCCTGGAACATGTTGTGATAACAGGAACATGTGTTTGAGAGCCTACTTGCAGATGTTTTGGGACAGCTTGGACAGTCCTGGAGAGCGAGTGCCCCCCTGAAAGTTCAGGTAGTACATGGCCGTGGTGCTGTCTGTCATGATTAGTACAGTCTTCCCTTGTAGAAGCATTTGGAAGGCCTTCAGTGCTTTGAATACCGCTAGCAACTTCCGCAGGTTTATATGGTTGGACGCCACACTTGAAGTCCAAACTCTGTGCGCAGTCTGATGGGAAAGATGAGTCCCCCCCCCCATCCTGTGAGGGATGAGTCTGGTTAGAGTGGCCTCCACTTCGGGGGTGGCGAAGGAATTCCCCTTCACGAGGTTCTCCCTGGACCACCACCGCAGCGAGAGAACCAGGGCTTGCGAGACAACTACTAGATCGTCCCATTGTCCGCTGGCCTGACACGTCGAGGTCCCTCAGATTGTTTCCGACATGAAGTTGCATGAAGGCGTGAGTACAGATGTTGTAAAGCAGAAACAGGACTCCAGAAATCATCTATACGCCTTCTTGGGAGAGGGGGGTGCATGTGAATGGCATGCATTACTTACTGCAAAAGCATTTGATGATTTTATCTGCTTAGATTCACATGCTGTGCATATAGTCAGATAACCAGTGGTCACCGCGGAGTATCGCATCTAGTCTTTCGAGAATCAAAAGGGGACGTCAACATGGGTGTGCCTATAACACTATCCCTATCGTGAGGTATAGTGTACCCAAAATCCCTCAAGCGTCTACTCCAGTAGAGGACGAAGGGCGGGGGGGGGGGCGATTACGGTGAGTAATGTATCCCTTCTGGAGCTTGTGGATCTGCATACATTAGCAAGCAGTATATGGAGGAGGCGGTGGGAAGTTAGAAGGCACATCGACAAAGATGTTTTAGGACCGCTTGTCCCACCTGTGAATCTGCTTTATAATGTATGTCAATAAATGTATGGATGGCATCCAAGTAGCCGCTTTGCATATGGTGTCTAGAGGGACGTTTGCAATGAAAGCTAAGGTAGCCCCTGTACCTCTGGTAGATTTTGCCCTTGTTGTAAGAGGTAGAACAATTTTGGATAGGGAATAGCAGAGTTGTACGCATCCGACTATCTATCCGGAGATGGCGCCCTTCGATATGTGATCGCCTTCTCTACCAGGTGCAATGGAAACAAAGAGTTGGTCTGTTTTCCTTAGGGGTTTTGTTCACATAGTACAAGTCCACCCTTCGTACTACAAGTGCTTGGAGGCTTCGGTCTGCCGAGTTTGAAGGATTTTGAAAGATTGTGGTAAGTTCTATGGCCTGCTTTATATGGAACTTTGAAATTAACTTGGTTGTCCTCCGAACACAACCTAGGTTTTCACCCATGTCGATGTATAAGATGAAAACGGGGTCTTGAACCGATAAAGCCTGTAGCTCAGAGACTAGTCTTATGGAGGTGACAGTGACCAGGAATGCAGTTTTATAGGTGAAAGGCTGGGCTTGTGCATAGGCTAGAAGGGTGGCACCATGAGCTTGGAGAGCACAACATTGAGATCTCAACCCGGGGGAGGTTTGGAAATACAGGGGTATAGCCTCTTCACTCCTTCCATGAATGCCTGGATGACAGGGACTTTCCACTAGGACAATTTGGTCTGTGAAGTAGTGTAAGCAGATAGTGCCGCCAGATGTACCTTTAAGGAATCGAATAATAGGCCAGAGTCTAGTAAGTTAAGCATGTAATGTAGAATGTTAGCTAGAGAACATTCTAATAGGTTTAGTCATTGTAATGTGCACCATATCGCACATTTCTTCCACTTATTAAAATACCAGTGCCTGGTGTTGGGTTTTCATGCCTCCTTGAGGATATCCATACACCTTTGTGGAAGGTTTAAGTGTCCAAACTCTAGGACTTCAGGAGCCAAACTGGCAAATTCATCGATTGTGGGCGGAAGGATGCCCCCTTGCGTTGTGTCAACATGTTGTATGGGTACAGGAGCTTGATTGGGTGGCACATCGCCAATTTCAGCAGATGTGGAAACCAAGCCTGTCTCACCCATATAAGAGCAACCAGGATTAGTGCACTTTCCGGAGGAGTGGTGGCGGGGGTGGTGGGATGAGCGTAAGCACATTTCCCTGACCAATTCAACCACAGGGCATTCCCCTTGGACCCTGGCAGGGGAAAACTGGACACAAAGTGTGGATTAAGCGTTTAGCCTTGTGGCGAACCAGTCTAGTGGGGGAGAGGGGGGGGGGGTGGTGTCTGCTCAACTTGTAGGCCAGAGAGTTGCGTTCCCCTGGAACATGTTTGGGACGTTAAAAACATGTTCCGCTTGAGTGCCTCCCCCCATAACTCCTGGGATAGTCTCCCCGTTTGCTCAGATACCACATGGCTGTGGTGCTGTCTGTGAGGAACTGCACTTTCTGACCCTGGAGATGTTGCTGAAAAGCTTGAAGAGCCTTGAGGACTGCCAAGAGCTCCAGTACTTCTTGTGTGATGGAGGTAGCGTCTCCCCCTCCCCCGCAAACCAGCGAGTGAGGCGTCTGTAGTTAGGATCGCTTGGGCTAGTGAAGTGCAAAAGGGCTTTCCTTTTAACCATTCCTGCATTGGACGCATGCACAGGCGTGCATGAGGCACTATTGCGAATGCATTGCTTTGCGTACCGTTATCTGGGACCGACCTTGCATTGAGATACCTGCAGCAGCAGGTTTCGCACTCCCTCGCTTGAGGGGAATGCTAGCTCCTCTGAGTCTAGAATAGCCCCCAGAAATTGTTTTGTTTGGCTGGGGATTAGACTATTTTTTGTTGATGAAGAAACCCAAATTGAAAAGATCTAGGGTTCTTTGCGTATTTAGTATGCATATTTGAAGAGATTCCCCAGTGATCAGCCAGATGTCCGGAGAAGGGTATACTGGGGTGGACTTTCTGCGCAGGTGTGCTGACAATACTAAGAGCACCTTGGTGCTGAGGTGATGCCGAATGGGAGTACTTTGAACTGGTAGTGTACTCACACCATCGTGAAACGCAGGTATTTTCTGGGCGCAGGGTGCATCGAAAACACGAAAGTATGCATCTTTCAGGTCCAATGTCGCCATGTAGTCACCCTGTTTCAGGAGTGGAATAACCTGCTGAAGCGTGGTCATGCAAAACCTTTGTGGTTTGACCTACTTGTTCACGGGACACAGATCTAGTACTGGGAGCAGGGCAAGGTCTTTCTTTGGCACAAGGAAGTATGTTGAAAAGATACCCTTGTTTACCTGGTTCGCAGTGACGATTTCTATTGCATCTTTTTCCAGCAGCGCCTTTATGCCCTCTAGCAGTATGGCTGTTTCTTCTGCCGTTATTGGCGGGCGGCGATGTGTTTTCTGAAGCAACTATGTAGTACCCGCCTGCCACGGTGGACAACACCCATGTGGCCGATGCTATCCCCTCCCATGCATGGGTGAATTGAATGATTCGGCCTCCTCCTGGAGTAGCATGGGAGGAGCCCTGAAATGGTGTGACATTGTGAGGGTCTGAGCCTCTCCCAGGTGGTGCTGCCTCCACCTCTGCCTCTTGTATTTCCCCTTTGAATCTAGACGAGGAACCTTGGAGATTTGAGACTGGTCCAGAACGAGGACTGTCCTCCCTGCAAGTAGCCTCAGTCCACTCTGGCCCCGAAATCTGAGTTTGGGGTACCCCGTTGGGAAAAAGGTCCGTTAGCTGCCCAAGGGACTGGTCATACTCGTCCTTAGCACTCTTCAGGGCGTCCGCCAAAGCCTTACCGAATAGAAAGTTCGGCCCTATTGGCACATTCAGTAGGGTTGTGTCTTGTTTAAACCAGACTGCCTAAGCCAGGCATACCGCTTAATGAGGGTCCCTTCGGCTATAATGCGTCCCGCGTTGTCCGCTGCATCAAGGCTATTCTTTAAAATACAGCTTGAGCCTGGTTTGCCTTCTGAAACTGTTTTAAGCAGTTGGTCCTTCAATGGTTCTGGGACAACCTGTAGTAGTTCAAGCTCGTCCCACTTGTGGCAGCCATAACTAGATAACAAGGTTGTATTGTTTACAATTCTTGCTTGGTACGCTGCAGAGGAAGCCACCTTTCTCCCAAATGTATACATCTTTTTACTCTCCTTGTCCGGCGCGGCTTGTGCCGACAACAGGCGAGTGCCTGCCCTCTTTCTAGTGGTAGTAACTACGACAGAATCCAGTTTGAGCTGGCCCCTAATGTACAGTGGGCCAGTGGGTGCAGGCCTGAACAACTTTTCTATTCTTGTGTTGACTGCTCTTGTAAGACTAGCCGTTAAGAGGGATGGTTGATACGTCTCTGTATTGATTGTAAGAGGTATGAACTGCATGGCTGCCTTTTTGTCCTCTAGGATGTTTTCCACCAAGTCCTCATCGAATTGTGTTTCCTCCGTGTCAATGTTGAAACGTTGAGCCGCAGTCAGTAAGATTTTGTTCTACTGTTGCTGGTTGTCAGCTCGCGACTCTGCAACTGGCTGGTCCTGACGGTCGGGTGATTGTACTACACAGATATCATCATCGTACTACTGGTCTTCGTCCTAGCTATAGAGAACCCACCCCCGGAGACACAGCTTGGTCATAATATGGGTCCTGCGATGGGTCTTGATATTGAGAGCCGTCTTCGGGTGCCGAGGCCAGAGTGCCCAGAGCAGAGGTGCTGGGCTGTGACTCAAGTTGGGATTTCTTGGCAGGGGGTGGCTCTGCTGATGCCCCTGGCTGCGAGGCATCTTTAAGCACTGTTAACTGATCTGGGTGCCTGTCGATAAAGTCCACGTAACAGGACATTCACCCCAAGATCTTATTAGATTGTTCTGGTGTAAACCGACATTCTGGCGGGAAGCCCGAGATGATAGGGCCCTGGGAAGGTGTAATCTCTTTTGCAGGGGTGGTCTTTGTGGGAAGGGTGTCCTTATGGCGCATAGCCGCAGAGAGGGAGTCAAGGGGAGTGGAAGGCCATGGCAGTTTAATGGCATCTGAAATGTGTGTTTTTTGGGCGAGCTTGCCTTTAGAAGAGAGGAGTTAACGTGCTTTTGGATTAGCGCTTGTATTTTTGGCGCTTTCTTGGGAGACGCAGAGATCCTTTTCTACGCCTATTTTTCGGCGTGCAAAACGAGAGACTTTTTATATGCGGTGTCAATAGGCGAAAGCGTGTGCAGTGGCCCAGAGGACAGTGCAGAACCTGAGGCTTTTTCCCGTCACCGCATGGGACTCAATGCTCGACGGGGTCTTCGAGTGGGGTACCCCAAGCTTGTACGACTTCTACGCAATAGTCCTTCGCCACGGCGGAAAACACCCACTTATGAAATGGTCCCCGTCAGGGGTGGGTAAATTGATAAATGCAACCTCCTGGAGAGGCATGGGAGGGGACCTGGAGCAGGTGGTCATTGCTTGGGGCGGTGGGGGAGTTGTGGAGGCGGGGTGGCTGGATACTCTGAGGAGGTTCTTCCTCTACTCCTCGACCTTCTATACCCCCTTTAAAACTGTTGCTGGGACTACTCACCCTGCGAATAACCCAAGATGAAGTGTGTCCGCTCCGATTATAGGGGACCGTTGGGAGTTGTCTCCCCGAAATCGGCGTGTATTAAACGCACCCCTTTGCACAAAAGGTTTGTTAGAAAGCTGTCCCAGGGATGGAACAAGTTACTTACCTGTAACTGTTGTTCTCCAGCATGAGTCTTCCATGGATTCACATGCTCATGAATATTCCCCCGTCGTCAGGCCGGGAAACCTCGGTAAAGAAAAAATCAATATCATTTTCGTTTCTGATCTCGCTTTCTTAGTAGTAACCAATCACTGGTCTCTGGGTCATACTGCCCCCAGCCAATGACTGCCCTCTCCCTAAACCCCGCCTCTGGCAGCCATCCTCCGATTTGGTAGCACGTAAAGTGGCAGCATGACCAAGTGAAGAGCCGCAGAGGGGTAGGATGGAGGGTTCGCATGTGAATCCATGCCAGACCCATGCAGTAACTTGTTCCTTCTCCAGCATGGGGTCTGGCATGGATTCACATGCTCATGAATGACAATGCATTACTTACCGTAAAAGCATTTCTGATGGTTGTATCTGCTTCGATTCACATGCTGTGCATAGGTCTGACATCCAGTGGTCACTGCGGAGTATTGCATTTTGTTTTTCGTAGTCGAAAAGGGGACGTCGACAAGGCGTGTCTGTAACACTATCCCTATAGTGACGTGCGTTGTACCCACAATCCCTCACGCGTCGAGGTCCCTCGGTTTGTATTTTTCTGCCCTGAGGGAGCCTTCTAGACGTGAGTACAGAAAAGAGTAATATAGAAAAGGATGTCTATGTTCCTTCCATCCGAGCGGGGAGGAAGGGGGGGCGCATGTGAATCTAAGCAGATACAACCATCAGAAATGCTTTTACGGTAAGTAATGCATTGTCTTCTGATGTTTGTTAATCTGCTTAGAATCACATGCTGTGCATAGACTAGCGAGCAGTACCCGGAGTTGGCGGTGGGTTATGAGAAGGAACAGTAGAGAAAAGATGTCTTAATACAGCCTGTCCCACCTGGGAGTCAGATCTAGAGTGTGCATCTAGGCAGTAGTGTTTTGTAAAGGTGTGCACAGAACTCCAGGTACCCGCTTTGCAGATGGACTCAAGGGGAACATTTGCAATGAACGCTATGGAAGCCCCAGTGCCTCGAGTGGAATGTGCTCTTGGCTTGAAGGGTAGTTCTCTCTTAGCAAGAGTGTAACAGAGTGATGCATTGAACAATCCATCTAGATATAGTGGACTTTGAAACTGCATCTCCTTCTCTTCCTGCTGCCAGAGACAAAGAACTGATTAGTCTCTCTCAGTGGTCTGGTTCTTTCCATGTAGAACATGACAGCTCTGCGTACATCTAGTGTATGCAGACTTTTTTCTCCCAAGCTGGAAGGGTTTTGAAAGAACGTTGGTAGTTCTATTGACTGGTTTACATGAAATTTCGAGATGAATTTTGGTGCAAACCTTGGGTGTGTGCGTAGAACCACCTTATCCTTGTGAACTGTTACGAAGGGGTCTAGTACAGAAAGAGCCTGTAGTTCACTTACTCTCCTAATGGAGGTGATAGCTATTAGGAAAGCAGTCTTAAGAGTGAGGTCTTTAAGAGTTGCCTTGTGCATGGGTTCGAAAGGAGGGCCCATGAGTCTAGAAAGTACCACACTTAAGTCCCATCCGGGAAATGGGTTAGCTATCGGCGGGTGTATTCTCTTTACCCTCTCCATGAAGGCCTTGATAACTGGTATCTTCCACCACGACACTTTAAGTTGGGAAGTGGTGTATGCAGAAAGTGCCGCTAGGTGGACTTTAATGGAATTGAACACTAGACCTGAATCCAGTAAATGGGTCAAGTACAGAACAATGTTAGTGGGAGAGCAGTCAACCGGGTTGATGCTCTTAGATTTACACCAGATGACAAATATTTTCCACTTGCTAGAATAGCAGTGGCGAGTATTAGGTTTTCTGGCTTCCCTGAGGATGTCCATACATCTCTGCGGGAGTTGTAAATGTCCAAATTCTATGATCTCAGGAGCCAGGCTGCTAAGTTCATGGTCTGAGGACATGGATGCAGTGTCCTGCCCTTGTCCTGTGACAGCATGTTGTACGGGCAGGGAAGTTTCACTGGGGGAGATAGGGACATCTCCATCAAGTGAGCGAACCATGGCTGCCGGGCCCACATTGGGGCCACTAGTATCATGGTAACCTGCTCCTGGTGCATCTTGTGCACCACCTTGTTGAGAAGGGGAGTCGGGGGGGGAAAGGTGTAAACAAATTTCCCTGACCATTACATCGACAGACCGTTCCCCTTGGATTGGTTCTGGGGGTACCTGGAGGCGTAACTTTGGCATTGCGAGTTCTCCATAGTTGCGAACAGGTCCATTTCCGGGAATCCCCATTGCGTGAAGACGTCTAAGACGATGTCTTCGTGCAATTGCCATTCGTACTCTTCGGGCAGGGGGAAGTCTCTGCTGAGTTTGTCTGCTAGCAGATTGAGTTCCCCTGGTACATGTTGTGATAGTAGGAACTTCATGTGTTTGAGAGCCCACTTCCATATATTTTGGGACAGTTTGGACAGTCCTGGAGAGTGAGTGCCCCCTTGCTTGTTTAGGTAGTACATGGCTGTGGTGCTGTCTGTGAGGACCATCACTGTCTTTCCTTGTAGGTGTTCCTGAAAGGCCTTCAGTGCTTTGAACACCACTAGTAGTTCCAGCAGGTTTATATGCTTGGATGCTAAGCTCGGAGTCCACGCTCCGTGAGCAGTCTGATGGGATAGGTGAGCCCCCCCATCCTGTGAGGGATGCGTCTGTGGTTAGAGTGGCTTCCACTACGGTTGTGGCAAAAGTTTTCCCTAATAACAGGTTTTCTTTTGTCCACCACCGTAGCGAGAGAACCAAGGCCTGCGAGACCACCACTAGATCGTCCCATTGTCCGCTGGCCTGACACCACTGGCTGTAGAGCCACTCTTGCATTGGGCGCATGCGCGCGTGAGGTACCAAATAAATACATGACGCCATCATCCCTAGCAAGCGCATTGCTTTGCGTACCGTCACCTCTCAACCTGCCACATAATGGGGGATCTGAAACAGCATGTTTTGGACCCTCTCGTTGGAGGGGAAGACGAGGCCGTCCTTTGTTCGAATTAAAACCCCTAGGAATTGTTTGATTTGGCTGGGGTCTAAGCTGGACTTCTTTTCGTTGATGGAGAAGCCCAGTTGGGACAAAAGGTCTACGGTCCTTTGGGTATTGGAGATGGATGTTTCGTAAGAATCCCCTGTTATGAGCCAGTCGTCGAGGTACGGGTAAACCGGGATGGATAATCTGCGCAGGTGGGCCGCTGCCACTACTTTCGTAAATACCCTTGGTGCAGATGCTATCCCGAAGGGTAGTACTCTGAACTGATAGTGTTTGTTCTCCATCTTGAACCTGAGGTATTTTCTGTGCGCTGGCAACATTAAAATATGAAAGTATGCATCTTTCATGTCTAGTGTTGTCATGTAATCCCCCTGTGATAAGTGGGATTACTTCCTGCAAGGTCACCATACGAAACTTTTGGGGTTTGACAAATTTGTTCGCTGGGCGCAGATCTAATACAGGGCGCATGGTTAAGTCCTTTTTGGGTACAAGGAAGTACACTGAATAAATACCTTCTGTTACCTGAGATAGGGGGACAGCCTCTATAGCTTCTTTTTTCAGTAGCTCTTCTACTTCTTGAAGAAGGATGGTGAGGTGTTCCGGTGTCATGCGTCGGTTCCGTGGGGGTCTGTACTTCGGGGAACCGTTGAATTCGATGCAGTATCCGTGGGCTATGGTGGATAAAACCCAGCGGTCTGACGATATTCCCTCCCATGCTGATAGGAACGATGTTAGCCGGCCCCCCACCGGTGATGCATGGGAGGGGACCCGAATCTTCGGGTCATTTGTTGGTATTGGGCGCGGGGCCTTTTGGACTGGAGCCGCGCCCTCTTCCTTTGCCACGGCGTTGGCCTCTTTGACTGAACTGGTTGTTACCCTGGTTAGAGGGCCAGTTGGTAGCAGAGTAAAATTGCTGTTGGTTTTGCTGGCGTTGGCCACGAAAGGAGCGTCTATTGCCATAGCCGCGTCTGTTAGGGGGCCTAGAAATTTGGTCAAGAGTCTTGATGGTATCAAACTCTTTCTTCGCATGTTCTAGGGCCTCATCCACTGCTTTCCCAAACAGGTGTGTTTGTTCTATGGGCTTATTTATCAGGGAAGCCTGGGTTTCCGGCTTAAATCCCGAATTGCGCAGCCAGACATGGCGTTTGAGAAGTATTCCCTGAACCAGGGAACGGCCAGCCGTCTCTGCGGCATCTAAGGAGTTCTTTACGATGCCCTGGTTTACAAGAGTTCCCTCTGAGATTATAGCTAACAGCCGTGAACACAGGGGTTCTGGTGCGTCCTCTGCTTCGCTTCGCAGCGTGCTCCACTGTGCATCTGCATAGCTAGCTAGTAGGGAATTGTTATTTGCAATCCTAGTTGAGAAGGCGGCGGAGGTCGTGATTCTCTTCCCAAGTGCATAGAGCTTCTTGCCCTCTGTCAGGTGGTGTTTCACTAGTGGATAGTGGTACCCCCGCTCTTTTTCTTGTATTAGTAACTACGAGGGAGTCCGGAATAGAATGTCCTCTGATGTACAAAGGGTCAGAGGACGAAGGGCTGAAGAGCTTTTCTATCCGAGGGTTGACCCCTCTGACTAAGGCAGGATTGGAAAGGGAAGGAGTTATTCTTCTCTTTATAGAAGCCAGGAGCGGAATAGACTGACTAACAGGGGCTTTTTCTTTAGTAACTTTTTCTACAAAGTCTATGTCAGGAAGAGTTTCCCCTGTGTCTATTTCAAAATGCGCTGCTGCCTTGCGCAATAGTGCATTAAGTGAAGGTTGGTCATCTACGGTAGAGGTGTTTCCAATAGGTTAATCCTTGGGAGGAGAAGGGTGATAGGCATCAGGGTCTGAGTGCACTGATGGGGATTGCCAAGGCTGCACTGATGGGGATTGCCAGGGCTGCGAGGTAGCTGTATCTTCTTCAAAAACTCCTGCACTAGTGTAAGGATCTTCTTCAAACCCCTCTTCCTCATGTTCTTCCTCTCCACCCAAACACTCATCTTCCTGGAGGTATTGCTCCTCTTCAGTGAGGTCATATACGTCTGTAGAAGGTGGAAACAGCCTAGGGATCTTGACCCTAGGGTCATCCTGGGGCCATTCTCTTGGTCTTTTGTGTGTGGGTGGGTTTTGGCTTCCCAAAAACCTTTCCATTTTCTCCATACAAGAATGGAGTCTTTCAAGGGTCTCATGGGGGACCCCTGAATAGTCTAGAGGGGGGAAATCAGTGTTTTCACCTTCCAAACGCTTAGAACGCTCCCACAACGTCGAAGAAAGCTTTCCGTCGCCCTCAGAAAAGCCCTCCTGTAGTTCAGAAGTGCCCTTAGATGAAGGGAGCAGTTCCTGGCTACTCTTGTGCTTTTTCGGCGTTTCTATAGCTTTTTGTGCGGTATTCGACGTCTGTTTCGTCGTCCGCTTACGTTCGTCTTCGGAAACAATTCTCGCCAGGCTCTCGACAACGAGTTCGTCAGTAGAGGGCTCTGGTGTCGACGTTGCCTGCGTTACGCGTTGTTCCTAGACGGCCGCTCTATGGAGCGTTTCGTCGGATGATTTTGAGGTAGCGCCCGTGTTTGATGAAAGCCCAATCGCTGGTCGCGGCTACGTTTGTGGGTGGGGCTTGAGACCCTTACGGTCTGAGGTAGACGCCGGAGTGCCCTGCGTCCCCTTCGGCGCTGATGGATCCTTCGTCTTCGACGAAGAAGAGCCGTGGGTTGTGTGCATAGGCCTATGGGGTCTATGTGCGTCCTTGTCGCCGGGGTGTTCATCCCCATAATCAGGGCGTGAGCCGAGCCCGTCGGGGCCAGGGACGGACGTCGAGGAGCGCGAGCGCTCCTTCTGGGGGTTAATGACTTCCGTAACTGACGTCGAGTTATCACCCTCCTCATCACTTTCTGTAACAGCGGCGGCGGGTGAGGAAACTGACTTCGACATAGCATAGTGCGCCCACCTCTTAACTTTCCGTTCTTTAAGAGTTCTTGGTTTCAAGAGCTTACAGGCCGCGCAGCTGTCCTCCTTATGATCGAGGGGCAAGCAACGATTACAGAGCTTGTGTTTATCCTTCCAAGTGTATTTGCCCCTACAGCGTGGGCAAAACTTAAAAGGTGTCCTCTCCATAGCTGAGGCAATAATAACTGGTGATAACAACCCCAATGGAAAGATAGGGGAGAAAGAAAGACATTCTCAAAGAGAAGATAAAAGTTCGAACCCCCACTCTCCCTACTGTATATGTTGGCCGGCGAGGCCAGGCCACGTGTTCGGATGCGCCGAAGTATCCCCTCCGTCTCTTCCCCTCCGTCGAAAACTTGCTCGGCGGAGAAACAGCTTCACAGCTAACGTCGAGTGGAGGGATCTTTAACAATATAATAAGAATAATTAAGGACCGAGGTCTGTAGTAAGTATTTTGCAATGTCTCTCTAGGAGCTCCGCGTAAGGCGACCAGAAGCTGGGCGGAAAAAAACAATCTGAGGGACCTCGACGCGTGAGGGATTGTGGGTACAAAGCACGTCACTATAGGGATAGTGTTACAGACGCGCCTTGTCGACGTCCCCTTTTCGACTACGAAAAACAAAATGCAATACTCCGCAGTGACCACTGGATGTCGGACCTATGCACAGCATGTGATTCTAAGCAGATTAACAAACATCAGAATAGATCTTATTAAAGTGCATCAACAATACTGTAATAATGTCACACAGAGTAATGTCAGAGTGAAACCAGCAATAGAGATAGGAGAGAAAATAAGATGGTTGAGCAATAGGCAGAATACTGGCCCCTACCACTAGACAGTTCTGTGTGGAGATCCCCCCCCACCTGGGCAACCTGTAAAATAAAGATATAGCACAAGCCCAGTCCATATATTGTTCTGCAAGTCTTATTCCCTCCTATAATGTTTTTACCCCCCCCAATGTACCTGGTGGAGTCGAGTTCTTCGAAGAGGCGTCGACAGATCCTTCTTGAGCGACCCCCTTTCAAGCGGGAGTCACGGATCGTCGAGAGGCGTCGAGAAGCATCGAGGAACTCTGCGTTCGGCGTCGGGGAATCGACGGCCCTTCTGGAATGCCTTCCCTTTCAAGCGGGAGACACGGGGCGTCGAACGTCCGTCGAGGAACTCGGCGTCGGGGAATCGACGGCCCTTCTTGAATGCCTTCCCTTTCAAGCGGGAGACACGGGGCTTCGAACGTCCGACAACAAACAGGGTAGAACGGCATCGATGAGGCGGCAGCTTCGATCCAAGCGGTGCACGTCGGCGTCGGAGCGTCGGCGTCCTGCAAGGAAGAGGCGTGCGGGGCACCTCGATGACAATTGTTCTGGACCACAAAGATTCGTGAAGACGGGGGCCCAGCAAGGGCGTCGAGTCGTTCGAGTCTTTGTAGTCTTCGGGTGGCGGGAAACCCACCGGCAGGTTTCTCCTCGGCGCGTTGGTCGTCCTCGACTTTCTCCGGCAGGATAAAGCGGTCGACGATGCAGACGAGGGAGTCCTTCGATTCGAATGTTCTTAGGCAAAGGAGCGGGCGGCTCCGGTCGTCGGCGACACAGCGTCAAGTGGTTCCCACGGCTGGGCAACACAACTTCGACGGGCCTCCAGCGGTTACACAGACCTGCGAACCCTGGTCGACGGCAATGGACTTCGACGGCGGCGATGTCCGGGTGCTTCACTTCGATCTCCTCGGCGGTCCCGTCTCGGGTCGGCAGCCTTTCGAGGGTCCGACTTCCAGGGCGCTTCGGCGAAGATGGAGCGGTGCTCGATGGTCCCTCGGAGCACAGGAAGAGGGCGCCTTACCAGGTCCTCTCTCGGGTCAGTCTTCGACGATTTCGGCAGTCTTCGGATCGGTCGAAGCAAATGCAGCAGCAAGTCTTCTTCTTCCAGCTGGACGTCGAGGATCAGCAGTTCCAGTTACTCTTAGAGTGGAGACTCGGCTCCAGAACGCTTCTGAACAACTACCAGTGGTGAGAGGTCCCCAGATATACTATTCTGTCTCTCATCCACACTGCTGGCACACACTCAGCAGCCAATCACACAGAAGGGCATTCATGCAGTCAGCCAATCAGGCACACAGTGCATTCAGGCCACACTCGTCCCTTTCAGACACTCACAACAAGGAATGTGGATTGGGACAAGTACCCAGCCATTCAACACTACACACTGCATTCAGGCCAGTTTCGGGCAGGGCTGTCTCAGTCTTTGTCTCTCATGCCAGAAACCAGACAACCACAACAAGGAGTGTATATTGGTCACACACTCCATTCACCCAGGTCCCACCCACAGGAGGTACCCACAACATACAGTCACTGGGAAGGCTCCAGTCAGTCTAGCTGGGCCTTCACAACAACACCATATATGGAACTTCCACCCAACAGCCAGTCAGGGGGAAGGGACAGTCAGGGCTTCCCAGGACTTTGGGAAAACAAGGTATTGGGCAATAGAAGGCAAGAGGCCACAGGGGCCATCTTGTTTCCTATCAGGAATCAACTGATCCCAATGGCAGGGCCTGGGTATCCCAAAATAGAGGACACCCAGAGCACCTGTCAAATTCAGCATGGAGCTGCCACCAGCCCATACCCTGCTCTGTGGGCCACCCACAGGTGCCCAAAAACATACACTAGGGGCACAGGGTTGTACCCCTACCCATGGGTGCCATAAGGGTATCCCATGGGTCTGTTCACCAAACCAAAAGAGAGCTGCACTGCCACGAGTCCCACATGGACTCCTGGGCAGAAAACAGGACAGAACACACGATAAAAAGCAGTTAGGGACAAGGATTCAGAGGCCTTGCCCCTCTGATGCATTTCCAGCATCACAGGTATCACCCTCAGCTGTCTTCGAGGGGGTCGAGGCCGAGTTCTCGAAGACGCTTAACATTTTTTTTCTGAATTCCTCCCACTCAGCTTGAGAACTGTGTTTGGTGGGACAGGAGACTCTTTCTGGGGACACAGAAGACGAGGAATGGGACCTTCGACGTCTCTTTTTTGAGTGTCTATATCTCGACGAATGGTGGGAGCTGCTTCGAGATCTAGAATGGGAATGTTTGACAGCGAGGAGACTAATGCCTCGACTCAGCCGACAAAACTTTCGAAGAGGTTTTGGCTGACTTACCTCTCTCGAGCGTCCCCTTTCGCTCATTCAAGGCTTTCGCCGTCATGGACATGCAGTCCTCACACTCCGAACAATGGTGCTCGGATCCCAAGCACCATAAACAGACCCTGTGTGGATCCGTTATTGACATTTCTTGAAGCCGGATCGCGGCGTCGTCTGTTCTGATGAAGCCATCAAGAGCGATAAGGAATATTCGAGTCGAGATAGATAGTTAACCTGACTAACTGAGCCACGACGTTCCGAGGCCCCACGAAGCGCGGAAAAACGGAACAGGACAACGGACACAGCGCGTGGCTATTTATGGGCATGGTGACATCGGCGCAGATACGGTGTCCGTCGAGGGACATCGACTCGGCGGACGTCGACGCGCAGCGCCCTCTACAGAAAAAATTTCCGAGGCCAGGCAAGCTGGAAACGTATTATCAAAGATAAGGAACACGTCAGAGGACACAATCCCTTAGAATGTTCCACGACGATGGGTACACACCTCCTCTAATGTCCACACAATATCCAGACAGGTTAGTAAGTGTTGGAGGTGGAAATGAAAACATGGTTCTCTGTAGGAGCCCAGGTATTCTGCCATAATGATTGGAATTACCCAACATGCAGGAAGAAAAAGATCACGGAGTGACATCTCAAATAAGTGATCAGGGAAGGAGTGTAGAGGACAGTTCAAGCAGTGCTCCAGAGAGGATTTTGGATTGAATATTTTACTCCCAATATTAAGAATTCGAGAGTAAATCCAATTTCATGAGTAAAAATGATTTTCCTCATTCGCAAGAGAGTAAAAAGTGTGACAACTATCCAATTTGTGCATATAATTAAAACTTTGTTCGAAAACAGTGACAAAACAGCTGCATTTCAAAGTGTTTCTAAATAATGTATTGAACACGTGGAAAACGTTTTCCCCACACAAGAACCTCTTAGATGCATACTACCCAGCTTCATCTTCATGAAACTTGGGGGTACATCGGGTGATTCATGAATCAAGTCCCTCACTCTACCAGCATCACTTCTCTGCCTCTCGGGCCTACTGTTGCTGCCTGGCACTACCTGCTCGACAGCCACTCCATGTTTTTGCTTCATCTCTCCTTCCCTTTACTACTTTGTTTTCCCAGTCTCTCACTCTGACGCTCTGCCTCTCACCCTTTAGTGTTGAGATGCCACATTTTGCAGTCTGTTTCTCCGTCACTCTACATTTCCCATCTCTGCATTCTATTGTTGCTTTTTTCCTCCTATATCTCGTATCAGTTGATGTAACTCCTCCATGTCATTACTCTGGCTATATCTATTTTTTTTCTAGGTTGTGGTTACTACTCCTTTTGATCATCTTTCTTGCACCGTCTCATGTTGTTGGCATGCCCTTCTCTAGTCTTGCTTTTCCATTTCCAAATCCCCTCACACCTGATGCTGATCTGTGTTTTATGTTAGTCTCCAAATGTCTCTTTTGCTCTGCTTCTATCCTTCACTCCTATTGTGTGTTTGTCTGTTTCCCTTCTCACGCTGTGTTGCCCTATCATGTAACTCATTGCTCTCTTCCTGTTGCTTGAATTCATGTTTTGGATGGTCTAGTATTATCGCTGTCCCTGCAACCCCCCCAACCCCCCCCCGCCGCTCCTCAGCTTTGTTCTTCTGCATTGCTTAGGTTCAGAGTTGCTCTTCCTCTCCTGTTTTTCTGTTTATCTTTTAACATAGCACCAATAAATATCGAAAAAGCTGCAAATGCCTTTTCTATTTAAAAGTCTAGTGCAACTTTACCATTGGGTGCTCCTTTTTAGGATATGTGCAAACCACCTTTTGGCTATTAGGCTGGGAATTATAGAGTTAGAGGTCTGACCAGATGCAGCACTTGCTTGAATGCAGATGCTTTACCAACACTGTATGTCATTAGAAGTACAAGAGCCCATACGAGATGTGTATTCTGAGCCATCACAGGTATAGCAGCCCAGATGAGGTGTGTGTTCTGAACCGCTACAAGTATATAAGCCCGAATTAGATGTGTCGGTTCGAAGCCATTGCAAGTATAGCAGTCCAAATGAGGTCTGTTCTGAGCCATTACAAGTATAGTGGGTCCTCATGGGATGTGCGCGTTCTACTTCTGAGCCATCACAGGTCTAGTACCCCTGATCATGGTGTGTGTTTTGAGCCATTACAAGCATAGCAGCCCTGAAGAGTTGTATTCTGAGCAATAACAGGTATAGCAGACCTGATGAGTTCTGTGTTATGAGCCATTACTAGTTGAGCATCCCAGATGAAACGTGTGTTCCGAATCACTCAACATTAAGTACTCATTTTGAAAAGTCGAAAGTTAAGTCAACTGTGTTGCAATTAAATGTTACTTGCATATTAAATGCATATCTCTGATGCAGACTCATTAACACACCGAGTAACAAGATTTGAACTAACAGGTTACACAATCTCTGCAACAGGGTTATTGACCAACTGAGCTGCCTTTCCCAACAGGCTGTCGACACTGAAAGGCACATAGGGTTAGGGCACTGGCAGTTCCATGTGAGGCTTGCCTGACATAAATGGCTTGTCAAAAGCTCCAAGCCAGTTTGGACTATCCAACATTAGTCAGGAGATTCATAATGAGGCATTGAAATGTGCTAGATTTTTGGCAGTGGGACTCTGACATGGGAGAAGCAGACGTTTTGAAAAATTCAAGACCGAGTAGACGGAATTGAAGTATGCAACAGCAATGCCATCTTCTCACACTGTCGTATGTTGATGGGAAGAGCTCAGACACTTATCTTGCGTGCATTTTCGCTCGCTGCAAAAAAATGACAACACATGATCATGCGTTCTTAACAGCTCTGTTAAGAAATTCAGGTACTTTACCAAAACCTAGCAATCCTGCTAAGAAATGTGGGCATGATGCAATCAGCCCTGCCATGGATATTTGGCATTGTGCGATGGCATGCGTACGATATAGCAGCTCTGTTGATAAATTAGGCTACTTTGCCTGAATATATAGCAGACCTGTTGAGAGATACCGGTACAATCTGTGCCACCGAAAATATATACAGCACTGCTTTTACATGTATCCATTATACCTGCTTGCGATGGGTGGTCAGAACGGGAGTTAAAGTTCAGACCACATGCCTATCTATGCAAAAGGTGTGCTTCTGTGATGAAGAAAACACAGTATGAAATGCCCATGCTGCTGCAACTGCACTGCCTCTATTAAAGCCAATTAAGCAGAAATGCAGCCCTTCTTTAAGACCATTTTCCTTTTACACAATACTACCTGTGTCCTAAAGCAAAGTGAAAAGCATGTTAATGATTCAAGATAATACTGTAACCTACAAAATGCAGGCAGTTCAACAAAGTGAACATAACACAAATTCCCTTTTTACATTACTCAGAAAGTATTATCTTCATAGAATCATTAACAGGAGAGAGTTAAACCAATTAAACAGACCAGGACTCATTCCAGTTGCTTATTTCAAGAAACTGTCTTATTACTAGTGGATTTGCAAGCTGCTGTTAGCCAGGCATTCACCAGTGAGCTCCATGATTTATGGGGTGCTGCCATAAATAGCATGTGTAAATGGTACATAAGGAAGAATTAAAAAGGGCCGTATTGACAAGATTTCTATGCGTAAAAAGGCCTGATACGCACCTTATCTGGATGGCGGAGTACAAGATTCTAGAAGCATACAACCTCTGATGTATATACAAAGCAAACTAAAGGCAATCTAGGTGACCTACCATCACCACATGGCGGTCGTGCAGGTGCAGATACAATTCGTTGTCGCCCACGTCCAACAAGCTCTCCATTTGAAGGTGGTGGTAGTACTGGCAGCTGCTGCTGAACCGGCCTAGGCCGCACTGGACCAGGTTGAGTAGTCTACATTGGCGAATTAAAGTCAATTAGAAATCATAACTGAGGCAGTGAGCACTGTAAATAACTTGCTAACAGATTAATAACTAAGCACATTTCATAGGTTTTGACTATCAAAATACTAAGGGTAGACTACTCAAAATCTATAGAATTTCAAGTCTAAACCACCACTTGATTCGTATGGATGAAACCTAGGCTTGCAGACTAAGAAATATGGCTGTTACACACCAGGGTATACCACTGAAAAACAGTAACAGTTTCACATACCACTTTTTAAAATTGAATAGTTTGAACAAGTATAAATAAGTCGCAATATTTTTAAATGTCTATGCACTCCTCTTGCAATGGTATGCCCAACATTTTTTTACCCCCTCTCGGCCATCAATCCTCAACCCCTGCATAGATGCATACATATATTGGGAGTCATTTTTTTTACTCGTCCAAATTACAATAAAAAGTGGTATATGAAATTCAAGCATACCCACTCTAGGCAGGAGGATCACAAGGACAATCCTATAAAACAATTGTCCCGATTTGATCTCGGGGAGGGACTTGCATAGCAAACGTTGAATATGGCGAAGAACCCCAGGTTTATAGTGTCATGGAAAAGTGACCATAGGCTCATCAAGTAATTGGTAAACTACCTTTAAAGCAGCATACACATGACAAACAGCGACCCAACAAACGAGCATGTGCAACAATCCCCCTCCCCCGCCCCCATTTCCTCCAGTCACCGGGTTTTATACCCAGGGTACCCATGCTTTTCAATGGAGAGGGAGGCTTCAAACAGAGTATGACTGTTTCTTATCAATGTATCAGGTACAAGGACAGCGTCTTAACATACAAGTCTTAGAAGCAGGCCGCAGTCTCGTGCTCAGGAAGACATGCCACTTTTTCAGAATGGCAGTTAGCATTTGCTGGGCACTACTATAATGATGCAGTGTTAAAAAGGTTATTACTATTTTTCAAATTCGAACTTTTCCCTTAAGGTAATCCAAACTTCAACCCTCTTGTTCTGTGCCTAGATAGTTTCCATGCTCCAGCCGCATCAAAAGGACTGCCAGTAAAGCCAAATCAAGTATCTGCGGTTGCTGCGGGGCAGTTATCAGGAGGAGAATCTCTTGGCATTTCTTTTCTACACTGCAATTGTGGGAGGAACCAGACAGAACAGCAAAGAGTTTAAATTCTCTTTTAGGACTGAGCTGAAGTGTGCTATAGACCCACCCAAGTGGAAACCATCCAGTAAATAAATGGTCCAATTATATAATCATATAACCACAATAAATCCTGTTTGAGAGGAGCTAAAAACGACAGAATAGTGGCCTGTCTTTCAGAGAACTAGAGACCAATTTTAAACCTATGCAAGTGATCAATGGGTACACAATCAATACAGACATCCTACACTTCTTGCCAGAACTATCACTGGCAAGAGTATTTGCCAAATAAGGATATGTTCAGGGATCGAAATGGAGGGGAGCTGGAAGCCATTTACCTCCTGCTTGTAGCTTCTATGGGGTCCAGCTTTTTTGCTAAACACCAGTGACAGAAACTGAGCCATTTGCTCCTATACTGAGACCTGGTCGAAGGTTTTCTAGCCGCTTGGATAATACGCATATTATCAAATATAAATTGAAACGCTCTTAAGATTTTGAACTCTGGCACCAGGCCGCCAAACTGAAAGATTGTGGGGAGGGGTGCCACAACTGCTGATCGCTCTGGTGAAGCAGGTCGGGAATCAGCGGCAGCCTGACTGGTGAGCAGACTGACAGATGCTAAACTCCGTAAACAAGAATCTGGCCGGCCACCACAGGGCTATGAACATGAGAGAGCAATTCGGCATGTTCCTGAGATTGCATAGCACCCGGTGAATCGGAGGAAGAGGCGGGAAGGCGTAGGCCCTCATGTTGTGCCACGGAATCTCAAGAGTATCCCCCAGGGAAGAGGATCTGAGTCCGTTCCTGGAAGCATAAAGAAGTTTCCTGTTCAATGATGTCGCAAAGAGGTCCACTTCTGGAGTGCCCCAATGGCGAAAAAATTCTGAGAGGATCTCTGTGTTCAGCTCCCACTCGTAGTTGCTCATCGCTCGCTAGCTGAGTCTACTGTTACATTCAGCTGGCCCGGAATGTGTACTGCCAACAGCCAAACACCATGCTGGATGGCCCATTCCCAAATCTGAATGGCTAAATCTACAAGGGGAGGTGACCTGGTACCCCCCTGCTTGTTGACGTAAAACATTGATACCGCATTGTCCGTGCGGATGCAGACCCATCCCTGTCTTGAATGCTTTGAGCGCCAGGAAAATCACCAGACGTTCCAGGCAATATGTGAAATTGTCTGCCCTGTGGCGACCACATGTCGAAAACCTGAAGATGATCCATTGTCGCGCCCCACCCGATAAGGGAGGAGTCCGTCGTAATGGTCACCTGGGGGGAGAGCTCCTGAAAGGGTGCACCCACCGACAGATTGCTGGAAGACCATCACCAAAGGAGATCTGGCATCATGTAGGGTGGAACCGGTATTTTTGTGTCCGGGTCCACCACCTGGAGCCAGGAGCTACGAAGAGCCAACTGCTTAAATCGCATCTTGATACGCGCCAGGGGAAGAGCAAGCACGCATGAGGCCCAGAAGCCTCTGAAACCACCAGGCAACATGCTCTCTGACTGAATGAAGACTTGACACGTGGTTAACAGATCCGCCATCCTGTCCGTCAAGTACACTCGGCAGTCGATCGTATTCCAATGGAAAAGGAACAAGTTACTTACCTGTAACTGTTGTTCTCCAGCATGGGTCTGGCATGGATTCACATGCGAACCCTCCCACCTACCCCTCTGCGGGGGTAGAAACAGGCCGTCCCAAGGGAACAAGAAAGCATCGCCCATGCTCCTCAGCTGGGGGAACCTGCTGGTGAACCTCTGGCACTTGGAGTTCGTCGCCGTCGCGAACAAGTCGATCTGTGGTTTGCCCCATCATCGGAAGAGTCAATCAACTTGATCCTGGCACAGTTCCCACTCGTGGCACGAGCGTAGCTCCCTGCTAAGTGAGTCGGCAATGGTGTTTTTTATTCCTGCCAGGAGGAAGGGAACCAGACACATCCCCTGGGCGACGGCCCAGTGCCACAGATCCGGGCCTCCTTGGATAGGGCTGGGTATATGGTGCCCCCCTGCTTCCGTATGTAGAACATTGTGGTGGTGTTGTCGGTGAAGATCCTCACCACTTTGTCCTTGAGGGACGGGAGGAACGACTTGAGCGCCCAGAACACTGCACGGAGCTCCAAGATGTTGATGTGAAGAGACCTCTCCACCGGGAGCCAAAGGCCTCTTGCATGGAGATCTCCGGTGTGGGCCCCCCACCCCAACCCTCCAGAGAGGCGTCCGTAGTCACCGTCTCCTGAAACGCCAGGGTTTGAAAGTCTGTGCCCGTCGTAAGGTGAGCCCGGGTGTCCCACCATAGGACCGCCCGACGGAACTCCTTGTCGAGTGGGATCCTGTCCTCAAAGCAGCCCCCCACCTGAAACCAGCGGGCGTCGAGGAACTCCTGCAGCGGACGCATCCGAAGTCTGGGTACAAGGTAGATGCATGAGGACATCATCCCGAGAAGGGACTTGATGGACCTCACCCTGGCCACGTCCGTGGCCAACAGTCGCCGTGCCTTGCCCAGGATGGTATTGGTCCTCTCCTCTGAAGGGGAGGCCAATTGCTCCACTGTATCGAGCTTCGCCCCCAAAAACAGTGCTACTTGCGACGGAACCAGGTGGGATTTGGGGTAGTTGATGGAGAACCCCAGCTCCGTGAGCAACCGGACGGTCCTCGCCGTATGATCGACGGCAAGTTCCCTTGACCGGATTAACCAGTCGTCCAGGTAGGGGTAGACGTGGAAAACCCTGGGTGCCGACTTTAATCCGAACAGTAGGGCTCTGAATTGGTAGTGGCGTCCTTGAACCACGAGCTGACCACAAAAGTGATGGGTGGAAGGTTTCAAATTAATCTAAACCACTGGCAATTGCTCTGGGCAACCTTCCACACCACCGTTTTTTAGCCCGCCTGCGCCATTGCAAAAGGGGACCAGCCATGTGCAAATCAGTCAGCAGCTGCCGCCACTGAAGGTAGCAGCCCAGCCCGAACTGCTAGGCCAGGTCCCCTCTGCACAGAAAACCAAGCAACCCCAGACATGTTTCGGCCTTGTTGGACCTCCTCAGTGAGGTGCAGCCTGGTTCCCTGTGGCGCAGCGAGCAAGGGACCCACGTCTGGGCATACCCTCTCTCACAAGGAGAAACAAACTGACCACAAAAGTGATGGGTGGAAGGTTTCGAATTAATCTAAACCACTGGCAATTGCTCTGGGCAACCTTCCACACCACCGTTTTTTAGCCCGTCTGCGCCATTGCAAAAGGGGACCAGCCATGTGTCCTTGAACCACGAACCTGAGGAACTTCATGTGCCTTCTTAGAATGGGGAAGTAAGCATCCTCCAGGTCCAGCTATGATAGGAAGTCGCCTTCCTCCAGCTGTCCCAGCAAGTGCTGGAGGGTGACCGTCCTGAATTTCAGTGCCTTGATGTACTTGTTTAAGCGGCACAGGTCCAGGATGGGGCGCCAACCGCCTGTCTTCTTCCTGACGAGGAAGAACCTTGAGTACACTCCGGAGCCCCAGAGACTTCTGGGGACGAGCTCGATGGCACCTTTCTTGAGCATCGCCCTTACCTCCAACAGCAGTTGAGGGACGTGATTTTCCTTCGTGGCCACGGGAGGAATGCGAGGGCACTTCTGGAATTCCAGCGAGTGCCCGTTAGGCAGGGTGTCCAACACCCAACGGTCGGTGGAGATGAACTCCCACACGCCGACAAACTTAGTCAGCCGGCCTCCCACCGGGGTGCTTCGGTGGGGGGCCCGACAACACGGCCGGGTCATTCTTGCTTGGAGGCGGCCTTGCCCTCCTTGGTGACGACGGCGGTAACCCCCTTGTTTGCTGCGGCATCAAGCTGAGGTGTCGACATGGTGCGCAGCAGCCTCCAGCATATCCTGCGCCAACATCCTGGCGTCTGACAGACCCCCTTGAAGTCTTCCAATCTGTAGCCGGAATGAACTCTTGGAAGTCAGCCAAAACTCTCCACAGATTCATATTCGCCACCGCTAAAATGAGCTCTGTTAGCCTGATGCAACTGCAGCGCAGAGTTGGCAAAAATCTTCTTGCCCAAGGAATCGAGTAATTTGCCCTCCTTTGACAGAACCTGGGCTGCAGCTGCGTAAGTCGCAGAAGCCGGCTTAGATTGCAGAGTGGCGGCCGCTACCACCGTCGAGGACGGGAGCAGACAGGACGCCAAGGCTACTTCCTCGGAGGTGTGAAGACTTTAACAGGCGTCAATCCGTTTATGTGTAGCCCAGTGTGGGGCTTATCAAAGACCTTGCGGGTCTCGGCCATGACGTCCCTCTGGAGGAACAGGCCGGCGCGCCTCTGTGGAGACAAGGTTCACGCCCTGAGAGCACCCCTTCCTACGGCGTGGATGCCTCGGGCACTGGTATGTCCAGGAGTGACATGTCCAGCACCCGGTCGTGAAATGCTGAGAGAGCGGGGCTGGTCTTCACTATCCTGATCTGTCAAGGGGTCGTCTGGAGCATCCGGGTCCCCCGACTGCGATGCAACAGGCGTCAGATTGACATCACGCTCTGCTGAGGACTTGTCCACTGGTGAAAAGGGAGGCAGAGGCGGAAGAGCTGGTGGCAGGCCGGGAGGCAGAGGAGGAGCTACCGCCGGGGCTGGCAATTGAGTCCGAGGGCAGATTTCTCTGAAGAGGCCCTTAGAGTACTCCCTCATGGGACCACAGTTCATTACACTGAAAAAAGGCATCCTCTGCCGAAACCTTAGGCGCTGGAGTGGGCAGAGGCCTCTCAGGAGGGGCATAACCCCACAAACGCAGTGAAGAGGGCTGCCAAGAAGGCCCGCCACCCACCGTGTCTACATAGACCAATGGGGAAGATGTAGGAGGAAGCGAGACTGAATGTGGTAGTGGCATCCGAGCACGCCAGTCATAGGCAGGGCGGAACGGATTCACACGGACGTGGAAAGGGTTGTCCACTGAAAAGAAGGTTCCCAGCACCCGACAATAGCGTGGGTGTGAGGGAAGAATCCAAAATGGCTGCTGTAATCCACGCGGAAACACCCGCCATTTTGTGAACATCTGAGGAGAGCTGCATCACATGTGATGAGGAAGTTGACTCCACAGACTGGTCAGGGGACTTGACTGAAATTCTAATCTTGACACAAGGAACCTCGGCGGAGCTGGTACTATCGGGCCGTGGATGTTTACTAGACAGGTTGTCCCTTGAATTGGCCTCCAAAAAGGTGGAACCTCTGCAAAGCCAGTAACAGGAGTTACTGTCGACGACCTCTCCCTGTGCCCCCTCAACAGAACCGGTAACCCAGCGAACGCAGCGCAGGAAAGTTGAGGAATCCACCACCCCGACAAGATCTTAACAGGCCTCTCCGTTCTGTTGGTACACACCTTAGCCCCGTTAAGAGGAACCTCAAAACAGAATCCGGTCTTAATAGCTCCCCCGAGAGGAGCCTGGAACCGTGGTTCGTTACCGAAAGCCTCAACAGACGCCTCAGGGCACACCCCCGTGTCTGTGCGGGAAGCTCCTAACAAGGAGACCTCGGAGCAAACTCCTGTACCCAACGCCTCAGCACGACTATGCTGGCTATTAGTACCTGATCAGTGAACCTCAGATTGTGATATGGTACAGGCAGACCCCTCGCAAAAACCCTCGGAGAAAACTCTGGTACGCCTATTTGGCCTACGAGGCACCTCGGGGATAACCCCGGTAGCAGAGCTTATGAAGCCCCTCCCGGACCTGGAGGAACCCGGGAAGAAATCCCCCGGCCAGGATGCACTGAAAAGTAAAGAACTTATCAGGCATCTCTTCTTTCCAAAATGAAGTGGTGGAAATGCGATGGAGGAACCTTCTGGAAGATTTCCCCCCACCTACGAAGATGACAAAGTGCCCGGACGGAAAGGGAGTCTCAGAAGAAACACGAGTCCCAACGGTGATCCGGACCCAGACACTAAGCAGAGAGAATGGGGATCCGCCCTAGCAAAGTGACGCTCGCAAGAGGAACAAGTAGAAAATCCCAGACGCTCCGGCATAGACTGAGGACAACACGACCGCAGAACCCGAGCGGTAGAGAAGGACTACGGGAAAGAGAAAAAGGGTCTTCCCGGTGAAGCTAGTGCCCCCAGCACCGACTGTGCGGAGAAAAGGACTGAAGGGCGATGCAGAGCTAAGGAGGACGGGGTTAAAGCCACGTGCAGTACCCCGCGTAAAAAGAGGACATTTTCCTGTCCCACAGGACAGAATGTCCCCAAAAGTATGGAGGAAAGGGGACGGGACGTAGGAGTAATCGTCTTCCCGCATTGATTAACTTGGCAGTATATGCCGATGATGTTGCAATGGCGCTTACCTGTCTGATGGAGAGCTAGGCGTCCAGATGTATGCCCAAGGTGTAGTTATCAGTATACCCCACGGCACCATACATTTATAAAAAGTGTGGATATTGTGTAGTAGCTAGGTTAAACAGTCTTAAAACCAGTGATCCCGGGGAGCATTGCTCGGAGCTGACACGATCGGTATGACTTCCTAGGAGCTCCTGTTCGGTGCGGTGAGCCGCGTGGAAAAACAGCCTGTTCTGCACCCAGTTTTCAGCTGCAACTCTAGGAAACGTTGGGGGAACCCCTTCCGCTGACATCGCTGACCTCTGGTGTTCCCCCCCCTCCCCTTGACGGGACTGCAGAGATGAGGACAATTCCTCCGGACGTAATACACACGGCCGAAAAATGGCAACCGCCATTCCCTATCCCGCATAACAGCCTCAAGGGGGAGGTGCAGGCATAAGAAAGCAACCCTCGCCGCTGGACCCACTTACACTGGCATGGACCTCAGCGCTCCAGAACATGCTCCTGCTCCCCCCAGCCTACAGTGTGGCCCGATTAATGCAGCGCAACGGAGATCGCATTGCTTACATCCGTGTGGCTCGCTCCATCCTGAGCTCCAGCACTGGGAGCCCAGCTGGAATCTGGGTGACTCTGAGGCCTCTTCTGGTCGCCCTGCGCTCCTTCTCACCGCTTGCTCCCGCTCCGCGAGCTGGGATTCATCCACCGCCCTACCGCAGTGAACACCTGCTGGCAGAACTCCTGCAGGGCGGCCTGCAGGAGGAGAACGCACCGCGGCAAAGTCGACGCAAAGACGGACCCTCGCCCCATCTATCATCTGGGGACTAGCAGTGGCTCATTCCGTACACCGGGGCCCCCAGAGACATTGACGGATCACCCTTCGCAACCCAGGCCGGAGCACCCCCATCACCGCCTTCTCCAACTTTGCGGACCCGCTGATTTCTACATCTACAGATCCCTGCTCACTGCATCCCGAGGTCTCCCGCCTGCGGCCATTCGAGGAGTTAAGCCCCGTGTGGAGGCAATACTGGACTAATCAAGGTGAGGAGTGGGGGGGGGGGTGGTCTACGCTGCTGTTAGGACAGTTTTTTCTGAAGTCCAACTAAGGGCTTCTTCAAAACCATTCAACTGAGGCAGTACAAGACTCCACTCTTAGTATAAGACTGTACCAACGGAGTACATGGTAGCGTAGGCAGAGCAGCCAGGCTCATTTTAGGAGGGAGAGAGGGCAGTAGATACAGTACAAGTGAAATTGTAATACAAATGGTCCAAACAAACACTGAAACACTATGTATTGTAAAAATAAAGGATTTATTTAAATACAGGTAGGCCCAGATAAATCTAGGGGTTAAGTAAGTGCTAACACATTATGTGAAATCACAATATAAAACACTATACTTGAAAGTACACAGACCCAAGTATAGACCTTATTTGGAACACCTAACAGTAGTTCTAGGGAAGTCAAACCTTGTTGTACACATTCAGTATAGGTCAAGCCTATTGTTTGGGAGTAAAAAGACCAATGGTTACTTAGAGATTACTTTTGAGAATAAAAGGGCAGTAGGCCCTTCGAGTTGTACAGTGACTCTTGGAATAAATCACAAACCGTCAACTGGACAATATACTTTTTGGTGAATAGTGAAACACTTATTCTAGGTGCAGTAGAAACCTATAACTACTTTGTCATAACACACAGTTATACCAGGCGAGTAAAACTATGGATGTAATATACAATTACAGATGCTTTGGAAATCAGGGAACCCCAGATTGAGGTAAGCAATAACTCTGGTAACTTGTTTTGGATAGCACACAGCTAACACAACGCAAGTAAACCCAACATACTTTAAACTTCACAATGAAGGGGAAAGTAAAACCCAATGTCACGCTTTACTGAATAGTTATTCTAGGTAGGCAACAACCTAATGTAGTCTTATTAAGGACAGGCTAGCAGCAAGTCAGGGGAAGCAAGACCCAGTTGGGGGACACTCTTACAGTTATCCTAACAGGACTAACCTGGTGATACCAACAGTTGGAGGACACTCATACAATTACCCTACAGGAATAATCTGGTGAAACCAACACATTACTTTTGTAAAGAGGCACAACCTAATCACAGGAGAGTAAAATACATTTACATCTACTTTCTTTTAGACTGGTAAAACTGTGGCTAAGGAAGAAAAGATGTTAACCATACTTTTAAGAATAGTGCATCACACATTCAAGATTAGTAAGAACTTTTGGAACTGTTCACTCTGAGAATTACAGTTACCCACCAACTCTTTACAAGTAAAACACTTGATTTCTTTTCTAAGCAGAAGTCCCAACCCCATCAAAGTCTTTCCCTTAAAGCATGAGTGTTCTCAGTGGCGGAAGGGGTGGTCACTAGGTCTAGTGACCAACAGGCAGTGTTAGAATAAGTTCTTTAGTAGCAAAAGTCAGAGTTCCTTAGGAAAACTCGGCAAACAGGTGAGTACTTTACTTCTAGGGTTAGAAGAGGGTCCCGGGCTTCACAGAAAACACCCCAGCAGGATTCTAGCAGTGGGACCGGGTGCACTGGATGAGGGACCTCCCAATCACAGAAGACACCCCAAAGCTACACAGAAATCCCAACAGGCTTAAGGTAAGTATATACCCAAGCCAAGACAGTACCTCAGCAATGAAGAGATTGCAGCAGGAGAACTTCAGGGACTGCAGCCAAATACCTGGTCAGTGGATTCCTTGTCCTGGAGACTGAACACAAGACCTCAGAAGGGACTTTGCAGCAGGGATGGATGAAGAAGGCTCTAGGCAAGATTTCTCACAGCTGAATGCGCTTCTACGGATTTCGCGCCTTTTCAAGGAGCACAGAAGACAGAAAATCATGGTTGAATTCTCGTTGTTACAAAGGTCCAGCACTCTTGTGAGGGGACTTTTCGGACTCTATTAGTGTCTCTGGAGATTCACCAGGATGTCCACGAAGTTTCAGCGAGATTCGGAAGACCGTGCACCGCACAGTGGCTGTAGGTCCCAGGGTATTGGGGTATTGCAAGAACGCAAGGTCGCAGCAACCCGTGGGATGGTTCAAAATGCAGGTCGTCTTGAGGCTAGTGGGGCCAGGTTGATTGGATGGAATGGCTGCAGCAGGCTCCGGTTACACAGCAGGCTCTCCGGTCGCTGGAAATCAATCCCACCGCTGACACCAGTGTTACGCAGAATCCAGTGCAGTTCTCTTAGGGAGCACACCACCGGATTAGGACCACAGGTGAGAGCAATAAATCCCTTTTGATTTCAGTCTGTACCACAAAGATTTAGTTGGTAGCTGTGGCTGAGCAGTCAGACTTCTCTCAAGAGGGAGATGAGCAGTATTCAGGGTTTACACAATAGGCCTACAGTACTATGGTACAAGGAAACACTGACCAAAGCTTTGTAGTTAAAAAGTAGATATATATTCATTTTATACACTTCTAAGAAAACACATTTATCACAAGTATCAAGCAAGTTAAAGTCAAGTCAAAATATACACACTCCCTATATGAATTGTAGACCAAGTGAACCAGAGTGGAAAAAAAATGAGCAAAACGGCACAATGAAAACTACACACAAGGGATCCTCTAACAATTCCTCACAAGGGAGGGAAAGCACAAGTTATTCAGAAATAGGTTCTTATACACCCTAGCAACACTTCCCATCAGTTGTGAACCAGTTCAGCAAGACACTGCATCAGTATAAGCAATACTTAATGAAAACTAAGCAAAATGGATTATGCAGTGGGAAGGAAGAGTAGTCATAAGAAAGGGTTGCACCACACAGTTCGAATGGAGAATCAATCGCGAGAAAGCAGATCTAACAAATGTGACCAGTCAGTGGGCCTGTGTCAGAGTTAGTGGTAAAGGGCAAGGGCCCAGGAGCAAAAATGTTCTTGTAGCTGCAGTCTAGTCTTTGGTTAACGATATTGAAAAGGTGAATGCAGAGAGCGAAAAACAATGGAAAGAGGGGCGGCCAACCCAACAGGTAGGTAAAGGATTTAAGACACCTTTAGTGCTACCACAAAGAAAGGGCGGCCTGGCGGAACAATGTACCTTTAAATGAAGAAGTGGCTCCTGCGGTGCCGGTTGTTCTTGGTAGTTCCTGCAGTTCGGATGATTCCAGCAGAGGAAGAGAGGCTCTCGTCGTGGAGGAAGGTTCGAGTCACTGCACTACCCAAGGATGAAACCAGCCCGACGAATAAAAAGGTACGCTCCTTTAAATCGCAGTCCGGGTGGACTGGTGCCTGGCTATCCGGCCTCCGAGTACAGGTCACGGGAGATTCGACCAAGGCAGGTACGGGAATGCAATTGGCAAACTGGTTGGCCCCACCAGCTCAAGGGAAGGTGGCTCTTTCAGATGAAGATCTCCTCTCGTCGTGTGGAGAAAAGTGGTGAGACGCTGCAGCAGGGCTTCACCGGTGGTGGTAGTCGTTGCAGGGGTCTTTGGCTTCTCTCCTCTTCAGTTCCATAGTTCCAGTGGCGACGTCTTGCCCCAGTCCTCAGGACCCTGCTTTTATGCAAAAAGATCCCCATTCCTACAGCCTAGCAGTCACTCACACAGTGGAGAGGTCATCTTGGCGGGAGACCCTCCAACCTATCAGGATAGAGTGCGACATGGGTTGCTGAGGCAACCCTGTCGAGGGGTCCTACTCCCCCTCCCACACAACAGACCCACCCCAGACTCAGTGGCGCCGAAAGGAGGGCTTCTCGGCAGAAGCCCACCAAAAGGACGAACAAAGGATCCCCAACCTGGGTTAGGAATTTAGAGAAAGACATGAGAAGTTATATTTTGATATGTGCATGTATTGGTTAAAGACAAATCATATGTTGTAAAGATGTTTCATCAAAAACATTAAATTTAAAAAAAAAGAAAAAAAATAATAAAAGAAGTTATATTAAAGTTCTGGCAATAAAAACCTACCGGAGTAAAGTTAATATGAAAATACACCGGCGGTATGTTAGAGCCGGTCAGAAAATGTGGTAGCCTCGAACAATGGGAAAATCACAGAAATATTCGTGGTCGAATATTTATGCTAGTAACCACTGCCACCAGCCAGAAACTTTTGAGAGAGGGACTGTACGGTACACTCTCGAAAATAAACATAAGGGAAAAACTATCAACCCTTCCCAGTACTTCCATAGTAAGATGGGGTGTACTGGTTTAGTTCATAGGATTTGACTAGTAAAGTCAATGGGGACTTTAGATGCCCTGGGAGACAGTCAGTCCCTGGGTATGGAGTCTATGTTTGGGAGTCGCTACGACACCCCTGTGTCACTGCACTGAGGGTGCTGTGTAACACAAGTGAATAAAGATGGTTCCTATGGGGTTGAGAAAATCCCATGAGCATTAAACACAAAACTAGCCTAGAACACATAGCAAAAATGCCAAAGAGTGGGAAAAAGAGTCTCACTCTTAGCAGGGAAAAAGAAACAAACCCTTCAAATCCAGCAAAGCTGTTGGGGCACTCTATAGGTAAGGGAAATTAGCCATAGAATGAGAATTCTCCCCAACAGCTGCTGCGGCCCACGCGGAACCCAAGCTATCCTCACGCACCAGCCCTGGTCCTACCCACCCCCCTTCCTCATCACAAAGGGGACATTATTATCCATCAGCAAACCCTTCCTCAACTTTCATCGCAAATCTGGCAATGGCCCATCCTGCACTCGGGGGCCCTTGGAGACACTGGAGGACCGCCTCCAGCAACCCATATAAAGCAGACACCATCCCCCATCTGGACAGCCGCGGCGGCAAGCCCGATTCCCCTCTGTCAACGGGCTCTCCCCCGCAGCCACTCTACAACTCCCCAGGTGGGGCAAAAACAGCGCTTCCCATCAAGGGACCCCAAAGGACACCAGCCCACTGAGGAACTCGGGCATAACAGCGGGGATTCCTCCCGCTCCCTGGTCCTCTGACCCTCAAACGTTCCCTCGCTCATTGGAAGGGTTCCTGCAGCCTGCTGCCAGGTCAAAGCACAAGATCTGGCGACATCGACCCCTAACCTCAAGGCCATACTCATTGAGCTCGCCACTCCACCCTCCTGTATATTCTTTTGCCAATCCCAGCCCAGGACACCCCTGTATAGGGAGCCAAGACCCAGAAGGTGGGGCACCAACAGTCACCGGCCAACCCCGGCATACACCGGCAGACTCAACCTCGGGAGAAGCGCCAGAAGCACTCCATATCCCTCGCCGGGAACGCACAAGGCAAAAACAAAATGGCAAAAAGCGGGACAACATCCAGGCAAACAGACATTGCGCCCTGATGAGCAGCACTCCTGGGGAAAAATCTAAGAGGGGACCCGCCGGAGGACCCAGCCACCAGCACCTGCCATAGTTTGGTAGACCACAGCCCATCACAGATGGTCACAAAAGCGGACCTCCAAGAGTTACTCTCCGCATTAACAAAAGAGATCCAGAAAAGCATGGAAGAGGTCACGAAAAAGATCAACTCCCTTCGACGAGAGTAGAATCCGTGGAAAACCGAACCGTTGAAATCGAGACCGAGATCTGCGACCAAAGATTCGAGTGCGAGCAAGGCTGGGACAGAAACGCAGACCTAGAAGCAAGGTATATACAAAAAAGGTAGCAGGCGCCCCTCTCTCGAAAGAACAAGGCATGATAACCTGTTCAGTGGTTAACCACATTGAGAGTTCGCAGCCATTGCTTTTTGCTCACTGTACCTTCACAGATGGGAAATATCCATTTGCATATCAGTCTTTGTCCCGCCCACAAGGGCAGTCCAGCACCGAAATGCTATGGCAATTCCTCTCTGAACAAGAGTACCATCAGCAACCCCATAGACGTTTTTCAGCCTTGTTGGGCATCATCAGTGAGGTGAAGCTGAGCCTCTCTAAAGCGAGGTATGACCTTTTGGAGGCAAAACAGGAGGATGCAAGAACCGGTCCCAAAGGAATAATATCCGCTTGCAGGGAATCCAGACTTCAATCCCAGACCTGGACCTAAAGAGCTATGTGTCGGAACTGCTCAGGTTCATTATCACCCTTCCCGACAACTCACCACTAGAACTGGATCGAGTCCAGATAGTGTTCCCAAGGCAAGCATCGGCTCTTCCTCCGGACATCCTGGTGAGGGTCCACTTCTATCAAGTAAAGGAGGAAATCATGCGAGAAGCAAGACAGATGCACCAAATCACCTTCCAAGGTTCCACTATATCCCTCTATCAGGATTTAGCGAACTCCACTCTTCAAAAACGAAAAGCTTTGAGAGTTTTCACAGAATGGCTGCGCGAAAGGAACATCCCATACCACTGGGGTTTCCCGACCTCTGAGATTCACTTGGGAGGGGACCCAGAAACAAATCCATTCATTAAAGGAGGCGAACAAATTCATGGGCATCGGCATGGGAGAGGAGGAATCGGAACCCGAGGGAGCAAGCCGTGCAGCCTCAAGAAAACAACCGGAAGCAGCCTGGATAAAAGCAAGTAGAAGACGCAGGCTCCAAGGTCCACCCCAGAAGGAGCCTAACCCTGGTTGATCAGTAGCATTATTGACGGCCTACTGAGTCCTGATGCAGGGCCAGGAGCGGAGAGCGAGAACTCTCCCAGAAACAATGTTCAGAGGCAAGCTGATTCCACTTCCTTGCAAAAGGAGCTTACCCACAAAGTTGCATTTCTCGTGCAGTGTTTCTGCTCGAGCTTTTCCGATTCCGGCGGCCCAGTTGGCCATTTTCGGTGCATCCGGCCACCAGTTTCCCATTGGCAGTAGAATGAGGTTTTCCCTACTATGCCATGAAGGGGAGGGGGGGTAGGAGAGGGACAAAAGGACAAATTCAACTCACAAAGAGGGGCGTACATTGCCCTCCCTCTCAGCCTACGCTACAAGTCACAGCAACATCGTCACCTGGAACATTCCATTACAACAATTCCGCCTCATACGCAAAGGAGCTGGAACCAGCTGAGGACACAACACATCATAGCCATCGTCGAAAAGCCGGGAGATGTCCGACACAAACGTGGTGGCAATTCTCTCCTGGAACGTCCAGGGCCTGAACTCCCCAACGAAGCGTAGATCAGTGGAACACAGGTTGGGGCAACTATCCGGAGACATTGTTCTCCTCCAGGAAACCCACTTACTGCAGGCAGATGAGTACCGGATCAGATTTAAGAGGTATAAGAAAGCTTACTTTGCCACATCTGGAGAGAAGAAAAGAGGGGTAGCAATACTACTAAGTGACAAGGTCCTCCTATCAAAGATCACAGTGAAGAGACCCAGGAGGCAGTTTCCTCCTGCTCAAGGGGCTGTTCGAGGAACTGCCTATCACAATCATCTCCATCTACGGCCCAAACACGTCTCAAAGTAAATTCATCTCCAACCTAATCCCGACTATCCTTGCCTTCCAGGAGGGACACCTGATTATGGGCGGGGATTTCAACACGACGCCAAACCCTCTAGTGGACAAAACGCTCCCGCCCACGAAGCTGCTCAGGGAAATCGAATCGGTCGACGTTTGGAGGTTATTCAACGGATCGTCAAGGGACTATACCCACTACTCCTGCCCACACAAAGGGTTCTCAAGAATAGACCTCTTACTAATCTCCAGGGTACTATACCCATGTTTAAATAAAACAGATACACACATGCATGATTTCCGATCATGCCCCAGTATCGGCGAATCTCAGCATATCTGGCAGAACGCTACCCACTCAGAGACATTGGAAATTGAAGGATTCCCAACTGTTAGACGAGTGAATTGGGCAGAAAATCGGCGAAACATTAACCAACTACATCAAGTAGAACACTACAGTCGACACTCCCATCAACATCGTATGGGACGCTATGAAAGCAGTGGTTAGAGGGTCCCTTATCAGCCTAGGAGCGGAACAGAGGTGGATCTCGATCATTGCTGCAGCCAAATTGGAGGAAAGGGTTAAGCAGTGGGACGCAGAGCTGAAACTCCGAAGCACCAGGAAAACCAAGAGCCCTGAGAAAAGCCAAAATAGCGCTATAAATGCACTGTGCCGATCGGACCACCAAATCATTAGCTTACACTAGATAGTTCCATTACAGTAAAGGGAATAAGGCAAATAGAGTGCTAGCGCAGAAATTAAAAAAGATCCACAGTAGGAATAATATTCTCAAGTTGGTGGGAGAGGACGGTAAGATCCACTATTCAGAGGCAGGCAAAATTAGCGAACTGGTGCGACACCACAAAGCTATAATGTCTGGGCAGCCCACACCGTTAGACTCCCTGCCAAAATTCCTGCAGTCCATCAGACCCCAAATCAAAGGCCAACTAGCTACCCTGGAATCCCCTATTACCAGCGAAGAAACTATCAACGCCATTAAGTCCCTCAAGAACAACATGCCGGGCCCAGACGGCCTAACCACAAACTTTTATAAAAAATAAACGAGCATATTAGCGCCACATGTCCGCCCTGTTCAATTCCTTTCCGTCTTCCAAGCCGGTCACCAAATCAATGGCAGAGTCACGTACAGTATCACTGCATAGAACAGGGAAAGATCCCGAGCTAGCCGCATTCTATCGACCTATCACATTAATGAACAATGACGGGAAAATCTTTGCCAAGATCCTAGCATGCAGACTGGAGGCAACTCTCCCAAGCCTAATAGACCGCGAACAAACAGGTTTCATCCCAGGGAGGGGGACCCATGACAACATAAGGCTAACGATGGACCTCACTGAAAGTGCCCATAGGATGGGCGTGGGAATGGCAGTCATCCCTAGACGCGCATAAAGCTTTAGATTTAGTGGACTGGGGTTATATCCGGAGGGTGTTGGAGCATTACGGCTTTGGCCCCAACATTATAACTTGGGTAATGGCCAACTATCAAACCCCCACTACACAGTTACGGGTCAATGGCACCAGGTCTAAGGCAATACGCATATCCAGGGGCACTAGGCAGGGCTGCCCACTGTCACCGCTGATTTTCGCCCTATCCATGGAACCATTTGCGGCGAGAGTCAGGCAGAACACAAAAATAAAGGGGATCAAAGTGGGAAATCACGAATACAAGATAGCCCTATACGCCGACGATGTCCTAGCAACAGACCTGGCAGCATCTCTGGGGTCCCTCTGGGAGGAAATCACGTAATTTGGGTCAATGTCAGGGTTTAGGGCGAATTTGGACAAATCCTCAGCCCTAGCAATTTTATTCTACAAGGGGGAAAAACCTGCCTTATTCCACTAATGCCAATCCCATGGGCGAAAGGGGCCCTGGACTACCTTGGGGTAAAGATCACCGAAGACCCATCACGCCTGTACTCAAACAACTTCCCACAGCTAATTAACAAATTCCATAGTGATCTAAAGCGCTGGAAGACCCATAAAATCTCCTGGTTTGGGCGAATCACAGCCATAAAAATGAACATAATCCCGAGGTGGCTGTACTACTGCACAGTACTGCCGACTCACATTCCGGGGCCCATCATTGCCTCTTTACAAAACAAGTTACTGCAATTCGTACGGGGGCGGGTGGAGAGGCGGGTGAGAAGCCTCGAATTGGTAGGAGAATTATGATGCGGGGAAGGCGCAGGGGGGGATTGGGAGTACCCGACGTGGCTAGATATGCCCTAGCGGTGCAATTATCTCATGCATACACTTGGGCCCAAACGACAGATCAGCCATTGTGGAAGCAGCTGGAAGAGGCCTGGTGCCCGGTTGCCCCATCAGAGCTCCCACACCTACCAAACATAAAACCTCAATCGAACAGCGGCCCTCTATTCGCAACAAACACAACCGTCCGCAGTTGGAAAGCCGCAGTCTGGAAATGGGGGGTCCGAGGTACGTTGGGCACTCTCACCCCCATCTGGAACAACCCCGACTTCTCACCAGGCAACACCCCCACTCGGCTTCGATCCGTTGAGGGGGGGAGGGGACTATCAAAAACCAGTGACTTCTTGGAAGAACGAATCCCCATATCTTTCGAGAGATGTAAGACTAAGTTCGGAGTCGATGAGCTGAAAAGATTCCACTATGCCCAAATTCGACACTGGATATCCCACAGAAGTTAAGAGGAGAATCACCAGGGAGCTGACAGCCCTAGAACTTTAACATCCCCAACTACGCAAGGCTGAACCTCGGCTCTCTACCGACTACTGGGCAGGTCAGATCCCTCAAAAAAAGAAAGGTATATGCTCGATTGGGAGAAAGACCTAGGCCGAGAAATAGATGTCCAAGAGTGGGAGAAAATATGGCCGAGACTACATAAGAGCACTCAGTGCAGGGAAGGGGGCTACACAATCTGCTATAGATACTATGTCACCCCAGTTCAACTAAACAGGGCCAGCCCGGACATACCCGCTTCTAGCTGGCGCGGATGTACATCCCCCGGCTCCCTGTTCCACATGGTCTGGGCCTGCCCGAAAGCAGAGGCATACTGGAAAGAGGTAATGAATTATTAAGGAAATCACGGGACTATCCATCCCCTGGGACCTGGGTATAATCCTTCTGGGCGAAGGAGGGGGAGGGGCACTCCCGATCTCGGGCCCGATACCCCGCCTGTGCACGCACCTTCTCCTGGCAGCAAAAGTCGCGATGGCCCGGCTATGGAAAAACGCAGAAGGCCCTTCAGTAGCATTAAGGTGGTCCAAATGTTGGGACATAGCGGTCGCCGAAAAGGTTACAGCAATCCGAACAGGCTTCCTGAATAAAGCCCTAAACATCTAGGCCCCATTCTTGGACTACGCAGCAAAGTATCCAGACCTCAGTAGAAGGCCTCCGCTAACCAGATGGCTCCAAGGGAGTGCACTTTACTAAACCCTAGGCGCAGGAGGGAAATCTTAGACATGGAGTCCTCTAACCTTGTAAAAATATCGGGCATGAACAAATACAAGCACGGCCCCAGCCATACGATCAAGATCATCCCTTGGCGCAAATTGCATTACTGTTTTGGTATTACCAATGAACATTGCACTGTTGTCGATGTTGCTTATTTTCCTTCGGTATACATCGTTTTGTATAATGCATACTTGTAAAACCTAATAAAACGTTATGAAAAAAAGTGATCCCACAGCTGTACCACCAGTGTGAAGACTGCGGGTATCTGTACTTCTGCCCTCTATATGGTTGGAACAAAGGCACAGAGCACCCCAGCCAAGGATTTCTATATGGTAGCATGGACAGGAAACTAAGGCTAAAGCTCTCAGGAGTTCATGCAGGCAGGTTCTTCAATACAGCGTTTCCCCCACAACCCCACAAAGGAACGTCCACACACACCAAGTTGGGTGATAACACATCTTTATATAAAATAAGGATCAGCAAAATATATACATATAAATAACACATTGTACTCTGACAGTTCTATAAAAATAATTGCATATGGGATACATCACTCACCGTAATCGTATTTCTGATGCTTGTATCTGCTTAGATTCACATGCTGTGCATAGGCCGACATCTAGTGGAAGCTGCGGAGTATTACAGTTTGTTTTTCGAAACTCGAAAATGGGCGTCGACACAGGCGTGCCAGTAATACTATCCCTAGTGTGACGTCCACTGTACCCAAGATCCCTCACGCGTCTGGGATCCTCAGATTGTATTTTTTCTGACATGAGGAAGCATGAGGAGTAGCGTGAGTACAGATAATCCAAGCAGATAGACAGAAAGGTAAGACTACAAGCAATCATGCGCCTTCTCTCGGAGGGGAGGAAGGGTGGGTCGCATGTGAATCTAAGCAGATACAAGCATCAGAAATACGATTACGGTGAATAATGTATCCCTTCTGAGGCTTGTGGAATCTGCTTAGATCACATGCTGTGCATAGATTAGCGAGCAGTACCCGAAGAAGGAGGTGGGATGTGAGAAGGGTCATGAGCAAACAGGTGTCTTAGAACCGCTTGTCCCACTTGTGTATCTGTCTTGGAATGAGTGTCAATGCAGTAATGCTGAGTAAAAGTGTGAATAGAGCTCCAAGTAGCTGCTTTGCAAATGGTGTCGAGGGGAACATTTGCAATGAAAGCCAGAGTGGCCCCAATGCCTCTAGTAGAATGGGCCCTTGGCGTAAAAGGCAGAGTTTTTTCAGAAAGAGAGTAACACAGCTGTATACAGTTGATAATCCACTTCGAGATCGCGCCTTTAGAGACGCGATCCCCCTCTCTGCCTGTAGCTACGGAGACAAACAGTTGATCTGTTTTCCTTAGCGGTCTGGTTTTATTTACATAGTAGAGGACCGCCCTACGCACATCAAGGGTGTGTAGTTTCACCTCAGCTGAGCTTTGCGGGTTCTGGAAGAAAGCCGGAAGATCGATGGACTGGTTTACATGGAATTTAGATATAAATTTAGGTGAGAACCTAGGGTGTGTGCGTAAAACCAGTTTGTCTTTGTGGATAGTAAAGAAAGGATCCTGCACTGACAGAGCCTGAATTTCACTGACCCTTCTTATAGAGGTAATGGCTACTAAGGAGGCCGTTTTATAAGTCAGGTGTTTGAGACTACTTTTATGCATGGGTTCGAAAGGGGGGCCCATGAGCTTAGCTAGCACCACATTGAGGTCCCATCCTGGCGGTGGGTTCGAAATAGGAGGGTGAAGTCTCTTTACTCCTTCCATGAAGGCTTTAACTACTGGTACTTTCCACCACGATACTTTGTTATGGGATGTGGTGTAAGCCGAGAGGGCTGCCAGGTGTACTTTCAGAGTTAAAAACCAAACCTGCGTCCAGCAGGTGGAACATGTATGTTACAACGTTGGAAGGAGTGCAATCAACTGGGTTGATTTGTTTATTCTGGCACCAAATAACGAATCTCTTCCACTTGTCAAAGTAACAGTGCCTTGTGTTTGGTTTCCTGGATTCTTTTAGGATGTCCATACACCTCTGTGGTAAATTGAGATGCCCAAACTCTATGACCTCGGGAGCCATGCTGCCAGGTTCATTGAGTTGGGTTCCTGGTGCACTGTTTGACCTTGTTGCTGGGACAGTAGGTTGTACCAGGCTGGGAGTTTGATGGGCTCGCACACCGCCATCCTGCGTAGGTGTGGAAACCATGGTTGTCTCGCCCACATGGGAGCAACTAGGATGAGCGTCATCGATTCCTTGTTCATCTTGTACACCACCTTTCTGATGAGAGGAGTTGGTGGAAAAGCGTACGCAAACATCCCTGACCAGTTCATCCACAGGGCGTTCCCTTGGGAGTCTGGCTGGGGGAACCTGGATGCAAATCCTGGGCATTGTTTGTTTTCGCTTGTGGCGAATAGGTCTATAGTGGGGAAACCCCACTGAGAGAAGAGAACTTCTACGATATCTCTGTGAAGGACCCATTCGTGTTCCTCTGGGAGGGAGTCTCTGCTTAGGGCATCCGCTAGGGAATTGAGCTCCCCTGGAACATGTTGTGATGACAGGAAGATGTTCCGTCTGAGTGCCCATATCCAGATTTTCTGGGCAAGCTTGGACAGATTTGGCGAACGAGTCCCTCCTTGTTTGTTCAGATAGAACATGGCTGTCGTGCTGTCCGTCCGGATCTGCACCGACAAGTTTAGCAGATGGGGCTCGAACGCCCGAAGCGCTCGGAATACTGCTAGAAGCTCTAGCAGGTTAATGTGGTTCTTGGCTACTGAGTGAGACCAGAGACCCTGAGCTGTGTGGTGGAGATGGTGAGCTCCCCACCCAGTCAGGCATGCATCTGTAGTCACCACTGCCTGTACTTCGGGATCGTAAAAGGGTTTTCCCCTTGCGAGATTCTCTCTTGTCCACCAGTGTAAGCTTTGTACGAGTGTTGGCGAAACGACCACTAGATCGTCCCACTGACCACTTGCCTGAGACCACTGTTTCGCCAACCATTCCTGCATGGGACGCATGCGCAGACGCGCGTGGGGGACCAGGTAAATGCATGACGCCATCATGCCCAGTAACCGCATTGCTTTGCGTACCGTTATTTGTTGACCTGACTGATAATGTGGAATTTGCAGTAGTATATTCCGAATTCTCTCTTCCGAAGGGAAGGTCAACCCTTTTTGAGAATCTAGGATTGCTCCTAGGAACTGTTTTGAGGTGCTTGGCACCAGACTTGACTTCTTCTCGTTGATGGAGAAGCCTAATTCGTGGAGGAGGTTGATAGTCCTCTGAATGTTTGACCTGCAAATTCCTGGGGTTTCCCCCGTTATGAGCCAGTCGTCCAGATAAGGGTACACTGGGATTGCCTCCCTGCGTAGGTGTGCAGCTGCCACCGCCAGTACCTTGGTGAATACCCTTTGTGCTGAAGCTATCCCGAAGGGCAGTACCTTGAATTGGTAGTGGCGACTGTCCACCTTGAAGCGCAAGTATTTTCTGTGCGCTGGGAGCATGGAAATATGAAAATAAGCATCTTTCATATCCAAGGTTGCCATGTAATCCCCTTTTTTAGGAGGGGGATTACCTCTTGTAGCGTGGTCATACGGAATTTTTGGGGCTTGACATACTTGTTGGCAGGCCGTAAGTCCAATACTGGGCGCATTGTCAAATCTTTCTTTGGCACAAGGAAGTAAGTTGAATAGATACCCTTGTTTACCTGGTGTCCTGGGACGAGTTCTATCGCGTCCTTTTGTAGCAGAATGGCGATCTCCTCGAGAAGGATCTTCTGATGTTCTAAGGAGTGTATTCTTTGTCGTGGAGGGTGGTTCCGGGGACGCCGCAGTAGTAGTTCTATACAATATCCTGTGGACACTGTTGACAGCACCCATCTGTCTGAGGTGATCCCTTCCCAAGCCTGGGTGAAGTTGGAAATGCGTCCCCCTACTGGGGTTGCGTGAGAAGGGACCCTGAACTGAGCGTCACTGCTTTGGTGGAGGCGTGCCACCTCCCTTGTTGGGGCTGCCTCTGCCTCTTCCACGACCTCTCTTGTTACCCCTGCCGTAACTTTGGGTAGACTGCTGGTTGTTCCATTGTGTACCCTGTCCTTGGGCATAGTTGCCTCTTTGTGAATTTTGGCCGCGTGGGCGACGAAAATTACTGTTCCCCCTCTGGTTAGGGGGTTTGTTGGTAAGCTGGCCAAGGGATTTGAGAGTCTCGTACTCGTCCTTGGCATTCTTAAGTGCGTCTTCGACCGCTTTCCCAAACAATAGATCGGGTTCCACCGGCTTGTCTGTTAATGAAGCCTGGGTTTCTGTTTTGAACCCCGACTGCCGTAACCACGCATGTCTCTTGATAACAGTACCTTCTGCTATCAATCTTCCTGCGTTGTCCGCGGCGTTGAAAGTTGCTTTTAATATGCAACCAGACACGGCTCTCCCTTCTGCCGAGATCCGAGCCAACTGGCCCTTTAACGGTTCAGGAGCAGAGGCTATGAGCGCCGCGACCTCTTCCCATTGATGGCAGTTGTAACTTGCCAACAGGGTGGTGGAGTTTGCAATCCTTGCTTGGTAGGCGGACGTTGAGGCTACCTTCCTGCCAAACCCGTACAGTCTTTTGCTCTCCTTGTCGGGAGGAGCTTCTGACGACAAGGGTGTCCCAGCCCTCTTCCGAGTGTTGGTAACCACTAGGGAGTCTGGTTTAAGATGTCCTCTTATATAAAGAGGGTCAGACTGGGCTGCCCGAAAAAGTTTTTCGACTCTGGGGTGGACGGCTCTGGTGAGGTTAGGATTCACCAGGGATGGATCTATTCTACGTTGGATGGATTTAAGGATAGGGATGGTCTGAGCGACCGGCCTCCTCTCTCCCACCAACTCTTCTGCGAAGTCCCTTTCCTCCTGTACACCGTGGGTGTCGATGTGAAAATGTTCTGCTGCGCGAGCGAGAACTTCATTAAGGAGGGGCTGGTTATCAACTGGCGAGTCGGTAACTGGGGCTTCGCTCTCTACCGGGTAATATACTCTGTAAATTTCCTGCTCATCTTCTACCTCCTCCAGGTCCTCATCATCCGCATAGTATTCAGTCCCGGTTTGTTCCTCCATAATTGTAAACTCCTGGTCCCCTTCAGGGAAAGACTGTCCTTGGTATCTGGGGTGTGGAGTAGAGTATGGAGTAGAGTAAGGCTGCACCTCGAAGGGTTCAGGTCTTTCGAACCAGGCCTTTTTACTTAGGGGGATAGGATCAGAGGAGCCTGAGGGTGTGGCCCCTTGAGGGTCATACGAAAGGAAATGTTCTGGGTTTTTGTCATAAAAATCAGCTAAGGAAGACATCCTTGACATGACCCTGTCTATGTCTATGTCTTCACTGGACCATTCTTTGGAACAGGGTATGACTTTAGTAGGCAACTTAGAGGACTTATCAAGGGTACCCTTGCTGGATGTTGATGTCCCAGTAGATTTATGTTTGTCTGTCTGCTTAGGGTGGAAGGATGGTCTTACAGCAGTGGAAGGCTGTGCTTTCCGCTGTTCCCCCCCACCTCCCCGTGCGTGGAAAAATGTTTTCCCTGCCCCTTGGAGGCCCCAGAGACTTTCGACGCCTGGCGTCGAGGGTCGGGAGAGGTATCTTGTTTCGAGCGTGGGGCCTCGCTGGTGTTAACTGCGGCCTCGGTCTCCTGGAGCGCGGCCTGGGGGTGGAAGTCGTCTTCGTCTTCCGACGATCGAACTTCCGTTAATCTAGGGAGCGAGGCACTCTTGGCAAGAGTGGATGATTGCCTTGCGTCATGAGGCGATCTCGATCGAGAGCGCCCAGAGGACACCGAGTCGGACCGTTCTATCTGTGCCTCTTTCCGAGAAGTCGACGTCGTCGAGGTTCGGTTGGACTTAGTGTGCTTAGTGTGTGTGTAGGGTGTGTAGCGCTTGCGTCGCCGGGGGTCTTCCCCATATCCGCCCTGCCGGACAACCTTCCGAGGTCGGGGACCTGCGCTCGGCAGTCTTTCGACGCCGTAATGCCCTCGCCGTCCGAAAGTATGGCGTCGCTGCCATCGCTGAAGGCGCCCTCCGCTGCCATGGCCGCCTGCCTGGCGTGGTGGGCCCAACGCTTTGTCGAACGGTCCTTAAGTGTCTTAGGCTTAAACCTACTACACGCTCTGCAGTTCGCTTCGGGGTGGTCCCTCGGCAAGCAGAGATTGCACGTGGCGTGCCTGTCGACCCAAGGGTATTTGCGGTTGCACTTGGGGCAGAATTGGAAAGGGGTACCCTCCATACGCACCTTGAGGCAGCGGGCTGGTAAGTGTAGGAAATATATAAAGTGTACCTATATACCAAGAGTGAAGAGTATGTACCACCCCCCACTCTCCCTACTTGCAGGGCCGAGGCCAGCGGCCTACTAGGCCCGGGCCGAGGCCAGCGGCCTACTAGGCCCGGGCCGAGGCCAGCGGCCTTCCGAGGCCCAGATCCGTCGTGCAGCAGCCGACGGTCGATGTCTTCTCCAGCCGTCGTCGAGGGTTGGGGTGGGGAAGGATAATTTTAAACTTCAATAATTAGCAAAAGTATGGCTAAGGCCAGGGGACTCCGCAAGATGCTTCCGACCAGTATGGCGGAAAAAAACAATCTGAGGATCCCAGACGCGTGAGGGATCTTGGGTACAGTGGACGTCACACTAGGGATAGTATTACTGGCACGCCTGTGTCGACGCCCATTTTCGAGTTTCGAAAAACAAACTGTAATACTCTGCAGCTTCCACTAGATGTCGGCCTATGCACAGCATGTGATCTAAGCAGATTCCACAAGCCTCAGAAATATATATATATACACACATACACACGCACACTCTATGTGGTACCACACAATGGATTCAGTAATAAATGCACCAACTGCAGACAGTATCACAGAGGCATGTGAATTCTTAAGCGAGGTGTAACAGCATAGAGTAGGGAAGAAAGGCAGGCTGTGAACTGTGGCAGAATGCTTTCTTTAGAATAAACAGTTCTTCGAGAGGAGCCCCCACCTGGGAAACCTGAAATAGAAAAGTTAGGGAATAACTTATTTTGTATTTTACAGCCCAGTCAAAAAATGTACACCAATACCCTACTTTCGTTTTAAAGGTTCTACCACCCCAAATAACCTGAGATGCCACGTGAGAACAAGATCCAAAACGAATATCGGACACCTGGATGCCCCCAGAGGTTAGAAGGTGCTCTTCCTCATATTCCCATTGGTGACCTGGCCGGTAAAGTGGCAGAGTTCCTTGGCTTTACTCGACAGGACCCATCAAGGATGGACCTCTCTGCAGGAGGGAGTTGCAGGGATGTGTAGGTCCGAAGAAAAGGAGGAATCAAGTATCTTCGTAAAGGCGGCAGTTTAGGTCTTTGCGATGGTCTCTTTTGGATGGTTTCTACTCCGATCGTGGAGTCCTAGGAAGGTGAAACTTTGTGGGCTCTGAAACGGCTCGGGGGTGAGACCCCTGGGGACCTTCAATGGCTTTTGGAGGCGACAAATGTTTTTGGTGTCGGATTTCAGGACTGTGGTTTTCTGACTATCGGTTCTTACATGCTGCAGCACAGACCTCTGGGTCGTTTCTGGCGACCTTGACTACCACTGGGGTGGACCACGGACGCTCACCAAGTCTCGACACTCTGACATCTTGGACTCTGGTGTTAGGAAACCCACCAGCGGACCATCCTCTGCACCCAGTGACCCTGGACCTTCTCCAGCGTGGAAAAGTGGTCAGTGATGATGACAAAGATATCCCTTGAAGTATCCTTCAGCAGTTTGGAACCTTCGCAGCTCTGGGTGTCGAACAGTATTATGCCAAGTGTGAGAAACCTGAAGGTGTTCCCCCACCTACTTCCCTGGGATCTTCCATCCAGGTGGCCAAGGAAGGGCCCTCGCTTTTGGATCCAGACCCTGGGGGCGCACAAGCGAGGGAGCACCTGAGGGGAGGGTCTCTGGGTATTGGGGAGAGAATACCAGAAGGTGAGACATGGTATTCCCCTTTCCCAAATTATCCATCACTTTACTCTGCCTCAGCCTTTATGTGCTATTCCAAGTTCTATCCTAGTCACCCCTGCCCTTTTTCCACCACAAGGAAGAGGCATCTGAATAATGCAGATTACCTATGGGAAAGATACCTATAGTACTGAGAGGAGGAAGAGGACTAGTTTATGTGCTATTCCAAGTCCTATCCTAGTCACCCCTGCCCTTTTTCCACCACAAGGAAGAGGCATCTGAATAATGCAGATTACCTATGGGAAAGATACCTATAGTACTGAGAGGAGGAAGAGGACTAGAGAGGCATACTGCAGCACACTAAGAGAATGTCCCTCTAATGAAGTCAGGCACTTAACTATGAACACCTGCACTCTATTGAACACCAAAGTATTAAGAGGTGGAGCTTTGCTAAAGAAAACCAACAGGCTGTGGAAGCAGAACGCCAGGCAGTTGAAGCTGAGAAGCCCAGAGTCATCGGAGAAAGGGACACCGAGATGCTGACCAGTGTTGTGAAGCATTAGGAAAGCCTGGTGAGGGAGTGGTGTCTCCAAGGAGCCGAAACTGGAAGACAGACCCTGGAGGGTGTGCTGAATCCTGTTTTAGACGTTGGAAGGTGCTCGTTTCCCTGGGCATGACAGAGCAAAGGAATGTCTGAGGGGCAGGAGGAGAGACCCTGAACTCCGCGCTTAGAGAAGCAGACATTGTGAGCAGAATTGTGCTGACCGGTGAGTTTAACAGCACGAGACATCAGGTGCGCGTAGTAGTCCGGCGCTGAGAAATGAAATGTGAAGGGTGCGAGCGGCATGGAAACGAAAATCAGCTGAAAATAAAGTGTGCAATCGGCACGAGAAAGTAGTTAGTGACAAGTAAAGCATGTCAAAGGCATGGAACAAAACAGTGAAAGTTAAAGCGTGCAAGCGGCAAAGGAAAGGAAGCAGTAAGTACAGCCTGCAAGAAGCATTGGGGGAAATCAAAGTAAAGTGTGCACAAAGCTAGTATCAAGAATCTAAATGTAGAGAAGGAGGAAAGTGAAATGAAGTGGGTAGTTGCACATAGGGCAACGTAAAGCTATGCGATCCCCTCGCAAATCTGATAAACTCCAGTATTGAAGGATATAAACAGAGCAACTTGTGAGAAGGTGAAAAGGGGGAGCTACATAGAAATTAAGTGGTAGCAAAATCCCCAAAGCATTTTGAAAGACAGTAAATTCAAGAGAAAGTTGTGTATTGGAAAAGTGAATTCTGAAAAACTGAACTTGAAACTTTGAAACCAGAGCGGCTAAAGCTTGGAGAAGGGAACTGCAAGAGAACCTACTAACTGTTGCCAACTGATTTGTTTTGAACAGTGTTTTGAAGAGCCAAGGGCGTTTTTTTAGTTGATTTCTTTTGAACTGGGAGAGCAAAACCTGAAGATAAGGCCACCTGAATCCACCAGCCTCTTTTCGAAAATTCCTACACAACATTTTGTTTAATGTATCGGGGCAAGCATAGGTTTGACGGACTTCATTATGGGACTTACTGAAATCGACCATCCTTAGAAACATCAGTTGAGAGAATACCCAAAGTAGAAAGAGCAAGATGGTCATTACACCAACCTTGAGTACTTCAAGGTTTTTAAAAAATATTTTGTGTCTGTCTTCTCGTGATACCATGTATGTCTAGCAGGGTATCCCCCTCTTCTGGGAGCTACACTGCAAAAGGATTCCAGCGGTCAAACTCCCCTCTGGATCATGGATGACACCACTGGACTTCGGCTCAAGATGTCCAAGCACTCTTCTTCTGGATTCACAAAGAACCCTTCTCCGGACGGCAAGTGCAGGGCTGGCTTCAAGGGTACTTCTGACTAAGAGTAGCAGGTTTCACGATGGTCCCCTGTAGCTCTAGGAGAGGTCTCCTAGCCAGGCTCTCTTGGATCAGTCCTTCGAGCAGCACAGCAGTCTTCGAATTTTGATTAATAGCAGCCGCAATCTTCCTCCTCCAGCTGGACTCCAAGGATCAACTCCAGCTTCTTTACAAATTGGCGAGTTCAAGGAAACCAATTATACACATTTGTTCCCCATTCACTCAGGCTGAGCCAGGTCCAGTCAACCAATCACACAGCAGGGCATTCATACAGGCAAACCATCAATCAGGCTAACAGACATTCAGGCCATTCACACAAAACCAGACACCCATAACACAGAATGACGATTGGAGTAAGGCTGGGGCCTTTCGGAGCACTACACTGCATTCATACCATGTTCAGTCAAGGCCGTCTCAGCCATTGTGTGTCACACAGAAACCAGACACCTATAACACAGAATGTGAGTTGGCTCCCAACTCCATTCACACATGCCCCACCCGACAGTCCCTGGGAAGGCTCTGGTCAGTCTGACAGGAGGCAGCCCAGAGCCAAGGATGGTACTTCCGCCCAACAGTCATTCAGGGGGAAGGGGACAGAGCCAAGGCTTCCCAGGACTTTGGGAAACAAGGTGCAAAGGAAAAGCCCTCTTGCGTTTGGCCAGGAATCTATGGATTCCTATGGCAGGGCATGGGTGTCCCAGAATGGAGGGCACATCAGCATGTAGCTCCCATCAGCCCATACCCTGCTCAGTGGGTAACAGATGCCCAAAAACACACTAGGGGAGCAAGGTTGTACCCCCACCCATGGTGCCATAATAGTATCCCATGGGTGCTCACAAAAAGGAAAAATGAAGAGCTGCACTGCCAGATGTCCAGTCTGGACCTCGGAGGTAGACAACCTACAGAATACACACAAGTGGCAAGACAAGGACTGGGAGGCCTTGTCCCTCCTAAAGGCATTTCCAGCATCACAGTACTCAATCAGCAGGTCATGACACTAGTTATAAAAATTGTCAATCCTATATGTGCAAGGTCATTGCAAAACACGTTTCAAATCACTTCTAGATGAAATGAATGTTCAATATGGTTGTCTACTCTTTCACATGGCTTAGCAGGGGGTGAAGTACTGCAAAGATGTCTGGATCCCCTACCGGAAATTTAGTTTTTAGAAGTAAGAGGGGACCAAGTGGATAAACTCAGTACCCATTAATGGTTATCCGATTTGGCTTTTCTTAATGACTTGACATCTAAAACGGAATGCTCTCAACCTTGAACCCCAAGCAAAGTGCTGTTTATGACAAAGATATACATACTGAACATCTCGAAATTTCCAGAAGAGAAACGTTTATAGGATTTCGTAGTCATTGAACATGTGGCTACTTTTATAACCAACCCATTCATCTAAACGGATGGCATTGACATGGCAGCTCAAATTGCAAATTCATTCAGATTAAGCATCATAACCTTAACATGGAAATCATTATCTGCAAGCGGGCTTACATATGAGAGCAAGATCGTTACACAGAATTTTGGTCCATGGTTCGAAAGTCTGAATACCAACTTTTGAAGCAATCCTCTGCGTTTGCTTGCTGGTTTTGGGCCAACTTACTTATGAGAGTCTGGATTTTCTACAATGAAGATTCTAAATACAGATCTTGGTTGACCAACACAGCTGAATAACTGCATGAAACTTGCAGGAACGCATTACACCCCCCACCCAACTTCGACAAATTGGCCGAAAATAGGTAGTATCAAGTTTTACACTAACCTACATTGGTATTACAACTGCAAAAAAACGAATTAAATTCAAATGCACTTAAATTATTATAACTGGACCTGGATTATGTTTTTATTTTACACATGGCAAAATATTCAATCATTAGAAAATGTTTGCTTAATGACTTACAATTCAAACTGAATGCTCTAAAATTGTTAATTATTCAAATTACACTTACCTTTAAGGATATCTGAAAAGGCATTTGAAATCCCTTCCCAAGCCATCAACGTCAAACTGGAAATATAGGTATTATGCCACATATCTGGACACTGACATACAAAGACTTTAAAAGGATCCCCCCCCCATAGTGTACCTTTGAACCTGCAGCTACGTTCACATCCATCAGTTACTGATGATTGCTTTGAAATTGAAAATTAATTGTTGCTCAACATAGCTGAAGATGGAACCATCACTCCATGAGGTCACATTATGTATATTGCATGAACAATCTGAAATCAATGTATGGATCCTGATTGAGGAATATAAATCTGAATAACTCATGTGTAGAGGCTACTTAATCGGAAGTTATGCATTTACTGTTTATAAATGTCAATGTCCATGCCCAACGCTCACCCTCCCTAACCAAAGTTACTGCCCTTGTATGCGTAGATATGCTCCTTCTGCTACATTTCAAAAGAAAACCTTGGTTTGCCTATAAAGAGGTATGTAAATCCTACAAAGGCTTGACCATGAAAGTGCTCAATTTGCATTACAATTTTCAAAAGACTCCTTAGGTAAGTAACAAGCCCACCAGTTAAGAGGCATTTAAATACTACAAAGTTTTGACTAATGTTACTGTCATTGTGTGTGTTAATTTGCTTCATTGCTAAACATTGCGCACATTTCTTGAGGGCAAACTATAAAAACCGTTCAATAGAGGCATCTAAATCATACTCTGTTTTGACCAATCTTTTCATTTTGTGCAGGGATGCTCATTCTGAAGTGGCAGAAAGGTGCTGAAATTGCGAAGAATTCTGGATGAGCCAGAAGCAAGCTTAGTGAAATCCTCCTGGACTGAATTCCGTGTCACTAAACAGTAGCCCAGCAGACCTGCCTAATGAGTCAAGGAAGGCCATTTTGTTGCCACCCCCCGCCCCCTTGCATGGACCATTGGGTTTGCAGGCTGGAGTGCTGCCGTTGGGAATGTGTGCAGGGGTACTCCCGCACCACTCCTACATTTATTTGGCTTGGGGTGGCAAAATGGTTGCGCTATGTATCCACCACAGATGTCCGACAGAACTAGGAAGCTCTTATACTTCCTGGTTCCCGTCTGTGGGGTGAGCAGTAGCCCGCTGTGCAACATGGGAGCCTACAGAAGTGTCTAGATTGCGCCCAGGGAACCAAGAAAAAACAAAAAACATGTTATGGTGTATGTACGAGTATATCTGATTAGCAGAGGCCTGTGTAACATGTATACGTCTGCATATGAATGAGATGGCGGTGGTGTGTATGTAGTAGTCCTGTGTGTATGGCTGTGCATGAGAATACAGTTTGGATGTGGTGTTGTATATTTGTTAGCGTGCATGTGTATGAATACGAATGTGTACCTGCATGTGCAGGCTGGGGAAGCAAGCAAGCCAGATATTGAAGGGCATTATAAATGCCACATATCATTGAGGACCAGTACATGTACAATGGTAAAGTATTTTCACAAGCATTCTCGGCAAAACAGAAACTACGAGAGTTGCCTCATTGGTGGGGTTTAAGGCTACATTGCTAAATCCTCCATGTATGAGCAGGTTTTCTTAAAGGGGAATGTCTACATTGGTGGAGCCAGTATGACATGCATTACTAACCGTGATAGCATTTCTGATGATTGTATCCGTTTAGATTCACATGCTGTGCATATGGTCTGACATCAAGTGGTAACCGCTGAGTGTTGCATCTGGTCATTCAGGCTCTAGGCTTGAAGGGCAGTTCTCTCTTAGCAAGAGTATAACAGTGTGATGCATTTGACAATCCACCTTGAGATAGCAGATTTAGAGACAGGATCCCCTTCTCTACCAGCTGCCACGGAAACGAAAAACTGGTTTGTCTTCCTCAGTGGTTTCGTTCTTTCCAGGTAAACATGACTGCCCTGCGTACATCTAGTGTGTGTGTAGGCTTCTCTCTGCCATGATAGTGGGATTCTTGAAGAACGTGGGTAGTTCGATTGATTGGTTCACATGGAACTTTGAGATGAATTTAGGCGCAAATCTGGGATGAGTGCGCAGAACCACCTTAACCCTGTGGACTGTAACAAAAGGGTCTAGAACAGAAGAACAAGTTACTTACCAACTGGAACGTTCTTTCGACTGGATGTTCCTCCCACGTATTCCTCATCTTAGATATATTCGCCAGCTTGCTGCTTCTTTTGGAGAAAAAAATTCACCAGAGGGCGCTGTGCTCGAGGCCGCGTAGCTTGGTCCCTCGAAGGCCGCAGTCTAGCGTCGACATCACCCGTCGTATAAAGGGCTCGAGCCGCGCCCAGGTTGCATCAGTTGTATTTTGTGCCGGCAGATGTCAGGCTGTTAAGGAAGTACAAGTGCAAAAAAGCATAACTGTACCGAGGGGTAGGTTGGGAGGGTCGATGAGGAATACATGGGAGGAACATCCAGTCGCAAGAACGTTACTGTTGGTAAGTAACTTGTTCTTCGAATGGATTGTGTCCTCCCATGTATTCATCTTAGATAGACTCCCATAGCAGTTGTAATTTGGAGGAGGGAGTACCAGAGTTTTTAATTATGTACTGAATGAAGGACAGCTTTTGCAAAATCGTCCTCCTTGGTAAGATGTAGTGTCTAAACAACAATGTTTTGCAAAAGTGTGCATTGATGACCAAGTGGCCGCAGCACAAATGTCCTGCACTGGGACACCCCTCTGAAGATCCGTGGAAGTTGCTATGCCCCTGGTTGAATGAGCCCTGAAACCATCTGGAGGCTCCTTCCCAGCCAATTTGTAACATTCAGATATTGCTAGGATAATCCATCTGGATAAGGTTTGTTTGGACACACCAAGTCCCAATTTGGGTCCAGTGTAACCGACAAACTGATATGTTTTTCTAAATTTTGCAGTCTAGATATTTAGAAACTGAGAGCCCTTTTAGGGTCTAGTCTGTGGAATCTTTCCTCCTCTTTACTAGCGTGCGGAGGATGATAAAAGGACGGTAAAGTGATCTTCTTTGACAAATGGAAATCTGAAACTCTTTTAGGTAGGAAAAAAGGCTTGACCTTTAAAACAACTTTATCCTTGTGGAAAATCATGTGAGGAGGCTTTCAAGAGGGTGCCTGCAACTCACTCACCCTGCGGGCTGAAGTTGAAGCCACTAGTAAAACAGTTTTTAAAGTTAGGAGCCTTAAGGGACAAGAATGTAAAGGCTCAAAAGGGGCCCACATAAGAAACTTTAAAACTAAATTTAAATCCCAAATGGGAACTTGGAAAGGTGTAGGAGGGAACACATTTGTTAACCCTTTAAGAAATTGGATAAAGGCATTTTGAAATCCGAAACTTCGGAGGAGCGCTTGAAGACGGATAGCGCTGCCAAATATCCTTTAATAGTTCCAACTTGGAGCCCTGAGTTGGCTAAATGTAATAGAAAGGAAAGCACGATGGGAGTGTTAAGCAGAATCCTGTGCAGTTCCCTTAGGGAGCACTACAGAAGATTAAGACTGTTATATGAAATAAATCTCCTTTGGTATCAGTCTGTACCACAAAGATTTAGTTGGTAGCTGTGGCTAAGCAGTCAGACTTCTCTCAAGAGAGAGGAGCAGTATTCAGGGTTTACACATTAGGACTACAATACTATATGACAAGGAAACACTGACCAAAGCTTTGTATCAAAAGGAATGTATATATCTGATACATTACTCACTGTAATCGTATTTCTGATGCTTGTATCTGCTTAGATTCACATGCAACCCACCCTTCCTCCCCTCTGAGAGAAGGCGCATGGTTGCTTGTAGTCTTACCTTTCCATCTATCTGCTTGGATTATCTGTACTCGCGCTACTCCTCATGCTACCTCATGTCAGAAAAAATACAATCTGAGGATCCTAGACGCGCATCAGAAATACGATTACGGTGACGATAACTCGAAAATGGGCGTCGACACAGGGCGTGCCAGTAATACTATCCCTAGTGTGACGTCCACTGTACCCAAGATCCCTCACGCGTCTAGGATCCTCAGATATTTTTTCTGACATGAGGTAGCATGAGGAGTAGCGCGAGTACAGATAATCCAAGCAGATAGATAGAAAGGTTAGACTACAAGCAACCATGTGCCTTCTCTTAGAGGGGAGGAAGGGTGGGTCGCATGTGAATCTAAGCAGATACAAGCATCAGAAATACGATTACGGTGAGTAATTTATCCCTTCTGAGGCTTGTGAAATCCGCTTAGATCACTTGCTGTGCATAGATTAGCGAGCAGTACCTGAAGGAGGTGGGATGTGAGAAGGGTCATGAGCAAATAAGTATCTTAGAACCGCTTGTCCCACTTGTGTACCTGCCTTGGAATGGGTGTCAATGCAGTAATGCTGAGTAAAAGTGTGAATAGAGCTCCAAGTAGCTGCTTTGCAAATGGTGTCAAGGGGTACATTTTCAATGAAAGCCAGAGTGGCCCCAATGCCTCTTGTAGAGTGGGCTCTTGGCGTGAAAGGCAGAGTCTTTTCAGAGAGTGAGTAACACAGCTGGATACAGTTAATAATCCACTTCGAGATGGCACCTTTAGAGACGCGATCCCCCTCTCTGCCTGTAGCTACGGAGACAAACAGTTGATCTGTTTTCCTTAGCGGTCTGGTTTAATTTACATAGTAGAGAACCGCCCTACGCACATCTAGGGTGTGTAGTTTAACCTCAGCCGAGCTTTGAGGGTCCTGGAAGAAAGCCGGAAGCTCGATGGACTGGTTTACGTGGAATTTAGATATAAACTTAGGTGAGAACCTAGGGTGTGTGCGTAAAACCAGTTTGTCTTTATGGACAGTAAAGAAGGGATCCTGCACTGACAGAGCCTGAATTTCACTGACCCTTCTTATAGAAGTAATAGCTACTAAGGAGGCCGTTTTATAAGTCAGGTGTTTGAGACTGCTTTTATGCATGGGCTCTAAAGGGGGGCCCATGAGCTTAGATAGCACCACATTAAGGTCCCACCCTGGTGGTGGGTTTGAAATAGGACGGTGAAGTCTCTTTACTCCTTCCATGAAGGCTTTAACTACTGGTACTTTCCACCACAAGACCTTGTTATGGGAAGTGGTGTATGCCGACATGGCTGCCAGGTGTACTTTCAGTGAGTTAAAAACCAGTCCTGCATCCAGCAGGTGGAGCATGTATGTAACAATAGTGGAAGGAGTGCAATCAACTGGGTTGATTTGTTTACTCTGGCACCAGATAACGAATCGCTTCCACTTGTCAAAGTAGCAGTGCCTTGTGTTTGGTTTCCTAGATTCCTTTAGGATGTCCATACACCTCTGTGGTAAATTGAGATGTCCAAACTCTATGACCTCAGGAGCCATGCTGCCAGGTTCATTGAGTTGGGTTGCTGATGCACTGTTTGACCTTGGTGCTGGGACAGTAGGTTGTACCAGGCCGGAAGTTCGATGGGCTCACACACCGCCATCCTGCGTAAGTGTGGGAACCACGGTGGTCTTGCCCACATGGGAGCAACTAGGACGAGCGTCATCGACTCTGTTCATCTTGTTGACCACCTTCCTGATGAGGAGTTGGTGGAAAAGCGTACGCAAGCATCCCTGACCAGTTCATCCACAGGGCAGTCCCCTGGGAGTCTGGTTGGGGGAACCTGGATGCAAATCCTGGGCATTGTCTGTTTTCGCTTGTGGCGAATAAGTCTATAGTGGGGAAACCCCACTGAGAGACGATATCTTCTACGACCTCTGTGTAGAACCCATTCGTGTTCGTCTGGGAGGGAGTCTCTGCTTAGAGCATCCGCTAGGGAATTGAGCTCCCCTGGAACATGTTGAGATGACAGGAAGATGTTCTGTCAGTGCCCATATCCAGATTTTCTGGGCAAGCTTGGACAGATTTGGCGAACGAGTCCCTCCTTGCTTGTTCAGGTAGAACATGGCTGTCGTGCTGTCCGTCCGGATTTGCACCGACAGGTTTAGTAGGTAGGGCTTGAACGCTTAAAGCGCTCGGAAAACTGCCAGAAGCTGTAGCAGGTTGATGTGGTTCTTGGCCACTGAGGGAGACCAGAGACTGTAGGGGAGGACTGGTCCAAGAGACCCCCCTCGCCTACGCTTTCTCCCCAGGTGAGGACTATGGGTCCTTTGGGCGTCCCCTCATGCCACCCGGGCCCAGGTGGTGGAGGGTTCACCCACTGGAGACATTGCCCGCACGTATTAATTGCCCACACGTATTAAAATTTAGCTAGGCCTAGAAACCATTTTGTCTGGTAAAGATGGTGTGAGCTCAGCGCACTGTAGCGCGGCCCCCACCCTTGGAGGGTTTCAGTCATCCTTGTTGCCGCAGCACCCTGGCAGATCCGCTGCGAGCACGTTCCCACGAACAAGACGGACATGAGCTAGTATAATACATTAACATTGTAACAGTTCACCTCCCGCAGTGTATTATCGCTCCCAGCATGACCCGGCCAGCAGGCCTAGGCAAATGAAAAGAACAGTAAAATGGTCGTTAGATGACAGACAATCTTTGTATATTAATGTTGAGACTACTTGCAAAGGATGCGTTTCTTCCATAAAATCCCTTATATTACAAAAGCCTGTAAGATGTAGAATTACAAGAGATCATGCCCCCATGATATAAGCGATGGTGAGCATATACCATTGCAGTTGGATACTAATAATAACGCCACGCACCAGGAATCTGTCTGTTATGTGTATGACTGGAAAACGTACACCCCATGGGCTCGTGCCATAACTGAACTAACGCTGCTAGAGGACACAAGAAAACGAATGTAAACCATACAAAGGGCCCATGTGAAGAATGCATGAGAAGGTGCATGTCTAGGCCCCACATGCGCCACCACCATCACGAACAAGTGGCGGGTTACTTTCTATGTTCTCCACCAACCCTAACTCTACCTCACTTACTGCAAATATATATATGCATATAACTAAATACTGCACGTGTTAAAACATAATGTATGAATAAGGTACTCAGACTGGGTATAATCAAGACACATCCAGCAAAGTTTAAATACATGTTTTGTAATGTTTTAAATAAGTATTATAGAGTGTTCAAATGTTTGTAATGTCTTTACCTAAATCGGCAACACATGAGGGAGATACCTTTGTGAAATACGCGCAAGGCCATTCCCCCTCCCACCCCGCGAGGGCTGCCAAGGCATGAGAGCAGAGACCGCGCCGCGCTGCTTTACCTCCCCCAACCAGACTGGAGCCGCTTCAAAGACTTGTAACCCCCTCTGTAGCACCCAAGGCCGCCACCCGCCACCTGCATTATTTACAGCGCAGCAGTAAACCTCTGCCTGAACACACGTGCCCCCTCGTAAACCTCGCAACCCACCGGACCATCCTAGACTTATGGCCCTGTGCAATCAGGACACCCAACACTTTGACAACACACAGCGAAACATACATTACAACTTCTAACAAGGCAGTAAGACATGTACCGCCCGTCCCAGGCCCTGAAGCTTAGCCCCCCGACCTATGGCCCAGGTCAACAGGACACTGGTAACCATGTCCTGACGTATTACCTCCAGACCCCTTACAAGGTACATTCCTCCTGTGTTGCATTAACCTGTAGTATAACCTATTGGAAGATTTACTAAAGAAGATAATACTGAAACGAGTGAATGACTGCGGTGTGCATGGCCTAGGGCAAATAAGTCAGGAAAGGACATTCATCTCTGACATTGGCCGCGATGGCACGACAACACCAGCCGGATTAACTCCGCCACCCTGCCAGGCCCAGCCCAACCCACGAGGCTGACCAGTGACGTCTTCCAAAGCCAACCACATCACAGCAGCACCTATAGTTAGTCGTCGCCACCCAATCCCCTTGAACTTGTGCCCCCTATAGTATGTAGGTTCTTATGACGTTTTTTGTAAATATATACGCCTGTCTTTGCTATTGTCAGACAGAGCGCTCTCGGAGTTTGCAGAGTTCTTTGCATGCCCTATTCTGATTGATCAACTCCCATTTACGCTCACCCGCACTCTGTCTTGGCCTTATTCCCATCTTGGGAGAGTCCTTCATTGTCTCTCATTGCGGGGAGGATCGTGCTGTGTGGGGACGCTTGCCTTCAGTGGTGACCCCGATAGCGTGATATTATTTCTTCCTAAAACTAGTTATAACCGTCCCCTTTTGGCACGAGAATCTCCGGTCGAAAAGGGATACGCACGGTGAGCCGGCTCCGGGAGGCTGCCCGCCAACGGCGACCGGTACACTAAGAAGTGCGCACTCAATAGAGAAAGGGTACGGGATCCCGGTTGAAAAATCCCCTTTGAGTACCGCTCGCCGGAGTCGGGGCTGACTGTTGAGCTGACGGCGACACTGCCTGGACGGACCCAGTTTCGGAGACTATCGGTTCAAGACGGGCACGTGAGTACTGAGTGTGAGCGATTGTAAAGGGAGCGGGGAGAGAAGTGTAGGACAGGGAACGAAAAGGGGGTACGAAGATATACTAAAGATCATTCTAAAATTTCCTTTCTTTTTCTTTGCATATGGCCATTAGGATTACGAGGTGAATAAGAGATAGAAGTGACGGGAACCTAGCTCCGAAAGGGGGTGGAAGGCGGCGCCGCATAGTGCTATATTGACTAGTGCTGGGAATATATGACGAAGCGAAATATAAGATAAAAGTGTTCAGCAAAAGGGGGCACTGAGAATATATTAGTGATCGCTACTACTTCTTTCTTTTCTTTTTCTTTAAGGGTAGGGGGAGAATAAAAACCAATATTAGTACGAAATTGGGAAGAACGTAAGAGAAAAGGGGGCCTATTAGGAGGGGAAGAGCAGGTGAAAACATATAAATATATGCATATGCGCATTCATCTATCTAAGTAAAACAGACAGTAACAGCCGGCTAGGGAGGAAAGGGAGGGCAGCGTGAATGGTGTACTGAGTGTTACCAAGAGGTGTGTGCATCTCGTATGTGTCAGGGGACAATTTGAGGTTGCAAATGTGTACAACAGCTATAAATGCATAATTGTCAAATGGTCATGGTAAGTGTGACCGGATGAAACTTTTTTGAAGGTAACGGTGATACAGTGACGTGAGTGGGTACCTTTTTGATTTCCGGGTTGCTATTGTTAAAATAAATGATGGGTTGCTCTTGTATGTGTCCCCCAAAGAAAACAAAGTAGAAATTGTGTACAGTCAGTTTTGTATTGCGCAGCCAAGGAAGGGAAAGCCCAACCGAGCGTAACATTGAATGTGAAGTAGAACACGAAAAATAATATTGATACTACATTCACATTGGAGTCGCAGACACAGAGACATATAAGCACTAGGAGGACACACAGAAATGGGGGCTGAAACACCCTTATCGCATATTTGTAAAAGTCTTCCAGGGTACGCGGAGCGGATTAAGAAATATCACGACCAATGGGTAACTGAGTTGAAGGGAGAGGGGCTACCCCAGATATGGCCAGAGGGAGGGTCATTTGACAAAAGCGTTCTAGATATGGTGATGACATGTATTTTCTTGAAGTACCGAGGGAAGCAGCTGCAGAATAGGAGGGAAATATTAGACCTTTGGCGGTTATTTGAAGAAGTACCACCGCCTAAAGCACCAGCACCAAATCCTGATCTCCCATCCACTACAGACAATCCACTGATGATACATAGAGATATCAAAGAAGTGCCAAGTGTAGCGCCACCAGTAGAAGTAATAAGTTTATATCCGATATTAAAGAAACCTGTACCTGCAGAAGGATACAGTGATCCAACGTATGTACCTCCCCCGACAACTACTACACCCCACCGGCCCACAGCACCCCCACCATATGAAAGTACAAGGGAGCGAGGCCAGGCGAATACACAAAGGGGGGACAGAGAAACTCACAGATGATTTACAATCAAGACTCAATAGCAAAAGATGAGCTTTCAAGAATAAAAGACATGTGCGCACAAACAGCACTTAATGCGACTAGATCAGGGCGCACGTCTAGAGCGCCAGGCGAGACAAGAAGAGCTGAAGAGGGGTGGAAGAAAGGTGAGATACTGTTCAGAATTGAGGAAGAACCAACCCGAATAATTGAAATGGAGACAAGTGAGGGAGATCATGACAATGATGAAAGGCCTATGGGGGATAGAGAGGAATTACTATGCGACATTGGGGACGAGTTAGAAGAAAATGACAGGTTGAGCATGGCTGTGGGAGGGGGAAGCGAAGGAGGGGATGGCACATGTTCAGTGAGAACACTGGACGACGAGTGGTCGGGACGACTAAGGAACAGAGTGGGAAACATGGCATCACTAGAAGCATCAGCATCCAAATCGGGTTCGGGAGCTATACAGAAAGGAAAGCTACAGCTTCCATTGATACACAGAGGAGGAGGGAGACCTAACTATATCCCATGGGCACAAATGGACAAAGCTAACTTATTAAAGCTATTGCCCCCGTTATCAGGAGGGGCAAGTAAGTGGATATACGCCTTTGAAAAACATACTGCTGGGGTCCCCCTAGCTGTAGGAGATGTGAAAAGTCTGCTCGTATCAGCGGTGGGCGATCAGGCTGAAAGAGTATGGGTTAAAGCCGGTTTCCCAGGAGTTACGTTAGATTGTGACCGCCATGATGGGGCCTCCTTTAACACGGTGCGGGCTAGGGTGTGGGACGCCTTGCGCGAAACATTCCCAGATACGCCGGACTTGCAGTCGGTGATGCAATGCACCATGAATGAGGGGGAGGAGGCTATGGATTACATTTTTCGGGTTCAAGAGATGTGGAGAGCGGAGACGGGCACGCCCTGGTATCAATCGACATCTTTATTTTACTTCATTATAAAAAGAGGGCTCCCCAAGGAAGTGCAGAAAGCGCTCGACAAAATTGCAGGCGTTGAAGCGAAGGGATGGCCAGAAATCCAAAGCATAATAATACACCATTGTAAAAGAATAAAGGAGAGAGAGAAGGAGGTGGCACAGAAAAGGTTGGCAGACGAGGCAAAGTTAGTACAGACAAAATTGGTGAAGGTCGCAGCAGCAGTAGCTGCACTCCCACACAGCAGGGAGGGAGACGATGAGGAGGAGGGGCCGATAGCAATACAAGGAAGGATGGCAGCTAATTGGGCGGGAGCAGGACAGCGGCAGTGGAATGAGCAAGAGCAAGGTGGAGGTCCGCAGTGGCAAGAGTGGACCCCTCGAGGGGGACGAGGTGGGTACAGGGGCCGAAGAGGAGGCGGAACGGGGTATGGGGGAATGGGAGGAAATGGATGGCAGGGCTCTAGAGGTGCACAAGGAAGTTGCTGGAACTGCGGGCGATGGGGGCACTATTCAAGAGAGTGCAGAAGCAGACCCAATAACGGGTTCCAAGAGGTAGAACAATATGGCCATCCCCACCCAGGAAGCCCATATGGCCTCCCAATGGGGCAACAACAATTAAGAAACCCAAGCCAAGGTAATGCCGGCCAGCAACAGGGACCCCAATATAGAACACAGAACCACCCACAAAACATGCAAAACAACGACAGTATGCAATACACACCAGGCAACCCTTTCGCGACAACAGCAAACGGGGCCCCCGCACCAGCACCTTACAACGGCATGTCAGTGGTCTCAGGTAACGTATTCAATGAAGGGGGGGCGATGAGACACCCCGAATAGGACAGCCCACAGAGAACACTTGCGTGTCCAGTTCTATCTACCACCCACAGTGCAGCAGAGGAACCATTGGTAGGGGCGCAGATAGGAGACAGGCAATTTGTATTCATGGTTGATTCGGGAGCGGAGAAATCATGTGTCAGGGAGGGCCGGTTCCCGTTATCTAACAGGAAGTTAGAGACGCAGGGGTTCTCTGGGGCTGTAATTGAAGTTCCTTACACAGAAGTTTTGGATGTAACCGTAGGGGGCAAGACTGTAAAGGCCCCCTTACTGTATTATGAACAATCCCCGATAAATTTGCTGGGGAGGGACCTTATGAGTAAACTTAACATGACCATATCATTTAACGAAGGAGGAATAGTGTGTTCTACACCCGGGATATGCCCCTTGCGTGCAATGTTGGTAGTGCAAGCCTACACAACCACACAGGAAATACGAGGGCTGCCACAAAATGAAGAGATGTTCATTGAAGGGCTAAAAACTTTGGCCCTTATAGTTCCAGAGCTAAAAAGCATGGATTGGAGGATTCCAGCAGAATTCCTCTTCCGCCCCATAGTGTGCCCAAATGCAGCACCAGGATCTGTGGTATCGTTGGATTTGCACGCTGTGCAGGTATCAACGAAACGGATCGCTGTGATTGGAATGGACAGAGAAGGATGTGAGTGGCGCACCGTGCTATGTACAATCGCCAACCTCGCCCTACGCGAGGTAACAGATGAGGATCTCTTTCTAGACACAGAAGCAGATGGTGAGATAGTAATGGAAATAGCGATGCCCTGCGACATTTTGATCCAAGCCAGAGAGATCCCCGCCCAATTGATGGCAGTGGTAGGAACACCACCGTCATTTTTTGATGACGACATGAGGTTAGTACCAAACAATTTATGGACAACAGGCCCCCATGATGTAGGGCTGTTGCATGGAGTACAACCTGTGATAATAAAACTAAAACAAGGAGCTATCTTACCCCGAGTTAAACAGTATCCATTGTCCCGTGAGGCTGAAGAAGGGATAAAGGAAACGATAAATGCACTACTAGTACAAGGGATAATAGTGCCTTCAAACTCACCATGTAACACATGTATCTATCCAATCAAAAAAGCGAAAGGGGGGTCTTGGAGGATGATACAGGACTTACGCCCCCTCAATGATGTAATACAGAAAGAGTTCCCTCTAGTCCCGAACCCTGCATCAATACTATGCAGTATCCCAAAAGCAGCATCACATTTTACAGTAGTGGACTTGAAAAACGCATTTTTCTCAATACCCCTGGCTAAAGAGAGTAGATATCTAACAGCGTTCACACTGGGGGGAAAAAGATATGAACACTGCAGACTGCCACAGGGATACTGTGAGAGCCCGAGCATATTCAACCGCATATTGCATGAAGACTTGGGCAACCTATCAGTAGAGAGTACGATTATTCAGTACGTAGATGATTTATTGGTGTGTGCACAAGACGAAGCAACATGTAGAAAAGATTCAACAACGCTCCTGACTTTACTGGCCAACAAAGGATACAAGGTAGACAAGGAGAAGCTACAGTATTGCCTGACTGAGGTCCTATACCTGGGACAGCTCATATCAAAAGATGGAAAGAGAATAATTCCCGACAGGGTGGAGGCAATAAGGTCAGTAGGAGAGCCCACGACAGTGAAGGACATGCAGACATTTTTGGGTATGTGCAATTATTGCTGAGCATGGATACTAGACTATGCAGCATACACCAGGCCCCTCCTACAAGCACTAAAAGAAGCACAACAGGAGAATGGAAAAATAAAATGGTCAGAAGACATGAGCGTATCGTTTCAATCACTGAAAGAGCTAATTTCAAGCGCTCCAGTACTAGCAAACCCTGATTATGGACACGAATTTTACCTATTTTCCCATTGCAAAGGCACACTTATGACCGCAGTACTGACACAAAAAACATCCTTAGGACACAAGCCCCTGGCGTACTATAGTGGTACTTTGGATGCCGTGATGCAGGGTCATTTCGCGTGCGAACAATCGCTCGCAGCAGCCGCATTCGCGATTGAGAAAAGTGCCACAATAGTAATGGGATGCCCTGTAACATTGTTTGTGGAACACTCATTATTTGCAATACTTGAAAGATCAAAAAGCACGCTGACCACACAGCGGGCAACAGCATACGAGATCATATTGTCCAGCGCCAACATCCACATAGTAAGATGCAAAACAGTGAACCCCGCCACATTCATTACAGAAGCGTGCACATTAGAGGATATGCAAAATCACGACTGCGCAACCCACACAGGAGAAGGAGGGGAAGACACAGTGGTGTGTGAAAACGCTCTCAGCGAGGGGGAAGTGTACTTTGTGGATGGATCCGCATCAATTGATATGGACACGGGAGAAAAACACGTTGGCATGGCGGTAGTGAGATTAGAGGAAGGTGAGTTTGAAACATTAGTACAGTACCGCCTCCCGTCGCATTACTCTGCACAGGCAGCAGAACTGATTGCGCTCATAGAAGCACTACATGCAGCAAAAGGATGTGCAGTAAGGAACAAGTTACTTACCTGTAACTGTTGTTCTCCAGCATGGGTCTGGCATGGATTCACATGCTCATGAATATTCCCCGTCGTCAGGCTGGGAATCCTCGGTAAAGAAAAAACCAGTATCAGTTTCTGATCTGTCTTTCGTAGTAATAACCAATCACTGGTCTCTGCGTCATACTGACCACAGCCAATGACTGCCCTCTACCTAAGCACCGCCTCTGGCAGCCATCTTCAGATTTGGAAGCACGTGAAGTGGCAGTATGACCAAGTGAAGAGCCGCAGAGGGGTAGGCGGGAGGGTTCGCATGTGAATCCATGCCAGACCCATGCTGGAGAACAACAGTTACAGGTAAGTAACTTGTTCCTTCTCCAGCATGGGGTCTGGCATGGATTCACATGCTCATGAATAAAGAATACATAGCAGTACACACATGCACAACCACGGGAGGTGGCAAAGGCTCAACATTAAGCATCACATCAAACATTAAGCATCTTACCTCCTCACCAGGCTCACCTCAGGCGAACAGGTTGCGCAGCACTGCTTGGCCGACCCTGGACTCCTCCCTGGAATCCCGGTCGACGCAGTAGAATTTCGTGAAGGTGTGCGTCGACCTCCACGTAGCAGCCCTGCATATATCCAGCAGGGGCACACCAGATAGGAACGCCGTGGTAGCTGCGATCGCTCTGGTGGAATGGGCTCTCGGACGGCCAGGCAGCGGTCGGTTTGCCAACCGGTGACAGTACATGATACAGCCGGAGAGCCATCTGGAAATGGAAGCCTTCGAGAGAGCCTTCCCCTGATTGACAGGTCCAAAGTTCACAAAGAGTTGTGACGTCTTCCGAAAACACTTCGTGCAGTCCACGTAGAACTTCAGCGCTCTAGCCACATCCAGCGAGTGCAAAGTCCTCTCAGCCGGCGACGAAGGCGACGGGAAGAACACAGGTAACACCAAGGGTTCGTTGAGATGGAAGTCCGACGGTACCTTGGGCATGAAGGAGGGGTGCGTCCTGAGCACTACCCTCGTCTCGTGGAAAGTCAAGTACGGGGCCTTGCAGGAAAGGGCCTGGATCTCTCCCACTCGTCGTGCGGAGGTGATGGCCACAAGAAAAGCTGTTTTCCACGATAGAAACTTCAACGGGGCCGAGTGCAGAGGCTCGAACGGAGGTCCCATGAGCTTGGTCAGCACCACGTTGAGCTCCCACGCCGGGGCCGGAGCCTTCACCGGCGGGAACAATCTGAACAGTCCCTTCATGAACTCTTTCACCAGACGATGAGACCACAAGGACGTCCGCCCCGTGGTTCTGGTGTATCGGGAGATCGCAGCAAGATGAATCTTGATGGACGCGTGTGCCAGACCAGCTTTGGCCAGCGTCAGCAGGTACGGCAGTACTTGGGGGGCCGTAATCCGTAGAGGGTTAATCTTCTGTGCGTGGCACCAGACAGAGAACCTCTTCCATTTGTGTCCGTAGCATTTAAGAGTCGAGGACGCCCTGGCCTTTGCAAGAACCTCTCTGCAATCGGCCGGTATGTCGTATCCTCCAAACTCTAGCGCTGCAGGAGCCAGGCCTGCAAGTTCAGCGACTTCGGGTCGTGGTGGAGGATGGCGCCTCCTTCCCTGGAGAGTAGATCCGCGTCCGCCGGCAGCTTGATCGGCGGGGACGCTGACAAGTCCAGAAGGTCCAGGAACCATATCTGCCTCGGCCACGCAGGTGCGACGAGGATCATCCTGCACCGTGACCTCTTGAGCTGGTTGACGAGCCGGATTAGCAGAGGCAAGGGAGGGAACGCGTAGAGGAACAGGCCCTCCCAGGGGAACGAGAAAGCATCGCCCATGCTCCTCGTCTGGGGAAACCTGCTGGCGAACCTCCGGCACTTGGTGTTCGTCGCCGTCGCGAACAGGTCGATCTGGGGTGTGCCCCACCGTCGGAAGAGGCGATCCACCAGATCCTGCCGTAGTTCCCACTCGTGGCACGAGCGCAGCTCCCTGCTGAGTGAGTCGGCGATGGTGTTTTTTATCCCTGCCAGATGAAACGGCACCAGAAAAATCCCTTGGGCAACGGCCCAATGCCACAGGTCCTGCGCCTCCTTGGACAGCGCTGGGGACCTGGTTCCGCCCTGTTTCCTGATGTAAAACATGGTGGTGGTGTTGTCGGTGAAGATCCTCACCACCTTGCCCTTGAGGGACGGAAGGAAGGACCTGAGGGCCCAAAACACTGCACGGAGCTCCAGGACGTTGATATGCAGGGACTTCTCCGTCGGGGGCCAGAGTCCCCTTGCGTGCAGATTTTCGGTGTGCGCTCCCCACCCTTCCAGGGAGGCATCCGTGGTCACGGTCTCCTGGTGGGCTGGGGTCTGGAAGTCCATGCCCGCCGTCAAATGCGCGCGGGTGCCCCACCACCGTATCGCTCGTCGGAAACTCTCGTCGAGCTTGATCCTTTCCTCGAAGCTGCCCGTCGTCTGGATCCAGCGCGCATCCAGGAATTCTTGCAACGGGCGCATCCAGAGCCTGCACATGGGAATGAGGTAGATGCAGGAAGACATCCCGAGGAGGGACTTGATGGACCTCACTTTGGCCGCGTCGGCCACCAACATCCGTTGCACCTTGCCCAAGATGGTCCTGGACCTCTCCTCCGACGGGGAGGCCAGAAGGGACACTGTCGAGCCTGGCTCCCAGAAACAGTGCGACTTGCGCGGGCACCAGGTGGGATTTGGCGTAGTTCACGGAGAATCCCAGGTCCGTGAGGAGTTGGACGGTCCTTGCCGTGTGGACCACGGCGAGCTCCCTCGTCTTGGCGCGGATGAGCCAGTCGTCCAGGTAGGGGTAGACGTGAATCCCCTCGCGGCGCAGCTGCGCCGCCACCGGTGAGAGGCACTTGGTGAATACCCTGGGTGCCGACCGTAATCCGAAGGGAAGGGCTTTGAACTGGTAATGACGCCCTTGGACCACGAATCTGAGGAATTTGCGGTGCCCCTTTAGGATGGGAATGTGGAAGTAGGCATCCTCCAAATCCAACGACGATAGGAAGTCTCCTTCCTCCAGCTGACCCAGGACGTGCTGGAGGGTGACCATCCGGAACTTCTGCGCCTTGAAGAACTTGTTCAGACGTCGCAGGTCCAGGATGGGGCGCCATCCTCCCGTCTTCTTCTTCACGAGGAAGTATCTCGAGTAGACTCCGGAGCCCCGAAGCCTCTTTGGGACGAGTTCGATGGCGCCCTTTCTGAGCATCGCCTTTACCTCCAGGAGAAGTTGAGGGACGTGAAGTTCTTTCCTGGCCACGGGGGGACGCGCGGGCACCTTCTTTGAAACTCGAGCGCGTGGCCCCGGGCCAGGGCGTCCAGCACCCAACGGTCGGTGGAGATGGACTCCCACACGCTGACGAAGCCCGCCAGCCGGCCTCCCACCGGGGTGCTTCGGTGGGGGCCCGACCCCACGGCCGGTTCAATCCTGCTTGGGCGCGGCCTTGCCGCCTTGACCTCCTTGGCGACGACGGCGGGGTCCGCTAGACTTGCCTCGTCCTCTGTAGGCCTCTTGCGACGACGAGCGGGCCGCTTGACGGTAGGAAGCGAAACCGCCGCCGGAACCTTTGGAGGCGCCCTTGCCTCCGCCGCTCCGAAAGGGCGTCCGTCGTTGCAGGACTCCAAGGGCCCGGGCCGTCTCAGTATCCGCCTTGATGGCCTGAAGGGAATCGTCCACTGTCTTCCCAAACAGGTTGTTCCCGTCGAAGGGCATGTCCAGGACTCTGGTCTGGACGTCCTGCCGGAAATCCGTAGCTTTGAGCCATCCACGACGTCGAAGGCAAACGCCGTTGCCCAGCTGGCGGAACCCGGTGTCGGCGATGTCCGTCGCCACGGTGATGGCGTGGTCCGAGGCCACCTCACCTTCCTGCAGGATCTCAAGGGCCTCCGCCCTCTTGTCGTCCGGCAGAAAATCCAGCAGGGGAGCTATCTTGTACCAGAGCTCCCTGTCATAGCGGGCCACGATAGCCAAGGCGTTGGCCGCTTTAATCGTCGTCGCTGCCGACGAGATGACTCTACGTCCCATAGCATCCAATTTCTTTCCCTCGCCGTCCGGCGGGGAAGTCGATGTGGAGGCCGCACCCCCCCCGCTTTCTTCCTGGCTGCCGCGGAGACGACGGAGTCCGGGGTAGGCTGCGCCCGGAGGCACAGGGGGGCCGTGTCCGGGACCCGGTACTTTTTCTCGTACCGGTCTCTTCTAGCTGGCGTCGTGGAAGGGTTCTTGAGGAGGGAAAGGCCCTCATCCCAAATGTCGTCCAACAGAGGCACTGAGAGGACCGTCTTCCTCTTGGCCTCGCGCCGCTGATAAAGGAAGCCTTCCTTTTTCTTCTCCTCAGGGCAGAGTTGGAAAAGCTCGGAAGCCCTGGAGATCATGGAGTGGAAAGATCCGATCTCGTCGGGCGGAGAAGCCCTGGTGGGAGGCGACGACGGAAAATCCTCGTCGTATGCCTCGTCGTCCGTACCCGTCGCTGCCGTGTCAGTCCCCGTATCATCCCCTCGGGTGGACGGGGAGGAGGGCTGGAAGGGGCGCGACGGTTGAAAAGGAGGTGGTGGATGGATCCTTCTTTTCTTGGTAGGGGGAACACCAGAAGGTCCCGGTTCTGGATCCCCCGACGAGAGAGGTTCCTCCGTCGGTAACGGTAGCCTCGTCCTTATCTCGGAGCATAAGGACTGTATGGCCAATAAAATGGCCGCCGAGTTGTCTTGCGGCGCCGGCAGAGGGGAATCCGACGGGCGAGCAGGGGCCCCGTCGGTATCCTCGACGATGTAGTCGTCGTCACCTGCGTCGGGGTCCATTCCGACGGGCTGGCCTTCTTCCACGCCTAGGCCGTGGCTTAAGACCTCGATCAGCTCCTCTTCTGAGGTTGAGGCCGACTCTCCGACGACGCCCTGCCCCCCCTTCTTCCCCACGGAGGGTTTCACGGGGGTCCTATCGATGGGCACAAAGGAAGACTCCCTCCGAGGAGGCAGGGAGATTCTGGGCCCTGAGGTCGCCACCACTGGTGCAGCCACCACAGGCTGAGCCAGGGCCGCCGCGACCGTTTCGATAGAGGGCTTGGTCGGATGGATCAAGGCCTTCACCACCTTAGGTGCGCTCACCGCCTTATCCTTGAGGGAGGGGGCACTGCCACGCTCCTCCTGTGCCTTAGAGCTCGACCGGGGCCTCTCCAGGAGCTTCGCCGGGTGCTCGGCCTTCCTCTTACCCGACCCAGAGCGTTGGCTCGTGGTTGATGGTGCCGGGGAGGGTGCGCCCTGCCTGGCGCCCGTAGAGCCCGACCGTTCGGCGCTCCCGGTGCCAGCGGACTCGCGGTGCTTGGCCTTATGTTGGGCCCCCGTCGCCGGGGCGCCCTCAAAGGTCTTAGAAGACCGCTCGGATTTCTTCTTCTTCTCGCCAGACGGGCTCTTACCCTCCAGCCAGTTGGCGAGACGTTGATGGCGGTCCTTCATGGTCCGTTCCGACATGTTGCCGCAAAACGCACAGTCCTTCTCCACGTGCGTCTTGTCCTCATGAAGGCAGTAAAGGCAGAAAGAGTGTTCGTCCTCCTTGAAGACGTTCTGCAGCTGGCATCCAGGGCAGACCCTGAACAGCTTTCCGGGCGTCGAGCTTCCCTTCTCCTGGGCCATCTCCGAGACCGGGCCTGAGAAGCTTCTGGATTCCTCCGAAGTGTAGCTCGACGAAATCTTCACCCTTGAGGGGCACAGATGAATCCGACACGGGTCCCCGTTGATCGGATGTAGGATCGGTGGAGCTTGAGGCTCTTTGACCGAAAGAATCGAAGTTTTTTTGTGAAAAAAGCGCGAAAAAAGCACTAACGCTCGAGAGCAATAGCACGAGGATCCCAACACATGAACGTGCGGTAAAAATCTGAAGATGGCTGCCAGAGGCGGTGCTTAGGTAGAGGGCAGTCATTGGCTGTGGTCAGTATGACGCAGAGACCAGTGATTGGTTATTGCTACGAAAGACAGATCAGAAACGAAACTGATACTGGTTTTTTCTTTACCGAGGATTCCCAGCCTGACGACGGGGAATATTCATGAGCATGTGAATCCATGCCAGACCCCATGCTGGAGAACAATATACAGACTCAGCTTACATGACGACAACAGTACATGGAGGTCTAGCAAGATGGGGCCGTAGGGGATTCAGAAGGGCAGACGGAACACCAGTGCAGCATGCAGAATTGTTAAAAGAATTAATAGAGGCCCTACAAAACCCTACTGCTGTAGCAATAGTGAAGTGCCAGGCCCATACATCCAATACTGACGTTGTGTCTTTAGGGAACGCGGCAGCGGACGCTGCCGCCAAGGAGGCTTCCTACTTTCAGAAATACGACACAGGTGAGTTCATGATCAAGAACACAACAACCGAAGAACTGCCAGAAGGGTACAACATGATGTCCTTATCACAAATACTAGAATTGCAGGAAGGAGCTAGTGCAGAAGAAAAACTAACGTGGACGAAACGGGGATGCAGCCAATCAGGAACAGACCTATTATGGCGGCAAAATAACTCAGGGAAAGTGGTAATGCCACTACAGTTACTAGAAGTAGCATTTCAACAGCTACACTTCCCCGCACACAACACTAAACAGCACATCGCAGCAGAAATACAGGAAGAATGGTTTGTGCCCTGTCTCCAGGAGCATGTGTCTCGATTGGCAATGGAATGTACAACATGCCAAATATACAACTCAGGAATGACATTACGCACACTCCGGGGAACAATTCCCAAACCCATTGGCCCCTTCAGAGAACTGCATATAGATTATGCAGACATGGGGGAAAGGTGTAATGGCGCACGGTACATGATCGTGGTTGTGTGCCCGTTTTCAAGGTGGGTGGAAGCAGGACCCTGTGCGCGACCTGATGCCAAAAGCGCCGCCAAGTTCCTAGTAAGGGAAGTGTTCCCGCGCTGAGGAATTTGTGACGTGATTCGCTCAGATAACGGCTCTCACTTCGTGAATGAACTCTTCAAGGAAGTGACCACATTACTGGGTATAAAACACAAATTATGTTCGATTTATCATCCCCAAAGTAATGGCGTAGTGGAAAAGATGAACGGCCTGTTAAAGGGCAGGTTATCAAAACTATGCTTCTCATTGAAGAAAAATTGGATTTACTGCCTACCCCTAGCGCTATTTGAACTTAGAAATCAGCCAAGCAAAGACCACCATTTGTCCCCGCACGAGATCGTGACTGGGAGACGAATGAACACAGCACACTCTCCGCTGCGCGAACACTCAGATGCTCACAGAAGCGCCGCGATATTGGGAGACGAGTTCACACACTATCTAAAAAAATTAACAAGGGCAGCGCGCGCAATATCAAAGCAACTCTCCCCACCCGTCACTAGAGAAGAGGGAAACATAACAGGACCTGTCACTGAACCAGAGCAACAGCTACAGCTGATGCCAGGGGACTCAATTTATGTCAGAAGTTTTGTGCGTCGGTGGAATGCACCACGATTCAATGGCCCATACGAAGTAGTATTTTGCACGCCCACAGCAGTGAAGGTAAAGGGCTTGCGGTACTGGGTGCACTTGACCGACGTACGAAAAGCATAAAGCAATGTACACGAGGAGATAGATGAGGAGGCACAGACAACAGCAAACGATGCAAATGAGTAGGATGCCTGAATATCGACTTGCGTGAGTGTGTGATTTAGCACTGGACTTGAATGGAATAATGTCAGCGCTGGAATTGAATGAATTAATGACTGACAAGGATATTACAAAAATGTGTGTGTGGGATTTCCTTTTTTTTATTATTATCTTGTTGAGTGTTATGTAATTAATGAAATAATAATATTATAGCCTGCATATACCCTTGTCTGTGAATACCCCTCCCCCACATCCCCACCCGCTTCCATTCCCCGTCAAATGTATTGGCACAGATGGTGCCAGCAAAACGTTTACATGCATGCACTTAATGCACTTTTATATCTCAAACAGGAGCTTCCATGGCATCTAACGGGCAGTCTGCAACGGATAGAATTAGTAGAATGAGAGAATTAGTATATGAGAGATGTAGATATTCGTATGAGTGTGGATTATCAATATGCATTACATTGTTTTTTATGATAATGTTCGGCTTGGTTACATATTGGTTTATAGCGTTCATCTCTATCGAGATGTACGAGGGGGGAGGGAGTAACAACACTACTGGACCAATTAACAGTACCACCGGGCCCAATGCAACTGCAGGGGTCGATACCAAGGAAGGTGATTTTTTTGATATGGGACGGAACTAAACTTGTGTGGGGGTATCATACCACACCATCCAGTGTTGTGCCCTCACAAAGAGAAAAGCCACAGGGTGGAATGCAGAGCAATACAGTGTCTCCACCAGGGGTATCCACTTACAATGCCCACAGTTTCAATGACCGAAACCCGTCTGCCATATCATGGTTGTATAACACCCCCACCAGCCAGCTTGCCCCCACCCCAGAAAACAATTTGCCAGATAACGTCAGGAAAGAAAACGATAAGCTACTAGCAATGCACGAAATATTATATGATGAATGGGCCCAGGGGGGCGGGAATGAGAGAGGGGGGTCTAGTCTATCCACTGCACAGGGGGGTGGGAAGTACATGAGTACCAAGAACAACAGACGAAAGAGAGAAGCAGGGAGGAGGAAGTACGATGAGTACTATGGGCTAGGTCTAGATGAGATGGAAGACCCACGACACCCCCATCAAACAAATAAGTGGTATGCAGACATGAGTGCCACAGCCAAACAGACAACAAACGAGAGCTGTTATGTCTGTTCCCTCACCCCCCATGCATCAGGTACACCCAAAGTGTTGTTACCCAAAGAGTTGCCTATTGTGGATGCCCAATGTCTCCTTCATCTTACACTGTGCAGGATTAAGAACACCTTCCAGGCACACGAAGTGACTTTTCAAATGCTGCAGAACGAGAAAACGTGTTACCCAAAAACGGCAGGAGTGGTATGTTTGAAAGAACCATTTTTTGTAATAAAAGGGACACTTTTTTCCGACAACAAGCAGAAGGATGAAGAAGTACTGTGCAAAGCGGAAGCACTAAGGTGTGGCGCCGGATAAATTGCAGTGGATAGAGGAAACATGTACACCAGTATGGAGAGAACACATTTCAAAACTAACTTGGGTAACTGCCATTGAAAAACCGTTCAAACTACAAAGCAAAATGGACTACAAACTGTGCTTTAAAGGAGAAGGGAGAGCCCCCATGGGAACAAACAAGAACTGCAACAGGACCCTCACCATCCCAGACCTAAGGAAAGGGACAGCGGCCCTGATGGACACGTACTGGGTGTGCGGCAAACAGGCATATCTACACCTCCCCCAGTCATGGAGTGGCAGCTGCTCAATGGCCACTCTACACTCAGCCCTAATGGTGATACCAGAAAGCCACGTCGATGGGACACAGGAACGTATGCAGAGTGTGGCTCAACCAACTGCAGAGACACAAATATATGTCCTGTCTTCTGGAAGCAAGGGAGAAGTGCTGACCCGCAACAAACGAGCATCAAATTACATATCAAAGGCATCATCAGAACTATTGGCTCAGATCCCAGACAAATATCGATTATTCAGCTCAGCAGAAACATTTTTTGCCTCACTCGTCTCAAGTGTCCAAGCAAGGGCAAACGCAAAATGGCTCCAGATAACACGCTGGGAACTAATTCAGCTGGCAAACGACACTGAAGAAGGATTCAACATAATAAAAGTGGAACTAAGAGCTTTACGACTAATGACCATGCAAAACAGGTATGTTCTGGACCTGTTGACGGCGATGGACGGTGGCGTTTGCCGAAAAATAGGAAGTGCCTGCTGCACTTTAGTACCTTCTGAAGATGCAGAGAATGGCTCCCTGTCCCATGTGATCGAAGCAGTCCACAACCTAGGAGAAAAAATGAAAATGGAAGGCGGAGCAGAAGGGAGTACATGGTTCGACAACCTCTTCTCCTTGGTTCCCTCATGGCTTGGAACAACTGTGAAATTTTTAATACCAGCTGTTGTGTTCCTCCTCCTACTTTTTTGCCTGTGCCAGGTGGGTCTTCGAGTTTGTGCTAACGCAGTACCAAATGGTGCAATGATGATGGTGACAATGGGCAACTCACACGGTACAATAAAAACGATGCAAGAAGCACAAGTACAAACAGGGATAGATAACTCGCCCAGATACCAACTGGTGCCTATATACCACGATAAAGATATTGTAGATAAGTTGTGGCACACCACCATCAAAGAGCCCCGTAAACTAGAATGGTATGAGGAAGTTTGGGTAGATTTGGAAGGAGATGGTGGGTGCATATATCTAACGTGTACCCCAGATGAATATGCCCGGAGAGGTGAGAGTTTAAGGGGGGTGTGCAGAGCATGGACGCCCATCAAAGGGACTCCCGCATGGGATGAGGCGGTGATGGACGAGGCAGAATGTAGGAGAATAGAAGATTTAAAGAATTCGTTACTTTAGTAACGAAAGGGGGGAAATGTAGGGGAGGACTGGTCCAAGAGACCCCCCTCGCCTACGCTTTCTCCCCAGGTGAGGACTATGGGTCCTTTGGGCGTCCCCTCATGCCACCCGGGCCCAGGTGGTGGAGGGTTCACCCACTGGAGACATTGCCCGCACGTATTAATTGCCCACACGTATTAAAATTTAGCTAGGCCTAGAAACCATTTTGTCTGGTAAAGATGGTGTGAGCTCAGCGCACTGTAGCGCGGCCCCCACCCTTGGAGGGTTTCAGTCATCCTTGTTGCCGCAGCACCCTGGCAGATCCGCTGCGAGCACGTTACCACGAACAAGACGGACATGAGCTAGTATAATACATTAACATTGTAACAGTTCACCTCCCGCAGTGTATTATCGCTCCCAGCATGACCCGGCCAGCAGGCCTAGGCAAATGAAAAGAACAGTAAAATGGTTGTTAGATGACAGACAATCTTTGTATATTAATGTTGAGACTACTTGCAAAGGATGCGTTTCTTCCATAAAATCCCTTATATTACAAAAGCCTGTAAGATGTAGAATTACAAGAGATCATGCCCCCATGATATAAGCGATGGTGAGCATATACCATTGCAGTTGGATACTAATAATAACGGCACGCACCAGGAATCTGTCTGTTACGTGTATGACTGGAAAACGTACACCCCATGGGCTCGTGCCATAACTGAACTAACGCTGCTAGAGGACACAAGAAAACGAATGTAAACCATACAAAGGGCCCATGTGAAGAATGCATGAGAAGGTGCATGTCTAGGCCCCACATGCGCCACCACCATCACGAACAAGTGGCGGGTTACTTTCTATGTTCTCCACCAACCCTAACTCTACCTCACTTACTGCAAATATATATATGCATATAACTAAATACTGCACGTGTTAAAACATAATGTATGAATAAGGTACTCAGACTGGGTATAATCAAGACACATCCAGCAAAGTTTAAATACATGTTTTGTAATGTTTTAAATAAGTATTATAGAGTGTTCAAATGTTTGTAATGTCTTTACCTAAATCGGCAACACATGAGGGAGAAACCTTTGTGAAATACGCGCAAGGCCATTCCCCCTCCCACCCCGCGAGGGCTGCCAAGGCATGAGAGCAGAGACCGCGCCGCGCTGCTTTACCTCCCCCAACCAGACTGGAGCCGCTTCAAAGACTTGTAACCCCCTCTGTAGCACCCAAGGCCGCCACCCGCCACCTGCATTATTTACAGCGCAGCAGTAAACCTCTGCCTGAACACACGCGCCCCCTCGTAAACCTCGCAACCCACCGGACCATCCTAGACTTATGGCCCTGTGCAATCAGGACACCCAACACTTTGACAACACACAGCGAAACATACATTACAACTTCTAACAAGGCAGTAAGACATGTACCGCCCGTCCCAGGCCCTGAAGCTTAGCCCCCCCGACCTATGGCCCAGGTCAACAGGACACTGGTAACCATGTCCTGACGTATTACCTCCAGACCCCTTACAAGGTACATTCCTCCTGTGTTGCATTAACCTGTAGTATAACCTATTGGAAGATTTACTAAAGAAGATAATACTGAAACGAGTGAATGACTGCGGTGTGCATGGCCTAGGGCAAATAAGTCAGGAAAGGACATTCATCTCTGACATTGGCCGCGATGGCACAACAACACCAGCCGGATGAACTCCGCCACCCTGCCAGGCCCAGCCCAACCCACGAGGCTGACCAGTGACGTCTTCCAGCCAAAGCCAACCACATCACAGCAGCACCTATAGTTAGTCGTCGCCACCCAATCCCCTTGAACTTGTGCCCCCTATAGTATGTAGGTTCTTATGACGTTTTTTGTAAATATATACGCCTGTCTTTGCTATTGTCAGACAGAGCGCTCTCGGAGTTTGCAGAGTTCTTTGCATGCCCTATTCTGATTGATAAACTCCCATTTACGCTCACCCGCACTCTGTCTTGGCCTTATTCCCATCTTGGGAGAGTCCTTCATTGTCTCTCATTGCGGGGAGGATCGTGCTGTGTGGGGACGCTTGCCTTCAAGACCCTGAGCTGTGTGGTGGAGATGGTGAGCTCCCCACCCCGTCAGGCATGCATCGGTAGTGACTACTGCCTGTACTTTGGGATCGTAAAAGGGTTTCCCCTGTGCAAGATTCTCTCTTGTCCACCAGTGAAGGCTTTGTACCAGTGTTGGCGAAACGACCACTAGATCGTCCCACTGACCACTTGCCTGAGACCACTGTTTCGCCAACCATTCCTGCATGGGACGCAGGCGCGCGTGGAGGACCAGGTAAATACATGACGCCATCATGCCCAGCAAACGCATTGCTTTGCGTACCGTTATTTGGTGACCTGACTGATATTGCGGAATTTGCAGTAGTATATTCCGAATTCTTTCCTCTGAAGGAAATGTCAACCCCTCTTGAGTATCTAGGATTGCTCCTAGGAACTGTTTGGAGGTGCTTGGCACCAGGCTTGACTTTTTCTCGTTGATTGAGAAGCCTAATTCGTGGAGGAGGTCGATAGTCCTTTGAATGTTTGTCCTGCAAATTACTGGGGTTTCCCCTGTTATGAGCCAGTCGTCCAGATAAGGGTACACCGGGATTGCCTCCCTGCGTAGGTGTGCAGCCGCCACCTCCAGTACCTTGGTGAAAACCCTTGGTGCCGAAGCTATCCCGAAGGGCAGTACCTTGAACTGGTAGTGCTGACTGTCCACCTTTAAGCGCAAGTACCTTCTGTGCGCTGGGAACATGGAAATATGAAAATAGGCATCTTTCATATCCAAGGTTGCCATGTAATCCCCCTTTTTGAGGAGGGGGATTACCTCTTGTAGCGTAGCCATTCGAAACTTTTAGGGCTTGACATACTTGTTGGCAGGCCGTAAGTCCAATATTGGGCGCATTGTCAAATCTTTTTTTGGCACAAGGAAGTAAGTTGAATAAATACCCTTGTTTACCTGGTGTCCCGGGACGAGTTCCATCGCGTCCTTTGCTAGCAGATTGGCGATCTCCTCGAGGAAAATCTTCTGATGTTCTAAAGAGTGTACTCTTTGTCGTGGAGGATGGTTCCGGGGACGCTGCAGTAGTTCTATACAGTACCCTGCGGATACTGTTGACAGCACCCATCTGTCTGATGTGATCCCTTCCCAAGCCTGGGTGAAGTTGGAAATGCGTCCCCCTACTGGGGTTGCGTGAGAAGGGACCCTGAACTGAGCGTCACTCCTTTGGTGGAGGCGTGCCGCCTCCTCTACTGGGGCTGCCTCTGCCTTTACCACGTCCTCTCCTATTACCCCTGCCGTAACCCTAGGTAGACTGTTGGCGGCTGTTCCACTGTGTACCCTGCCCCTGGGAATATTTTGATCCTCTCTGGGAATTTTGGCCGCGTGGGCGACGAAAATTTCCATTCCCTCTCTGGTTAGGGGGTTTATTGGTTAATTGGCCAAGGGACTGGAGTGTCTCATATTCGTCCTTGGCATTCTTCAGCGCGTCCTCGACCGCCTTACCAAACAGATCGCCTTCCACCGGTTTGTCCAACACTGATGCCTGGGTTTCTGCCTTAAAACCAGACTGCCGTAACCACGCAGGTCTCTTGATAACAGTACCTTCTGCTATCAATCTACCTGCGTTGTCCACGGCTTCAAAAGTTGCTTTAAAAATGCAACCAGACACGGCTCTACCCTCTGCTGAAATTCGTGCTAACTGGCCCTTTAAGGGTTCTGGTGCAGAGGCTATGAGTGCCGCGACTTCTTCCCACTGATGGCAGTTGTAGCTGGCCAATAGGGTGGTGGAGTTTGCAATCCTTGCCTGATAGGCGGACGTTGAGGCTACTTTCCTGCCGAAACCATGTAGTTTTTTGCTCTCCTTGTCTGGAGGAGCTTCGGACGATGACAAGGGTGTTCCAGCCCTCTTACCAGTGTTAGTGACAACCAGGGAGTCTGGCTTCAGATATCCTCTTATATACAGAGGGTCAGACTGGGCTGCCCTCAAAAGTTTTTCAACTCTGGGATTGACTGCTCTGGTGAGGTTCGGGTTCACCAGGGACGGGTCTATTCTTCGCTGAATAGACTTAAGGATAGGGATGTCTGGGCAACAGACCTCCTTTCTCCCACTAACTCTTCGGCGAAGTCCCTCTCCTCCTGGACACCGTGGGTGTCAATATGGAAATGTTCTGCTGCTCGTGCGAGAACCTCGTTCAGGAGGGGTTGGTTATCGACAGGGGAGTCGGTAACCGGGGCTTCCTTCTCTACCGGGGAATCTACTCTGTAGGTTTCAGGGTCTTCCTCCTCCTCTTCTTGGCCTCATCATCCCCATAGTAGCCCGTCCCGGTTTGCTCTTCTACCATGACAAATTCTTGGTCCTCACCAAAGGAAGTGTCTCCTTGATACTGTGAGTAAGGCCGTGAGTATGGTTGTACATCGAAGGGGTCCGAAGACCTAATAGGTGTCTCAAACCGGGGCTTCTTACTCGGGGGGATAGGATCATTAGAGCCTGAGGGTGTAGACCCTTGTGGATTATATGAAAGGAAATGGTCTGGATTTTTATCATAAAAGTCTGCCAAAGAAGACATTCTTGACATGACCCTATGTCATCACTCGACCATTCTTTGGAACTGGGAACGACTCTCAGAAAGTCTAGGAGACTTATCCTGAGTAGACTTGCTGGTCTTAGAAATAGCAAGAGACTTGGGCTTGTCTGTCTGTTTAAGAGGAGTGGAGTGTTTTACAGGCGTGGAAGAGTGCAGTGGCTGCTTCTTCTGCTGTTTCCCCCCCTCCCCGTGAGTGGAAGAGGGTTTTCCCTGTCCCTTTGTGGTTCCGGAGGTTTTCGACGCCTGGCGTCTAGGATCGGGGGTAGAGTCCCTGTCCTTCGAACGCGCTGATCTTGTCTGCGGGCTCCGACACCTGGAGAGCGGCCTGGGGGTGGAAGTCGACTTCGTCCTCCGACGATCAAACTTCCGTTAGCTTAGGGAGCGAGGCACTCTTGGCAAGAGTGGATTGCCTGGAGTCATGCGGCGATCTCGATAGAGAACGCCCAGAGGACCCCGATTCAGGCCGTTCTCTATGTGCCTCTTTCCGAGAACTCGACGTTGTCGAGTCTCGGTTGGACTTCGTGTGTTTTGTGTGAGTGGTGTGTGAAGCGCTTGTGGCACCGGGGATCTTCCCCATAGCCGCCCTGTCGGACGACCTTCCGAGGTCGGGGACTTGCGCTCGGCTGTCTTTAGACGCCGTAATGCCCTCGCCGTCCGAAAGCACGGCGTCGCTGCCATCGCTGAAGGCGCCCTCCGCCGCCATGGCCGCCTGCCTGGCGTGGTGGACCCAACGCTTCGTCGAATGGTCCTTAAGTGTCTTAGGTTTAAACCTACTACACGCTCTGCAGTTCGCCTCGGGGTGGTCCCTCGGCAAGCAGAGATTGCAGGTGGCGTGCCCGTCGACCCAAGGGTATTTGCGATTGCATTTGGGGCAGAATTGAAAAGGGGTACCCTCCATACGCACCTTGAAGAAGCGGGCTGGTAAGTGTAGGAAATGTATAAGATGTACTTACTCTACACTCTTGGTATATATGTCCAAAACCCCACTCTCCCTACATGCAGGGCCGAGGCCTTCCGAGGCCCAAATCCGTCGTGCAGCAGCCGACGGTCCGGCGTCGAGTGTCGAAGTTAGACGTTGGGGAAAGGGTGTAAATTTATCGATATTTTAGCAAAAGTATGGCTAAGGCCAGGGGACTCCGCAAAATGCTTCCGACCAGTATGGCGGAAGAAAACAATCTGAGGATCCTAGACGCGTGAGGGATCTTGGGTACAGTGGACGTCACACTAGGGATAGTATTACTGGCACGCCCTGTGTCGACGCCCATTTTCGAGTTTCGAAAAAACAAACTAATACTCTGCAGCTTCCACTAGATGTCGGCCTATACACAGCATGTGATCTAAGCAGATTCCACAAGCCTCAGATAGATATATATATATATATGACAATGCATTACTTACCGTAAAAGCATTTCTGATGGTTGTATCTGCTTAGATTCACATGCTGTGCATAGGTCCGACATCCAGTGGTCACTGCGGAGTATTGCATTGTGTTTTTCGTAGTCGAAAAAGGGGACGTCGACAAGGCGTGTCTGTAACACTATCCCTATAGTGACGTGTGTTGTACCCACAATCCCTCACGCGTCGAGGTCCCTCTGTTTGTATTTCTTCTGCCCTGAGGGAGCCTTCTATACGTGAGCGAGTACAGAAAAGAAAGAGATGTAGAAAGGTGTCTATGTTCCTTCCATCCGAGCGGGGAGGAAGGGTGTGCGCATGTGAATCTAAGCAGATACAACCATCAGAAATGCTTTTACGGTAAGTAATGCATTGTCTTCTGATGTTTGTTAATCTGCTTAGAATCACATGCTGTGCATAGACTAGCGAGCAGTACCCGGAGTTGGCGGTGGGTTATGAGAAGGAACAGTAGAGCAAAGATGTCTTAATACTGCCTGTCCCACCGGGGAGTCAGATCTAGAGTGTGCATCTAGACAGTAGTGTTTTGTAAAGGTGTGCACAGAACTCCAGGTAGCCGCTTTGCAGATGCACTCAAGGGGAACATTTGCAATGAACGCTATGGACGCCCCCGTGCCTCGAGTGGAATGTGCTCTTGGCTTGAAGGGTAGTTCTCTCTTAGCAAGAGAGAAACAGAGAGATGCATTGAACAATCCATCTAGATATAGTGGACTTTGAGACTGCATCTCCTTCTCTTCCTGCTGCCACCGAGACAAAGAACTGATTAGTCTTTCAAAGTGGTCCGGTTCTTTCCATGTAGAACATGACAGCTCTGCGTACATCTAGTGTATGCAGACTTTTTTCTCCCAAGCTGGAAGGGTTTTGAAAGAAAGTTGGTAGTTCTATTGACTGGTTTACATGGAATTTCGAGATGAATTTTGGTGCAAACCTTCGGTGTGTGCGTAGAACCACCTTATCCTTGTGAACTGTTACGAAGGGGTCTAGAACAGAAAGAGCCTGTAGTTCACTTACTCTCCTAATGGAGGTGATAGCTATTAGGAAAGCAGTCTTAAGAGTGAGGTATTTAAGAGTTGCCTTGTGCATGGGTTCAAAAGGAGGGCCCATGAGTCTAGAAACTACCACATTTAAGTCCCATCCGGGAGCTGGGTTAGCTATCGGGGGGTGTATTCTCTTTACCCCCTCCATGAAGGCCTTGATAACTGGTATCTTCCACCACGACACTGTAAATTGGGAAGTGGTGTATGCAGAAAGTGCCGCCAGGTGGACTTTAATGGAATTGAACACTAGACCTGAATCCAGTAAATGGGTCAAGTACAGAAAAATGTGTGTGGGAGAGCAGTCAACCGGGTTGATGCTCTTACCTCTACACCAGATGACAAATCTTTTGCACTTGCTAGAATAGCAGTGGCGAGTATTAGGTTTTCTGGCTTCCCTGAGGATGTCCATACATCTCTGCGGGAGTTGTAGATGTCCAAATTCTATGATCTCAGCAGCCAGGCTGCTAAGTTCATGGTCTGAGGGCATGGATGCAGTGTCCTGCCCTTGTCCTGTGACAGCATGTTGTACAGGCAGGGAAGTTTCACTGGGGGAGATAGGGACATCTCCATCAAGTGAGCGAACCATGGCTGCCGGGCCCACATTGGGGCCACTAGTATCATGGTAACCTGCTCCTGGTGCATCTTGTGCACCACTTTGAGAAGGGGAGTCGGGGGGGAAAGGCGTAAACAAATTTCCCTGACCATTGAATCGACAGACCGTTCCCCTTGGACTGGTTCTGGGGGTACCTGGAGGCGTAACTTTGGCATTGTGAGTTCTCCAGAGTTGCGAACAGGTCCATTTCCGGGAATCCCCATTGCGTGAAGACGTCTAAGACGATGTCTTCGTGCAATTGCCATTTGTACTCTTCGGGCAGGGGGAAGTCTCTGCTGAGTTCGTCTGCTAGCAGATTGAGTTCCCCTGGTACGTGTTGTGACAGTAGGAACATGTGTTTGAGAGCCCACTTCCATATATTCTGGGACAGCTTAGACAGTCCTGGAGAGTGGGTGCCCCCCTGCTTGTTGATGTAGTACATGGCTGTGGTGCTGTCTGTAAGGACCATCACTGTCTTCCCTTGTAGGTGTTCCTGGAAGGCTTTTAGTGCTTTGAACACCGCCAGTAGCTCCAGTAGGTTTATGTGCTTGGATGCTACGTTCGAAGTCCACACACCGTGAGCAGTCTGATGGGATAGGTGAGCCCCCCATCCTGTGAGGGATGCGTCCGTGGTTAGAGTGGCCTCCACCGCGGGTGTGCCAAAGGGTTTCCCTATTATCAGGTTTTCCTTTGTCCACCACCGTAGCGAGAGAACCAAGGCTTGCGAGACCACCACTAGATCGTCCCATTGTCCGCTGGCCTGACACCACTGGCTGTTGAGCCACTCTTGCATTGGGCACAGGCGCAGGCGCGCGTGAGGTACCAAATAAATACACAACGCCATCATTCCTAGCAATTGCATCGCTTTGCGCACCGTCACCTCTCGACCTGCCACATATTGGGGGATCTGAAACAGCATGTTTTGGACCCTCTCGTTGGAGGGGAAGACGAGGCCGTCCTTTGTTCGAATTAGAGCCCCTAGGAATTGTTTGACTTGGCTGGGGTCGAAGCTGGACTTCTTCTCGTTGATGGAGAAGCCCAGTTGGAACAAAAGGTCTACAGTCTTTTGGGTGTTTGAGAAGCATGTCTTGTAAGAATCCCCTGTTATGAGCCAGTCGTCGAGGTAAGGGTATACTGGGATGGATAACCTGCGCAGGTGGGCCACTGCCAGTACTTTCGTGAATACCTTTGGTGCAGATGCTATGCCGAAGGGTAGCACTCTGAACTGGTAGTGTTTGCCCTCTATCATGAACCTGAGGTATTTTCTGTGCGCTGGCAACATTAAAATATGAAAGTATGCATCTTTCATGTCCAGTGTTGTCATGTAATCTCCCTGTGATAGCAGTGGGATCACTTCCTGTAAGGTCACCATACGAAACTTTTGGGGTTTGACAAACTTGTTTGCTGGGCACAGATCTAATACAGGGCGCATGGTTAGATCCTTTTTGGGTACAAGGAAGTACACTGAATAAATACCTTCCATTACCTGAGATAGAGGCACAACCTCTATGGCTCCTTTTTCCAGCAGTTGGTCCACTTCTTGGAGAAGGATGGCGAGGTGTTCTGGTGTCATGCGGCGTCCCCTCGGGGGTCTGTATGTTGGGGGAACTGTTGAACTCTATACAGTAGCCGCGGGCTACGGTGGAAAGTACCCAGCGGTCTGATGTGATTCCCTCCCATGCTGGAAGAAAGGATGTTAACTGGCCCCCGACCGGCGTTGCATGGGAGGGGACACGAATCTTCACGTCACTTGGTGGTGTTGTTGGCTTGGGAGCCTCTGGGGGTGGAACCCCAGCCTTTTCCCTTGCCACGACGTTGACCCCTCTGATTATACTGGCCGCTATTACTCTGGTAGTTGCTGGCAGAGTACTGTTGTTGGTTTTGTTGCTGGCGTTGTCCACGAAAAAAGCACTTATTACCAAATCCCCGCCTGTTAGGGGGTTTTGAAATTTGGTCTAAGGTCTTTATTGTATCAAATTCATTCTTCGCGTTCTCCAGCGCGTCATCCACTGCTCTCCCAAAGAGGTTGGACTCCTCTATGGGTTTATTAATGAGGGACGCTTGTGTTTCCGCCTTAAATCTGGAATTGTGAACCAGACGTGACGCTTCAGTAAAATTCCTTGTACCAAAGTGCGGCCAGCCGTGTCTGCTGCATCGAGGGTATTCTTGACGATGCTTTGATTGACCAGAGAACCCTTGTTAACTGTAGCCAGGAAACGAGTCCTTAGGGGATCGGGAGCTTCTTCGATGTCCTGTCTGAGCTTAGCCCATTGAGCATCGGCGTAGCTTGCCAATAGGGTATTATTATTGGCGATTCTGGTAGAGAATGCTGCAGAGGTGGTGATTCTCTTGGCTAGGGCATACAGCTTCTTCCCCTCTTTATACAGGGGTGCCTCGCTAGTAGATAGTGGGACTCCTGCCCTTTTCCTGGTGTTGGTCACGACCGGGAGTCCGGGATTGAGTGACCCTTAATATATAATGGGTCTGATTGAGAGGGAGAGAACAGTTTCTCAATCCTCAGATTGACCCCTCTCACCAATGCAGGAGTTTAAAGAGAAGGGGTAATACGTCTCTTAACTGAGGCGAGGATGGGTATAACCTGGCTAGTGGGGGGTTTTTTCTTTGATAATCCTCTCCACAAAATCGGTGTCTGGGGTGACCTCCCCAGTTTCGATTTCGAAATGTGCTGCTGCCTTCTTCAGCAGTGCATTGAAGGTGGTTGATCATCGACAGGCGAAGGGTTCCTGACTGGTGTAGTTTCAGTAGACCTGATGACTGTACTGCTACTGCCTGTGTCAGTCGACCTAGCCGGTGACTGCCAGGGATTTGGGTCGCCCTCGCCTGTGTCTTCCTGGAATCCTTCCTCACATAGGTTAGTTTCCTCGTGAAAACCTTCCTCTTCTTGTTGGTCCTCAACATAGGTGAACTCATCTTCCTCTTGGAAGGTTTCTTCCTCAGTGGGATTGTAAGTGTTTATGTCCTCCTGTATGGGGTTATAAAACTTCTGGTATTTAGCCCTTGGACTCTCCAGGGGTGCCTCCCTTGGTCTCTTGGGTGCCCTGTCTTCCGGGATGGACATGAACCTATCTAGTTTGTCCATACAGGTCTGGAAACTTTCAAAGGTCCACTGAGGTCGGCCAGGACGGTCTGGGAAAGAAAAGGGGGTTTCTTCCTCCTGTAATTGTCTAGTTCTGTCCCATAACGTCGAAGAAAGAGCCTTCGCCTTCTGAGTAGCCTTCTTGCTGGCTAGGGCCTTCTGTCGGGAACTGGCCTGATCTGTTTTCCGGCGCCTTCGGCGTATCTTTGGCCTTGTGCGCGGTTTTCGGCGTTTCACTCGCCGTAAGTCTTTGGCCATCCTTAGAAGCTATGCGCGCGAGGCTTTCGGCTATCATTCTCTCTTCGGAGGGATCGGTCGCCGTCGCGCTATGAAACGTCGAGCCTTTGCTCGTCGAGTCCTTGCTCGTCGAGTCCTTGTTGGCAACGTGAGCGCTCTTGCGATGCGCGTCGCCGGAAATTTTGGTGTTAGCGCCCTTATTTTTAGAGTGCCCAGTCGCCTGTCGCGGAAGCGGTGGCGGGGAGGGCTGACGACACTTACGGTCGGCGGAAGCCGTCGGTGGGCCCGGCGTCCCCGTTGGCGCTATGGCTGCCTTCGTCTTCGAGGAATGTGTGCCTGGGGTTATGTGCTTTGGTGTTTTTCTGTGTGCGTCCTTGTCGCCGGGGTGTTCATCCCCATAAGCTGAGGTCTACAGCCTCCGTTACGGGGGCCGTGTAGTCACTGTCCTCGTCACACTCGGCGGCGGCGGGCGAGGAGTCAGGCCTAGACATGGCGTAGGCCGCCCACCTTTTGACCCTGCGGTCTTTTAGAGTTTTGGGCTTTAGTAATTTACAGGCCGCACAGCCGTCCTCCTGGTGATCGAGCGGTAAGCAACGGTTGCACCGTTTGTGCTTATCCTTCCAGGTATATTTACCCTTGCAAAGAGGGCAAAACCTAAATGTCGTCCTCTCCATAGCTGAGGGTAATAAGTGTGACTACGACCCCGAAAGAGAGGGAGGGGAAAGAGAAAGGCATTCTTTAAGAAAAGAAAGACCACAAAACCCCACTCTCCCTACTGTGTATGGCCGGCGAGGCCAGGCCAGGCCAGGCCACGTGTTCGGCAGCGCCGAAGAATCCCCTCCGCTCGTCCTTCCGTCGAAGATCTTGCTCGGCGGAGAAACGGCTCTGCGTTGAGGGAGGGATCTATGTTATTGATATTAATAACAAACGACCAAAGGTCGAAGAAACTATTTGGCAATGTCTCTCGAGGAGCTCCGCATAAAGGCGACCAGTAGCTGGGCGGAAAAAAACAATCTGAGGGACCTCAACGCGTGAGGGATTGTGGGTACAACGCATGTCACTATAGGGATAGTGTTACAGACACGCCTTGTCGACTTCCCCTTTTCGACTACGAAAAACAAAATGCAATACTCCGCAGTGACCACTGGATGTCGGACCTATGCACAGCATGTGAATCTAAGCAGATTAACAAACATCAGAAATATATATATATATATTTTTTTAATTTAATCATGTATGTATCTATATTTTTTGGTGAGCATTGTGTGCTAATCTGGTGCCTGTCTAGTGTTTCTTTTGGCTTCGGAACCTGTTTCTGGGCTGCATCCAAAGGGTGCAGTCTGTGGGGGGTAGTCCTTTGTTTATGTCTGGCCTTTTCATAGTCCCACGCTCCCCCTCCAACCCATCCACCTCCCGATTGGTGCGTCCACCTGCTCATAACAGACCTTCCCAGGGCAGCCCTCTGCCCGGCAGTCCCCTCGGCTAAGGGCCCCGAGGCAAAGGGCGGCTCCTACAGTAGCAGCTCCAAGGCGTGTCTACAGGTGTCCGCAGGGGAAGCAAAGGAAGCCAGCAGCCAACAGACCGCAACAAAACTAAGTGTGGCTTGGGTGGGGTGTAGAGAAATTACTCTACTCCAGAAAGCCCTTGCCACTCTACCTCACCTCTCCATAACGTAGACTGCCATAGAATTACGCCATGCATTCATAGAGCGATTTGTGACCACAAGCCCAATTCCATTCTTGGCCCGACAGTAAATGTTGCATTGCATTACGCACTAACACACTAGCCAATGTTAACTAGTGCCACACGTATACAGAAATGTTAAGATTAGCCTGCGTCATCTTTAGACAGGGTTAACAATATTAGCTTGCGCCACTTAGATGACATTCTTAACTTTAGCTTGCGTCACATCTAGATAGAAATGTGAATGTTAGCATGTACCACACTTAGATGGAATTCTTAGCCTGCGTCACATCTAGATAGAAATGTGAATGTTAGCTTGCGCCACACTTAGATGGAATTCTTAACTTTAGCTTGTGTCGCATCTAGATAGAAATGTGAATGTTAGCATGCGCCACATTAGATGAAACTGTGAATGATGGTAAGTGCAACACTTGATTGGAATCGTGATCACTAGCCTGCCTCGCATCTAGACAGAATATTGAAAATTAGCAATGATGGAATAGTGAATGATAGCAAACATCAGACAGACATAACTGCAAGGACAGCAATGCCAACTAACCAATCCACTAACCATTTCATGCCTCTGCATACACTTCAAAAACTCTAACCAAACAAAACCACAAGCCTAAAACGCAGCAATCTGCACTAACTTCACTACACGGCAACAACAAAACAAACCCCACATAGACTTGCACAACCACACATGACTACCGACCGTAAAACACCCCAAGCGCAGCCGAATGACCCATCGGGCTGAGGCTGCCATCAGCACATGACTGCTCTCTTGCACTTTTCCAGCTTATTGATATGATATGGTATTTGTAACGCGCCTATACACAGGTGTTTCAAGGCGCAACGAGGCAGGGAGGGGAGGAACAAGGGGAGACATAACAAACGATCCTACTAGGCCAGGTGTCATTCAGATCGCGCAAGTGCAGGGGTGGGGGAGGGGGGGAAAAAGTGCAAGGGAAAGGGGAGGGGGGGGAAGTGCAGTAAGGTAAGTGGCGTAAAGTAATAAATAAAAAAAGGGCCAGCTGGTGGCAAGTGCAAGGTAAGTGCAGAGCAAGTGCTGGGGAAGGGGGGGGGGCTGTAGGGATACAGAGACAGTCCCGCAGTGCAGAGGGGTTCCAGGGGATCAGTGGCTGGGCCCAGGACCGAAGGCCGTTTAGAGTGGTCCAGTTGCAGGATCAGTGCAGTTTAGTGAAGAATTAATTAGCTGTTCAGCAGGGGAGAGGGAGAGAGAAAGCAGAAGCAAAGAGGAAGGTTTTGAGGTGCTTCCGGAACCGGAGGTGGTTCTCCTCAAGTTTCAGGGAGGCAGGAAGGCTGTTCCAGAGGGAGGCCCCTGCCGCGGAGAGAGATCTACCCCCAGCTCGTTGCTTCGAGAAACGGCTGACCATGAGGGAGTTGGAGGCGGATGAGCGAAGGGCTCGGGGAGGAAGATATTTGGGAAGAGAGAGTTGAAGGTATTTAGGACCCAGGCCCCAGAAGGCCTTGTGGACAATGCAGAGGGTTTTGAACTTTATCCTCGCAGCCACTGGGAGCCAGTGTAGAGATTTCAGTCCTGGAGAGATACGGTCCCTGGGCTTGAGGCTAAGGACAAGTCTCGCAGTTCTGTTCTGGATGAGTTGCAGAGGGCGGAGAGTGGAGGCAGGCAGATTAAGATAGAGGCTGTTACAGTAATCCAGCTTCGAGAGAACCAGGGCTCGGGAGACAGTGAGCTTCTGGGGGAAGGAGAGGAAGGGAAGAATACCTCTGAGGAGGTGCAGTTGGTAGTGTGACCTCTCGGCGACGTCAGAAATATGGGGAGGAGAGTGTGGAGTCGAAGATGACCCCAAGGTTTTTTGCCTTGCAGGTAGGAGCAGGGAGGGGGCCAAGGGAGGCAGGCCAGAGAGCTGGAGGGAAGGAGGGAGTGGGAGTACCGATGAGTAGAATCTTAGTCTTACTGGCATTAAGGCAGAGGTCATTGGCGGCACACCATTCTTGGATAGCAGACAGTCAGAGATGAGGGAAGGAGAGGGGGAGGCTGAGGGTAGCCTAAAAATGAGCTGGGTATCGTCCGCATAGCTTTGGAAATTAGGGCAGAGAGCGGCGATGCGGTGGGCAAGGAGTGCCAGATACTGGTTGAACAGCCAGGGAGAGAGATTAGATCCCTGGGGACACCACAGGTGGAGAAAAAGATGTCGGAGGGGTAAGGGGGAGAGACTTTTTCCACCAATCCCGACCGGGTTCTGGACCTTCAAAAAATTGAAATAAGAAAAATAAAAAATTAAAAAAAAAAAAAAGAATCAGACGTGTTCCACTGCACACCAACCTGGCATGGATCCTTTATCTTACTCTGTTTGAGCTTTGCCTTGTCTCAGGTGCTCTTCAGACATCCGAGAGATGCACCCAATTTCCAAGTCCTTCACCCGGACGGCGAGAAGAGTACAGAACACCACCTCATATGGACCTTCAAACCTGGAGCTGATCAGTTCCCTAGGTGATAATGGTCCAGTTGTAATACGGGCAATGCAATTACCACTAACTCAGCCCCCCTCCCTCTTTCAGAGCCGCCAGAGCCCCAGGGGACCACTCCGGTGGTGATAGTGCGCGGTACAAATATCCTTTAACATTAATAATGAACTGTAAGGAAATTAAATGATGCTTATGTAGTCATGAATGTAGTATCCAAAAGTTTGAGAAATGAAACATTGCCTGCAGTTATGAACTTATGAACATGTATCATGAAACAAGCGTTTAATATGCATTGATCAAATACTGTTTTTTCTGATGTAAAGTGAATGTAATTTAATTTTATATAATGTTAACTGAAGATTTGTTCTTTTTGAGAGGATGATGATATTATCCAATCAAATGAAAAATGTAAAAATAAAAAGAGGGAAAGAGGAACAAAGGGTGAGAGGAATAGGGACAAGGGGGGTAAGGGGGAGAGACTTTTTCCACCAATCCCGACCGGGTTCTGGACCTTCAAAAAATTGAAATAAGAAAAATAAAAAATTAAAAAAAAAAAAAAGAATCAGACGTGTTCCACTGCACACCAACCTGGCATGGATCCTTTATCTTACTCTGTTTGAGCTTTGCCTTGTCTCAGGTGCTCTTCAGACATCCGAGAGATGCACCCAATTTCCAAGTCCTTGACCCGGACGGCGAGAAGAGTACAGAACACCACCTCATATGGACCTTCAAACCTGGAGCTGATAAGTTCCCTAGGTGATAATGGTCCAGTTGTAATACGGGCAATGCAGTGTATGAAACCATGGTCTCGCTTTCTACAGGGGTGGTCACTATTTCTCCGCCCCTTTACCACACGCCACTACCGCTGTGTGTGCCTCCGTCCCGTCACCTGGTCAATTATTTATGACCATCAGCATATAAGGTTTCCTTCCGTCGATGCATGAGCCATTCATCAGAGATGACAAAATAAATAAAACTCCTGTATATAATCCGGAGTTCCTAAAACAGAGGCCGTGCAAATAGCTTAAGTCCTCAAATTGTCTAGTAATTTTGTCAGTACATACAAATGTACTTTTAATTCCTCTGTCCTTCCCTGAGACTTTGTAACAGTGGCCTTGTGCTGACTGCGAAATCTAGGATCCATGCCCTACAATTACATCAGCCCAAAAAACTGCTACATTTCCTTCACAGTACTGGGCATAGGGGTGGTCCGTACTGCCACCGTCCTATCTCGTAATATTTTTTCCCCGTTTACAAAATTTAGTTTTCCCCAAGTATAGTACCTCCAGTTGGCTGTAGTGCAGGTTATTTTTATCTGCCTTGTACCCTTTGTGAGCCAGCAACTGCAATAATGCAACCAAATCCCTCCTGCACTGATGTTCATTTTCACTACTTACCAACCGATCACCATACTGGATAATTGTGCTAAGCACCCGATTTCAATGTAATCTGTACTGTGGTCTGATTAACAGTTCATAATTGTGCTGGCACAAATCGCATGTCCTCAAAAAATAATAACGACTAGGTCACCACTGATGCCCTGATGGCAGTGGTGACCCAGTCGTTTCTATACTGCACCATGTTATCATGCGGGATGCAGATTTCCAAAATAATCTCCCCATTTTGCTCGCTGTCGTCAAATAACTCCTCATCAGCCATTTTCTTCAATTGTACTGTTGGGTCTACACATACGACTGTGCGCCACTCGCACCCATCCTGGTCTGTTCCAATCAGAACGACTCTTGTCTGCCACTACTTGAGCAATATGCCCTGAGCCGCGGGCCATTACCAAGTCAGGTAATGCCCCAGGGCCCATAGTTAGGCCCAGCGGCTCAGGGCATATTGATATTAGTTCCCGGCCCGCAAGCCCGGGGTACTAATAGCAATCTTTTTATGTTCTGAAACGCTGCAACGTTTCGGAACAGAATAAAAGTCCCAAAAAAAGTCCCAAAAAAAAATGGCTGCTGGCAAAAGGAATAATATAGTGACCACCTTACTCCTAGTCCATAGTCCCCTTTCCTCCAGACTTATGGACATTCCTCTGTCCTGTCAGATGGTACCGGAGCACTTTGTAAAAAGCACCACATTTTTCAAAAATGTGTCCTTCCTGTCTTTTTACGGGGGATACCCCACGCGGCCGTAACCCTCCCTCCTTAGCTCCACCCAGCGCATCGCTCATCAGTCCTTTTCTATCGCCTTTAAGCAATAACAGAGGAACCTTATTAGAGGGGACGGCGGGCGTATGGAGGAAAGGGGACTATGGACTAGGAGTAAGGTGGTCACTACGGTGAGTAACATACTCCTACGTCCCATCCCCTTTCCTCCATACTTATGGGAGAATTCCAAGCACTCTCAGGAATTACGGGTGGATGGAAAACTCCTTACTGAAAAAGGTTTTCAAGCACAGCCTGGCCGAAATGAGCATCAGACCTGGAGCCCAGATCCAAACAGTAGTGTTTACAAAATGCCGATGGAGAGGACCAGGTAGCCGCTTTCGCGATGGTCTCCCAGGGGACATACTTTTGAAAGGCAACAGCAGCTGCCTTGCCCCATACCAGATGTGCATGAACCCTTTTTGGAGATTGAAGACCTTGAACAGCGCAAGACTCCATAATACAGGCAGCGATCCATCTGGAAATAGTCGCCTTGGAGGCCCGTTTACCCTGCAGATTACATAAGGTCACCAAGAGTTGAGAAGAACTCCTAAATTCAGATGTTCTGTCCAGATAGAAGGAACAAGTTACTTACCTGTAACTGTTGTTCTCCAGCATGGGTCTGGCATGGATTCACATGCTCATGAATATTCCCCGTCGTCAGGCCGGGAATCCTCGATATAGAAAAAAAAAATCATTATCAGTTTCGTTTCTGATCTGTCTTTCTTAGTAGTAACCAATCACCGGTCTCTGGGTCATACTGCCCCCAGCCAATGACTGCCCTCTCCCTAAGCCCCGCCTCTGGCAGCCATGCTCAGATTTGGTAGCACTTAAAGTGGCAGTATGACCAAGTGAAGAGCCGCAGAGGGGTAGGCGGGAGGGTTTGCATGTGAATCCATGCCAGACCCATGCTGGAGAACAACAGTTACAGGTAAGTAACTTGTTCCTTCTCCAGCATGGGGTCTGGCATGGATTCACATGCTCATGAATAAGAGAATACATAGCAGTACACACATGCACAACCACGGGAGGTGGTAACAGGCTCAACATTCAGCAATACAACAACTCAACATTAAGCATCTCTTACCTCCTCACCAGGCTCACCTTAGGCGAACAGGTTGCGCAGCACTGCTTGGCCAACCCTGAACTCCTCCCTGGAGTCCCGATCGACGCAGTAGAATCTTGTGAAGGTGTGTGTCGACCTCCACGTCGCAGCCCTGCAGATGTCCAGCAGGGGCACACCAGACAGGATTGCCGTGGTAGCAGCGATCGCTCTGTCGAATGGGCTCTCGGATGGCCGGGCAGCGGTCGGTTTGCCAACCGGTGACAGTGCATGATGCAGCCGGAGAGCCATCTGGAAATGGAAGTCTTCGAGAGAGCCTTCCCTTGATTCACAGTCCCAAAGTTCACAAACAGCTGCGACGTCTTCTTTGTGCGGTCCACGTAGAACTTCAGCGCTCTAGCTACATCCAGCGAGTGCAAAGTCCTCTCGGCCGGCGACGAAGGCGACGGGAAGAAAGCTGGCAACACCAAGGGCTTGTTGAGGTGAAAGTCCGACGGCACCTTGGGCATAAAGGAGGGGTGCGTCCTCAGCACCACCCTCGTGTCATGAAAAGTCAAGCATGGAGGCTTGCAAGATAGGGCCTGGATCTCTCCCACTCGTCGTGCGGAAGTGATGGCCACGAGGAAAGCTGTCTTCCATGACAGGAACTTCAAAGGCGCGGAATGCATAGGCTCGAATGGGGCCCCCCCATGAGCCTGGTCAGCACCACATTAAGCTCCCACGCCGGGTCAGAAACCTTTACTGGCGGGAATGATCGGAATAGTCCCTTCATGAATTCTTTCACCAGGCGATGCGACCACAAGGACGCCCGTCCCGTAGTCCTGTTATATCGGGAGATTGCAGCCAGATGTATTTTGATGGAGGTGTGAGCCAGTCCAGCTTTGGCCAGCGACAGTAGGTACGACAGTACTTTAGGGGCCAAAATCCGCAGAGGGTTAATCTTCTGTGCACAGCACCAGACAGAGAACCTCTTCCATTTATGTCCGTAGCACGAGAGTTGAGGACACCCTGGCCTTTGCAAGAACCTCTCTTTAGTCGGCCGGGATGTCGTACCCTCCAAACTCTAGTGCTGCAGGAGCCAGGCCTACAAGTTCAGCGACTCCGGGCTGTGGTGAAGAATGGCGCCTCCTTCTCTGGAGAGAAGGTCTGCGTCCGTCGGCAGCTTGACTGGTGTGGATGTTGACAAGTCCAGAAGGTCCGGGAACCAGATCTATCTCGGCCACGCCGTTGTGTGCGACGAGGATCATCCTGCACCGGGACCTCTTGAGCTGGTTGATGAGCCCGAGCAGCAACAGCAGCGGAGGGACCGCATAAAGAAATAGGCCGTCCCAGGGGAACGAGAAAGCATCGCCCATGCTCCTCGGCTGGGGGAACCTGCTGGCGAACCTCCGGCACTTGGAATTCGTCGCAAAGAGATCGATTTGGGGTTCGCCCCATCGTCGGAAGAGTCGATCCACTTGATCCTGGCGTAGTTCCCACTCGTGGCACGAGCGCAGCTCCCTGCTGAGTGAGTCGGCGATCCTGTTTTTTATTCCTGCCAGATGAAGAGGCACCAGGAACATCCGTTGGGCGACGGCCCAATGCCACAGCTCCTGGGCTTCCTTGGATAGGGCCGGGGACCTGGTTCCGCCCTGCTTCCGGATGTAGAACATCATGGTGGTGTTGTCGGTGAAGATCCTCACCACCTTGCCCTTGAGGGACGGAAGAAAGGACCCAAGGGCCCAGAACACTGCGTGGAGCTCCAAGATGTTGATGTGGAGTGACTTCTCCTCCGGGGGCCAAAGGCCTCTCGCGTGAAGATCTCCAGAGTGCGCTCCCCAACCTTCCAGGGAGGCGTCCGTCGTCACCGTCACCTGGTAAGCTGGGGTCTGAAAATACGTGCCCGCTGACAGATGGGAGCGGGTACCCCACCACCGGAATGCCTGACGGAACGTCTCGTTGAGGGATCCTGTCCTCGAAGCTGCCCGTCGACTGGACCCAGCGGGCGTCGAGTAACTCTTGTAAGGGGCGCATCCGAAGCCTGCAAAGGCGCACCAGATAAATGCAGGAGGACATCATCCCGAGGAGGGACTTGATATATCTTACCCTGGCCATGTCCGTGGCCAGCAGACGCTGCACCTTGCCAGAATGGTCCTGGTCCTTTCCTCCAGCGGCGAGGCCAGCCGCGCCACTGTGTCGAGCTTGGCTCCCAGAAACAGGGCGACTTGCGACGGAACCAGGTGGGATTTTGGAAAGTTAGATAATCCCAGGTCCGTGAGCAGCTGGACGGTCTTCGCAGTGTGCTCCACGGCGAGCTCCCTTGTCCTTGCCCGGATGAGCCAGTCGTCCAGGTAGGGGTAGAAGTGGATCCCCTGTCGGCGCAGCCGCGCCGCCACCGGTGCGAGGCACTTGGTGAACACCCTGGGTGCCGACTTCAATCCGAACGGGAGGGCCTTGAACTGGTAGTGCCGCCCTTGGACCACGAACCGGAGGAACTTTCAGTGTCTTTTTAGAATGGGGATGTGGAAGTGCGCATCCTCCAGCTGTCCCAGCACGTGCTGAAGGGTTACCATACAGAACTTCTGTGCCTTGATGTACTTGTTCAGTCGTCGCAGGTCCAAGATGGGGCGCCATCCTCCAGTCTTCTTTTTTACGAGGAAGTACCTTGAGTAAACTCCGGAGCCCCGAAGCCTCTTTGGGACGTGCTCGATGGCACCCTTCTTGAGCATTGCCCTTACTTCCAACAGTAGTTGAGGGACGCGATTTTCCTTCCTGGCCACGGGTGGAACGCGAGGGCACTTCTGAAACTCGAGGGCGTGCCCTTGGGCCAGGGCGTCCAGCACCCAACAGTCGGTGGAGATGGACTCCCACACGCTGACGAACCTCGCCAGCCGGCCTCCCACCGGGGTGCTTCGGCGGGGGCCCGACCCCACGGTCGGTTCAATCTTGTTTGGAGGCCGCCTTGCCTCCTTGACCTGCCTGTCGACGACGGGCACCACCTGACTTGCCGCGTCCCTGGTAGGCTTCCTGGGACGAAGATCTTGCTGCTTGGCGGTACGTGGAGGAGCCACTGCCGGATCCCTTGGAGGCACCTGGTCTGTCTCCGGAGCTCCGAAAGGACGGCCGTCGTTGTTGGAGCACTCCCAGTGCCCGGGCAGTCTGTGTCTGTACTTGATGGCCTGAAGGGATCAACCACCTTCCCAAACAGGTTGTTCCTGTCTAAGGGCATGTCCAAAACCTTGGTTTGTACGTTCTGGCGGAAATACGTGGCCTTGAGCCACCCTCGTCGTCTCAAGCAAACGCCGTTGCCCAACTGACGGAAACCGGTGTCAACGATGTCCGTTGCCACCGTGATGGAGTGGTCCGAAGCAATCTCACCTTCCTGTAGGATTTTAAGGGCCTCAGCCCTTTTGGCGTCCGGAAGGAAGTCCAACAGAGGGGCGATTTTGAACCACAACTCCCTGTTGTAGCGGGCTACGATAGCCAGGGTGTTGACCGCCTTGATAGTCGCTGCGGATGAGATGATCCGTCGTCCCATCGTGTCCCGCTTCCTGCCCTTCGCCGTCCGGCGGGGAAGTTGATGTCGAGGCCGATGCCCCCCCAGCTTTCTTTGCCGCCGCCAAGACGACCGAATCCGGGGTAGGTTGCGCCCGAAGGCACAAGGGGGCAGCGTCAGGGACCCGGTACTTCTTCTCCTACCGGTCCCTCTTTGCCGGCGCCGTGGCAGGGTTCTTGAGGAGGGCGAGCCCCTCATCCCAGATTCCTTCTAGCCTCGCGCCGTTGGTAAAGGAACCCTTCCTTCTTCTCTTCTGGGCAGAGCTGGAAGAGCTTGGATGCCCTGGAAATCATGGCATGAAAGGATCCAATCTCGTCGGGCGGGGACGCCCCAGCAGGGGGCGACGGGGGACACGTCCTGTCGTCGCCTCCGTCGTCATCTGTACCTGTCGTAGCCGTGTCCGTGCCTGTATCATCCCCGTGGGTAGTAGACCGGGGGAGGCAGAGCAGGCCTCAGAGGTGGGAGAGGTGGCATAGGATGCATCCTCCTTCTCTTATGCGGTGGACTTTCCGCAGGTCCTGGCTCCAGTTCCCCAGTCGGGTCTGGCTCAGGTACCTCCGTCGGGGAAAGGGGCAACTTTGTCCTTATCTCTCAGCATAAGGACTGAATTGCTGATAAAATGGCCGCTGAAGTTTCCTGCGGCACCGGAAACGACGGACGCGAGGGCTCTTGAGGAGCCTTGTCGTCGACACCGTCGCTCTCGTCGTCGCCCTCCTCGGGATCCCTCCCAATGGACTGGGCCTCTTCCACGACTTCGATGAGCTCTTCTTCAGAGGTCGTGTCCGTATCCACGACGGCCACCAGCCCCTCCCTCAACTTTTCCAATGAGGACTTCGTGGGTGTCTTCTCAATGGGCCTGAAAGACGACTCCTTCCGCGGTGGCAGGGAGACTCTGGCTCCACTGGTGTAGCCTCCACAGGCTGAGCCAGGGCCGCGGCGACATCCTCAATCGAGGTCTTAGCAGGGTGAATTAAGGCCATCGTCACCTTCTGTACGCCTCGGGCCTTCACCGGGGGGGGGGGGGGGGGGGGTCTGAGCCTCGCTCCCCCTCTGCCGGAATCTTCGAGATCGACCGGGGCCTCTCCAGAAGCTTCGCTGGGTTCTCAGACTTCCTCTTTACCCGAGCCAGAGCGTTGGCTCATGGTTGATGGCGCCGGGGATGATGCGCACTGCCTGGCAGCCAAGGAGCCCGACCGTTCGGCGCTCCCGGTGCCCGCAGACTCGCAGTGCTTAGCCTTTTTTTGGGCCCCCCCCCCCCCCATCGCCGGGGTGCCCTCACAGGACTTAGAAGACCCCTCTGACTTCTTTTTCTTCTTCTCGCCTGACGGGCTCTTCCCTTCCAACCGGTTGGTGAGACGGAGGTGGCGATCCTTCATGGTCCGCTCCGACAGTCCTTCTCCGTGTGAGTCTTGTCCTCATAGAGACAGTAGAGGCATAACGAATGCTCGTGCTCCTTGAAAACATTCTGAAGCTGGCATCCAGGGCAGGTCCTGAACAGCTTCCCGGGCGTCGAGCTCCCTTTCTCCTGGGCCATGTCCGGGGTAGGCCTTGGAACTTCTGGAATTCTGCAAAAGCGTAACTCGACGAAATATTCACCTTTGAGGGGCGTAGAAAACTCCGAAACGGATCCCCGTTGATCGGATGTAGAAACGGTGGAGTTTGAGGCTCTAATTTAACCGAAAAATGAGAAATCTCCTAAAAAAGCGTGAAAACGCAGTAAAAGCTCGAGAGCTACAGCACAAAGACTCCCAACACTTGAACGTGAGGTGAAAATCTGAGGATGGCTGCCAGAGGCGGGGCTTAGGGAGAGGGCAGTCATTGGCTGGGGGCAGTATGACCCAGAGACCAGTGATTGGTTACTAATAAGAAAGACAGATCAGAAACGAAACTGATACAGATTTTTTTTCTATACCGAGGATTCCCGGCCTGACGACGGGGAATATTCATGAGCATGTGAATCCATGCCAGACCCCATGCTGGAGAACTTAAGAGCTCGTCTATGATCCAGGCAATGCAAAACACTCAGCCTCTGAGGCTGGGTTTGGAAAGAACACCGGCAAGGAGATTGACTGATTCAGATGAAAATCAGAGACCACTTTTGGAAGGAAAGAAGGATTCGTCCTCAGGACAACCTTTTCCTTATGAAATACCAGAAAGGGATGCTCCACCGAAAAGGCCTGGAGGTCACTCACACATCTTGCCGAAGTCACAGTGACCAAGGAGGACACTTTCCACAAAAGGTGCTTAAGGTCTACAGTAGACATTGGCTCAAAGGGCTTATGGCACAAAGCCGTAAGGACCACATTCAGATCCCACGTCGGATGCGGTTTGCAAACAGGAGGGTAAAGACGCATGAGACCCGCCAAGTGCCTTTTAACCACTGGGTTTGACACTGAAAAAGAGCACTGATCTGTGGATAGGTATGCGGCAACAGCCGAAAGAGGAGTCCTGCATGTCAAGACATGGATGCCCGACTCTGCTAGATGAGAGACAAAGGACAGCACCGTGTCTATCGTAGCCCCCCTGGGATCCAGCTGTCTGACTAAGCACCAGTGGCAGAACCAAAACCATTTGCTCCTGTATTGAGATCTCGTCAAGGGCTTCCTGACCGCCTGAATAATACGCATGTTATCAGCGGACAAGTTGGTGTTCTAAAGATCTGAACTCATGCACAGCATCTGATGAATCGGAGGCAGAGGCGGGAAAGCATAGGCTCTCATGTTGAGCCAGGGAATTTCGAGGGCATCCCCTAGAGAGGAGGCTCCCAGCCTGTTCCTGTAGGCATACAGGGGAAGCTTCCCATTTGACACCGTTGCAAAGAGGTGCACTTCTGGAGTGCCCCAACACCGGAAGATTTGCAAGAGGACCTCCGAGTACAGTTCCCACTCGTAACTGACCATTGTACGTCAGATGAGGGCATCCGCAGTAACAATCAGCTGATCCGGGATGTGCACTGCCACCAGCTAGATGCCATGCTGAACCTCCCATTCCCATATCTGAATGGCAAGATCCACAAGAGGGGAGGACTTGGTACCCCTTTGCTTGTTGATCTAAAACATGGACACCACATTGTCTGTTTGGATCCAAACTAACTTTGTTGACAATGACAGGCTGGAACACTGAGCGTCAGGAAGATCGCCAGCGGCTCCAAGTTATTTATGTGAAGGAGTTTGTTCTGCAGTGACCAGAGATCGGAAACCTGAAGGTCCAACGTTGCACCCCAACCCAGCAGGGAAGAGCCTGTCGTGATTGTCACTAGCAGGCCGTGATCCTGAAAAGCCGCGCCCACCGACAGATTGCTGAGAGAAGACCACCACACAAGGTCCGCTCTCATGAAAAATGGAACAGGAATCATTTTGGCGTCTCGGTCCACTGCTTGGCGCAAAGAACTCTGAAAAGCCATTTGTGTTCGCCTCATCTTGAGGCGAGGAAGAGCCAGCACACACACAAGGCCATGAGGCCCAGAAGCCTGTGGAACCACCAGGCCGACATGATCCCTGACTGCGCAAACCCCTGACACGTGGCCAACAGATCCGCCATTCTGTCCCCGGTCAGATACACTCTGCAGTCGATCGTGTTCCACCGAAAACCCAGGAAAATCAGGTCCAGAGACCGTCATGGAGTATTTCCGCCAGTTCACCGACAGCCCAAGATGGAACAGGAGCTGGAGGAGAGACTGAAGATAGCTCAAGGCTGATTGAGGACAAGGAATGCGCAGCAGCCAATCGTCCAAATACGGATACACATGGACACCCTGAAGCCGAAGATGAGCTGTGATAACTGACATCTTCGTAAAGACACAGTGCCGAGCTGAGGCCAAATGGGAGCACTCGGAACTGGAAATGATCCTCCCCCACAGTAAAAAGTAGGTATTTCCGATGCAAACTCCAAATCAGAATATGCACACAAGCATCCTGAAGGTCCACCACGCGGAGCCAATCACCCTTCTCTAAAGAGGACTTTATCTGACAGGGCGTGATCATCTTGAATTTCTCTTGGGGTAGAGAGAGATTGAACTGGGAAAGGTCTAGGATGGTGCGCAGGCCAGCCTGGTTGAGATTGGGCACCGTAAACAGCCGGGAGTAGAAGCGCTCCCTTAGGGGAATGGGTTCCACCGCTCTGAGATCCAGCAACTTCTGTATCTCGGCTGTGAGGGAGAGCGACCCCGACTGCTGGAAGGGAGGATTGATGGGTGGAAGGGGCAAGCAGAAGCCCGCCCAAGCAACTGACAAGACCCACCAGTCCTCAGTGGTGGCCTGCCATGCCTCCTAGTGAGACGCAATGCGCCCTCCCACCAGGGTCTCGTGCGAGTGCAGAGAAACTTCATTCAGTTGGTTTATCGGTTTCACCGCAACCATAACCTGAAGAGGAGGCTGAAGAACGGGAGAAAAACCTGCCTCGTTTTTGCCGTCTGTGGGAATTTCCTGATGTATCAACCCTGCGGGACTTCAGATCCAGAAATCCCCTAAAACCAGAGGAAGAGAGGCTGCAAAGACGTTCTTTGTCCTGAAAGGTGGTTTCACCAAGACAGACAAGGACTTGGCGGTCTGGGTGCTGTACTTAGTCTTCGTCAGTTCAACATCTGTTGAGTGAAAAAGCTCCTTGCCATCAAAAGGCAGGTCCAGAACTTTATCCTACACCTCTTAAGAGAACTTGGTAGCGTGCAGCCAAGCCTGACGAGAGGTGTCTACGCCAAGCATAAGGCCCCAGGCCGAGCGGTCGACATGATGCCCCGCGGCCTCCAGCATATCCTGCGCCAGGACCCTGGCATCCGACAATCCTGCTTTAAAATCATCTAGTTTATTAGCGGGAATTAATTCCTCAAACTCTCGACAGACCTTTCCACATTTTCATATTCGCCCTTGCTAATACCAGTTCCGTTTTAGCGTGACGTAACTGCAGGGCTGAATTCACGAAAATCTTCCTCCCCAAAGAGTCCAGAAGCTTCTCCCCTTTGGCGGGAACCTGCGTTGCCGCTGTAGAAGACAACGAAGTGGGTCTAGATTGTAATGTAGCCACAGCCACCACCGTGGAGGAAGGGGGCAGACACGACACTAAGGCCACTTCTTCAGAAGAAGAATGGAGCCTATAACGAGCGTCAATCTTTTTATTTACGAACAGTCCAGAGTGTGGTTGCCCCCAGACTTTACGGACCTCGGCTAAAACGTCCTTTTGCAAGAACAAGTCCGTGCGCTCCAATTGAGACAAGGAGAATGCCCCCAAAAGCACCCCTACCTGCGGAACGGGTGCCTCAGGTACTGGAACATCCAAAAGACAAATGTCCAGCACCCGGTCATGAAAGGCTCCAACAGAGCAGGGCTGATCCTCGCTGTCTTTATCCCCTGTGCGTCATCCGACACATCCAGATCAGGCTGCGCAACTTTTGGCACTGCTGGAGATTTGTCCACTGGAGACAATGGAGGCAAGGGAGGGAGGGCTGGTGGAGGCCCGGCCAGTAGAGGCGACACTGGCGGAATCACCGTTGCCACAACCGGGACCGACGGCGCAGGAGGGCATATCTCCCTAAACAAGCCTGGAAAATACTCCTTCATGGGGTCGGAGCGCAATAGCTTTAGAAATTTGCCGAAAAAAAGCATCCTCCGCCGACAATTTAGGGGTGACAGGAGGAGGACTCTCATAGGCAGAGTAACTCCATGGACGTAAGGGAGAGGGTTGCCAAGAGAGCCCTTCTCCACTGTTATCAACATAGATCAAGGGTGCAGATGCTGCAGGAAGACGGTGTGCGGAAGGGGCATCCAAGCGTTCCAGTCAAAAACTGAAGGAAAGGGATGCGCACACGGAAAACTATGTTCACCTGAAATGCCACTCCCCACACCTGGTGCCAATGGCGTAGATGTAAGGGAGGAATCCAAAATGGCTGCCGTAGTCTTGACGGAAGATGCCACCATTTTGTCAACACCTGAGGAGAACTGCGACACATGTGAAAGTGAGACAGTGGTCTCCACAAATGGGTCAGGGGTCTTCATCTTAGCCTTGACACAAGGAACCTCGGTCGAGCGGGTACTGAGTGGCCTAGAATGTTTTTGAGACATGCTACCAGCCAGGACAGCCTTCAACGGAAGGACCTCGGCAACGCCGGTAACAGAGGAATTCCGGTCAGAGACCTCACTTTGTGCCCCCTCAACAGAACCGGCGTCACCGCTTGAGCGGGAACGATGAGGAGTACACCTCACCGACAAGACCTTAACAGGCCTCTCAGAACGGTTGGTCACCTTAGCCTCCAAACTAGGGACCTCAGACCCGAGTCCGGTAAAAGCCCCTTCACGAAGGGCCTCTAACTTTAGTTCGGTACAGAAAGCCTCCACAGAGGCCTCAGGGCGAACCCCAGTGCCTTTACGGGAAGCTCCAGTCAGACCTCGAAGCAAGCTCCGGTACCCGCCGCGTCAGTAGAACCGGGCCCACAAACAGCCCCCACAGGAGGGGCCTCAGATTGTAATCCGGTGTCAATAGGCCCCTTACGGAGGACATTGTAGAAAACTCTGGTACACTTTTTAGGCCTAGAAGGCACCTCAGGGCAAGGCCCGGTAACAGAGCTTTTGATGCTCCTCCCGGACCGGGAAGGAGTCACCCGGCCGGGGTGCCCTAAAAGGAACAAGTTACTTACCTGTAACTGTTGTTCTCCAGCATGGGTCTGGCATGGATTCACATGCTCATGAATATTCCCCGTTGTCAGGCTGGGAATCCTCGGTAAAGAAAAAAATCAGTATCAGTTTCGTTTCTGATCTGACTTTCGTAGTAGTAACCAATCACTGATTTCTGCGTCATACTGACCAGAGCCAATGACTGCCTTCTTCCTAAACCCCGCCTCTGGCAGCCATCCTCGGATTTGGTAGCACGTGAAGTGGCAGTATGACCAAGTGAAGAGCCGCAGAGGGGTAGGAGGGAGGGTTCGCATGTGAATCCATGCCAGACCCATGCTGGAGAACAACAGTTACTGGTAAGTAACTTGTTCCTTCTCCAGCATGGGGTCTGGCATGGATTCACATGCTCATGAATATAAGAATACATAGCAGTACACATGCACAACCACGGGAGGTGGCAACAGGCTCAACATTAAGCAATATAACAATTCAACATTAAGCATCTCTTACCTCCTCACCAGGCTCACCTTAGGCGAACAGGTTGCGCAGCACTGCTTGGCCGACCCTGGACTCCTCCCAGGAATCCCGGTCGACGCAGTAGAATTTTGTGAAGGTGTGCGTCGACCTCCACGTAGCAGCCCTGCAGATGTCCAGCAGGGGCACACCAGATAGGAACGCCGTGGTAGCTGCGATCACTCTGGTGGAATGGGCTCTCGGACGGCTGGGCAGCGGTCGGTTTGCCAACCGATGACAGTACATGATACAGCCGGAGAGCCATCTGGAAATGGAAGCCTTTGAGAGAGCCTTCCCCTGATTGACAGGTCCAAAGTTCACAAAGTTGTGACGTCTTCCGAAAACTCGTGCGGTCCACGTAGAACTTCAGCGCTCTAGCCACATCCAGCGAGTGCAAAGTCCTTTCAGCCGGCGACGAAGGCGACGGGAAGAAAACAGGCAACACCAAGGGTTCGTTGAGGTGGAAGTCTGACGGCATCTTGGGCATGCAGGAGGGGTGCGTCCTGAGCACTACCCTCGTGTCGTGAAAAGTCAAGCACGGGGGCTTGCAGGAAAAGGTCTGGATCTCTCCCACTCGTCGTGCGGAGGTGATGGCCACAAGGAACGCTGTTTTCCACGACAAGAACTTCAACGGAGCTGAGTGCAGAGGCTCGAACGGAGGTCCCATGAGCTTGTTCAGCACCACATTGAGCTCCCACGCCGGGGCCGGCGCCTTCACCGGCGGGAACGATCTGAACAGTCCCTTCATGAATTCCTTCACCAGACGATGAGACCACAAGGACGTCCGTCCTGTGGTTCCGGTGTATTGGGAGATCGCAGCAAGATGAATCTTGATGGAAGCGTGCGCTAGTCCAGCCTTGGCCAGCGTCAGTAGGTACGGCAGTACTTGCGGAGCCGTAATCCGTAGAGGGTTAATCTTCTGTGCGTGGCACCAGACAGAGAACCTCTTCTATTTGTGTCCGTAGCATTTAAGAGTTGAGGACGAACAGGCCTTTGCAAGAACCTCTCTGCAGTCGGCCGGTATGTCGTAACACCCAAACTCTAGCACTGCAGGAGCCAGGCCTGCAAGTTCAGCTACTTCGGGTCGTGATGGAGGATGGCACCTCCTTCCCTGGAGAGAAGATCAGCGTCCACTGGCAGCTTGATTGACGGGAACGCCGACAAGTCCAGAGGTCCGGGAACCATATCTGCCTCTGCCACGCGGGTGCGACGAGGATTATCCTGCACCTGGACCTCTTGAGCTGGTTGATAAGCCGGATCAGCAATGGCAAAGGAGGGAACGCGTACAGAAATAGGCCCTCCCAGGGGAACGAGAAAGCATCGCCCATGCTCCTCGGCTGGGGAAACCTGCTGGCGAACCTCCGGCACTTGGAGTTCGTCGCCGTCGCGAACAGATCGATCTGGGGTGTGCCCCAGCATCGGAAGAGGCGGTCCACTAGATCCTGTCGTAGTTCCCACTCGTGGCACGAGCCCAGCTCTCTGCTGAGCGAGTCAGCGATGGTGTTTTTTATTCCTGCCAGATGAAACGGCACCAGAAACTTCCATTGGGCGACGGCCCAATGCCACAGATCCTGCGCCTCCTTGGACAGGGCTGGGGATCTGGTACCGCCCTGCTTCAGATGTAGAACATGGTGGTGGTGTTGTCGGTGAAGATCCTCACCACCTTGCCCTTGAGGGACGGAAGGAAAGACCTGAGGGCCCAAAACACTGCACGGAGCTCCAGGACATTGATATGGAGGGATTTCTCCGTCGGAAGCCAAAGGCCTCTCGCGTGCAGATTTTCGGTGTGCGCTCCCCACCCTTCCAGGGAGGCATCCGTGGTCACTGTCTTCTGGTGGCCCGGGGTCTGGAAGTCCATGCCCGCCGTCAGACGCGCGCGGGTGCCCCACCACCGGATCGCTCGCCGAAAACTCTCGTCAAGTGTGATCCTGTCCTCGAAGCTGCCCGTCGTCTGGACCCAGCGAGCGTCCAGGAACTCCTGCAACGGGCGCATCCGAAGCCTGCACAGGCAGATGAGATAAATGCACGACATCATTCCGAGGAGGGATTTGATGGACCTCACCTTGGCCGCGTCCGCAACCAGCATCCGCTGCACCTTGCCCAAGATGGCCCTCGTTCTTTCCTCCGACGGCGAGGCCAGAAGCGCCACTGTGTCGAGTTTCGCTCCCAGAAACAATGTGTCTTGCACGGGCACCAGGTGGGACTTGGCGTAGTTTATGGAGAATCCCAGGTCCGTGAGTAGTTGGACGGTCCACGCCGTGTGTTCCGCTGCAAGCTCCCTTGTCTTTGCTCGGATGAGCCAGTCGTCCAGGTAGGGGTAGACGTGGATCTCCTCCAGGCGCAGCCGCGCCGCCACCGGTGCGAGGCACTTGGTGAACACCCTGGGTGCCGACCTCAATCCGAATGGGAAGGGCTCTGAACTGGTAGTGCCGCCCTTGGACCACGAATCTGAGAAACTTTCGGTGTCCCTTTTATGATGGGGATATGGAAGTAAGCATCCTCCAAATCCGACGACAGGAAATCGCCCTCCTCCAGCTGACCCAGGACGTGCTGGAGGGTGACCATCCGGAACTTCTGCGCCTTGATGAATTTGTTCAGTCATCGTGGGTCCAGGATGGGACGCCATCCTCCGGTCTTCTTCTTCACGAGGAAGTATCTTGAGTAAACTCTGGAGCCCCGAAGCCTCTTTGGGACGAGCTCGATGGCGCCTTTCTTGAGCATCGCCTTTACCTCCAAGAGAAGTTGAGAGACGTGATGTTCCTTCCTGGCCACGGGGGGGACGCGCGTGCACTTCTTTAGAAACTCGAGCGCGTGACCCTGGGCCAGGGCGTCCAGCACCCAACGGTCGGTGGAGATGGATTCCCACACGTCGACGAAGTTCGCCAGCCGGCCTCCCACCGGGGTGCTTCGGTGGGGGCCCGACCCCACGGCCGGTTCAGTCCTGCTTCGACAAGGCTTTGCCGCCTTGTCCTCCCTGGCAACGACGGCGGGGTCCGCCCGACTTGCCTCGTCCCCTGTAGGCTTCCTGTGACGACGAACGGGCCGCTTGACGGTAGGTGGAATATCCGCCGCCGGAACCTTTGGAGGCACCCTGCTTGCCTCCGGTGCTCCGAAAGGGCAGCCGTCGTTGCTGGAGAACACCAAGAGCCCGGGCCGTCTCCGTGTCTGCCTTGATGGCTTGAAGGGAATCGTCCACTGTTTTCCCGAACAGGTTGTTCCCGTCGAACGGCATGTCCAAGACTCTGGTCTGCACGTCCTGACGGGAGTCAGTAGCCTTGAGCCATCCACGCCGCCCAAGGCACACGCAGTTGCCCAACTGGCGAAATCCAGTGTCAGCGATGTCTGTCGCAATCGTAATGGCGTGGTCCGACGCCACCTCTCCTTCCTGCAAGATCTCTAGGGCCTCAGCCCTCTTGTCGTCCGGTAGGAAGTCCAGCAGGGGGGCGATCTTGTACCAAAACTCCCTGCCGTAGCGTGCTACGATAGCCAAGGCGTTGGCAGCCTTAATCGTGGTCGCTGCCGATGAGATGACTCTGCGTCCCATTGTGTCCAATTTCTTTCCCTCGCCGTCCGGGGGGGAAGTTGGGGGGGGAAGTTGATGTGGAGGTTGATGCCCCCCCGCTTTCTTCCTGGCCGCTGCGGAGACGACAGAGTCCGGGGTCGGCTGTGCCTGAAGGCACAAGGGGGCCGCGTCCGGGACCCAGTACTTCTCGTACCGATCCCTTCTCGCAGGCGTTGTGGATGGGTTCTTGAGGAGGGAGAGACCCTCATCCCAGATATCGTCTAGTAGAGGTACAGCGAGGACCGTCTTCCTCTTGGTCTCGTGCCGTTGATAAAGGAAGCCTTCCTTCTCTTCCGGGCAGAGCTGGAAAAGCTCAGATGCCCTGGCGATCATGGCATGAAACGATCCACAGGTTCGATCCCCGGGTCTGCGCTTAGAAACCTCAGAGTATTAAGCACATTATAAATAAATATGTTTCCCTCTGAGCCGGTGCCGTCAACGGTGCTTGGATGACAACCTTAGTTTCTTTTCCACTAGTTTTGCCTCGTCCGTTTGCCGCTTCTGGGCTGTCGCCCTTCCCGCGCCTTGATTCTCTTACAATGGTGGACTGCTGTACTTTGTATCTCTGCCCACCCTTTGGCTTCAATTCACACAATTAAATCTAGTGCCTTCTGGACGGCTCTTGGTAATCCCTGCGTTACAAGAAAATTGAAAAGTGGTACTGTACCCACTCTCCACATTTCCTGTAACTTAAGAATAAACCTAACTGGGTCATCATCACCTATTGTGCATTCCATTAAAGAATGTAAGTCAGAGGTATCTAGGTACATCCTTCGTAGAGCATCCCATACCCTTACCTCATTAAAGGCTGCTCCATCATGTTAATTATCTGAAAGACTTACCTCAGAGTACCCCGCCCTTGCACATGTCCCCAGCCTGGTCCCCAACTATGGTGACCAGTAAACTCGCATAGTGCCGAGGATGCCCCTTCAAATTCATAGATCCATTTACTAGCTCCGGCTATAAACTGGGGGAGAGCTTTAATCAAATTATTTTGTCCATTTAAGGCCATGGCACATACTGTGTTATCCATATTCCTTTATGTGTAAGAGGCATCTGCATATCCATTTTGTTTTCTATCCCTTTTTTCTTCTGATGTTGTACTATCACCATTAAATCTGGTCTATTTCTTGGTCTGTCCCTCTCACTGCCTCTTGTGGCAGGGACGGGTTTCTCGCCACCTCTCGATCTCCTCCTTGCCCTGCCTCTTCATTATTTCTACCACCTCGATCTTCCCCTCCATTTTCCCTTGCTTCTTCTACGTCTTGTCCCAGGACCGCTCATACCTCTTCCCATCATCTTTTTCAACACACATTTCTTAATGCCCCAGGGTTGAACCTAAACAAAAAATGTGGCTTCCAATTCCCTATTTTCTGTACCGGTACCCTTATTTCTGGTGATACTTCAGGTTCTTATAACCAGACTAACCTTTCCTGCAATGCTCTTAACTCTTTGTCCATGTCTACTTGGGTACACCGATGCTACAGGCATATCAGCGCTTGTGGATGGGTTATATGGAGGTGCAAGAGCTCTTTATTTCGCCCCCGCACCCCAGTTGCTAATCCCATTGGCACTCTCTACCACTGGAGAGTTAGACTGGGTTTGCATATCCAACTGCAGGTTTAGGCGTTACGGGGTATATCCCCTTACATTGGACCTCTTTCACCTTCCTGATCTTCCAGATCCTCAAATACTTGCCAGAGATCTAGAATATCTTCTTTTTTGGGATTTGTTCCCTTTGAATTTTGCTGCTAAGGACATTTTTTCTAGCATGTTTCTTTTATGGGAGGCCTGCTCTGATAAGGAGCAGGACATCCCCCTTCCTTTGTTTCTACTATCCATTGTTTATTTATTCTGTCACAATACAATGGCAGAACCCCATGCATGCGTTTTATTGGGGTTTTTTCCTCCATAATGTTGTGTGTGTCCCTAATACTTCACTTAGACCCTGCTGCTATGTTGCACATGCTTCAGCTTTTTATACAAAAATAAAGCTCAGTCCACTTTTTCCCCCACCCCCATATAATTTTTCAACTTTGATTTCACACACACAGCGACTCATCCACCTTCCTTAACACAAAAGACAGCAAGAGAAAATATACAAAAAGAATGGACTAAAATCCAGGCCCATTCCTTAAACCGAACCACTACTGTTTTTCCTTATACCCTTTGTAATGCCACCTATTGCTTCCATCGTCATAAAAGATGGAATGCGAGGGTGCCGATTTCTCAACCAGTTATGGTCGAGGATCCGTTACCTCCCAGTCCTTCTAAGCTGGGGCTCCCTTTCATCTCAGTCTTTTATACGCTGAGGCTCCCTTTTTCCATTATAAAAATGTAGAAAAACAGAAATAAGCGACAATTTCAATGCATAACCCACCCCCCAGCCAATCTACTCCATAACGCATCACCTGAAATCCTATCCAATCTATTCCTCATCACCAAAAATACTATTCCATAATACATCACTGTGATGCTGGAAATGCATTGGAGGGATAGGGCCTCCATGTCCTTTTCCTGTAGTCCTTGTTCATGTGTGTTCTGTATTTTTTTTCTGCCCAGGAGTCCATGTGGGACTCCTGACAGTGCAGCACTTCCTCTTTTTGGTTTGGTGTACAGACCCTTGGATACCCTTATGGCACCCATGGGTGGGAGTACAACCCTGTACACCTAGTGCATGTTTTTGGGCACCTGTTTGTGGCCCATAGAGCAGGGTATGGGCTGGTGGGCAGCTCCATGCTGAATTTGACAGGTGCTCAGAGTATCCCCCATTTTGGGATACCCAGGCTCTGCCATTGGAATCAGCCGATTCCCGATAGGAGGAAAGATGGCCCCTGTGACCGTGCTTTCTTATTGCCTGTTACCTTGTTTTCTCAAAGTCCTGGGAAGCCCGACTCTGTCCCTTCCCCCTGACAGGCTGTTGGGTGGAAGTTCCATACATGGTATTGTGGGGGGAAGAAGTCCAGGCCAGACTGGCTGGAGCCTTCCCAGTGACTTGTGGTACACCCTTGGGGTGGGACCTGGGTGAAGGGCCTGAATGCACTGTGAGCCCGATTGGCGGCCTGCCTGCATGAATGCCCTTCTGAATGATTGGTTGCCCTGCCCGAGTGTGACCCAGCAGAGTGAATGAGACAAACAGTGTATCTGGGGGCCTCTCACTGATGGAAAGTCCCTTCAACGCAATATGAAAGCTGCTTTGCCTTCAAGAAGCTGATTGAAGAGAACCTGGCTCAGAAACCTCTTCCCAAGATAAGAGGGATCATCATGCACCAGCTAACCTTCGCCAAGACTCCCTGGAAGTCAGTCCTCGAAAGGCTGCCGACCGGAGACATGGACCGCCGCTGAATCACAAAGCGAAGCGCCCAGACATCGAAGTCCATCACCATCGATGACCATCATCGACTGCAGACGCAACACTCCATTGTCCAAGACATTTGAATCCAAGGACTCTCTTGCCAGCACAGTTGACCGTTTTGTCCCGCCGGAGAAAGTCGAGGCCGCCAACGCACAGAGGAGACTCCGCCGGTGGGTTTACCACCACCCGAAGACCACAAAGACGCGGACGACCAGACACCCTTGCTGGGCCAAAGTTCTTCATTTAATCTTTGCAGCAACAAACTACCGTCATCGAGGTGCACTGCACGCCGGAGGTCCATGACCAATCGTCAAGCATCGCCAGGACCTAAGCGGCTGACTCAACACCTTTGTTAACTTTTCTCTGAAGGATCTCACCAATCCGTGGCTCCTGCCTTAAAGGGAGTCACTCAAGAAGGATCCGTCGATGACCCGAAGACAAACTCTGCTAAACCAGGTACATTGGGGTAATCAAACTTTTGTAGAAGGAGATAAGACTTAATAGACAACATATGGACTGGGCGTGTTCAATTACTTTTACAGGTTGCCCCGGTGGGGGGGGGCAGAAGGGAGGATATCCTCATACAGAACTGTGCCTAGTGTTAGGGGCCCAGTATTCTGCCAATTGTCGAACCAACCTGTTTTCCTACAAAGTATATTGTAGGTCAACTTTGCTATATTGATGTGTATGCTATTTGACACGGTCAGCACTTGGTGCATTTTAATGGAAGAGTAATTGTAGTACCACATTGAGACTGTATATATTCATCTTCGAATTAGCTGACCACAAAGTGTATTATTGTGATTGAAACCTTATTTAAATAAAGAGCCGTGTTATCAGTAATATAGTGTGTGGACATTACTTTGTGGTTGCTTGGGGACTACACTGTACTTAAGAACCGGCCCGCATCACCTCCTGAGAGCTTAAGCCTCGATTGCTCATCCACGTTTACCAAATAGAGAATCTTGTCCGAGTTGCTTCGTGCCTCTCCTCTGCCATATAGAGAGCATGAGTACAGAAACCCCCCCGTCCAGCACTTACAATCACCAAAAGTCCTATTCCATAGTACATCACCAAAAAGTCTTATTCCATCTATTCCATTGACCTCGTACATCATCCACATTACCATACTATCATCCACATCACCATATTTATCATACATACATGTAACCATGTTATCAATTGCAAGAGTATACTCGTGTGTGTGTGTGTGTTTCACTTGAGCTTTCCTCCGTTCCGAAGCTGGCTGGTCTTTCTGGAGCCACGCCCCGCTTTAGTGAGCAGAAAGGGTTTCTTTTGAAATGGCTCCTACTAAAGTCGCTCAGGATACATGCGTATTTTGATTTAGGGGTCTGATCCCTACAGATGGGTGTGGCTCTTCTACCATTGAATGGCCTAGGGCTTCGCAAAGTACGGGGGTAAAAAACCAAGATCAAGTCAGGTCGTCACCACTGAAAGGTAGCCCAACTTACAGGGCGCATGATGAGATCCTTTTTGGGTACAAGGAAGTACACTGAATAAACACCCTGAGTGCGTAGCTCCCGCCGAGGCACGGGTATCCCACGGGATTGAGCCCCCCCCCCCCCGATACCCCCCCGCGAGCACAACTGGGGCGACCGACTTGGCGCCCCCCCTGGCCCCCCATCGAGAGAAAGAACGGAGCGCGAGCTCCCCAGGGAGCCGGAGCGCGGAGCCCGTGGAGCCGGGAAGGGAGACGCAGCAGGAAAGGAGCGGCCTCGGGACCGCGAGCAAGGCGGTCTCACCCCGGGCGCGCACGGCACCCCAGCCCGACGGACCTTCGCTCCCCTCATCAGTACCCCCCCCCCCCGGGTGCGGAAGACGACCCGGCCGTGGACCGAGCCCCCGGGACTTCGGGGACGTGGCAGTGGGGCGGCCCGCTCCGCCCCTCCCCCAGCGGCCCAGACCAGAGCGAAGAGCGCTGGGGCGGCCCGCGCGGTGAAGAGACGGCATCAGGGGGAGCGGAGCGGGGCTCCCGGGAAACGGCATCCACCCCCCCCCCGAAAGTGAAGAGAAGGAGCGGGGCGGCATCCCCCCCCCCCCCCCCCCCCGACAGCGAAGACCAGGTCGGCGGAGGAGGCGGCACCCGGGGGCCTGGAGCGGTGCCCCGGGGACTCGGAGGCCTCCTCCATCCGGGAGTGAAGGATAGGAGAGGGGCAGCTCCCCCCCTCCCCACCAGCGCCGGAGCCCAGCACAGCAGAGCAAGGGGGGCCCCGGCGGGCCGGGACTCACCCCCCCCACAGGTGAGCCCCCCGAGCGGGGCAGAACCCCCAAAAACAAAAAGACCAAAGGCGGGGTCCGGGGACCAGGGCCCCCCCCGGAGACAACAAGGCCCGAAGCGGGGGCGACCAGGGTGAGAGGCCCCCGCCAGCAGTTGGTGGGGCGTGTGCCCGCCCGGGGGTGCCCCCCCCAGGACTCACGGAGCGAGCCACAACGTCCCCCCCCTTTATTTGGATTGGAAGGTTGGGCCCCCTTGATCCACCCCACCCCAGGAGACCGGAGGAGGCCCCAGAAGACCACGAGGCACTCAAAAAGGGTGTGAGGCCCCTGCCTGAGAACAGGTGGGGCGTGTGCCCGCCCCCCCGGACCTTGCCACCCCATTTGGGTCACAACCCAAGCAAGGAAGGACGGACCAGTAGGGGACCCCCCGCCCCGGCTGCGGGGACCTAGACGACAGGACACAGGGAAGACCCACATGAGCTGGAGGGAAGCCTTGCAGAGATACCGCTTCCGGGGAGTTGAAAGAGGTGACAAAGGTTCAACCCGCGAAGGAACCATGACCCAATCGGGGGAAGCTTCCCCCTCCTCGGCGGCAATGGAAAGGGGCTTTGCCTCGATCCTACAGGAAATAAGGGACATGCGCTCCGACATTGCCCAAAAATTTGAAAAAATGGACCAGAGGGTGGACAAAATTGAGGACAGGCTCCTACAGGTCGAGTCCAACCAATCCTCCATAGCAGTCCAAGACATACAATATAGCATGAGGTTGGAAGCCCTGGAGAGGAGGGACGAGGAGAGGGCCCGGCAGATGGACGATTTCGAAAACAGGGAGAGGAGGAACAACCTCAGAATCTTTGGGGTGCCCGAAATAGAGGGGGAAACGGAGAGGGACGTCACCCGAGCAGTACGAGACATCATTACTCTCCTGTTCACGGAGGAAATGACAACTGAGCCAACTTTTGACAGGGTGCACAGGGCGGGGGGCAGGGCCGGGGCCCCCCGGTCGATCCTGGTCCGGTTTCACTACTACTCAGAGAAGACGAAGGTGTTGGAGGAGGCAAGAAAGGCCAGGGAAATCACTTATAACAACGCACAAGTCTCGATATACCAAGACCTCTCCGCCTACACGCTGGCCAGGCGTAGGATGTGCCGCCCTCTCACACAGGTGCTTAAGGAAAAGGGAGTGCGCTACAGATGGGGCTACCCCTTCTCCCTGACCTTCGAATACATGGGCCAAAGATCAACCCTGATCACGGAAGAGGACATAAGGGGAGCCATACAAGAATACGCAGTGGACACGAACCCCCGGAGGGGCCCATCGGGGCCAGAGCACGGGCGACCCGGAGGCCCTGGCCCGCCTGGCGAGAGGAGAAAACGCACCGGCGCGAGGAAATTCAGGAAAATGAACACCCCCTCCCCTTCAAAGGACGGAGAACGTAACGACTCCGGGGACTGAGCACGGGGGCACCTCGGTGTGCCCTGGTCGGAGGGACGCAGACTCAGAGGATTCACTACTATCAACGTCCCTACGACCTGCAAGTAGGTGGGGTCCGCAGAGGGGTCATAGCCGCGGGATATCTTAGGGGGCTCAAGGAGATGAGCTTCTAATGCAGATTGCCTGGCCGAGGTGGGCAGGCTGGTGGTTCGGCCAAAAGCCAGCGATGGCAGAACTATTTGGCTGGACGCCGGGGCGGGGGGGTGGGGGGGATCACGGGAGTTGGGGAAGTTCAGTTACGGTTTGGGGAAGGGGGGCAGTTGGGGTTTCGTATCAAGCCCACCCGGGGGGAGGGCGCGGGAGGAAAAGGGGAACACAGAGTCGAAATAACGGAGCACACGGGGAAGAGCGTAGGGGAGGAGCTGACCGAGAGAGAGAAAAATAGTGACTATGGCTGACGGGCTGCCCGCCCTGGGAGTGGGCTCACTTAATGTCCGTGGGTTAAACACCCCCACCAAGAGGTCCTTGCTCTGCAGGGAATTTAGAAGGGCACACCTGGATTTTCTCTTCGTTCAAGAGACTCACTGGCCACAGGGGAAGGAGCCCAAAATGCGGGGAGGGGGAATTGGCGAGGTCCACACTGCATCCCACAAGTGCAAAAAAAGAGGGGTCGCCATCCTGGTAGCGAAACACGTGGGCTTCGAGAAAGAAGCCACGCTGAAAGACCCGGGGGGCCGATACCTGCTGGTGCGGGGGTCCCTGCAGGGGGCCCCACTGACCCTAGCGGCCATCTATGCCCCAAACGATGGCCAAGCCCAGTTCTGGGAGGAGGTGGGGGACAAACTCAAATATTTCATCCACGGCACGGTGGTGGTGGGGGGGGACTTCAACATGGTTCTAGACCCCACCCTGGACAGGAAACGAGCAGGCCCGCATTCCTCTAGGGCTGCGGACGAGACCATGGCGCGCACCTTCCAAAAAGTCAACCTAGAATTGGGCCTGTTGGACACGATCCCCCTCCCTAGAACAGACTCCCCCTCCTTCACATATTACTCAGCCATCCACACGTCGTTCTCCAGGATAGACTACATCCTGGTAGACGAGACCCTACGTCCATTTGTCTCGGGCCAGAGGGTAGACCCCGTCCCCTGGTCTGATCACGACTTGGTCCGAGCTACAATAGCAAGGGGAGGTTTACACGAACGCAGAGGGAGATGGAAGTGCAACGACTCCCTGTTAAAGGACGAAGTCCTATCCCAGGAGGTCCTCGAGGCCATCACGGAATTTTTTGAGCTTAATGACAACGGGGAGGTGGGTCCACATACCCTCTGGGACGCCTTTAAGGCAGCCATACGGGGAACCCTGATTAAAATAGGAGCCCAGAAAAAAAGGCAAAGGGAGGGCCAGGAAAGGTACCTCAGGGAGAAAATCGCCCTACTTCAACCTGGGGGTCTCCCCACAGTTCCCCTAGACAACGAGCAGGTGACCGCATTGATCGACTACAGACTCCAATTGAAGGATCTCCTCCTCCACAAGACGGAGAGGAGTCTCCAACTGGTTAAACAAAAGTACTATGAAAAAGGGGACAGGGCGGACAGGATTCTGGCTTGGAAACTGAGGGAGGTGCAGAAAAGCCGACTAGTGAAAGAGGTTAAGGACGAGGGGGGAAAGGTAGGCCACGACACACCCCACATTGGCGAAGCCTTCCGCCGATATTATGAGAAATTATATTCGTCCGAGTACAATGGGGAGGAGGCGGAGATGGTGGGGTTCCTGAATTCAATCCAGATCCCGGCCCTGTCCAGGGAGATAGCGGAGGGGTTGGAGGGCCCGGTGACCGAGGACGAGGTAGAGCGTGCGATTGGAGGAATGAAGGTGGGCACTTCCCCGGGCGAGGACGGGTACTCCGTCTACTTTTACAAAAGGTTCCGCTCGGCCCTCTCCCCCCATTTGGTAAAAGTGTTCAACGCGGTGCTGGAGGGGGGGTCTCTTCCGGACTCCATGATGGAGGCAATTATTGTGGTGCTCCCCAAGGACGGCAGGGACCCTAGGGAATGCTCCTCCTACCGACCCATCTCCCTGTTGAATGTTGACGTGAAGATTCTGGCCAAGGTGCTTGGGGGACGGTTGGAGGGGGTCTTGCCGAAATTGGTCCATGGCGACCAGGTAGGATTTATTAGGGGGAGACAGGGCTCAGATAACATCCGGAAGACCATAGACCTGATCCACTATGCCCAGAGGTCAGACCTGGATGCGAGCGTCCTGTCTCTAGACTCGGAAAAGGCGTTCGACAGGGTGGAGTGGAGATTCATGGAACTTACCCTCCAAAAAATGGGCTTTGGTCCACACATCAGGGATTGGGTGGCGGCTTTATATAGGGCCCCGAGGGCCAGGGTCCAAGTCAATGGTGGGTTGTCGGAGCCCTTCCCCCTGTCGCGGGGGACAAGACAGGGATGCCCGCTCTCCCCCCTAATCTATATCCTCTCCATGGAACCTCTAGCCATAGCAGTCAGAGCCCACACAGAGATTAAGGGGATTAAGAGGGGGGAGGTGGAATTTAAGCTCTCCCTGTTTGCGGACGACATCCTGGCTTACTTAGTAGACCCGAAATCCTCGCTCCCCCCGCTCCTCTCCTTGATGGCCACCTACGGGCGTTTCTCTGGTCTCAAGATCAACGCGTCCAAATCTGTCCTGCTCCCTATGAGAACCCGGGACCCGGGCTTGGACGCCCTCGCACGCCTGGAAGGAATATCGGTGGGAAAGGCATCCATTCGATACCTGGGAGTCCTCCTTACTCGGGACTTAACCAACCTAGCCCCTGCTAACTATGATCCCGTTGTGGCAGGAATCACGGCTGATTTGAGGAGGTGGAGGTCTATGATTCTGTCTTGGTACGGCCGCATGACGGCTGTGAAAATGAACATTCTCCCGCGACTTCTTTATCTTTTCACCGCCCTCCCATCTGTAGTTCCTGACCGGTCCTTCAGAGCCCTCCAGAATGCGGTGCGGGAATTCATATGGCAGGGTAAGACCCCGAGAACTGCTAATAGGGTCCTGACCTTACCGAGGGAGGAGGGAGGGTTTGGGTTACCAGACTTTCAACTCTATTTCCGGGCAGCCCAACTACGCGTCCTCCTAGAACATATGAGAGAGGGGATGGGCACTTACTGGTCATACCTGGAGGACATGGACGCCCACCCACTGAAGATTCGAGACCTCCTTTGGGCCCCTAGCAAGTTTATTCCAAACAGACTCAAATCCCACCCAACCCTGGGAGTCCTCTGGACGATCTGGAGGGAGGGTCCCCAGACGGCACACCTAACATCATGGCCATCACCGATGTCCTCTCTTTGGGGTCACCCCCTCAATCTGGGAAGCAGGGGGTTCCGCAACGCCCAGTTGTGGTCAGACATGGGAATGGAGTGGGCGGGGCAGATGTTCAGAGAAGGAGAATTCCGGCCATATGAGGAACTGAGGGACGCCCTCGGCCAGGGGTCCCTCTCCATATTTGAATACATTCGCCTGAAAGGAATTCTTTGTGACCAGGCCTGGGGCCAGAACCTGAAAAGACAACTGACCCCCTTCGAGAAGCTCCTGGACTCGGCATCCTCCAGGAAGGGTGCGGTGTCAGGGATGTACAAGCTACTGAACACGGTTAACCTAGGGGAGAGGAGGGGGTTCCGCTCGTTCTGGAACGACTTAGCGGGGGATGAGATCTCGGAGGACGCCTGGGCGAGAATATTTAAAATAGCCTTCCATGGGAACTTATTTACGGCAGACATGGAACACAACTTCAAGATTTTACAGGGGTGGCACAGAGAACCAATGAAGTTGGCTAAAATGTACACGGGAGTGTCCCCCGCGTGCCCAAGGGGATGTGGCCAGGTCGGTACGAGAGGGCACATGTGGTGGCACTGCCCGAAAGCCCAGGCATACTGGGAGAAGGTGAGGGGCTGGATCGCCGAAGTTTCTGATGAGCTTCTCCCCCAGAACCCCCTGACAATGCTGCTGGGCCTCCCTCCGGAGGACTCGGACATTCCCCGATACCCTAGGATGTGGGAGACAATGCTAAGGGCGGGAAGGGTAGCACTGGCCCAGAAATGGAAGAGCCCGGAGACCCCATCGAAGGAGAACTGGCTAAAAAAGGTAAAAAACATGTACCTGATGGATAAACTGACGGCAATGATGAACAATAATTTGGGCTCTTTCCACGCAAACTGGTACGAGGCACAGCAGACATGGGGTTGGGATGTGCACTGATCCTCAAGAGGGACAAGGAGCGGACAGGGCCCTCGGCCCGGGGGAGGATGGTAGTTCTTCAGCCAATTCTAATAGTTAATGCTCTCGCTCTTCCTGGGGCTCCAGACTCTCGGAGCTCACATAGTGGTTCCCCAGCAGAACGGCTCTATGAGGACTAAGTTTTTTGGTTTGTTCCTTTTTCGGGGGGGTGGGGTTTGGGCCTGTTACTTGCACAATCTGTGAAAATGTTCTGCGCCCTTTCGTTATATTATGAAAATGCCAATAAAACAAAGTTGAAAAAAAAAAAAAAAGTAAAAAAAAAAAAAGGTAGCCCAATTTACAGGGGTACCCCTTTAATTATACGGGTACCCCTAATCACGCTCACACTAGATTAAAGTTCACCCCTCTAGGGAATTGAGGCCAATAGTCTTTATCTTGCAAGGATAACAAATGTAATCTGTACAGAAATGAGGATGGGGCTAAGAACTCTGCTCCTGAACGGTATATTCTGTCTCTCAACTGCTCCCAGCTCCTGCAGACTGGTGCCAAGCAGGAGCCTTATATACTGTTAACTTGGTCACTGGATACTGGCACGGCTCATCCAAAACTAGCTTCCCTTACAAGGGGTGCTTCAGTCTTCCTTCGTACATGGCCGGGTTCCCGTTTATCAACATAATGCTAGCCTATGCAAGAATACATTGCATCTCCTGTTTATCATCATTTTGCTACTTATGAACATTTATATATAAACACATGTTCCCCGTCATACAGACCATACTTCACTCAAAATACTCATTTTATCTGGTTCAGTAATTCCCCTTAAAACCTTGTTTTTCATAGTACTGTGCAATGTGTACATTGAGCCTTTAGCCTGAATGGGTTTTTGTTGGACAGGAAACAGCTGCTGAGTCACCTTGTGCTCTCTGCCAGCCTTAGCGAAAACCAAGGCAATGCCTGTAGTCTATTTTTAGCACAGGCTGTATTCCTTTTTGTACAGAACCTACCTATGTCGTGCGTTGAGAAGAACTAAATACAATTTAACATTTTACAAATGTATTCTGCTAATAGTTATTTACACCTCATATTTAAAATACTATTTGCCTTCATTTAGTGGCCACCCTTGTGTGTGATTATATTTGCATGAAAAAGGCTCTCAGTGCTATAGTGCTTACAGTCAGCAGAAATCTTGCCTAATTGTAAAGCGCTTGGGGGGGGGGTGCAGGAAGGCACTAGCTGCTCCCCAACAACATATAGTACGGGGACTTCTATTGCGCACCTTTCTTGAAGGATCTCCACCACCTGCAGCAGAATCTTCAGGTGTTCTGGCGATAAGCCCTTGTACGTTGGTGGTCGGTATCGAGGAGGTTGGCTGTACTCTATACAGTAACCGTGGGCGACGGTCTTGAGCACCCACTGGTCTGTGGCGATTCCCTCCCATGCATGAAAACGTCGTTATTCGTCCCCCGACCGGGGAGGCATGGGAGGGGACCCGGACTGGCGAGTAATTTTTTGAGCAGCGGCCGGGGAGCCTCTTAGGGTGGAGTTTTTACCATTTTCTCTGCCACTGTGCTGCCCTCTTTTGATATTGACCAGTGGCAGTCGTCCCCTGTCCGGAGGACCATGGTGAATTCCCTGTTCCCTATGGATTGTGGTAGGAATGTTGGAAGGATTGTCCCCAAAAGGAATGGCGGGAGCTACCCCCTCGCTGCTGATGGGGTCTTTGCATAATTTGGTTTAGAGACTTTAAGGTTTCATGTTCCTTCTTAGCTGTTTGCAAGGCCTCATCTCAAAACAGGTTAGTCTCTTCAACTGGCTTGTTAATAAGGGAAGCCTGGGTCTCGGGCATAAATTCAGGAATCTTGAACCATGCATGCTTTTTAAGCAGGGTACCTTGGGTCCGTGTTCATCCTGCTGTTTCTGCAGCATCCAGGATATTTTTGAGGATATCATGATTGACCTGCCTCCCTTCCGAAACAACCGCCAGTAGGTGTGATCGTGCCAGTTCTGGGACTTCTTGCAGGCCCTCCTGGAGCAAATTCCACTGGACGTCGCATAAAGTAGCCAGCAATGTTGTGTTAGCAATCCTAGTGGATTAAGCAGCTGATGTTGCAATGTAATGCGCTTTCCAAGGGCATATAACTTCTTGCAATCCTTGTCTGGGGGTGCTTCAGCCATAGACGAGGGTACTGTGATGCTGGAAACGCATCAGAGAGACAGGGCCTCTGTATCCTTGTCCTTTATTGCCTTATGTGTTCTGTCTCGTTTTCCGTGCGGGAGTTCTTGTGGGACTCCTGGCGGTGCGGCTCTTCCTGTATTTGGTTTGGTGAACAGACCCATGGGATACCCTTATGGCACCCATGGGAGTGAGTACGACCCTGTACCCTAGTGTGTTTTTTTTGGGCACCTGCGTGTGGCCCACTGAGCAAGGTACAGGCTGGTGGCAGCTCTTTGCTGAATTGACAGATGCCCTGCGCATCCTCCATTCTGGGATGCCCAGGCCCCGTCATTGGAATCAGTGGATTCCCGATAGCAAGCAAGAGGCTCAGGGGCCATCTTGTTTCCCATCGCCCATTACCTTACTTTTCCTGAAGTCCCGGGAAGCCCTGACTCTGTCCCTTCCCCCCCTGACTGGCTGTTGGGTGGAAGTTCCATATATGGTGTTGTGGGGAAGTCCAGGCCAGACTGGCTGGAGCCTTCCCAATGACTGAATGTTGTGGGTAGCCCGTGGGCTGGGTCCTGGGTGAATGGAGTGTGTGACGAATACGCATTCTGTTTTATGGGTGTCTAGTATCTGGTGGTTGACACAATGTCTGAGACAGTCCTGCCCGGAACTGGTATGAATGCAGTGTGTAGTGCTGAATGGAAGAGTGCGTGTCCAAATCCACATTCGGTGTTGCGAGTGTCTGGAAAGAGAAGAATGGCCTGCATGCACTGTGAGCCTGATTGGCTGCCTGAATACTCTTCTGAATGATTGGTTGCCCGAGTGTGACTCAGCAGAATGGGAGATCAACTGTATTTCTGGAGGCCTCTCACTGCCAGAAATCGTTCTGAAGCTGAAGTTGAAACTGATGCTTAACTTTGAAGCCCAGAGGAAAATGAACAGCTGCTGCTGTCCTTCGCTAATCTGAAAGCTGCTGTGCCTTCAGGGAACTGATCCAAGAGAGGACCAGGCAAGGAGACCTCTACCAGAGCTATGAGGAACAATCGTGCACCAGCTGATCTTTGCCAAAGCTCCCTGGTAGATCTACGAAAGGCTGCTGACTGGAGACTGGGAACGCCGCAGAATCGCCCAGACATTGAGGTCCATCACCGTAGACGACCGCTGTCACCGACCAGAGCCGCAGTGCTCCTCCTAAGAACATTGAAACAAGGACTCCCTTGCTCATCCTCGACCACTTTCGTCCTGCCGGAGAAAGTCAAGGCCACCGAGGAGAATCTGCCAGTGGGTTTCCCGCCACCCGAAGGCCGCAGAGAAGCCGGATGACTCGACACCCTTGCTGGACCAAAGTTCTTCATTAACTCTTTGCAGCAATGAACACTCGTCGTCGAGGTGCACCGCACACCTCAGCTTGCAGGATGTTTGACATATGGTCAACGAGCACTGCAAGAACCAAAGCTACTGCCGCAACAGTGTTTCCTCGTGGGATCTCGACTATTTGTGGCTCCTACTTTAAAGGGAGCCATTCAAGAAGGATCCGTCGACGACCCGACGTCGAACTCTGCTATTCCAGGTACATTGGGGTTGTATAACTATTTAGAAGAAAAAAAGGCTCTTGAAAACATTATATGGACTGGGCTTGTACGATATCTTTATTTACTGCCCAGGTGGGGGCATCCTCATACAGAACTGAGCCAGGTGGTAGGGGCAAAGTATTCTGCCAATTGTTCTAACCAACTGCTTTTCCTCCTATGTCTATTGTTGGTTCCTTTTTTAATTGATTTGTGTGACATTTGACCAAAGTACAGTTGATGCACTTTAATGAAATAGGTTAGTAATTGTGGTACCACGTAGAACTGTGTATTTATTTGCCATTATTAGATTAACTGAGCACAAAGTGAGTTAATTATTTAAAGACTGTTTACATGAATACAGTGTGTGGACATTCCTATGTGGGTGCTTGGGGACTACACTGTATTCAAGAACCAGCCTGCATCACCTCCTGAGAGCTAAGCCTTGATTGCTCGACCACAATACCAATAGAGAATCTTGTCAGGGGTCCTCTGTGCCTCTCCTCTGCCATATAGAGAGCAGGAGTACAGACACCCCGGCCAGTCTTTACAGGTACTCCAACTCTCTTCCTTGTAGTAGTAACTACTGGGGAGTGGCATGTCCCCAGGTATATAGCGGGTCTGTTGGAGGGTAGGATTTACAGCTCGTTTGAGATGGGAGTTAAGAGGGAGTGATGTGATTTTTAATAGAATTCAATAGTGGCATCGCTTGACTTGTGGGGTTTTTTTCCCTTTAAAATTTTCTTCACAAAGTCGGTGTCCTGTACCACCTCTTGAGTGGCAATTTGAAAGTGTTCAGCAGCCTTTTTTTAGACTAGCATTGAAGGCCATTTGGACAATCCGTGAGGGAGGATCTATACACAGGATGCCTGTATCTGGAGAAGCAGAAGGTGAAAGCCATAGTGCCTCCCCTACCGATTGTTCAACACCCCAGTCTGGACATTGGTTAGGCGCCTCATCAAAGGGATTCTCTCCCTGATCATAGGGGACTTGATGGACGTCCTCAGGTTCTGACAGGTCAAACACCTGCTCATGAGGGCACTGACAATGTTCTTTGAACTTTGGACAAACCTTTCCCGAAAAATCTACAAACTTGGAAAGTTTGTTCATGTATCCCTCAAACCTATCTTACGTCCCAAAAAGTGGGAAAAAGTCACTGTTGCAACCAGCTTAGCATTTTAGAACACCTAGAGTAACCAAAAATCCCCCGAGTCTACGTCCTGGGCAAAACAAAAGTGTACCCCATTGTACTGCAGTGCAAGCTGCATTGTACAATGATAAAAGGTTACCAAAAGTGATACAAAAGTAAGCAAAAGTAGTGACAGTAACACGACTAAGGGAAACAATGCTTCCCAGTACTGACAGCCTGAAGGACATTGTCAGTTTCCCCATAACATGAACAAAGGCGAGTGTAGTGAAGCTTAAGCTTACCTAGCACCACGATGCCTGAAGGCTGTTCGTGCGCTACACAAATGTGAAAAAGAAAAAGTTAAGGTTTCACGGCACTGCAAAAAGCGCAGGTCAGAATAAAAGCAAAAAATGTGGGGGTTCCATTAAGAAGGAAGGAAAGGTGCAGTAAAGAGAAATCTTTCCTAACAGCGTGGTACACCAGTCGGAGGGGTTGGGGGGGACCGAGCGGAAGAAGGAGTAGCAGGAATGGGGAGGAAGTTAATGAGGGACAGAAGAACAAGTTACTTTCTTACCTGGTAACGTTCTTTCGATGGGATGGTCCGACGACGTATTCCATATCTATGACATGTAATCACCACAGCTGTGCTGCTTCGGAAACTTTTTTCGGCGTCTGCGTCCTGCATCGATGAGCCGTCGTCGAGGACCTCCTCCGACGTCATCCGATGTGATAAGTAGGATGCACGACGCCCGTAGCCTCAGTTGTAGTTTTTTCCCCCAGAACGTGTGACATTAGTCAACTGCCAGTCAGACACAAAGCCTTGCGGAACGTAAGCTGCAATCGCAAAAGAAATTCTGCAGCGGGGAAGGGAGGGAGCGATATGGAATACGTCGTCGGACCATCCCATCGAAAGAACGTTACCAGGTAAGAAAGTAACTTGTTCTTCGAGGGGATTGGGTCCTCCGATGTATTCCATATCTATGACAGACTCCCAAAGCAGTATCAGAGCAAGGAGGAGGGAAAGAATTTAGAATCAAGATTTAGAATTGCCAATCAAATAGCAGAGCAAAGGACCGCCTTGACAAAGGCCAGATCCTGTCCTCGGATGGAATCGAGGGAATAGTGACGTACAAATGTATGTACTGAAGCCCAGGTGGCTGCATCATAGATGTTGCGAATAGGAACACCCCTCTGCAGGGCAGTAGATGCAGCAATACCCCTGGTAGAATGGGCCCGCAAGCCAGCCGGTGGGTCCTTACCCGCCAAGCGGTAACACTCCGAGATGGCCAAAATAATCCAGCAAGCCAAAGTCTGTTTCGTCACAGCTTGCCCCAAACGCTTACCAGCGTAACCAATAAAGAGTTGATCGTCCATTCTGACCCGGGACATGCGTGAAACATAAAAGCTTAAAGCTCTCCTAGGATCAAGCCTATGGAGCCTCTCCTCTTCCTTACCAGGATGCGGAGGAGGATAGAATGCCGGAAGAACAACCTTCTGGGCCAAATGAAATTCCGTCACTACCTTCGGAAGAAAAAAAGGACGAACTCTAAGGACAACATTGTCCTTGTGAAATACAGTGAACGGTGGCTTATCTGAAAGTGCCTGTAACTCACTCACTCTGCGAGCGGAAGTAACCGCAACTAAAAACACAGTTTTCAGTGTTAACAGCCTCAAGGGGCAAGAATGTAAAGGCTCAAACGGAGCACCCATAAGAAACTTAAGAACAAGGTTTAATTCCCAACCGGGCACCAGGAAAGGTGACGGAGGGAACACATTAGTGAGCCCTTTCAGAAACTGAAATTAAAGGGATTTTAAAGTAAGAACACTCTTCAGACGAGAGCTTAAAGATGGACAGCGCCGCCAGGTAACCTTTAAATGGTACCCACTTGCAAGCCCCTGTGGGCCAAAGAAAGTAAAAAGGACAGAACCATAGGGATCTCACATGCAAAAGGATCCACATTCTGAACTCTGCACCAGTCGCAGAACTTACGCCAACGGCAACCCAATCCTTATACCTCAACCTTTCAGAAGCCAAGCGTGAAGGTTGAGGGATCTGACCTCTGGATGGAGAACCTGACCCCCCTCCCGTGAGAGCAGATTGTCTCGGTAGGGAAGACGACGTAGAGGGCAGATGGACAAGTAGAGAAGGTCCGGGTACCACGTCCTCCGAGCCCACGCCGGAGCAATGAGGATCATCCGGGAACCGAACTTCCGTAACCTCTGCAGCACTTGCGGGATGACAGGGACTGGAGGAAATTCGTACAGCAGCGGGAATGACCACCCCACCACGAACGCGTCTCCCAAGGCTTCTTTTGGAGGAAATTCCCACGAGCAGAACCTTTCGCACTTCTGGTTGACACTGGAGGCGAAGAGATCCACTTGAGGGGTCCCCCAAAGGGCGAAGATCTCCAGGAGAATCTCCTGAGCCAACTCCCACTCGTGAGAGATCGTGCTCTGCCTGCTCAGAGCGTCCGCCGTCACGTTTTCGTCTCCGGCCAGATGAACTGCCGAGATCGAAACTTCCTGCTGGATGGCCCAGAACTCGAGCTGCATCACCTCCCTGCACAGAGGAAGTGACCCTGCCCCCCCCCCCCCCTTTTTGTTGAGGTAGTGCATGGCCACTGTGTTGTCCGTCAGGATCAGGACACTCTTTCCTTGCACAGTCGGCAGAAAAGCCTTCAGGGCTAGCCTGACGGCCCTCAGCTCCAACAGATTGATATGGAGTCTGGACTCCGACGGAGACCAACGACCGCTGACTGTCAGCCCGTTGGCATGAGCTCCCCATCCCGTGAGGGATGCATCCGTCACGATCGTCACCTCCGGCCAGGGAAGCCAAAATGGAGCCCCCTGCATCAAGTTGCCTTCGACGGCCCACCACAGAAGGTCCCGGGCGACCGAGGGCGGCACCTGAACCGGGTCCGACATCCTGCCGGAGGACTGCGACCATTGCATCTTGAGTGCCCACTGCAAAGATCTCATCCGCAGGCGAGCCTCTGGCACCAGAAGAATGCAGGATGCCATGAGGCCAAGCAACCTCAAGAACACGAACGCTGGGAGCGTCTGGGCATGCTGAAACTTGTGCACCATCTGCTGAATGTGAAGAGCCCTCACCTGGGGAGGGAAACACTGCCCTAGGGAAGTGTCGAGCACTGCTCCGATGTACTGGAGCCGCTGCGTTGGCGTCAAATGGGACTTCTTTAAATTGAGGGAGAAGCCCAGCCTGTGAAGGGAGTGGCAGGTGACGGACAGATGATCCAGGACTTGCTCAGGAGAGCTCCCCCTGATCAACCAATCGTCCAGGTAGGGGTAGACGTGAATCCCCCTTGCCTGAGATGCGCTGCCACCACCACCATGAGCTTGGTGAAAACCCTCGGGCGGAGGTCAATCCGAACGGCAGGACCTGAAACTGAAAGTGCGAGTCGCCAGCCGCGAACCTCAGGTACTTCCTGTGCTTGGGATGGATCGGCACATGGAAGTGCGCATCCTTGAGGTCGAGAGACACCAACCAGTCCTGAAGCTGAAGGGCCTGGAGGACGAGAGAGAGTAACCATCTTGAACTTGTCCTTCCTGAGGAGTTTGTTCAAACCGCGCAGGTCCATGATGGGTCTCAAAACCCCGTCTTTCTTCGAAATCAAAAAATAAGGGGAATACCATCCCTTGTTCCTCTCCGCTACAGGCACCAGTTCTATGGACCCTTTCTCCAGCAGGGCTTGAATTTCCTGCGCAAGGAGCGGATCCGGACTCTGCAAAGAGGTTCCCCGGTGGATTGTCGAGAGGCCTGTGCCGAAAGGGAAGACAGTAGCCGTGGGTTATGATCTCCAGAACCCACACATCTGAAGTAATGGCACGCCACTCTACAAGATGCTGCGCCAGCCTTCTCCCAACCGGCGAACCATGGGGCATGGCCTCATGACTGAGTGGTAGCGGCTGCAGCGTTACCGAGGGCAAAGAGGCAACTGCCCGAGCGGCCTTGGCACCACGGGTACCGTCGTCCACTTCTGGTACCCCTGCGGTGGCCTCTGACTGCCAGCTCCTCTCGCTTTACTGAAGGATGAGTAATGGCAAAAGGAACCACCCCTCCATTGCTGTCCCCTAGGACGAAAAGGCGGAGGTTGACGAACTGCAGCGCCCAACGACTTCGTTGCAGCTTTTGAGGTCTGCAACCTCTCAAGGCTCTCGTCAGCTTGCTGCCAAAAAGGTGTTCACCGTCAAAGGGCATGTTGAAGAGCCGGGACTGCACATCAGGAGCAAACCCCGACTTCCGCAACCACGCAAACCTGCGTATCACGGTGCTCGCCGCCATGGACCTGCTGACGCATTCAGCCAAGTCCAAACCCAACTGAACGGACTCACATGGCATCCTTACCATCCTGGACCATAGCAAGGAAACCATCCCGTTCGTCCCCTTCTGGAATATGTTCAGCCGCTAACGCAACACAGTTCCACAGAGTGTGCGTGAAACGAGACAAGGCACAAATGGAGTTGGCCGCCTAAAGCGCCATACCACCAGAAGAAAACACTTTCTTCGCCCAGCCATCAAAACGTTTGTCGTCCCTATCAGGAGGTATGGTAGGGTACGACGCCTGCTTTGCCGGGGCCATGGCCGCCTGCATCACCAAACTCTCCGGAGTGGGGTGCCTGGTCAAGTAGCAGGGGTCGCTACTGGCTGGACGGTATTTTCGCGACAAGGACCTGCCCACCGCCGGGACACTCTCCGGAGCAGTCCAAGCCGCCGCCACCCTTCTCTGTAAAGGGATATGGAACGGCAGTACCGGGTCAGTTGGGGGACCAACATCAAGGATGTCCGTGAGATCATCCTGCACAAACTCCCCTGGGGGAGCAGACCATCCCAAGTACTCAGAAACCCTAGCCATAAGGCGTCGGTACGAGGAATCGTCATGAGAGCCAGGCTCAGGCCTACAAAACTCCACCTCCGGAGAGGTGTCCAGTCCACTGGCATCATGCAGGGACTGCCTCAAATCGTCAAACTGACTATGGCCCGAGACAATTTCATCTGGAACCTGACTAGGAACCAGGCCATCAGAATCCTCATCCGCCTCTGAAATATATTCCAGGTGGCGAAAAGAAGGCACCCGAGAGTGCTTGCTCTTAACCAGAGCCTTCCTAGGGGGTTCTCCCATGCCACGGGGTACCTCCGACACGAAAGGCGTCGAGCGAATCGGCGCCGAGAGAACAGGCATCGGCGCCAGGAGGATCGGCGTCGAGGAAATCGGCATAGACGTCAGATGCAGCGCCGCCAGCAGCGGCGGCGACAGTCCTCGAAGCCGGAGCTCAGAGCGTGTCCTTCGACGACCTGAGCGTCGACGACTTCCTCGGAGCCGGAGCCTCGAGAAAGTCTGTCGACGCCCTCGACGCCTCAGACGTCGATGTCTTCCTCGAAGACATCACAGGTGCACACAGTCTCGAACGCGTCGAGGACCGGGACCTGGAACGGGTACTTCGAGAACGAGTCCCCTTGTCCGAACGGGACCTCTCCCGTGACTCATGCCGACCACTCTTGCGAGCGGTGTCTCTCGACCTCTCACGACCGACCCCACTCGGGGGCGCGGACAGCTTAGTACCCTGCGACTCGAGAATCGCCAGCATTTTCTTCCCGAAGGAAGCCCATTCCTGCGGCGTCGCACAGCTGGTGGGGTAAGCGACGTGCCGGGCAGAGTCCTCCGAAGAGGACCTGGAAGACGACCGGTGTCGGCGCTTCCGAGAATGCCTCGAAGAGGTTGAGTGGCGAGACCGACTCCTAGAAGGAGACCCGAGACTACCGACGATGACGCGGAGAGTCTCCTCTCAAATCATCCGTCGAAAGCCCTGCAGACTTCGACTTCCGGGGCTTGGACACCCGACCTACCGACAACTTCTTGCGTACAGGTAAGGCTTTGGACGTGAGCGACTGGCAGTCGATAGTCATCCGTGTCGTGGGCCTCCCCGAGGCACTAGAGGCAGGCGTCGTGCAAGTCCATCACCGACATCTTGGACCCACACTCCCCGCACTTCTTGAAGCCCGTACGCGGGGGTCGAAGACGAAGTAGAAGACATCTTCACATGAAGCATTTTCACAAAAACGAACAGGTTCGAAGAACCGAGAAGAACAGAACTCCAAAGAGTCGAGGCGTTAACCGAGATTCAAGAAGCAACACGTTCGCGGAAAAAACGGAACTGAGGCTACGGGCTTCGTGCGTCCTACTTATCACATCGGATGACGTCGGAGGAGGTCCTCGACGACGGCGCATCGACGCAGGACGCAGACGCCAAAAAAAGTTGCCGAAGCAGCACAGCTGTGGTGATTACATGTCATAGATATGGAATACGTCGGAGGACCCAATCCCCTCGAAGGCGCTTAAAGAGGTGGAGGTTGGGTTGAGGACCCTTAACCAAATTAGCACCAGTGTGATAGACAATGAAACACCTGGATGAGGCGAAGCCCGCGAAGAGGTCTCATTTATTGCCACCATTAATGGGTGAGGATGTAAGAGGAGCGAGAGTAGAGGTGAGATGAGGAGTCCATAAATCTGGAGAGGGACAGAGAAGAGGATATCAGTGAAGATCTCTGGAAGTCACACTGACATAAGTGTCTGCGATAGGTAGGCCAGGGTTAGTGGTCAGGCCATCTTTAAGCTTTTTTCTCACCAATTTTGTGAGGGAGGATAGGCGATAGTATAGCAGTTAGAAAAGGTGGGGGAGATGGTGAGTGCCATAATGTTAGAGGTAAGGATGAAGAAAGAGGAGGGACTGCACAGCACAGTAAAAGTACAAAATAACCAGGCGGCCTAGTAGCCGACGGATGCAAGAAACAGATGCACTGGAATAGTAATCTGAGCATACAAACCATATGTAAGGGCACCTAATTTGATTTTGGATACTAGGCACTGTGGCAAACAAAACGAAATTAAGGAGCAAAGATTTAAGTGCACCTACATTCGATTGTGGATTCATATGAGGAAAGCCACCTTCTAGGAAAGTAATTTTAGGTGTGCTGTCGCCAACTGTTCAAATGTCACTCATGAGTCACGCCAGTACAATATTGAGAATCCACTGTGGTGTAAACCTTCTCACTTAGGGAAAGGTTCTGAATAACCCTGAGGAAATGTTTGAACAGTTTATCACTGAAAAGTGGCATCGCGCCCTTTTTACTGGTGTATATGGAGATGGCTGCCAGATGTTCTTTATCGAGGAGTGTGGGAGTGCTCCGTGAACCAACAATAGTAAGTAAGGTAGGATATTTTCCAGGCTCGTTAAAAGCAGTCCGACTTTTCCTGCCCTGCGCACCAGGCACAAAATACCTCATCTTTGCCTTCGATTTGTAGCCGTAGCCCGTGCTGTGGTTAAGATGTCCGCACATTCCTGTGACAAATTTAGGTGCCCAAATTCTGCAAAGTCAGGCAGTCAATTTTATTAACTGCAGGTCATGATGCAGTACTCTTCTGTGACTTAGCAGTAGTATGTCAGCTTGATTACGGAGAGTAATCCGCTGTCCCTAGGACGTGTGAATAAGGTCGTAGTACCAGGATTGGCTCAGGCCAGTTCAAGGCTATGGCCACCACTGTGCATGGATATGTTAGAATCATTTGGATCATTTTGTGGATAATTGGAAAAGGTGGGATAGGTGAAGAGGTCGGTCCACGGGAACAAAGACAAGCATTACTTACCGTGAAAGCATTTCTGATGTTTGGATCTGCTTAAATTCACATGCTATGCATATAGTCCGACATCCAGTGGTCATCGCAGAGAATTGCATCTTGTCTTTCGAAAATCGAAAGGGGACGTCAACATGGGCGTGCCTGTAACACCATCTCTAACGTGACAAGTATTGTACCCAAAAACCCTCACTCGTCTAAGTCCCTCCGATTGTATTTTCCTGCCGTGAGGGAGCCTATTACCATTGTGAGTGTATCCACTATATATGTTGTTCTTTCAGTTTATGCTGTGAATTTGTCTTTCCCTTTAATTGCACTAGTCTTCTGACTAGGATATGGTTTATGCTGTCCCTTGGTCTATGACACCTATATAGGTTTTCTTTTACAGTCCAGTAATGTGTTTCACATGCAGGTGTCAATCAAGCATTTTATGAAACAGTCCCATCTGTTTATGTGTGGTTTTTCTTCCTTGACAATTTCATGGGCAACTAACTTTGGGATTTATTCCTTGAGTTCAAGTAGAAATGCTCCACAATAGAACTAAAAGGCTTTTCTCCCTCTGAGGAAGCAGTTGGGTTGAGCCCGCTAGTAGCAGTACTACCCATTTGTGCTTTCTTTACCCCCTCTGCCTGAATCTGCTACTTCTCACCACGGGCATTCCAAGAATATATTTTTAATATGCGCCAGGGCAGACAAAGAAGTTACTTACCAACTGGAAACATTCTTGCGACTGGATGTTCCTCCAACGTATTCCACATCTTTGACATGTATTGTCCACAGCTGTGCACTTCGGAAACTTTCAGGAGAGGGCGTCCTGCGTCGATGACGTTGAGTCTACGTCCCTCGAAGGCCTCCGTATAGGAGGACGTCACCGGATTTTATAAATGGGACGCACGGCGCCCATAGCCTCAGTTTAAGTTTTTTCCCTCAGAACGTGTAGCACCAATCTCATGCATGCTTGACTGCACATAGCCTTGTGGAAAAGTAAAGCTGCAATCGCATAGTAAATTTCCCAGAGGGCAGCCTGGGAGTGCGATGTTGAGTACTTTGGGAGGAACATCCAGTCTAAAGAACGTTACCAGTTGGTAAGTAACTTGTTCTTCAAATGGATTGTGTCCTCCAACGTAGTCCACATCTTTGACAGACTCCCAGAGCAGTACCAGTAAATGGGTGGAGTGAAAAGAATTTTGAGTACTCAGATTGCGGAATAAAGAACCACCTTGCCAAAAGCCATATACTCACCATGGATGGTATCCAGGGAATAATGCTCAACAAAGGTGTGAAGCGAAGCCCATGTAGCAGCATCACAGATATTCCTAATAGGAACACCCCCCTGGAAGGTGGTGGAAGTAGCCACGACCCTAGTGAAATGAGCTCGCAACCTTTCACGAAGGGTCCTTACCCGCCAATTGGTAACTCTAATGGTGAGGATAATCCACCTGGACAAGGTCTGTTTGGTAACAGCCTGGCCCAATCGGCCTAGAAATGTAAAAGCTCAGAGCTCTCCTAGGATCCAACCGATGGGAGTCGCTCCTCTTCCTTACCAGGATGAGGAGGAGGATAGAAAGATGGGAGAACCACTTTGACTACCTTCGATAGAAAGGACGGACGTATTCCAAGTACAACCCTGTCCTTGTGGAACACAGTAAAGGATGGCTTAGGGGAAGTGCCTGCAATTCACTCTGCGAGCGGCAGTAACCGCAACCAAGAATGCTGTCTTGAAGGACAATCATCTCAAAAGACAAGAGTGCAAAGGTTCAAACTGAGCACCCTTGAGAAATTTAAAAACCCAAATTTAAATCCCAAACCAGCACCTGGAAAGGAGATGGCGGGAACAAAGTCAGTCCTTTTTGATTTCTCAAGGAAAGTAAGAACATTCTTCAGACGAGCGCTTAAATATAGACAGCGCCGCTAGGTAACCCTTAATGGTACCAACTTGAAGGCCCATGTGGGCCAAAGAAAATCAAAAAGAAAACCATAGGTATGGAGCACTGAAAAGGATCCACATTGTGACCTCTGCACCAGTCGCAGAACTTAAGCCACCGGCAACAGTACAGGGATTTTGTTGCAAGCCGCCTGGCCGAAAGCAACACCTCCATCATGTCATCCGGGAGGTCCCAATCCTTATACCTCAACCTCTCAGATACCAAGCGTGAAGGTTAAGAGTCTTGACATCTGGATGGAGAACCTGACCCTGCCCACCCACCCCCCGAGAGGTGGGGGGGGGGGGAGAGGGAAGACCCTCCCGGCAGGGAAGCCGGTGTGGAGGGCAGGTGGACATTATCGAAGTGTCCGGGTACCACGCTCTCCTGGCCCAATCCGGAGCAAGGATCACCATGTGGAAACCAACCTCCGTAACCTCTGCAACACTTGAGGAATGACAGGTGTCTGGAGGAAATGCGAACAGCAGTGGGAATGACCAATCCACTACGAACGAGGCTCCTTGGAGGAAATTCCCTTGAGCAGAATCTCACACTTCCGGTTGACGCTGGTGGCGAAGAGATGGTGTTCCCCAACGGGCGAAGATCAGCTGAAGGACTTCCAGAGCCAACTCCGACTCGTGAGAGATCGTGTTCTGCCTGCTGAGAGCGTCCGCCGCTGCATTAAAGTCTCCGGCCAGATGAACTGCTGAGATCGAAATTTCCTGCTGGATGGCCCAGAACCAGAGCTGCATTGCCTCTCTGCACAACGGGAGTGACCGTAGCCCTCCTGCTTTTTGTTAAGGTAATGCATGGCCACCTTGTTGTCCGTCATGATCAGGACACTCTTCCTCTGTACAGAGGGCAGAAAAGCCTTCAGGGCTAGCCTGATGGCCCTCAGCTCTAACAGATTGATGTGGCGTCTGGACTCCGACGGAGACCGACGATCGCTAGCGGTCAAGTCATTGGCATGAGCACCCCATCCTGTGAGCGAAGCGTTCGTCACTACAGTCACCTCCGGCCACGGTTGCCAAAACGGTTCCCCCCTCATCAGGTTCCCTTCGTTGGCCCACCACAGAAGATCCTGTGAGACCGAGAGTGGAATCTGAACAGGAGCAGACATCTTGCAGGAGAATTGCGACCACTGCATCTTGAGGACCCATTGCAGGGATCTCATCCGCAGCCTGGCCTCTGGCACCAGAAAAATGCATGCCGCCATAAGGCCAAGCAACCTTATGAATTTGAAAGCAGGGAGACACACTGGGCATGTTGAAACTTGTCCACCATCTGCACAATGTGACGAGCCCTCACCTTGGGAGGAGAGCACTTCACCAAAGGACGTGTCTGACACAGCCCTGATGTACTGGAGCTGTTGGGAAGGTGTCAGATGCGACTTCTTGAAACTCAGGGAGAAGCCCAGCCTGTGGAGGGTGCGGCAGGCGAGACCGAGATGACCCAACGCTTGCTCGGGAGAGCGCGCCCGGATCAGCCAGTCCAGGTAGGGGTAGACGTGAATCCCTGCCTTGCCTGAGGTATGCTGCTGCCACCACCACCACCATTAGCTAGGCGGAGGTCAATCCGAATGGCAGGACCCGAAACTGAAAGTGCAAGTCGCCAGCCGCAAACCTCAGGTACTTTCTGTGCTTGGGACAATCCTGAAGTTGAAGGGCATGGAGGACTTGAGAAAGCGTAACTATCTTGAACTTGTCCTTCCTGAGAAGTTAGTTCAACCAACTCAAGTCCATATGTCTCAATCCCCAGTCTTTCTTCGGGATCAAAAAATAAGGGGAATACCATCCCTTGTTCCTCTCCGCTACGGGCATCAGTTCTATAGCGCCTTTCTCCAGCAGGGTTAAGATTTCCTACGCAAGGAGCGGATCCAGAAGCTTCAAAGAGTTTCCCCGGGGGGATTGTCGTGAGGCCGCTGAAGGAAGGGAAGACAGTAGCCGTGGGCTATGGAATCCAGAACCCACTCATCTGAAGTAATGGCTCGCCATTCTTCTAGATGCTGATATAGTCTGCCCCCAACCGGCGGACCATGGGACATGGACTCATGACTGCTTCGAAGCGGCTGCGGCAGTGCCTGAAGGCAAAGAGCAGCAGCCAGAGTGGCTTTGGCACCATGATTTCCCCGACCACCACAGGTACTTTTTCACTGGCAGCCTCTCTCGTTCTACCAAAGGAGGAGCAGTAAAAAAAAAAAAGAACCTCCCCTCCATTGCTGTCCCCTAGGATGAAAAGGCAGAGGTTGATGCAGCTGTGCTTAAAGATTTAGCCGCAGATTTCGAGGTCGGCAACCTCTCAAGGCTCTCGTCAGCATTGCTGCCAAACTAATGTGCGCCATCAAAGGGCATGTTCAGAAGACGGGCCTGCACATCCGGAGCAAAACCTGACTTCCGCAACCACGCAAATCTGCTTATAACTGCTCGAAGCCATGGAGCGGCTGACTGACGGCCGTATCCAAACCAGATAAGGGATTCGCACATGGCGTCCTTGCCGTCTTGCACGAAAGCAAGGAACCCATCCCTTTCTTCCCCCTCAGGAATAGGCTCAGCCACTAAAGAAACAGTTCCAGAGAGTGTTTGAGAACCTTGCCAAGGCACGAGTGGAGTTGGCCGATTTCAAGACCATGCGCACGCCCAGAAGAAAATACCTTCCGAGCCCAACCGTCGAATAGCTTGTCCCAATCAGGAGGGATGGTAGGGTACACCGAGTGCCTCGAGGTGGTCATAGCTGCCTGAACCACCAAACTCTCGGGAGTGGGGTGAGTGGATAAATAGCTGGGGTCGCTAACGGAAAAGCAGTACTTCTTTGTCAAAGATTTATAAACAGCCGGAAGAGATTCCGGGGACTGCCAAGCAGCTGCCACCCTTTTCTGTAAGGTGAGATGAAACGGTAACACTGGGTCAGAAGATGGACCTTGATCTAAGATGTCCGTTAGATCATCCTGTACAAAGTCTTCAGGAGGACTGGACCAGCCGAGATACTCAGACCCTAGCCATGAGCCTCCTACATGAAAACTCGGCATGAGCCCCAGGCTCAGGCCAACCAAATTCTACTTCCGGAGAAGGAACAAGTTACTTACCTGTAACTGTTGTTCTCCAGCATGGGTCTGGCATGGATTCACATGCTCATGAATATTCCCCGTCGTCAGGCTGGGAATCCTCGGTAAAGAAAAAAATCAGTATCAGTTTCGTTTCTGATCTGTCTTTCGTAGTAGTAACCAATCACTGATCTCTGCGTCATACTGACCACAGCCAATGACTGCCCTCTACCTAAGCCCCGCCTCTGGCAGCCATCTTCAGATTTGGTAGCACGTGAAGAGGCAGTATGACCAAGTGAAGAGCCGCAGAGGGGTAGGCGGGAGGGTTCGCATGTGAATCCAAGCCAGACCCATGCTGGAGAACAACAGTTACAGGTAAGTAACTTGTTCCTTCTCCAGCATGGGGTCTGGCTGGCATGGATTCACATGCTCATGAATATAAGAATAAATAGCAGTACACATGCACAACCACGGGGGGTGGTAAAAGGCTCAACATTAAGCAATACAACAACTCAACATTAAGCATCTCTTACCTCCTCACCAGGCTCACCTTAAGCGAACAGGTTGCGCAGCACTGCTTGGCCGACCCTGGACTCCTCCCTGGAATCCCGATCAACGCAGTAGAATCTCGTGAAGGTGTGCGTCGACCTCCACGTAGCAGCCCTGCAGATGTCCAGCAGGGGCACACCAGATAAGAACGCCGTAGTAGCAGCGATCGCTCTGGTCGAATGGGCTCTCGGACGGCCTGGCAGCGGTCGGCTAGCCAACCGGTAACAGTGCATGATGCAGCAAGAGAGCCATCTGGAAATGGAAGACTTCGAGAGAGCCTTCCCTTGATTCACAGGTCCAAAGTTCACGAACAGCTGTGATGTCCTCCGGAAACTCTTCGTGCGGTCCACGTAGAACTTCAGCGCTCTAGCCACACCCAGCGAGTGCAAAGTCCTCTCGGCCGGCGACGAAGGAGACGGGAAGAAAACAGGTAACACCAAGGGCTCGTTAAGATGGAAGTCCAACGGCACCTTGGGCATAAAGGAGGGGTGCGTCCTAAGCACCACCCTCGAGGCATGGAAAGTCAAGTACGGTGCTTTGCAGGATAGGGCCTGGAGCTCTCCCACTCGTCGTGCGCAGGTAATGGCCACCAGGAATGCAGTCTTCCACGACACAAACTTCATCGGTGCGGAGTGCATCGGCTCGAATGGGGGCCCCATGAGCCTGGTCAGCACCACGTTAAGTTCCCACGCCGGGGCCGGAGCCTTCACCGGCGGGAACGACCGGAACAGTCCTTTCATAAACTCTTTCACCAGTCGATGGGACCACAGGGACGTCCGTCCTGTGGTTCTGGTATATCTGGAGATCGCCGACAGATGAATCTTAATGGAGGCATGGGCTAGCCCAGCCTTCGCCAGCGATAGCAGGTACGGCAGCACTTGAGGGGCCGTAATCCGAAGGGGGTTGATCTTCGGTGCTCGGCACCAGATAGAGAACCTCTTCCACTTATGACCGTAGCATTTGAGAGTCGAGGACGCCCTGGCCTTTGCAAGAACCTCTCTGCAATCGGCCGGTATATCGTAGCCTCCAAACTCTAGCGCTGCAGGAGCCAAGCCTGCAGGTTCAGCGACAGCTTGATGGGAGGGGACATTGACAAGTCCAGAAGGTCCGGGAACCAGATCTGCCTCGGCCACGCCGGTGCGACGAGGATCATCCTGCACCGGGACCTCTTGAGCTGGCTGATGAGTCGAAGCAGCAACGGCAACGGAGGGAACGTATACAGGTATAGGCCGTTCCAGGGGAACGAGAACGCAGCGCCCATGCTTCTCGGCTGGGGAAACCTGCTGGCGAACCTCTTGCACTTCGAGTTCGTCGCTGTTGCGAACAGGTCGATTTGGGGTTTGCCCCATCGTTGGAAGAGTTGATCCACCTGATCCTGGCGCAGTTCCCACTCGTGACACGCGCGGCGCTCCCTGCTGAGCGAGTCGGCGATGGTGTTGCTTTCTCCTGCCAGGTGGAAGGGAACCAGGAACATCCCCTGGGCGACCGCCCAGTGCCACAGATCCTGTGCCTTCTTGGATAGGGCTGGGGATCTGGTGCCTACCTGCTTCCGTATGTAAAACATTGTCGTGGTGTTGTCCGTGAAGATCCGCACCACCTTGCCCTTGAGCAACGGGAGGAACGATTTGAGAGCCCAGAACACGGCTCGGAGTTCCAGGACGTTGATGTGCAGGAGCCTGTCCTCCGGGAGCCAGAGGCCTCTTGCGTGGAGATCTCCGGTGTGGGCGCCCCAACCTTCCAGGGAGGCGTCCGTCGTCACCGTCTCCTGGTACGTCGGCGTCTGAAAGTCCTTGCCCGCCGTGAGGTGCGCTCGAACGCCCCACCACTGAATCACCCGCCGGAACACCTCGTTGAGGGGGACCCTGTCTTCGAAGGTGCCCGTCGCCTGCATCCAACGGGCATCGAGAAATTCTTGAAGAGGGCGCATCCGTAGTCTGCAGAGGCGCACCAGGTAGATGCAAGAGGACATCATCCCCAGGAGGGACTTGATGGACCTCACCCTGGCCACGTACGTGGCTAGCAGGCACTGCACTTTGCCTAGAATGGTCTTCGTCCGTTCTTCCGACGGGGCCGCCAGGCGCCTCACTGTATCGAGCTTCGCTCCCAGAAACAGGGCCACCAGCGACGGCACTAGGTGGGACTTCGGGTAGTTTATGGCGAATCCCAGGTCTGTGAGTAGCTGGACGGTCCTCGCGGTGTGATCGACGGCGAGTTCCCTCGTCCTTGAGCGGATGAGCCAGTCATCCAGGTAGGGGTAGACGTGAATCCCCTGTAGGCGCAGCCACTCTGCCACTGGTGCTAGGCACTTGGTAAAGACCCTGGGGGCCGACTTCAATCCGAACGGCAGTGCTCTGAATTGGTAGTGGCGTCCCTGGACGACGAACCTGAGGAACTTTCGGTGACCTTTGAGGATGGGAACGTGTGTGTAAGCATGCTCCAGGTCCAACGACGATAGAAAGTCGCCTTCCTCCAGCTGTCCCAGTACGTGCTGGAGGGTGACCATCCTGAACTTTTGTGATCTGATGTATTTGTTGAAACGACGAAGGTCCAGGATGGGGCGCCAGCCGCCCGTCTTCTTCCTGACGAGGAAGTACCTTGAGTACACCCCAGAGCCTCTTCGGGACAAGCTCGATGGCGCCTTTCCTGAGCATCGCCCGTACTTCCAACAGCAGTTGCGGGACGTGATTTTCCTTCCTGGGCACAGGTGGAACGTGAGGGCATTTCTTCAGGAATTCGATAGAGTGTCCTCTTGCCAGGGTATCCAGCACACAACGGTCGGTGGAGATGGACTTCCACACGCCGACGAAACTCGTCAGCCGGCCTCCCACCGGGGTGCTTAGGTGGGGGCCCCGAGACCACGGCCGGTTCAGTCCTGCTTGGAGGTGGAGGCCTTGCCGCTCTGGCCACCTTGCCGACGGCGGCGAGGCGCTCCCTGCTTGCCGCGACCCCTGTAGGCCTCCTGAGACGAGGAGCGTGCTGCCTGGCAGTAGGACGACGAGCCACCGCTGGATCCCTTGGAGGCACCCTGTCTGCCTCCGGAGCTCCGAAAGGGCCGTCGTTGCTGAAGGGCTCCTAGGGCGCGGGCCGTCTCCGTGTCCGTTTTTATGGCTTGGAGGGATTCGTCCACCGCCTTCCCGAACAAGTTGCTGCCGTCGAACGGCATGTCCAACACCCTGGTCTGGACGTCCTGACGGAAGTCGGTCGCCCGGAGCCAACCCCGTCGTCGTAGGCAAACTCCGTTGCCCAGCTGGCGGAACCCGGTATCGGCAATATCGGTTGCCACCGTTATGGCGTGGTCCGACGCCACCTCGCCCTCTTGCAGTATTTCCAGGGCCTCGGACCTCTTCTCGTCCGGCAGGAAGTCCAATATGGGGGCCAGCTTAAACCAGAGCTCCCTGTCGTAACGGGCCACGATCGCCAGGGCGTTGGCCCCTTTGATTGTCGTCGCCGCGAAATGACCCGCCGCCCCATGGCGTCCAACTTCTTTCCCTCGCCGTCCGGCAGGGAATTCGACGTCGAGGCTCCTGACCCCGCCGCTTTCTTCTTCGCCACCGCCGAGACGACCGAGTCTGGCGTTGGCTGGGCCCTGAGGCACAGGGGAGCGGTTTCGGGGACCCGGTACTTCTTCTCATACCGGTCCCGTTTGGCTGGTGCCGTGGAGGGGTTTTTGAGAACCGACAGGCCCTCCTCCCAGATGTCATCGATTAGGGGCACCGCGATGACCATCTTCCTCTTGGCCTCCCAGCGCTGATAGAGGAAACCTTCCTTTTTCTGCTCCTCCGGGCAGAGCTGGAACAATTCGGACGCCCTGGCGATCATGGCGTGGAATGAGCCAATCTCGTCGGGCGGCGAGGCCCGTGCGACGGGAGACCCGTTCCGTCGCCGTCGCCCTCAGAACCCGTCGTCGAGTCCAACGCACCGTCATCTCCCGACTCGTGGGAGGACGAGGAGGGAACTGTAGGCCTTACGGGGGCGAGAGGAGGAGAGGGTTGGGTCCTCTGTAGTTTGTTCTGAGGACTTCCCGACGGGCCAGGTTGCGGGTCCTCCGGCCTGGGCCGCGGGAATCTCGTCCTTATCTCAGAGCATAAGGACTGGATGGCAGACAAAATGGCCGCCGAGCCACCCTGAGGCCTAGGATCCGGCTGCGCCGGAAGGGAAGGCCGCTCTTCCTCACCATAGTCGTCTTCCTCTGTTATCTCCCGAGGATCTTCCTGACGGGATCGAACCTTCTCGAAAGTCGCCCGTTGGACTTCGAGGTTCCTCACGGCCTCGGTCAGTTCCTCCTCCGAGGCTGACTCGGAGCTCGAGGAGGGCACCGTGCCCCCCCTCGCTTCTTCCATCATGGCGGCCACGGCGATGGGCTGAAAAGAGGATTCCCTCCTTGGCGGCATGGAAACTCTAGTCCCGGAGGCAGTCTCCGCTGGCGGTGTCTCTGCCGGCTTGGCAAGAGTCGCCGCGATAGAGGCCTTCGCCTGCTGGGTAGGGGCCTTCACCACCTGGGGTGCGTCCCGGGCCTTCTCCTTCGGGGAGGGGCGACGCCTCACTCCCCCTTTTCCGAGATCGGACGGGGCTTCTCCCGAAGCTTACCCGGGGTCTCGGACTTTCTCTTCCCCGAACCGTAGTGTTGGCTCGTGGTTGACGGCGCCGGGGAAGGTGCGCCCTGCCTGGCGACCGAAGAGCCCGACCTTTCGGCGCTCCCGGAGCCAGCGGACTCGCGGCGCTTGGCCTGGTGTTGGGCCCCCGTCGCCGGGGCGCCCGCACAGGACTTAGAAGCCCGCTCGGACCCTTTCTTCTTCTCACCCGTCAAGCCCTTCTCCAACCAGCTTGCGAGACGGGATCGACGGTCCTTCATGGTCCGCTCCGACAAGTTCTTGCAGAACTGGCAGTCCTTCTCTACATGAGTCTTGTCCCCATGAAGACAGTAGAGGCATTGCGAATGTTCGTCTTCCTTAAACACATTCTGCAGCCCGCATCCAGGGCAGCTGCGAAACAGCTTGGGTCCGGGCGACGAACTCGCATCCTGGGCCATCTCGAAGTAGGCCGCGACTCTTCTGGAATCCTCCAAGAAGTTGATTCGACGAAATCTTCACCCTTGAGGGGCGTAGGAAAATCCCGCAACGGGTAGCCGTTAACGGGAGTAGAAACGGTGGAGCTTGAGGCTCGATTAACAGAAAAAATGTGAAAATTCACCTGAAAAAGCGCGAAACACGCAGTAAAAGCTCGAGAGCTAAGCACAAGGACTCCCAACCCTTGAACGTGCGGTAAAAATCTGAAGATGGCTGCCAGAGGCGGGCCTTAGGTAGAGGGCAGTCATTGGCTGTGGTCGGTATGACGCAGAGATCAGTGATTGGTTACTACTACAAAAGACAGATCAGAAACGAAACTGATACTGATTTTTTCTTTACCGAGGATTCCCAGCCTGACGACGGGGAATATTCATGAGCATGTGAATCCATGCCAGACCCCATGCTGGAGAAGTGTCCAAACCACTGGTGTCATGAAGGGTTTGCCTTAACTCCTTCAATTGACTGTCTCCAGAAGAAACTGGAGCCACATCAAGATCACCAGGGCCCTCAAAATCAGACCTTTCTTCCTCTTCATAAAGGTCGTCCAGAGGGAGTTGAAACTTTGGCCTGGGAACAGAAGAGGGTGTGGAAGCCAACACTGGACTCGCAAACTTCATAGTAGCCTTCCTAGGAGGATCCCCGATATCCGGGTACTCCAATGGCAATTTGCGGGTTAAAATACCCAAAGGCGTCGAGGGCACCGAAGGCTTAGACGTCGAGAGCGTTGACAACCTCGGCGTCGTGAGCCCCGAGGGCTTCGGCGGCAACACGGTTACAGACAGCGATGTGGGCTCATATGACAGCAAAACATTGACATCAGAGTCAGACAGACACGGCGCTAACCTAGGCGACACCGGCTTCGAGCCCAAAGCAGGTTGCAGCCGTCTCACTGGAGACAAGGACCGAGACCTGGAGGCACGTCTCTTGCGACTGTCCTGAGCCTTGTCCGGGAAGGACCACGAAGGTTCCTGGTGCGAGTCGCATCACTGACCCGAGCCCGAAGGCGTGCGAGCCGTGATACAAGACCTTCCTTGCCGGCTTCGTTAGATGGTGTGACCGGAACCGTGCCCTGCGACTGAAATAACGCTCACATCTGCTTTTTAAAGGCATCCCATTCCTCCGGATTAGAGGACTTAGTCGGCACCATCCTCCAAGGATGACGGGGAAGGTGACCGGTGACTGCTTCCTAGAGTGCCGGGACGAGTAAGAAAAATGGCGGTAACCACTCAGGGACCAAGACCCCCGGGCCACATCCCGACACAGTCGCCCCTTGAGTCGTCGATGGAAACCCCCTTGGACGATTTAGATTTTCGGGACTTACTAGGCTTAGAGCCCCTACCTACCTGGAGCTTCCCCTTCTGCTCCCGCAAGGCCTTAGCAGTCAGCGACTGGCATTTTGAACAGTCGTCGGAGTTGTACGACTCGCCCAGGCACCACAATCAAATGCGATGCGGGTCGGTGATCGACATTTTCAACTTGCAGTCCCGGCAGGTCTTGAAGCCAGACCGCGGAGTCAGAGGGGTTGAAGAAAAGGACATCTCAACAATGAAAACACATGAGGCGCACCGAGTTTCATGAAGCAACACGTTCGTGGAAAAACAGAACTGAGGCTACGGGCGCCGTGCGTCCCATTTATAACATCCGGTGGTGTCGCCCTCGACTGAGGCCTTCGAGGGACATCGACCAGACATCATCTACACAGGACGCCCTCTACTGAAAAAGTTTCCGAAGTGCACAGCTGTGGACCTAACATGTCAAAGATGTGGAATACGTTGGGAGGACACAATCCATTCGAATTCAAGAGGGCGGACAAGGTTTCCCCCACTATACAGTAGAACTATATAATAGAGGCAGTTGAAGAAAAAGGAAACATTTGCCTAGAATCACAATTGTGAAAAGGGTGTCGCTGAGAATAGAAGAACAAATTACTTACCCCTAATAACTCTTTCGAATGGATGTTCCTCCAACGTATTCCTCATCTTTGACATGCAATGTCCAGCTTCGGAAAATTTGTCAGAGGATGGCCTGCGTCAAGCCGATGTCCTGCGAAGGCCTCCGTTGAGGGTGATGTCATTGCAGGTTATATGTAGCATGTGCGGTGCCCGTGTGCCTCCATTCTGTTTTTCCCCTCCTTCTGCAGCACAATTGCCGATAAATACGGGCATGACAGTACTCAGCCTTGGTGGAACGAAAGCTGTAACATAGGAAATTCTACAGAGGGGTAGGTTGGGAGGGCAGTGCGGAATACGTTGGAGGAACATCCAGCTGAAACAACGTTACCAGGGGGTAAGTAACTTGGTCTTTGAACGGATTGTGTCCTCCAATGTATTCCTCATCTTTGACAGAATCCCAAAGCAGTATCCATGACTGGAGGGTGTAGAATTTATATAACAAGTATTTTAAAGGGCGAAGTAAAGTATTGCCTTACCAAAAGCAACATCTTGAGCATGGAAAGTATCCAGAGAATAATGCTTTGTATGTTCTTAACAGGGACACCCTTTGAAGAGCTGTCGATGTAGCCATGCCCCTGGTGGAATGAGCTTGTAAACCCTCAGGGTCTTTGCCTGCCAGTTTGTAGCATTCAGATATGGTGAGAATGATCCATATAGACAAGTTTGGAAACAGCTTGGCCTAGCATTTGTCCTGTGTACCATATAAAGAGCTGGTCGTCCACTCCATTTTGACATCCCGGGGATGTAAAAACTAACGCTCTCCTAGGGTCCAACCTATGGAGCCTCTCCTCTTCCTTATCAGGATGAGGTGGAGGATAGAAGGCGGTAGAACAATTTTCTGACTTAAATAAAAGTCAGAAACTACCTTAGGCAAGAAGGCAGGTTTTATCCTTAACACAACCCGGTCAAATATAGTAAACGGTGGCTTGCAATGTGCCTGCAATTTCCTCACTCTACGGGCTGATGTTATAGCAACCTATAGTATTGTCTTAAAGGTTAACAACCTTAATGGACGTGTGTGCAAAGGTTCAAATGGGGAACACATCAGAAATGTTAAAACCAGGGCCAGGTCCCAAACCGGAACCTGAAAAGGAGATGGAGGGAACACATTAGTGAGCCCTTTTAGACATGGAGTCACCAGTGGGATCTTGAAATAGGAGCATTCTTCCGATGAGCGGTTAGCTCTGCCAACTAGCCCTTAATGGTGCCAACCTGAAGACCTTCATGTGCTAATGAAATCAAAAAGGATAAAACATACCGGGTTTTAAACTGAAAAGGATCAACATTCTTTTCTCTGCACCAGTCCGTAAAAACATATTCCAACGGCAACAGTACAGAGATTTTGTCACTGGCCTTCTGGCCGAAAGCAACACCTCTTTACATCATCCAGGAGGTCCCAATCCTATCTCAGCCTTTCAGAAACCAAGCATGAAGGTTGAGAGTTTTGACCTCTGAATGGAGAACCCGACCCTCCTCTCGCGAGAGAAGGTCCTTTTTGTTTGTGGAAGATGCATCGGAGGACAGATGGACATGTCCAGAAGGTCCGTGTACCATATTCTTCTGGCCCAATCCGGGGCAATTAGGATCATGGGTTTCCTGAACCTTCTCAACCTCCGGATTACATGAGGAATGACGGTGACTGGAGGAAACGCGTACAGTAGTGGGACATCCCACTCCACCACAAACGCATCTCCTAGAGCTCCTCTTTGGGGCAATTCCCTTGACCAGTAATGCTCGCACTTCCGGTGGACACCGGCCGCAAACAGATCCACTTGAGGGGTTCCCCAAAGGCCGAAGATCTCTTGGACTTCCAAGAGTGTGAGCTAGCTCAGGGAGACTGCTCTGCCTGCTCACAACATCCGCTGTTTTCTCTTCCCCAGCTAGGTGAACTGCTAATAGGGAGATTCCTTCTTGAATTGCCCAGTACCAGAGCTGCATTGCTTCTCTGCACAGTGGTAGTGACCCTTCGCCTATTCTCTTGTAGAGGTAGTATATGACCACTGTGTTGTCTGTCATTATCAGGACATGCTTTCCCCGTACAGAGGGCAGAAAAGCCTTCAGCGCTAGTCTGATTGCTCTCAGCTCTAATAGAATGATGTGTAGTTTGGACTCCGATGGAGACTAACGACCGCTGATGGTCCGATTGTTGGTGTGAGCTCCCCATCCCGTGAGTGAGGCGTCCGTCACTACTGTACTCTCCGTCAATGGTTGCCAAAAGGGTTCTCCCTTCAGAAGGTTTTCCTTGCGGGCCCACCACAGAAGATACTGTGAGACTCCGGTTGGAATCTGAAGTCGGTCCGACATCTTTCCTGAGAATTGGGACAATGGTTTTCTGAGAGCCCATTGAAGGGATCTTATCTTCAGGTGGGCTTCTGGCACCAGAAAAATGCCGGATGCCACAAGGCCGAGCAACCTCAAAAATTCAAAGGCCGGAATACTCTGGGCCCTATGAAATGTTACCATCTGAAGAATGTCTTGAGACCTCTCCCAATGATGCATCACAGATCTGGTGTATTGGAGCTTTTGGGACAGTGTCATATGGGACTTGTTGTAATTGAGGGAGAAGCCCAGTCTGAAGAGTGGAAGTTAATGTTGAGATGATCCAGGGCTTGTTCGCGAGAGCATGCCCTGTTTAGCCAATCGTCTAGGTAAGGGTATGGTTGAAGCACCCCACCCCCCTCTACCGAGACTCGCTGCCAACAACGCCATCAGTTTAGTGAAAAGCCTTGGGGCAGAAGTGAAAACCCTTGGGGCAGAAGTCAACCCGAATGGCAGGACTCGAAATTGAAAGTGCTAGCCCCCAACTGCCAACCTCAGCTATTTTCTGTGCTTGAGATGGATTGGCACATAAAAATAAGCATCATGACGGTCCAATGACACCAACCAATCCTGGAGTTGGAGGGCCTGAAGGATCTGAGAAAGAGTGACCATCTTAAATGTGTCCTTCCTGAAGAACTTGTTCAAGTATCTCAAGTTCAACATGGGTCTCATTCCTTCGTCCTTTTTGGGAATAAAAAAATATGGGGAATACAAACCCTGGTTCATCTCCGCTACTGGAACCAGTTCTATAGCGCCTTTCTCTAGCAGTGTTAACATTTCCTGCACAAGGAGCGGATCCAGAATCCTCAAAGAGTGTTTCCAAGGTGGATTGTTCTGAGGAATCTTTATAAAAGGAAGGCAGTAATAATAGGCTGTTTCTAGAGCACAAGCCTCCAAAGTAATGTATCGCAATTATTCTAGCTGCCAAGACAATCTGCCCCCACTGGGGAGCAGTGACTCATGCCCTCAGTGGTTTTGAAGCGGCTTGGGCAGAGGTCGATGGTAAAGAGGCTGCTGCATGAGCTGGCTTGGCACCTCTAACACCACAAGGAAATCTTTGGCCTCTTTGACTGGCCATTCCTCTCGCCCTTCCAAATTAGTAGCAAAAAGATCTAAGGTTGTCCGTTAGGACGAAAAGGCTGAGGTTGCCTAACAGCGGCGCCTAAAGACTTGACTGCCGCCTTCGAGGTCTGCAAGCCATGCTGCCAAAAAGAGACCCGTCAAATGGCATGTTGAGAAGTCTAGCCTGCACGTCAGGTGCAAAACCAGAATTTAGCAACCACTCAAATCTGCGCATCACGGTGCTGGTAAACATGGATCTGCTGATGCTATCCGCAGAATCCAATCCAGATTGAAGGGACTCTTATGGCTTCCTTGCCGTTCTTAATAGCTAAGAAGCCGTCCCTTTCATCCCCCTTGGGAATATGCTCCGACGCCATAGAAATACACACAGAGTATGCGAAAACTTTGCAAGGGCACAAGTGGAGTTGGCAGATTAATGCCATGCTCCCTGCAGAAAATAAAACTCTCCCCCATCCATCCATGCGCTTATCGTCCCTATCAGGAGGGATGGTAGGGTACGGTGCCTGATTTGAGATAACTGTAGCTGCTTGGACCACCAGACTCTCGGAAGTGCTGTTTTTTGACAAGTAGCCGGGGTTGTTACTGGAGGGGTGCTATTTCTTTGTAAGATATTTATCAACTGCCGGATTAGTTTCCAGAGTCTCCCAATTCCTGGCCACCTGGCCACCCTTTTTTGAAGTGCCACATGGAAAGGTAAAACTGGATCAGTAGGCGGACCCTTGTCCAGAACGTCAGTTAGATCATCTTGATCATATGGTGCCGGAGGTCTAGACCAACCAAAGTTTGACAACCTTAGACATGAGCGGTCTGTACAAACAGTCAGCATGCTCTCCTGGTTCTGGTCTACCGAACTCCAGCTCAGGCGAGGTGTTAATGCCACTAGCATTGTGCAAATTGTCAAAGATCTTGCATTTTACTCTCCTCTGAAATAAGGCATTCAGGCACATTAGGTGTACCGTACTCAAGCACAAAAGGGACATCCTCCTCATCTGAACGCTCTTCCTCCTCAAAAAAGGAATTTAGGGACTTGAAAAAAATCCTTTTTCGGTAGAGGATACATCTTCTCTGGTTTAGAACCTAGAGGCTTCTACGTTGTCGAAATTGTCGACTTTTGCTTAGCCACTGCCTTTTTCGGAGGGACACTAGACACTGGTGGCTGTGCTGGCAAAAGTGGTGCAGCTGGCGTCGACTATTTCAGCGTCAATGTCAACACAGACGTTGAAGACATCATCGGTTTAATAGGGGTTGAGGGCCCGATGGGCATCATAGGTGTCGAGGGCTTCGAAGGCGTCGCCAACCTCGATCTCTCCCCATGTCTCGAGTGATTCTTCGATCTCTTTTCAGATCGAGGCCTAAAGGGCTCTCAATGTGGATCACACAGTTTATCCGGGCTCGAGGGCGCGCGAGTTTCAAGCCAATACCTCTCCTTTCCGGCTTCCATATAAGGTTCGGTCGTTGCATGACTGTTTTTTTCAAAGATTTTCAGCATCTCCACACGGAAAGCTTCCCATTCTACGGGTGTAGACATTTTGGACAGGCATGCCACCCTCTCAGGGGAACAGTCTGACGAAGACGTTGATGAAGGCGACCGGCGGTGCCTTCCTCGATCTCTTCGTAGACTAGGAGTGGTGGGAACCACTCCTAGACCTAGAACTCTTGGCCTTCTTCCTCCGAGGAGTCTCGACCTCTCGACTCATCCGTCGAAAGCCTAGTAGGTCGGGACATAGGAGATTTGGAAACTTTGCCTACCTGAAGCTTCCCCTTTCGTTCCATCATTGCCTTTCCCGTCATGGACTGACACTTGGAACAAGTAACCGTATCATGGCCCTCTCCGAGGCAACAAAGGCAGATTCAATGCCGGTCGGTTATGGACATCTTCAATGCGCAGTCTTTACATTTTTTGAAACCGGACTGAGGAGTCGATGGTGTAAATGGCGAAGGCATCGAGTTGTTTTAAAGAAAACAATGAAGTATACTTTTTGCAAGTATGAGGCCAGCAGAGTTTCTCACAAAGCAAACACATTTGCGCCAAAACGGAACAGAGGCCAACGGGCGCAGCATATGCCACATGTAATCTCTGATGACATCACCCTCGACAGAGGCCTTCAAGGGACATCAGCTCAACGCCATCTATGAGGGCGCCCACTACCAACAACATTTTCCCACAGCAGCCGAAGCTGGACATTACATGTCAAAGATGAGTAATATGTTGGAGGACACAATCCATTCGAAATGTAATTAAGAGTACAAATTACAAGTACATTAATGCAATAATGAATGACATTAAACTAAGCACAGTGATTATGTATGGGGAGCGAAGAATAAATTAAATAATAACACCTTTTTGGGAAAATATTGGAAAAGAATCCATTGATGCAAACATTTTTATTTAGAATGAGGAAGCAGTGGGTAATGCGAAGAAGTGCTCGGAAAGCGCACCGGGACTAAGGTCACACACAATATGGACAAAGGGTGTCATATATTCAAACAGTTGTATTGAGAAAACATTAGGTCAAAAAAGAATTTTTTATAGAAGCACACACCCTGATTTGCCTGACATCTAAAAATAAGGAGTGCACTATTTAGGGGTTGTGCAGGGTTTGTTTAAATGAAATGTATTTTTGAATAAGTATAAGCAGGCTGGTTGCTGACAAAGAAGAATGAGGGCGGCTTGGCACTATTATTGAAGCACCACATGGATTATTTATTTTAATATGTGATGAATTGAATTATTGGGGGGAAAAAAATGGAGCTTAAGGTTAGAATCTCTGTCATGATATACTAATGAGGGGGAGTGCCACATGCGCGCACACACAATCGTGTGGAAGTACAGGCAATCAATGGATTGCAGGCTCAACGCTCACAAAAACACACATAAGTAGTCAGAAGACGGAATTCAATACTGCAATAAGAACACATACGTACAGGATGTTTTAATTTTATATTAGGAATACCAATTAGGGATATTATGTTTTGCTAAAATATGATATAAACGAAGTTACATTATTTGAAGACTATACATAAAAGGATAATAATGCGCTTGCTTACATTCAGGAGCACTAGACTCTTGAAACGAGCGAGCCGAAGGGAAAAACCGTGACAGTATTTTACCACCTTTTTGTGTCGGGGATTGCCTGGGCAGGTACAGAGGCAACTTAAGCAGCAAGTGGGAATGGAAGCGAACCGTGACCTGAGATACAGTTGACTACAGTGCATCACTGTCGGCTGTTACAGGAGAAGACTAAGAAGAAAGACGATGTTAGGAAAATTGAGGAAGCCAAGTTAGTACTGAAAAACATTGTAAAAATGTGCCATAGAAGGGGTGGTATTGACAAAGCAGAGAAGGGCTAGGAATACAGCAAACTGTAGGTACATCACAGGCGAATAATCAGCCCCAGATGGATCAAGGAGGAAATGGGTTTATACCACAAGGAAGAGGTATGGGATTTAGAATGAAGGGGCGGATTTAAAAATAATCAAAATAGGTTCCAGAATATGCAAGGAGGGTTTAACCAAGGAGGGGCGGGGAGGGGAGGTAGTTAGACGGGGTGCTCCTGGGTATTGGACATGTGTGACGACAGGGCACATTGCGCGCACATGCAGGAGCCAAGGATATGTACAAAACAGGCAATTCTAGAGAAGGGGGGGGGCAGCTTATCCTCCAGCATATAGCTCACAAGCTAGGGAAGGGTTCACTCAGGATCCGACATTGTATCAGACGCAAGCGCTGAGAGTGCAACAGATAAAGCAGCTAGAGCAAATTAATTCATTAAAGGCATGGTCCAGTAAAATTTCTTATTGTCCCTACGGGTCGGCCATGATTTTTTAAGCCGAAGTGGCTCGATTTTAGAAAACTTTCCTATGGACCTTACCCGAGTTTTCGTCCATTAAACACGCGAAAACAGGCACCAGGGAGCTGTCATTTTGTGATAATCCTATCATTTCCCCCCTCCCCCCCCCATCGCCCTGGCTGACCTGCTTTTGCGGCATTAAATCATATCCCCCGCCCCTGAGCCTGACATTATCAAAACATTCATATTCCCCGCCTCTCTCCGTGACGTTACTGTGCTGCGTAGGCAAACGCGCCCAGTCGTCTTCTACGCGACTCCACACAGAACCCGGAAACCAACACAGACCATCTCACAACACAGCGCGCCACAATTCGGAATATGAAACTGTACTTTAAAATCAAACAGCAACACGGTACATTTGGTAAAGTACATTTATTTGACATTAAATGTTTAGAGAATATTCAGCAATTGCCATATGAAAGACGAAAGCCATTTATTTTCTTTTATCTGTATCCGCAATGGTACACAGGGTGTTGCTTTTCGTTAAAAGAAGCACTTTGGAAGCACGGTGAACCGCAAGGCTGTTCCATCAACTAGGCACTAGTCCATCGTAAAGGTCGATATGGTGTTTCTAGCCACTAGTACAGCGTAAGGGCATGTGGGCCCTTGGCGATCGTCCCATAAAATTGTCAGTGTGCTCCAGTTGTTCACACAAAGCTGCAGGTGTCTACTGTAAAAGCCATCTGCTGGTGTCTCAAACCGATGCAGTAGCAGAAGGGGAGCAAATACCTGTTATGAAAACAAAAAAATTATAATTAGTCTCGCCAGCCGATCTTCATTAATATTACTCATTTTATTTATTACAGCCGATCAGAAACTATTTGCTTGCAAGGATAGTTCAATGGAGTATGTTCGGCTCTAAAATCAATGCGAAAAGTAACGAAATAAATCGAGGCCAACACACAATGATGAGCGACAGTTAGTCTACATGCGTGAGGAATGATATGATATGGCATTTGTAACGCGCCTATACTCAAGTGTTTCAAGGCGCGACGAGGCAGGTGGGGAACAGACAACAATCCTACTAGGCCAGGTGTCTTTCTGATCGCGCATGGGGAAGGGGGGAGGGTGGGTAAAAGTGCTGTACATGGTTAGTTGAATACAAATTAAATAATAGGGCCAGCTGGTGGCAAGTGCAAGGTAAATGCAGGGAGAAGGGGCTGAAGGATACAGAGACAGTCCCGTAGTGCAGGTAGGCAGTGCAGGGAAAAGTGGCTGGGCCAAGGACCGAGATCGGTGAGACCAGTGGACCTGCATGCCCATGTGCCCACTACGAACACGTTTTCCTTGCTTTTCCTAGCTATTCATTCATTCATGCATCCATTCATTAAATCTTCATTCCGGTATAAAAGCGTGTAAAGATTTACTTACATTATATTTGAAATTTCCATTGTGTCTCTTCGTAATGCAGTCTGTAAAACGGACCGTGCTCTTGACAACGATTTTTCGTATACTGAACTAAAATGAAACTCGGTCTAGTTTCTGAATTTTCTGCCTTATCGTTTTACGTTATTGCGCACCCCCTTCAAATATAGTTCTTTCGGCATGGTCCCTGTCTCAAGGTCAAAAAACAATAGACCCTTATACTTCCAGTGCGACTTCTGGGCCTCATCTGGGCGCGAGCTGAAAATCAAAGCCGCTGTCCTTCGCATTCTTTATTTTCAACATCACGTAGTATAGGCATCTGTGAGAACTTGAAGTTTAGAATCCCTCTATGTAGTGCGCCTCAATGTGCAAATCCGAACTGGCTTCTCTCCCAAATGCCACGGCCCGCTTGGCGCATTTTAAGTGCCCCAATTTTGTCCCCGTTGTCTGCGAGCTTTGCAGCCCAAATTGAGACATTTAATTTTTGGCGGAAGGTCAGGGAAAGTATTACCACAGGAGTGGAGTTAAAAGTGAGATTTATTGTTTGTTTTATTATTTGCAATACGCAAGCCTCCCCTCCGTTAACAGTGCGCAGCATTTACATTTACATGAGAATAGACATGAGAAAAATATAAACATACACATATATATGAGGTGAATATAGAGAATTTAAAGATGACACCCAGCTTGTTCGCCACCCATGATGCTGAAGGTAGGGGTTAGGGTTACAGGTACACTGTACAATAACATTTATTTACAAAAAGACAATCGTATTGCAATTATTTAAACCGGGATTTGTACTTCACAACCAGCTGTGCTTCGGGTGGGCATGGCACAGTCGCAATGGATCACTGCTCTGCACAGAAACGTCCAAAATTCCATATCTGTGCTTCTCTAACACAGCAACAATAAGGTCTTTCACAAAGTCGAACTGCATTTCATCATAGACTGGTTTGATAACCCATTGCTTACTTCGTTTTGAAAACACCTTAGTGTAGCGAGGAATCCTTACTTTACCCCTAGTCCTAGATTGTTCACGTCCGACATTGCTGTTATGGGCCAAGACCGCTAGTAGAGTGCAATGTTTCATGCCCCGAAAGCTAAAATGCAAGCGCTTTGGCCTGTACTTTAGGCACATATTGTGGAACACCTCCAAATCTCCTGTGTGACAGAATTCTGTCAGTCCTCTCAAATCTCTTGATAGAGTTTTGTCGAAACACAATCTTCTCAATGGCTGTGTGTCGGTGAAGATGGAATCAACCACTTCTTCCCTGCCTCCTCTGGGGACAAAGGGCCATGTTCACATTGGTGGAAATGTTGATTTGCTGACCAGCGGTGAACGTTGGTACAGTGGTGCATCAGTGACCACCATTTTTCAAGTAGTATTTCCACTGACCCTTCACAAGTTTTTGAGCTCCACCAAAGATGGTTGGTGATAGAATGGACCACTGCAAAATACTTTCAAAACCTTTTTTTTCCTGCAGCCGAGATTTTCTAACTGATTGATTTAGCAAGATACCATACGTCAAATTGATGATTAATATGTGGGAACTGCTCTCTCATTGTCTTGGCAATTGAAACGTGTCTGTCCGTGGCCATGAGGTCGATGTGCATTCCCCTTGATTGTAGATATTCCACTGATTTTATAAATCCTAGTTTCTCCATGGCCACTGACGATGTACATTGTGTTACCTGCACGACCACCGAACTCACAATTTTCTTACTATCCATGTCCTGAAAGTGGTAGGTGCAGTACTTGGCAGAAAATCCAGGGCTGTCGCACTGTCCATCGCCGGCTAGCCTGAATAGTTTGCCTTCGAATGTACTTGCTAGAGACAATTGTTCAATTTTCCAAGCATTACTAATGGCCGGAAACAGATAATCACGTTGGTATATGTAGTACAGCGCTTTAGAAATGAAATGGAGTCCCACAAACTGAAAGAAAGCCTCTAACTTTCAAAAACTGAAGCCACTAAAAAGTGATGCAGCTGCACACAGTAGATTGCCTGCTGGCATTTTCCCCAGCATCGGTTGTGCAGACCATGAGAACCTATGATTTAATCTACAGGCGGCATTTATTTTGACGTTACTGCCTTTTATTTGACGAGTCACATTAATCAATGGCTTCCCACATACTTTCCCTCTAATGGAATGCACACATTTCAGCATACTTATAATTTCCATCAAACAACTGTCGAATACAATGCATTTGCTCTCTTTCATTAGATTTTTCTTCCTGCGTCAACGTTGTTTCGGCCTGTGACGTTGTGGAGATTTCAACACATTGGAAAGTAATATCGCTGATATCAAGTTCTGATGCGTCTATGGATGCTGCGGCTGGTTCATTCTCTGTCATTTCGACATCTATTACTTCAACATTGATGGCAGAGCACAACAATGTCGACAGGTTTTTGGGTGGCAAATTTTTGACGGGTGTAGATTGTGCGAATTGATCTGCAACTACTTCAGAGTTATCTTCAATACATTCAATAACATCTTGTGGTGGTGCGGTCGCACTGTAGCTATGGTCCAATGCAACTTTGCTGTAGTCTCCAAACACAGTTAATTCATGTTCTGGCCATTGGACATGAGCATCTCGAGCCTGAACACGCCTCGCCTCAATTAATAGTTCCTCCATAGTATACATGGTCTGGCAAGCAACATCTCTCATTCGCTTCACTGTGTATGTATAGTTCTGACACCCACGGGTAACTGGAGGAGATTGGCAAAGGGATGTTCAGTTTAAACACAAGATAAAGTGTAGTCCAATTGACTGGAAAAAAACAAAATAGTTCCCAGCACAAACATTTTTTTTAAATAATGAACCGTTTGCAACTAACTTTTTTTTGTTTTTTTTTCTTTGCAACTTTTTTGACTCGACCTTCAACATCTGCACGCTGTAGCTCCGATTCGTTTCCGCATTTCCTCCCTTCCTCTTGCGCTGCAACGACTATATTTTCTGTATCTGCATAGACAGCACGGAATGAGGCTCCATCGTCTCCCTGGAACATAGTACTTTCATTACTATGCATCAAAATATGTATCAAAATATTGTTAGCATAAAACACGTGAGGACGAACACACGGGTACATCTCAATAGCCAAACACGATTTAAACATTGTGTGCAACAATCAAACTACAAGTATTCGACCAGTGATGATCTATTTCGATGGAGCTGTCAGTATCCATACCTCTGGCTCTGCATGGACTGCCATGAATGGTTGTATTGGAGAGGAGGCATCCGCATCTCCCTGAAACACAGTACTTGCATTAGTATGGTTTTCAATATTGGAAACATAACACATTTGGGGTCGACGGCACAGGTACATATAAAGGGATAACCACAAATGATGCATTGTCTAAAACAATCAAGGAAAATATAAGTATGCAGATTTCATCGACTTATTTCTCCGATTCCTTTACATCTGCATCATCTAAATTGGATGTTGTGATTGTAATCGAAGCTTCGTCGTCTCCCTGAAACACAGCACTTGCGTTAATAGGGAAGAAAGTATAGCAAATGGAATCACGTTATATGATCACGCATGATGGAGCTGTCAGTATCCATACCTCGTGCTGCTGAAGAAGATCTATGGATGTTGCAAATGTAGTGCGCACTTCCGAAAGCTGTTGCGCCGATTCGTATTCGCATGGTCCCGCTTCCACTTCCCCTGGAATTACTTGAATGTCAGGCTCTGCATCAAGTGCAGGGGTTGACGCTCCATCAACTGCCTGAAACATAGTACTTGCATTAGTGAGGATTACAATAGTGAAAACATAACACCTGGGGTCGACAGCACAGGTACATATCAACGGCTAACCACGAATGAAACATTGTGTAGAACAATCAAACAACAAGAATTCCAGCTCTGATGACGCTCGATGGAGCGGTCAGTATCCATACGTCCTGCTGGTGAAGAACATCTAGAAATGTTGTAGATGTGGCGGACGCTTCAGAATCTCCCTGACAGACAGTACTTGCATTAGTATGGATACTACTAATTATAACTGAAAACAAACACCAGTGGACGATAACTAAGGTGTATATCAATTGGAAAGCACTAACCAAACATTCGGTAAAATAATTACATGATAGTTTTATTCTATTACTTGACATGCATAAAACAAGTCTGTAGCCGATTAGCCTAGTAAGATTACCTGATACGCGCTAGAAGTGGTTGATAACTGCGACCACGTCAAGGATGTAGCATGGTCTTGCTTCAGATTCAAGGGATAGTCAAGAAGTTGTAAAGGTAAATTAATGATTGATAATGAAATGCCAATATTAAAAATAGCCATGTAAGGCGACAGAATAGGAACAAGTTACTTACCTGTAACTGTTGTTCTCCAGCATGGGTATGGCATGGATTCACATGCTCATTTCCCATCGTCAGGCCGGGAATCCTCGGTATAGAAAAAATCAGTATCAGTTTTGTTTCTGACCTGTCTTTCTCAGTAGTAACCAATCACTGGTCTCTGGGTCATACTGCCCCCAGCCAATGACTGCCCTCTCCCTAAGCCCCGCCCCCGGCAGCCATCCTCAGATTTGGTAGCACGTGAAGTGGCAGTATGACCAAGTGAAGAGCCGCAGAGGGGTAGGCGGGAGGGTTCGCATGTGAATCCATGCCAGACCCATGCTGGAGAACAACAGTTACAGGTAAGTAACTTGCTCCTTCTCCAGCATGGGGTCTGGCATGGATTCACATGCTCATGAATATAAGAATACATAGCAGTATACACATGCACAACCACGAGAGGTGGCAAAAGGCTCAATATCAAGCAATACAACAACTCAACATTAAGCAACTCTTACCTCCTCACCAGGCTCACCTTAGGCGAACAGGTTGCGCAGCACTGCCTGGCCGACTCTGGACTCCTCCCTGGAATCCCGGTCGACGCAGTAGAATCTCGTGAAGGTGTGCGTCGACCTCCACGTAGCAGCCCTGCAGCTGTCGAGCAGGGGAACACCAGACAGGAACGCCGTAGTATCAGCGATCGCTCTGGTCGAATGGGCTCTCGGACGGCCGGGCAGCGGTCGGTTTGCCAACCGGTGACAGTGCATGATGCAGCCGGAGAGCCATCTGGAAATGGAAGTCTTAGAGAGCGCCTTCCCTTGATTCACAGGTCCAAAGTTCACAAACAGCTGTGATGTCTTCCGGAAACTTTGTGCGGTCCACGTAGAACTTCAGCGCTCTAGCTACATCTAGCGAGTGCAGAGCCCTCTCAGCCGGCGACAAAGGCGACGGGAAGAAAACTGGCAACACCAAGGGCTCGTTGAGGTGGAAGTCCAACGACACCTTGGGCATGAAGGAGGGGTGCGTCCTCAGCACCAACCTCGTGTCGTGAAAAGTCAAGTATGGAGGCTTGCAAGACAGGGCCTGGATCTCTCCCACTCGTCGTGCAGAGGCGATGGCCACGAGGAATGCTGTCTTCCACGATAGAAACTTCAACGGCACTGAATGCATAGGCTCGAATGGGGCCCCCCATGAGCCTAGTTCGTACCACGTTGAGCTCTCACGCCGGGGCAGGGGCCTTCACCGGCGGGAAGGGAGTAGTTTCTTACCTGTAACTCCATTTCTCCAGCGTTGGTATCTTTCATGGATTCACATGCTTAGAATATTCCCCGTCGTCAGACTGGGAACCCTCGGTACACATATATAGTCGTTTCCTATAGGAAAAAACTTCCGACACTTGTGTGTCCTATCCACATCTACGTCCTCCCCGAGGACGTCCACGCATGCCCCATAGGACGTAATGGTATAAAAGCCCCGCCCCCGCGGGTCCCGTCAGATTTCGACCTCTCCAAAGAAGAAAGGGGGAAACCTGTTTATGCACATATCTTGCACATTGCATTTCGGGGAGGCTGGTGGGCGCATGTGAATCCATGAAAGATACCAACGCTGGAGAAATGGAGTTACAGGTAAGAAACTACTCCCTTCTCCAGCATTGGATCTTTCATGGATTCACATGCTTAGAATAGATTGTATAGCAGTATCCTAGAAGAAGGAGGTGAGAATGCAATGCAACATACATTACAAAAATAAACCACTCCCAGTCCATATATATATATATATATATATATATATATATATATATATATATATATATATATATATATATATATATATGATACATTACTCACCGTAATCGTATTTCTGATGCTTGTATCTGCTTAGATTCACATGCTGTGCATAGGCCGACATCTAGTGGAAGCTGCGGAGTATTAGTTTGTTTTTCAAAACTCGAAAATGGGCGTCGACACAGGCGTGCCAGTAATACTATCCCTAGTGTGACGTCCACTGTACCCAAGATCCCTCACGCGTCTAGGATCCTCAGATTGTATTTTTTCTGACATGAGGAAGCATGAGGAGTAGCGCGAGTACAGATAATCCAAGCAGATGGACAGAAAGGTAAGACTACAAGCAATCATGCGCCTTCTCTCGGAGGGGAGGAAGGGTGGGTCGCATGTGAATCTAAGCAGATACAAGCATCAGAAATACGATTACGGTGAGTAATGTATCCCTTCTGAGGCTTGTGGAATCTGCTTAGATCACATGCTGTGCATAGATTAGCGAGCAGTACCAGGAGGTGGGATGTGAGAAGGGTCATGAGCAAACAGGTGTCTTAGAACCGCTTGTCCCACTTGTGTATCTGTCTTGGAATGAGTGTCAATGCAGTAATGCTGAGTAAAAGTGTGAATAGAGCTCCAAGTAGCTGCTTTGCAAATGGTGTCGAGGGGAACATTTGCAATGAAAGCCAGAGTGGCCCCAATGCCTCTAGTAGAGTGGGCCCTTGGCGTAAAAGGCAGAGTTTTTTCAGAAAGAGTAACACAGCTGTATACAGTTGATAATCCACTTCGAGATAGCGCCTTTAGAGACGCGATCTCCCTCTCTGCCTGTAGCTACGGAGACAAACAGTTGATCTGTTTTCCTTAGCGGTCTGGTTTTATTTACATAGTAGAGGACCGCCCTACGCACATCTAGGGTGTGTAGTTTCACCTCAGCCGAGCTTTGCGGGTTCTGGAAGAAAGCCGGAAGCTCGATGGACTGGTTTACATGGAACTTTGATATAAATTTAGGTGAGAACCTAGGGTGTGTGCGTAAAACCAGTTTGTCCTTGTGGATAGTAAAGAAAGGATCCTGCACTGACAGAGCCTGAATTTCACTGACCCTTCTTATAGAGGTAATGGCTACTAAGAAGGCCGTTTTATAAGTCAGGTGTTTGAGAATACTTTTATGCATGGGTTCGAAAGGGGGGCCCATGAGCTTAGCTAGCACCACATTAAGGTCCCATCCTGGCGGTGGGTTCGAAATAGGAGGGTGAAGTCTCTTTACTCCTTCCATGAAGGCTTTAACTACTGGTACTTTCCACCACAACACCTTGTTATGGGATGTGGTGTAAGCCGAGAGGGCTGCCAGGTGTACTTTCAGAGAGTTAAAAACCAATCCTGCATCCAGCAGGTGGAGCATGTATGTCACAACGTTGGAAGGAGTGCAATCAACTGGGTTGATTTGTTTATTCTGGCACCAAATAACGAATCTCCTCCACTTGTCAAAATAACAGTGCCTTGTGTTTGGTTTCCTGGATTCTTTTAGGATGTCCATACACCTCTGTGGTAAATTGAGATGGCCAAACTCTATGACCTCAGGAGCCATGCTGCCAGGTTCATTGAGTTGGGTTCCTGGTGCACTGTTTGACCTTGTTGCTGGGACAGTAGGTTGTACCAGGCTGGGAGTTTGATGGGCTCGCACACCGCCATCCTGCGTAGGTGTGGAAACCATGGTTGTCTCGCCCACATGGGAGCAACTAGGATGAGCGTCATCGATTCCTTGTTCATCTTGTACACCACCTTCCTGATGAGGAGTTGGTGGAAAAGCGTACGCAAACATCCCTGACCAGTTCATCCACAGGGCGTTCCCTTGGGAGTCTGGCTGGGGGAACCTGGATGCAAATCCTGGGCATTGTTTGTTTTCGCTTGTGGCGAATAGGTCTATAGTGGGGAAACCCCACTGAGAGAAGAGATCTTCTACGATATCTCTGTGAAGGACCCATTTGTGTTCCTCTGGGAGGTAGTCTCTGCTTAGGGCATCCGCTAGGGAATTGAGCTCCCCTGGAACATGTTGCGATGACAGGAAGATGTTCCGTCTGAGTGCCCATATCCAGATTTTCTGGGCAAGCTTGGACAGATTTGGCGAACGAGTCCCTCCTTGTTTGTTCAAATAGAACATGGCTGTCGTGCTGTCCGTCCGGATCTGCACCGACAAGTTTAGCAGATGGGGCTCGAACGCCCGAAGCGCTCGGAATACTGCCAGAAGCTCTAGCAGGTTGATGTGGTTCTTGGCTACTGAGTGAGACCAGAGACCCTGAGCTGTGTGGTGGAGATGGTGAGCTCCCCACCCAGTCAGGCATGCATCTGTAGTCACCACTGCCTGTACTTCCGGATCGTAAAAGGGTTTTCCCCTTGCGAGATTCTCTCTTGTCCACCAGTGTAAGCTCTGTACGAGTGTTGGCGAAACGACCACTAGATCGTCCCACTGACCACTTGCCTGAGACCACTGTTTCGCCAACCATTCCTGCATGGGACGCATGCGCAGACGCGCGTGGGGGACCAGGTAAATGCATGACGCCATCATGCCCAGTAACCGCATTGCTTTGCGTACCGTTATTTGTTGACCTGACTGATAATGTGGAATTTGCAGTAGTATATTCCGAATTCTCTCTTCCGAAGGGAAGGTCAACCCTTTCTGAGAATCTAGGATTGCTCCTAGGAACTGTTTTGAGGTGCTTGGCACCAGACTTGACTTCTTCTCGTTGATAGAGAAGCCTAATTCGTGGAGGAGGTCGATAGTCCTCTGAATGTTTGACCTGCAAATTCCTGGGGTTTCCCCAGTTATGAGCCAGTCGTCCAGATAAGGGTACACTGGGATTGCCTCCCTGCGTAGGTGTGCAGCTGCCACCGCCAGTACCTTGGTGAACACCCTTGGTGCTGAAGCTATCCCGAAGGGCAGTACCTTGAATTGGTAGTGGCGACTGTCCACCTTGAAGCGCAAGTATTTTCTGTGGGCTGGGAGCATGGAAATATGAAAATAAGCATCTTTCATATCCAAGGTTGCCATGTAATCCCCTTTTTTAGGAGGGGGATTACCTCTTGTAGCGTGGTCATACGGAATTTTTGGGGCTTGACATACTTGTTGGCAGGCCGTAAGTCCAATACTGGGCGCATTGTTAAATCTTTCTTTGGCAGAAGGAAGTAAGTTGAATAGATACCCTTGTTTACCTGGTGTCCTGGGACGAGTTCTATCGCGTCCTTTTCTAGCAGAATGGCGATCTCCTCGAGAAGGATCTTCTGATGTTCTAAGGAGTGTACTCTTTGTCGTGGAGGGTGGTTCCGGGGACGCTGCAGTAATTCTATACAATATCCTGTGGACACTGTTGACAGCACCCATCTGTCTGAGGTGATCCCTTCCCAAGCCTGGGTGAAGTTGGAAATGCGTCCCCCTACTGGGGTTGCGTGAGAAGGGACCCTGAATTGAGTGTCACTGCTTTGGTGGAGGCGTGCCACCTCCCTTGTTGGGGCTGCCTCTGCCTCTTCCACGACCTCTTTTGTTACCCCTGCCGTAACTCTGGGTAGACTGCTGGTTGTTGTTCCATTGTGTACCCTGTCCTTGGGCATAGTTGCCTCTTTGTGAATTTTGGCCGCGTGGGCGACGAAAATTACTGTTCCCCCTCTGGTTAGGGGGTTTGTTGGTAAGCTGGCCAAGGGATTTGAGAGTCTCGTACCCGTCCTTGGCATTCTTAAGTGCGTCTTCGACCGCTTTCCCAAACAATAGATCGGGTTCCACCGGCTTGTCTATTAATGAAGCCTGTGTTTCTGTTTTGAACCCCGACTGCCGTAACCACGCATGTCTCTTGATAACAGTACCTTCTGCTATCAATCTTCCTGCGTTGTCCGCGGCGTCGAAAGTTGCTTTTAATATGCAACCAGACACGGCTCTCCCTTCTGCCGAGATCCGAGCCAACTGGCCCTTTAACGGTTCAGGAGCAGAGGCTATGAGCGCCGCGACCTCTTCCCATTGATGGCAGTTGTAACTTGCCAACAGGGTGGTGGAGTTTGCAATCCTTGCTTGGTAGGCGGACGTTGAGGCTACCTTCCTGCCAAACCCGTATAGTCTTTTGCTCTCCTTGTCGGGAGGAGCTTCTGATGACGATAAGGGTGTCCCAGCCCTCTTCAGAGTGTTGGTAACCACTAGGGAGTCTGGTTTAAGCTGTCCTCTTATATAAAGAGGGTCAGACTGGGCTGCCCGAAAAAAATTTTCGACTCTGGGGTTGACGGCTCTGGTGAGGTTTGGATTCACCAGGGATGGATCTAAGGATAGGGATGGTTTGAGCGACCGGCCTCCTTTCTCCCACCAACTCTTCTGCGAAGTCCCTTTCCTCCTGTACACCGTGGGTGTCGATGTGAAAATGTTCTGCCGCGCGAGCGAGAACTTCATTAAGGAGGGGCTGGTTATCAACTGGCGAGTCGGTAACTGGGGGCTTCGCTTTCTACCGGGGAATCTACTCTGTAAATTTCCTGCTCGTCTTCTACCTCCTCCAGGTCCTCATCATCCGCATAGTATTCAGTCCCGGTTTGTTCCTCCATAATTGTAAACTCCTGGTCCCCTTCAGGGAAAGGCTGTCCTTGGTATCTGGGGTGTAGAGTATGGAGTAGAGTAAGGCTGCACCTCGAAGGGTTCAGGTCTTTCGAACCAGGCCTTTTTACTTAGGGGGATAGGATCAGAGGAGCCCGAGGGTGTGGCCCCTTGAGGGTCATACGAAAGGAAATGTTCTGGGTTCTTGTCATAAAAATCAGCTAAGGAAGACATCCTTGACATGACCCTGTATATGTCTTCACTGGACCATTCTTTGGAACAGGGTATGGCTTTAGTAGGCAACTTAGAGGACTTATCAAGGGTAGCCTTGCTGGATGTTGATGTCCCAGTAGATTTATGTTTGTCTGCTTAGGGTGGAAGGATGGTCTTACAGGAGTGGAAGGCTGTGCTTTCCGCTGTTTCCCCCCCTCCCCGTGCGTGGAAAAATGTTTTCCCTGCCCCTTGGAGGCCCCAGAGACTTTCGACGCCTGGCGTCGAGGGTCGGGAGAGGTACCTTGTTTTGAGCGTGGGGCCTCGCTGGTGTTAACTGCGGCCTCGGTCTCCTGGAGCGCGGCCTGGGGGTGGAAGTCGTCTTCCGACGATCGAACTTCCGTTAATCTAGGGAGCGAGGCACTCTTGGCAAGAGTTGATGATTGCCTTGCGTCATGCGGCGATCTCGATCGAGAGCGCCCAGAGGACACTGAGTCGGACAGTTCTATCTGTGCCTCTTTCCGAGAAGTCGACGTCGTCGAGGTTCGGTTGGACTTAGTGTGCTTAGTGTGTGTAGGGTGTGTAACGCTTGCGTCGCCGGGGGTCTTCCCCATAGCCGCCCTGCCGGACAACCTTCCGAGGTCGGGGACCTGCGCTCGGCAGTCTTTCGACGCCGTAATGCCCTCGCCGTCCGAAAGTACGGCGTCGCTGCCATCGCTGAAGGCGCCCTCCGCTGCCATGGCCGCCTGCCTGGCGTGGTGGGCCCAACGCTTTGTCGAACGGTCCTTAAGTGTCTTAGGCTTAAACATACTACACGCTCTGCAGTTCCCTTCGGGGTGGTCCCTCGGCAAGCAGAGATTGCACGTGGCGTGCCTGTCGACCCAAGGGTATTTGCGGTTGCACTTGGGGCAGAATTGGAAAGGGGTACCCTCCATACGCACCTTGAGGCAGCGGGCTGGTAAGTGTAGGAAATATATAAGGTGTACCTATATACCAAGAGTGAAGAGTATGTACCACCCCCCACTCTCCCTACTTGCAGGGCCGAGGCCAGCGGCCTACTAGGCCCGGGCCGAGGCCAGCGGCCTACTAGGCCCGGGCCGAGGCCAGCGGCCTTCCGAGGCCCAGATCCGTCGTGCAGCAGCCGACGGTCGATGTCTTCTCCAGCCGTCGTCGAGGGTCGACGTTGGGGTGGGGGTGGGGAAGGATGTCAATAAATAATTTTACTTCAATAATTAGTAAAAGTATGGCTAAGGCCAGGGAACTCCGCAAGATGCTTCCGACCAGTATGGCGGAAAAAAACAATCTGAGGATCCTAGACGCGTGAGGGATCTTGGGTACAGTGGACGTCACACTAGGGATAGTATTACTGGCACGCCTGTGTCGAAGCCCATTTTCGAGTTTCGAAAATCAAACTAATACTCCGCAGTTTCCACTAGATGTCGGCCTATGCACAGCATGTGATCTAAGCAGATTCCACAAGCCTCAGAAATATATATATATATTCACGTAAGCAGTAACATATTTATATAAAGGCGATACATCAAGGAAAAAACCAAACATCGGCAAGGTAAAAGACAACAGTTTCACCATTTGGCTTACCTCATTGAAAAAGATGGCGCAGCACTGCCCTTCCCATCTGTACTTCATCCGCATGCTGCCTTTCCAGGCAGTAATGGCGTGTGAACATGTGTGGGACTGACCACGCCGCCGCCTGGCAGATGTCTGTCAGAGGAATTCCTGCCCATAGCGCCGCGGAGGAGGCTGTCGATCTCGTGGAATGGGCTCTAGGGTGCCCTTGTAGGGGTCTCCCGGCCTTGGAGTGACTAAAAGCAATTGCCGACGAGACCCATCGGGCCAGTCCTTGCTTGGAGATTGCCCTTCCTCTCGTCGACGGACCATATGCAATGAACAGCTGTCTGGTAGTTCTGAGTTCCTGCGTTCTTTGCAGATAAAACTTTAACGCTCTTTTCACATCGAGCGTATGAAGAGCCTTTTCCGCCGTCGACGACGGGGTCGCAAAGAAAGTAGGGAGAGCAATGGTCGAGTGCTTGTGATAGACCGTCGGTACTTTCGGGATGAAAGTAGGATTAGTTGATAGTATCACTTTATCTTTAAAGAATCTCATATGGAGGGTCTATGACTAATGCCTGTAATTCCGACACTCTTCTAGCTGACGTAATGGCAATTAAGAAAGCCAGCTTCCACGATAGGAACTGCATGGATGAAGAGGACATTGGTTCGAAAGGAGGTTTCATTAAAGCCGCCAACACCACATTTAGACTCCACGACGGTGGGAACTGCTTCGTAGGGGGAAAAGTTCTAAAGAGACCCCTCATGAAATGTTTCACCAGTCTGTCGCTGAATAACGGTGCGGAATGTCTCCTTCTCGTGAACCTTGAGATGGCCGCCAGGTGCACCTTGATGGACGAGGATAGCCCACTCTCTGCTAGGTGCAGAAGATACGGTAAAATTTGTTCAGGAGTTACTTCCCGAGGCCGTATTTCGTGCTGTGTTTGCCACCACATACAGAACCTTCGCCACTTGCATATGTATGACTTGTTAGTGGCAGGAGCCCTAGCCGCCTGTAGAATTTTTCAGCAATCCGACGAGACTTTCAAATTGCCAAATTCTGCAAAGTCAGGAGCCATGCCGTCAGGTTGAGGCTGTCCGGATTGTGATGCCACCCCGTTCCCTTGTCCCTGGATAGGAGATTCGGAACTTTCTGGAAAGTTATCGGTTGTTCCAACGATAGGTGTAGTAGGTCGGAAAACCACGGTTGTCTCGGCCAATACGGTGCCACCAGAATGACCCGGCATTTGTATCTGCGAATCCACTGTATTGTCCTCCGTATAAGGGGAAACGGAGGGAAGGCGTAAAGTAACTTGTCTGTCCACGGAAATGAGAACGCTTCCCCTAGGGATCCTTTCTGAGGCCATCTGCTCGCGAACTGCTCGCATTTTTTGTTTTCTTTCGTTGCAAAGAGATCGACTGAGGGGTGACTCCACCTTTTGAAGATTCTTTGCAGCTGAATGGTGTCCATCTCCCACTCGTGTATCTGAGCCATGCTCCTGCTCAGGGAATCCGCTTGTACGTTCTTCACTCCTGGGAGATGGTGAGCCACTATAGATAGGTTGTGTTTCAAAGCCTAATGCCATACCTTTTGAGCCTCCACAGAAAGGGTCCTGGATCTCGTGCCTCCTTGTTTGATCAAGTAGAACATGGCTGTCGTGTTGTCTGTCAGCACTCTCACTCTCGACCCCTTGATATGTGGGAGGAATGATTTCAAGGCCCATCTCACTGCCCTCAGTTCCAGTACATTGATATGTAGGCGTGATTCGGTGGGAGACCATCTGCCCTGGGTTTGGTGGTTGTCCATGTGTGCTCCCCAGCCCGTCAGGGATGCGTCCGTGATGATGGTATTCTGAAATTCGGGTTCTTGTAGAGGAACCCCTCTGTCCAGGTTGTGAAAGCTTTTCAACCATTGGAGGGCTCGGATGATGTCGTCGACGGTTAGCCTGTCCGACCACCGACCCGTGGACTGCTTCCATCTGTCCGCTAGGAATTCCTGAAGCGGCCTCATGAACAATCGACAGTTGGCTACTAGATGGATGCAGGAAGCCATGGAACCTACGATCGCCACATACTTTCTCACAGAGTGTGCCATGTAGACGTAGTTGACTCGTCAGCCGATTGATCTTTGACATTCTGTCTAGGGAAGGCTTCACTATTCCCGACTAGGTTTCGAATTGAGCTCCCAAGAACTTTAAGTTCTTTGATGGCCTTAGAGAGGACTTTTCGAAGTTCACTGCGAACCCCAGTCGTTGCAGAAGCTGTAAGGTAGCCTGTACGCTGTCGTTGGTCGACGCCGAGGAGGATCCCCTCACCAGCCAGTCGTCGAGGTACGGGTATACATGATGCCCTTTCTTTCTCAGCCAGGCTGCCACAGGCGCCAAACATTTTGTGAACGTTCTTGGGGAGGATTTGAGATCAAACGGGAGCACTGCGAATTGGTAGTGTGTCTGACCTACCATGAACCTCAGAAACTTCCTGTTTTTGACACATAGGGATGTGGAAGTATGCGTCCTGCAGATCTAGAGATGCCAAAAAATCTCCCACTTGAACAGACCTGATCACTTCCTGCAGCGTGAGCATTTTGAATTTCTGGTTCTGTAAGGTCTCGTTGAGGTCGCGTAGGTCGAGAATGGGACGCCATTTTCTGTTCGGCTTTTTTACCACGAAACACCACGAGTATACCCCTTGGCCTTTCTGCGATGCAGGGACTAACTCTATGGCACCTTTCTGTAACATAAGTGCTACTTCCTGCAGTAAATTGTCCAGATGTGGTTGGGGTAGGGGTATAGGTGGACACTGTGGAGGTTTGCATTTGAATAGTAGAGAATGTCCGTACCTCACTGTGTCCAACACCCACTGATCTGTTGTGATGTTTTCCCATTCTTTGACGCAGCTGGACACTCTTCCTCCCAGAACGGTGCGCTTTCCGTCATTGCTGGTCTTTCTGTTTGCTCGTCGACGACGAATAGGTCGGTCGATTCTTGGATGACTGGAAGTTTCTGCGCCGGCTTGAGTTTTGAGAGGTGCGTCTATATCCTTGGGAAGGGTACGCCGATCTGCCGAAGGATCTATCCCTGGGTGTAGAAAATCTTGAGTTGCCAGATGCCCCTCTAAAGGGACGAAAGGATCGAAAGTGTTTACCACCCTGAAGAGCACCAAACGACCGTGCCGTATCCGAATCCTCCTTCAAGGCCTCGTCCACCTTTTCTCCGAAAAGAAGGTCACCTTCGAAGGGCATGTCCAATACCTTATACTGCACCTCGGGTCTGAAGTTGGTGCACTTAAGCCAAGCCTGGCGTCTTAGAACAACTCTGTTGTTTATCTGCTTAAAACCCGAATCTGCCAGGTCCACCGCTATGTTAATAGCATGATTCGACGCCTCTTCGCCCTCTCGTACCAGAGACAGCGCCGTTCTTCTATGTTCCTCCGGAAGGTGGTCCAGTATAGGGGCCAGTCTGTGCCACATCTCCCTGTCGTACCTGGCCACAATAGCCAGAGAGTTGGCTGCTTTACAGTTGCAGCACCCACGGAAAGAACCTTCTTACCAAACACGTCTTGGCGTCTTGCCTCATTATCCGGAGGGGTAGAACACTTGTGTTGAGCCTTGGCTTTCCTCGTCGCCGCTGCCGACACCACTGAATCAGGTGTAGGTTGGGACGAAAGACACTTCGGGGTAGAGTCTGGCACTTTAAATTTCTTTTCAATGCAGCCTTTGACGGCCGGTTCAGAAAACGGGTGACGCATGGTTTGAACACCCTCTTTCCAGACATGATCTAAAATGGGTATTGAGAATATTGAGCGTCTATTCTTACCCATATGATCGAATAGAAAGCAGTCCTTTTTCTCTGCCTGCTGGGCCAGGCCAAACTCCTTACATGCTTTTTCCATCATTGAGTGAAAAGCGCCAATATCGTCTGGTGGCGATGGATGAGTGGGGCTCATTGGTGTTTCCAGCTCCACATCCGAAACCCAGGATGGATCCCTAGATGGAGACAGGGAGATATCCGATGCTGACCCACGGTCAGATAAAGAGTCCGAAAGCTCACTGGACTACTGGAGTCACCGGAATTCCACTCGTTTTGGTTGGACGGTGTGACGGGCCGGGTTCGTCGACGGGGGGGGGGGGGGGGGGGGGGGGGGGGTGACGCCACAGGTGGAAGCCTTTCATCCAACGATTTTAGCAGCGAGTGTAAGGAGGACAGGAGAACAGGGCCGATTGAGCGTTTGGAATATTGGTAAATGCCTCAGAGCAGGTTGCTCCTGATGGCGACTTGGCTCGTAGCCCAAGGTCTTCCGGGCCCGCAATCCTGAAACCGTCGTCTTCCTTCGAGGAAATCGACACTGCTTGTTCCTGCAGTAACGTGTCCGGCAACCCCACATCAAAAACTTCTGGTCTCCAGGCCAGAACTTCGGTCGACGAGGACATCGTCGCCATCGGGTTGATGACGGGGGAAACCAACTGCGTCAGAGGCAGTGAGGGCACCGACTGGTTCGTCGTCGTCGACAGTGGGCCTGCAGGTGCCTTAGGCGGTCCCGCCTTAACGGTGCTCTCCCTGCGTTTATCCGATTCTCTACTCGTGGCAGATCTATGAGGATCGTCCGAGGAGGATTTTGGCCTTTCCTTGTTTTTTCGACGATGATGATGGTATCTTTTTTGAAGATTCTTTTGAAGACTCCGTGGAAGAGTGGCTTCGTGGAACATCCCTTTCCGTCGGTCGAGTCTTCTTCGCCGGTGGTTCCGACGTGGTTGAACGGCGCGGGGCTCCCGATGTTTTCGTTGAGGCGACACTGCGCACGGAGCCCACCTCCGACTGAGGGTATGCTCCCGCCCCGTCATTTAACCACGACACCAGCCGCCGATTCCGATCTTTCAGGGTTTTCTGAGAAAAACCCTTACATATTTCGCACTGGTCTGCGGAATGGTGAGGGTGGAGGCAATAAATACAATCTAGATGGCCGTCCCCCTCGTAAACATTCTTCAATCCGCACGTGGCGCACGGGCGAAACAACGGTTTGCCCGACATTCTGGTAAGACCAAAAAAACCTCAGGCTTGTTCGGTCAAGCCAGCGAGTAATTTCAACGATAGCCTAGAAAGTAGAGACTACGCGAGGAGATCCCACTATCTTTGGAGACGGTTGAAATCTGACTGGACCCGCGGGGGCGGGTCTTTTATACCATTACGTCCTATCGGGCATGCGTGGACGTCCTCGGGGAGGACGTAGATGTGGATAGGACACACAAGTGTCGGAAGTTTTTTCCTATAGGAAACGACTATATATGTGTACCGAGGGTTCCCAGTCTGACGACGGGGAATATTCTAAGCATGTGAATCCATGAAAGATCCAATGCTGGAGAATGATCGGAAATGTCCTTTCATAAATTCCTTCACCAGATGAGACCACAAGGACGCCCGTCCTGTAGTTCTGGTGTAACGTGAGACGGCAGCCAGATGTACCTTGATGGAAGCGCGAGATAGGCCAGCCTTGGCCAAAGACAGTAGGTACGGCAATACTTGAGGGGCCATAATCCGCAGAGGGTTAATCTTCTGTGCCCGGCACCAGACAGAGAACCTCTTCCATTTGTGTCCGTAGCACTTGAGAGTTGAGGATGCCCTGGCCTTTGCAAGAACCTCTCTGCAGTTGGCCGGGATGTCGTATCCTCCAATCTCAAATGCTGCAGGAGCCAGGCCTGCAAGTTCTGCGACTCTGGTTCGTGGTGAAGAATGGCACCTCCTTCTCTGGAGAGAAGATCCACGTCCGTCGGCAGCTTGACTGGTGTGGATGCTGACAAGTCCAGAAGGTCCGGGAACCAGATCTGCCTCGGCCACGCCGGTGCGACGAGGATCATCCTGCACCGGGACCTCTTGAGCTGGTTGACGAGCCGGAGTAGCAATGGCAACGGCGGGAATGCATAAAGGAACAGCCGTCCCAGGGGAACGAGAAAGCATCGCCCATGCTCCTCGGTTGGGGAAACCTGCTGGCGAACCTCCGGCACTTGGAGTTCGCCACTGTCGCGAAGAGATCGATCTGGGGTTCGCCCCATCGTCGGAAGAGTCGGTCCACTTGATCCTGGCGCAGTACCCACTCGTGGCACAAGCGCAGCTCCCTGCTGAGTGAGTTGGCAATGGTGTTTTTTATCCCTGCCAGATGAAAGGGTACCAGAAACATCCCTTGGGCGATGGCCCAATGCCACAGATCCTGGGCTTCCTTGGACAGGGCAGGGGATCTGGTTCCGCCCTGCTTCCGAATGTAAAACATCGTGGTGGTGTTGTCGGTGAAGATCCTCACCACCTTGCCCTTGAGGGACGGAAGGAAGGACCCGAGGGCCCAGAACACTGCGCGGAGCTCCAAGATGTTGATGTGGAGGGTCTTCTCCTCCGAGCACCAAATGCCTCTCGCGTGTAGACCCCCCCCCGTGTGCGCTCCCCAACCTTCCAGGGAGGCATCCATCCTCACCGTCACCTGGTGGGCCGGGGCTAGGAAGCCTGTTCCCGCTGTCAGATGAGCGCGGACACCCCACCATCGTATCGCCTGACGGAACGTTTCGTCGAGCGAGATCCTGTCCTCGAAGCTGCCCGTCTGGATCCAGTGGGCGTCAAGGAATTCTTGCAAGGGCCGCATATTAAGTCTGAAATGGGGCACTAGATAAATGCAGGAGGACATCATTCCGAGGAGGGACTTTATAGACCTCACTCTGGCCACGTCCGTGGCCAGTAGACGCTGCTCCTTTCCCAGGATGGTCCTTATCCTTTCCTCCAACGGTGAGGCCCGCCACGCCACTGTGTCGAGCTGTGCTCCCAGAAACAGGGCGACTTGCGACGGGATTTTGGAAAGTTGAGAACCCCAGGTCCGTGAGTAGCTGGACGGACTCCGCAGTGTGTTCCACGGCGAGCTCCCTTGTCCTTGCCCGTCTGAGCCAGTCATCCAGGTAGGGGTAGACGTGGATCCCCTGCAGGCGCAGCCGCGCCGCCACCGGTGCTAGGCACTTGGTGAACACCCTGAGCGCCGATTTTAATCCAAACGGGAGGGCCTTGAAATGGTAGTGCCGCCCTTTGACCACGAACCTGGAGGAACTTTTGGTGCCTCTTTAGAATAGGGATGTGGAAGTAAGCATCCTCCAAGTCAAACGACGACAGGAAATCGCCCTCCTCCAGCTGTCGACCATCCGGTACTTCTGTGCCTTGATGTATTTGTTTAGTCGTCGCAGGTCCAGGATGGGACGCCATCCTCCTGTCTTATTCCTCACGAGGAAGTATCTTGAGTAAACTCCAGAGCCCCGAAGCCTCTTCGGGACGAGCTCGATGGCACCTTTCCTGAGCGTCGCCCGTACTTCCTCCAGCAGTTGAGGGACGTGATTTTCCTTTCTGGCCACGGGAGGAATGCAGGGGCACCTCTTATGGAACTCAAGGGCGTGCCCCAGGGCCAGGGCGTCCAGCACCCAACGGTCGGTGGAGATGGACTCCCACACACCGACGAACTTCGTCAGCCGGCCTCCCACCGGGGTGCTTCAGCGGGGGCCCGACCCGACGGACGGTTCAATCTTGCTTGGAGGCCGCTTTGCCTCCTTGACCACCTTGGCGACGACGGCGGGATCCACCTGACTTGCCGCGTCCCCTGTAGGCCTCCTGCGACGAAGACCTTGCCGCGTGACGGTCAGTAGGGGAGCTGCTGCCGGCTCCCTTGGAGGCACCCTGTCTGCCTCCAGAGCTCCGAAAGGACGGCCGTCGCTGTTGGAGCACACCCAGTGCACGGGCAGTCTCTGTGTCCGTCTTGATCGCCTGAAGGGATTCATCAACCGCCTTGCCGAAAAAGGTTGTTCCCATCGAAGAGCATGTCCAAAACCTTGGTCTGAAGGTCCTGGCGGAAATCTGTCGCCCTGAGCCATCCTCGTCGTCTCAGGCAAACGCCGTTGCCCAACTGACGGAAGCCGGTGTCGGCGATGTCCGTAGCCACCGTAATGGCGTGGTCCGAGGCAATCTCACCTTCCTGCAAGATTTCCAGGGCCTCATTGTGATGCCGGAAATGCATCTGAGGGACAGGGCCTCTGAATCCTTGTCCTTTTTCTGTTTTTACCGTGTGTTCTGTCATGTTTTCTGCCCAGGAGTCCATGAGGGACTCCTGGCAGTGCAGCTCTCTTTTGGTTTGGTGAACAGACCCATGGGATACCCTTATGGCACCCATGGGTAGGGGTACAACCCTGTGCCCCTAGTGTATGTTTTTGGGCACCTGTGGGTGGCCCACAGAGCAGGGTATGGGCTGGTGGCAGCTCCATGCTGAATTTGACAGGTGCTCTGGGTGTCCTCCATTTTGGGATACCCAGGCCCTGCCATTGGAATCAGTTGATTCCTGATAGGAAACAAGATGGCCCCTGTGGCCTCTTGCTTTCTATTGCCTGTTATCTTGTTTTTCCCAAAGTCCTGGGAAGCCCTGACTCTGTCCCTTCCCCCTGACTGGCTGTTGGGTGGAAGTTCCATATATGGTGTTGTTGTAAAGGCCCAGCTAGACTGACTGGAGCCTTCCCAGTGACTGTATGTTATGGGTACCTCCTGTGGGTGGGACCTGGGTGAATGGAGTGTGTGACCAATATACACTCCTTGTTGTGGTTGTCTGGTTTCTGGCATGAGAGACAAAGACTGAGACAGCCCTGCCCGAAACTGGCCTGAATGCAGTGTGTAGTGTTGAATGGCTGGGTACTTGTCCCAATCCACATTCCTTGTTGTGAGTGTCTGAAAGGGAGGAGTGTGGCCTGAATGCACTGTGTGCCTGATTGGCTGACTGACTGCATGAATGCCCTTCTGTGTGATTGGCTGCTGTGTGTGTGCCAGCAGTGTGGATGAGAGACAGAATAGTATATCTGGGGACCTCTCACCACTGGAAATTGTTCAGAAGCATTCAGAAGCTGAGTCTCCACTCAAGAGTAACTGGATTTGCTGATCCTCGACGTCCAGCTGGAAGAAGAAGACTTGCTGTGGCATTTGCTTCGACGGAACTGAAGGTTGTCGAAATCGTCGAGGACTGACCCGAGAGAGGACCTGGCTAGGCGCCCTCTTCCCGTGCTCCGAGGGACCATCGAGCACCGCTGAATCTTCGCCGAAGCGCCCTGGAAGTCAGACCCTCGAAAGGCTGCCGACCCGAGACGGGACCGCCGAGGAGATCGAAGTGAAGCACCCGGACATCGACGCTGTCGAAGTCCATTGCCGTCGACCAGGGTTCGCAGGTCTGTGTAACCGCTGGAGGCCCGTCGAAGTTGTGTTGCCCCGCCGTGGGAACCACTTGACGCCGTGCCGCCGACGACCGGAGCCGTCCGCTCCTTGCCTAAGAACATTTGCCTTGAAGGACTCCCTCGTCCGCATCGTCGGCCGCTTTGTCCCGCCGGAGAAAGTCGAGGACGACCAACGCGCCGAGGAGAATCCGCCGGTGGGTTTCCCGCCACCTCACGACCCCAAAGACTCGAGCGACTCGACGCCCTTGCTGGGCCACCGTCACCCACAATCTTTGCGGTCCAGAACTAGTGTCGCCGAGGTGCCCCGCACGCCTCTTCCTCGCAGGACGCCGACGTCTCGACGCCGACGAGCACCGCTCGGATCGAAGCCTGCCGCCTCATCGACGCCGTTCTACCTTGTTTGTTGTCGGACGTTCGACGCCCCGTGTCTCCCGCTTGAAAGGGAAGGCATTCAAGAAGGGCCGTCGATTCCCCGACACCGAACACCGAGTTCCTCGACGCTTCTCGACGCCTCTCGACGATCCGTGACTCCTGCTTTAAAGGGGGTCATTCAAGAAGGATCTGTCGACGCCTCTTCGAAGAACTCGACTCCACCAGGTACATTGGGGGGGTAAAAACATTATAGGAGAGAAATAGACTATTGAACAATATACGGACTGGGCTGGTGTTATATCTCTTTATTTTACAGGTTGCCCAGGTGGGGGGATCTCCACACAGAACTGTGTCCAGTGGTAGGGGCCAGTATTCTGCCTATTGTTTCAACCCTCTGTTATCTCTCCTCTCTCTATTGCTGGTTTCCTTCTTATTGATCTGTGTGCCATTTTAACAGTATTGTGAATGCACTTTAATGAGGTCTAATATTAGTGGTACCACTTTAGAATTGTAGATATTTACCATTGCTGATTTTCCTGAGCACAAAGTGCGTTATTGTGATAAGTGTACATAACCCTTGAATATTAATTATATAAAGACTGTGTTTTCAGTAATACAGTGTGTGGACATTCCTTTGTGGGGGCTTGGGGATACCCTGTACTTAAGAACCAGCCTGCATCACCTCCTGAGAAGCTAGGCCTTGATTGCTCGTCCATAGCTACCGTAATCGAGAATCTTGGCTGGGGTCTTCTGTGCCTCTCCTCTACCATATAGAGAGCGGAAGTACAGACCCCCCCACCGGTCTTGACAAGCTGGTGGCAGCGGTGGGATGCTTATGGTTTTAAGACTCAGTGTATAACCGTGCCACTTACAAAATATCCGCACTTTATTAGATTAAGGTTTGGGTGTGTACCAAATAACTGCATTACAGGCAATGGAGCCCATTGCAAATGGTAAATTGACTCGGATGAGCTTAGAGGCTCTCCAGAGTGCTTGTGAAGCCAGGGAGTTGGACTTTGTGGATAAGTCTAGGGCTGAGCTGATAGCTGCCCTGGTGGACTACCAGACTGATGGTGAAACCCTTGATGAAGGGGGGGATGCAACCAGTGAGGACTCTGCCCCTGGGGTTGTCGCTGAATCTGTTTCTGGGAATGCCACCATTCCTGCTGCCTCTGTTCCAAACCCCAGCAATTCCATGGAACTTGAGTTATTAAGGATGAAATTGGCCTTTGAATATCGCAAGTTGGAAATAGAAGCTGAGCTTAAGAAAGAGGAGCTGGCACAGCAAGTGGAACTCAAGAATAGGGATCTTGCGCTCAAAGACAAGGACACTGAATGTCAGAGAATCCAGCTAGAGAGAGCTAGAGTGGAGACTTCAGCTAGACCAATTGAGAGTGGCAGGTCCCCAGCCACCAAGTTTATGAAAGATTTGGTTGGTGTGTTTGTGGAGGGTTCAGATATCCTCCAATGGATTGAAGCGTTTGAAATGGCTTGTGCAATTCATGATGTAGATAAAAGAGATTGGGCTAAGTGTTTGTTAAGCAGAGTGCCTCAAACTGGATATGACTGTATTCTGAAGCTGAGTGTGGAAGAAAGGGGTCAGTATGAGTGTATGAAGTCTGCTTTGATTGCCAAGTTTGGCAAGACACCTGCCCAATACCTTAAAAGGTTCAGGGAATTTAAGAAAAGAGAGAATGTGTCTTGGGTTGACTGGGTGAGTACTGCGCACATGAACATGATGGGGTGGATTGATGGATACAAGGTGAAAACTTTTGTTGAGTTGTCCCACCTCTTGTTTTTTGAGCATTTTTCTGAAGCCTGTTCACCAGAGCTGCGTCAGTATGTGGCTGACCAGAACATTTTGGACCCCTTTAAGCTGGCTAGGTTGGCTGACAAGTGGGTCTCCCACCGGGTGTCCCCTAAGGACTCCAGTGGGAAGGACAAGGACAAAGAAAAGGGGGCCTCTCAGAAAGCTGAGGAGTCCCAAAAGCAGTCACAGTCGGGTAAACCAAAACCTTCCTCTCCTAAGACCCAAAAATCTAGTGGGGATAAGTCCTCTGTGGGTGGGAATAAGAGTAGTGGTCCACCTGCTGCAAAGCAGGCTCCCAGTGGTTCCAGTACCGTACCCCGCACTCCTGGCACTTGTTGGGATTGTGGGGCTCTGGATCACAAAAGGGGTGACCCCAAGTGTAAAGGTAAGGCACTTGGAGTACAGGCTGTCAGCCTGACCTACCCTTACCCCGTGTCTGAGGTGGAGGCCACTGTCCTCCCCTCCTCTACAGGAATCACATTTGGTGCTCCAGTAGAGATTTCCTTAGTGTCCCTTGGGGCCTGGGACCAGTACGCAGAAGTACTGGCGACTATCCCACAGAACACCCGTAGATTTTTGAGAAGTGTCCTCTTGAATGGCCAGCCTTCTACTGGTTTGAGAGACACTGGGGCAAGCATGACAGTGGTGGACAGGACCCTGCTCAAGCCAGAGGACTATGAAGGTGCTCCTCTGCAAACCACCAGGTTAGCTGGTGGGCCTCCCAAATTATCGCCTGTAGCCCTAGTCACACTCATGATTGGAGACAAGACAGCAAAGCTTCCTGTCCTGGTTCAGGACAATGTCCCTGCTAACATTCTGTTAGGAAATGATCTAGTAGAGTTGGGGTTGATCTCGGATGGTCTTCCCATGACTGCTGCTGCAGTCACTAGGTCACAGGTGACACCGGGTCTGGCTGTGAGTCAGGTATCCGAGCCAAAGGCGAGGCCTAAGGCAAGAAGAAGGAAGACCAAGAAGGCCACCTCTGTGGAGGGAACACCTTCTCTTCCTGCTGTTCCGACAGCACCCAATGGGATCCATGCTCCGGACGGGCTGGGTCCAGCGGAAAACCCAAACTCAACTCCTGTGGGAGAAGAGACAGAAGACTCTCCTGTGGGAGAGGTTCTCAACCCGGAGGATCATCCCGACCTTCAATGCTTGTTAGCTGAAGGGGGACCCTCCCGGGCAGACTTCTGTAAGGGACAGAGAGAGTGCCACTCTCTCGAGGGCCTGAGGAAACAGGCCCTGTCCCAGGCACAAGGTGAAGTGCCTAGGACATTCAAGATTTATTGGGAGGGTGAGCTCCTTGTTAGTGAGCCCACTAAGCCCGAACCTGGTGCCCGCAAGAGGTTGGTGGTACCCCAGGTTTACAGGCCCTTCCTACTGCAGTTGGCGCATGAGGTGCCCTTGGCTGGTCATCTTGGGACCAAGAAGACTAAGCAGAGGCTCTCTGCCCATTTCTACTGGCCACGGATGGGAGTAGAGGTGGAGTCCCACTGCAGGACCTGCCCAACTTGTCAGTTGTCTGGCAAGACTGGAGGCAGGGTCATTGCCCCACTGCAGCCATTACCAGTGGTTGGCACACCATTTGAGAGGGTGGGCATCGACATCGTCGGTCCCCTTGACCCTCCCACTTCAGGTGGACATCGGTTCATCCTGGTCTTGGTAGATCATGCCACCAGGTACCCTGAGGCAATACCCCTTCGGACTGTTACTGCCAAGGTGGTTGCCAGGGCTCTCCTGGGCATTTTCACCCGTGTTGGATTCCCCAAGGAGGTTGTCTCTGACCGAGGATCCAACTTCATGTCTAGTTACATGAAAACCATGTGGAAAGAGTGCGGGGTAACCTACAAGTTCTCCACCTCTTACCACCCCCAGACCAATGGTCTGGTTGAGAGATTTAACAAAACTCTCAAGGGCATGCTAGGTGCTTTGGAAGAGCCCCTAAGGAGGAAATGGGATCTCCTCCTGCCATGCCTGCTGTTTGCTTACAGAGAGGTACCTCAAGAGGGTGTTGGTTTCAGCCCCTTTGAGTTACTCTTTGGACATCCCGTGAGGGGGCCCCTCGCCTTGATCCGAGAAGGCTTGGAAGCCACCCCTCCAGGTCCCGCCAAGCAAGTGGGGGACTATGTGTTAGGCCTCAGGCGGAGGATGACACAAATGATGGGTCAGGCAACAGCAAATCTCAAGGCCAGCCAGGAATTGAATAAGTACTGGCATGACCTGAAAGCTTCGCAAGTGGATTGGACTCCGGGACAGGAAATCCTTGTGATGGAGCCTACCAAGCCTAGAGCTTTGGCAGACAAGTGGACTGGACCCTTCAGGATCATCTCCAAGATGGGCGAAGTCAATTATCTGGTGGACATGGGAGCCTCTGGGGTAGCCCCCCAGGTATTCCATGTCAACAGGCTCAAGCCTTTCCACAGGCGAGCAGAGGTCTCATGTCTCTTGCTAGCTTCAGGGCAAGAAGAGGATGAGAGTGAGCCCCTTCCTGATTTGCTGCATAGCAACCCTCAGGATGGCTCAGTGGAGGGAGTACAACTCTCTCCCGATTTGACAACAGAGCAGCAGAGGGCCTGCCGGGCTTTGCTCCAGCAGTATGCCCCTCTGTTTTCACTGACACCGGGCCTTACACCGTGGTGTAAGCACGAAATTGACACTGGTGACAGTGTGCCTGTCAAAAGCAGGAGCTATCGTATGTCAGATACCGTCAAAAACCACATCCAGGCTGAGGTCGCCAAGATGTTGGATCTGGGTGTTATTGAACCCTCCACCAGTCCCTGGTCCAGTCCAGTGGTCCTTGTCCCCAAGGCAAGTTCCCCGGCGGGTACCAAGGATTGGAGGTTCTGTGTGGACTACCGAGGAGTCAATGCCGTCACCAAAACTGACGCGCACCCATTGCCCAGGGCTGATGAGCTCGTGGACACTATAGGTGCTGCCAAATTTGTGAGCACCTTTGACCTTACCTCAGGCTATTGGCAAATAGCTCTGACGGACCATGCCAAGGAAAAGACGGCATTCTCCACACCTGAGGGACTCTACCAGTTTAGGGTCATGCCCTTTGGGTTGAAGAATGCCCCTGCCACCTTCCAGAGATTGGTCAACCATGCGCTCAGTGGGCTGGAAGCCTTTTGTGTGGCTTACTTAGACGACATTGCCGTCTACAGTTCCACCTGGGAAGAGCATTTGACACATCTGGATAAGGTGTTGCAGGCCTTGAAAAGGGCTAACCTCACTATCAAGGCCACCAAGTGCCAGATAGCTCAGGGGAAAGTTACCTATCTTGGTCATGAGGTAGGAGGGGGTCAAATCCAACCTCTCTCCAGTAAAGTACAGGACGTACAGAACTGGGAGACTCCCACTACTCAAACCCAGGTGAGAGCCTTTTTGGGCCTCACTGGGTACTATCGCAATTTCATGGCAGACTATGGAACCATAGCTGCACCCCTGACAGCTCTAACTTCACCCAAACAGCCTAGGAAGGTTAATTGGACTGAAGACTGTCAGAGGGCCTTTGATGGCTTGAAAGAAAGTCTGTGTAGGGCACCTGTGTTGAGTGCGCCTGACTACAGCCGACCCTTTATCGTCCAGACGGATGCCTGCGACACCGGAATTGGAGCTGTCTTGTCCCAGTTAGATGACAAAGGGAGAGAACATCCTATCATATTCATCAGTAGACAACTCAAGGGTAGAGAACTTAGGTGGGCTACGGTTGAAAAGGAATGTTTTAGTATAGTTTGGAGCCTTAGGCGTTTTAGGCCCTACCTTACGGGGTCCACCTTCAAGGTCCAAACAGATCATAAGCCCCTGAAGTGGCTTATGCAGATGAAGGGTGAGAATCCGAAATTGCTCAGGTGGTCGATTAGCCTACAAGGGCTAGACTTCACCATAGAGCACAGACCAGGGAAGAGTCACGATAATGCAGATGGCCTTTCCAGAAGGTATGTTGACCGTCTGGATGAGGGTGTCTATCCCGTGGGAGATTAGGCACCCTCCACCTCAGTCTGGGGGGGGCGACTGTGATGCCGGAAATGCATCTGAGGGACAGGGCCTCTGAATCCTTGTCCTTTTTCTGTTTTTACCGTGTGTTCTGTCATGTTTTCTGCCCAGGAGTCCATGAGGGACTCCTGGCAGTGCAGCTCTCTTTTGGTTTGGTGAACAGACCCATGGGATACCCTTATGGCACCCATGGGTAGGGGTACAACCCTGTGCCCCTAGTGTATGTTTTTGGGCACCTGTGGGTGGCCCACAGAGCAGGGTATGGGCTGGTGGCAGCTCCATGCTGAATTTGACAGGTGCTCTGGGTGTCCTCCATTTTGGGATACCCAGGCCCTGCCATTGGAATCAGTTGATTCCTGATAGGAAACAAGATGGCCCCTGTGGCCTCTTGCTTTCTATTGCCTGTTATCTTGTTTTTCCCAAAGTCCTGGGAAGCCCTGACTCTGTCCCTTCCCCCTGACTGGCTGTTGGGTGGAAGTTCCATATATGGTGTTGTTGTAAAGGCCCAGCTAGACTGACTGGAGCCTTCCCAGTGACTGTATGTTATGGGTACCTCCTGTGGGTGGGACCTGGGTGAATGGAGTGTGTGACCAATATACACTCCTTGTTGTGGTTGTCTGGTTTCTGGCATGAGAGACAAAGACTGAGACAGCCCTGCCCGAAACTGGCCTGAATGCAGTGTGTAGTGTTGAATGGCTGGGTACTTGTCCCAATCCACATTCCTTGTTGTGAGTGTCTGAAAGGGAGGAGTGTGGCCTGAATGCACTGTGTGCCTGATTGGCTGACTGACTGCATGAATGCCCTTCTGTGTGATTGGCTGCTGTGTGTGTGCCAGCAGTGTGGATGAGAGACAGAATAGTATATCTGGGGACCTCTCACCACTGGAAATTGTTCAGAAGCATTCAGAAGCTGAGTCTCCACTCAAGAGTAACTGGATTTGCTGATCCTCGACGTCCAGCTGGAAGAAGAAGACTTGCTGTGGCATTTGCTTCGACGGAACTGAAGGTTGTCGAAATCGTCGAGGACTGACCCGAGAGAGGACCTGGCTAGGCGCCCTCTTCCCGTGCTCCGAGGGACCATCGAGCACCGCTGAATCTTCGCCGAAGCGCCCTGGAAGTCAGACCCTCGAAAGGCTGCCGACCCGAGACGGGACCGCCGAGGAGATCGAAGTGAAGCACCCGGACATCGACGCTGTCGAAGTCCATTGCCGTCGACCAGGGTTCGCAGGTCTGTGTAACCGCTGGAGGCCCGTCGAAGTTGTGTTGCCCCGCCGTGGGAACCACTTGACGCCGTGCCGCCGACGACCGGAGCCGTCCGCTCCTTGCCTAAGAACATTTGCCTTGAAGGACTCCCTCGTCCGCATCGTCGGCCGCTTTGTCCCGCCGGAGAAAGTCGAGGACGACCAACGCGCCGAGGAGAATCCGCCGGTGGGTTTCCCGCCACCTCACGACCCCAAAGACTCGAGCGACTCGACGCCCTTGCTGGGCCACCGTCACCCACAATCTTTGCGGTCCAGAACTAGTGTCGCCGAGGTGCCCCGCACGCCTCTTCCTCGCAGGACGCCGACGTCTCGACGCCGACGAGCACCGCTCGGATCGAAGCCTGCCGCCTCATCGACGCCGTTCTACCTTGTTTGTTGTCGGACGTTCGACGCCCCGTGTCTCCCGCTTGAAAGGGAAGGCATTCAAGAAGGGCCGTCGATTCCCCGACACCGAACACCGAGTTCCTCGACGCTTCTCGACGCCTCTCGACGATCCGTGACTCCTGCTTTAAAGGGGGTCATTCAAGAAGGATCTGTCGACGCCTCTTCGAAGAACTCGACTCCACCAGGTACATTGGGGGGGTAAAAACATTATAGGAGAGAAATAGACTATTGAACAATATACGGACTGGGCTGGTGTTATATCTCTTTATTTTACAGGTTGCCCAGGTGGGGGGATCTCCACACAGAACTGTGTCCAGTGGTAGGGGCCAGTATTCTGCCTATTGTTTCAACCCTCTGTTATCTCTCCTCTCTCTATTGCTGGTTTCCTTCTTATTGATCTGTGTGCCATTTTAACAGTATTGTGAATGCACTTTAATGAGGTCTAATATTAGTGGTACCACTTTAGAATTGTAGATATTTACCATTGCTGATTTTCCTGAGCACAAAGTGCGTTATTGTGATAAGTGTACATAACCCTTGAATATTAATTATATAAAGACTGTGTTTTCAGTAATACAGTGTGTGGACATTCCTTTGTGGGGGCTTGGGGATACCCTGTACTTAAGAACCAGCCTGCATCACCTCCTGAGAAGCTAGGCCTTGATTGCTCGTCCATAGCTACCGTAATCGAGAATCTTGGCTGGGGTCTTCTGTGCCTCTCCTCTACCATATAGAGAGCGGAAGTACAGACCCCCCCACCGGTCTTGACACTCATCCCTCTTGGCATCCGGAAGGAAGTCCAACAGAGGTGCGATCTTGAACCACAATTCCCTGTCGTAGCGGGCTACGATGGCCAGGGCGTTGGCCGCCTTGATGGTCGTCGCTGCAGATGAGATGACCAGTCGTCCCATCGCATCGTTTCCTACCCTCGCCGTCCGGAGGGGAGGTTGAAGTCGAGGCCGATGCCCCCCCGCCTTCTTCTTGGCCGCCGCCTAAACGACCAAGTCTGGGGTAAGTTGTGCCCTAAGGCACAAGGGGGTAGCGTCGGGGACCCAGTACTTCTTCTCGTAGCCGTGGCAGGGTTCTTGAGGAGGGCGAGCCCCTCATCCTGGAGGTCATGAAGAAGCGGTACGGCGAGGTACGTCTTCCTTTTAGCCTCGTGCCGCTGGTAAAGGAACCCCTCCTTTTCCTCGGGGCAGAGCTGGAAGAGCTCGGATGCCCTGGAGATCATTGCATGGAAGGATCCAATCTCGTCGGGCGGGGACGCCCGGGCAGGGGGCGACGGGGACACGTCCCGTCTTCGCTTCCGTCGTCATCCGTACCCGTCGTAGTCGTGTCCATGCCTGTATCATCCCCGTGGGTAGTGGACCGGGGGGGGGGAGGCAGAGAAGGCCGCAGAGGCGGCCTAGGATGCGTCCTCCTCTTAAGCGGTTGGCTCCCCGAAGGTCCGGGCTTCGGATCCTCCGTCGGGTCTGGCTCAGGCTCCTCCGTCGGGGGACGGGGCAACCTAGTCCTTATCTCCGAGCTTAAGGAGTGGATGGCTGACAAAATGGCCGCCGAGGTGTCCTGCGGCGCCGGAAACGACAGGAGAGAGGGCTCTTGAGGAGCCTCGTCTGCGTCACCGTCGCCCTTGTCGGGATCCCTCCCGATGGGCTGGGTCTCCTCCACGACTTGGATGAGCTCCTCTTCAGAGGTTGTGTCCCTAGCCACGACTGCCACACCCCCTCCCCCCCTTTCCAACGAGGACTTCGTGGGGGTCTTCTCGATGGGCCTGAAAGACGACTCCCTCCGCGGTGGCAGGGAGACTCTGGTACCGGAGGGCGCCTCCACTGGTGTAGCCTCCACAGGCTGAGCCAAGGCCGCGGCGACATCCTCAATCGAGGTCCTAGCAGGGTGAATCACGGCCAACGTCACCTTCTGTACGCCTGGGGCCTTCACCTTCGGGGGAGGGTCCGAGCCTCGCTCCCCCTCTGCCGGAGTCTTCGAGATCGACCGGGGCCTCTCCAGAAGCTTCGCCGGGTTCTCGGACTTCCTCTTACACGAGCCAGAGCGTTGGCTTGTGGTCGATGGCGCCAGGGAGGGTGCGCCCTGCCTGGCAGCCAAGGAGCCCGACCGTTCTGCGCTCCAGATGCCCGCGGACTCGCGGTGCTTAGCCTTTTGTTGGGCCCCCGTCGCCTTTTTCTTCTCGCCTGGCGGGCTCTTACCTTCCAGCCAGTTGGCGAGACGGAGGTGGCGATCCTTCATGGTTCGCTCCGACATGTTTGCACAAAACGCGCAGTCCTTCTCCTTGTGTCTCTTGTCCTCATGGAGACAGAGGCATAACGAATGCTCGTCCTCCTTGAAAACGTTCTGAAGCTGGAATCCAGGGCAGGTCCTGAATAGCTTCCCGGGCGTCGAGCTCCCTTTCTCCTGGGCCATGTCCGGGGTAGGCCTCGGAACTTCTGGAATCCTCCAAAAGCGTAACTTGATGAAATCTTCACCCTTGAGGGGTGTAGAACATTCTGAAACGGATCCCCGTTGATCGGAAGTAGAAATGGTGGAGCTTGAGGCTCTTTTACCCTAAGAAATGAGAAAATCTCCTGAAAAAAGCGCGAAAACGCAGCAAAAGCTCGAAAGCTAAGCACGAGGGCACCCAACACTTGAACGTATGGTAAAAATCTGAGGATGGCTGCCAGGGGCGGGGCTTAGGGAGAGAGCAGTCATTGGCTGGGGGCAGTATGACCAAGAGACCAGTGATTGGTTACTACTGAGAAAGACAGATCAGAAACGAAACTGATACTGATACTGATTTTTTTCTATACCGAGGATTCCCGGCCTGACAGGGAATTAACATGTGAATCCATGCCAGACCCCATGCTGGAGAACTTGAAAAAAGCTCAATACAGCACAGTTCCCTGTTCATATATGGGATACATTACTCACCGTAATCGTATTTCTGATGCTTGTATCTGCTTAGATTCACATGCTGTGCATAGGCCGACATCTAGTGGAAGCTGCGGAGTATTACAGTTTGTTTTTCGAAAGTCGAAAATGGGCGTCGACACAGGCGTGCCAGTAATACTATCCCTAGTGTGACGTCCACTGTACCCAAGATCCCTCACGCGTCTAGGATCCTCAGATTGTATTTTTTCTGACATGAGGAAGCATGAGGAGTAGCGCGAGTACAGATAATCCAAGCAGATAGACAGAAAGGTAAGACTACAAGCAATCATGCGCCTTCTCTCGGAGGGGAGGAAGGGTGGGTCGCATGTGAATCTAAGCAGATACAAGCATCAGAAATACGATTACGGTGAGTAATGTATCCCTTCTGAGGCTTGTGGAATCTGCTTAGATCACATGCTGTGCATAGATTAGCGAGCAGTACCAGAAGAAGGAGGTGGGATGTGAGAAGGGTCATGAGCAAACAGGTGTCTTAGAACCGCTTGTCCCACTTGTGTATCTGTCTTGGAATGAGTGTCAATGCAGTAATGCTGAGTAAAAGTGTGAATAGAGCTCCAAGTAGCTGCTTTGCAAATGGTGTCGAGGGGAACATTGGCAATGAAAGCCAGAGTGGCACCAATGCCTCTAGTAGAGTGGGCCCTTGGCGTAAAAGGCAGAGTCTTTTCAGAAAGAGAGTAACACAGCTGTATACAGTTGATAATCCACTTCGAGATAGCGCCCTTAGAGACGCGATCCCCCTCTCTGCCTGTAGCTACGGAGACAAACAGTTGATCTGTTTTCCTTAGCGGTCTGGTTTTATTTACATAGTATAGGACCGCCCTACGCACATCTAGGGTGTGTAGTTTCACCTCAGCCGAGCTTTGCGGGTTTTGGAAGAAAGCCGGAAGCTCGATGGACTGGTTTACATGGAACTTGGATATGAATTTAGGTGAGAACCTAGGGTGTGTGCGTAAAACCAGTTTGTCCTTGTGGATAGTAAAGAAAGGATCCTGCACTGACAGAGCCTGAATTTCACTGACCCTTCTTATGGAGGTAATGGCTACTAAGAAGGCCGTTTTATAAGTCAGGTGTTTGAGACTACTTTTATGCATGGGTTCGAATGGGGGTCCCATGAGCTTAGCTAGCACCACGTTGAGGTCCCATCCTGGCGGTGGGTTCGAAATAGGAGGGTGAAGTCTCTTTACTCCTTCCATGAAGGCTTTAACCACTGGTACTTTCCACCACGAGACCTTGTTATGGGATGTGGTGTAAGCCGAGAGGGCTGCCAGGTGTACTTTCAGAGTTAAAAACCAACCCTGCATCCAGCAGGTGGAGCATGTATGTCACAACGTTGGAAGGAGTGCAATCAACCGGGTTGATTTGTTTATTCTGGCACCAGATAACGAATCTTTTCCACTTATCAAAGTAACAGTGCCTTGTATTTGGTTTCCTGGACTCCTTTAGAATGTCCATACACCTCTGTGGTAATTTGAGATGTCCAAACTCTATGACTTCAGGAGCCATGCTGCTAGGTTCATAGAGTTGGGTTCCTGATGCACTGTTTGACCCTGTTGCTGGGACAGTAGGTTGTACCAGGCTGGGAGTCTGATGGGTTCGCACACCGCCATTCTGCGTAGGTGTGGAAACCATGGTTGTCTCGCCCACATGGGAGCAACTAGGATGAGCGTCATCGATTCCTTGTTCATCTTGTACACCACCTTCCTGATGAGAGGAGTTGGTGGAAAAGCGTACGCAAACATCCCTGACCAGTTCATCCACAGGGCATTCCCTTGGGAGTCCGGCTGGGGGAACCTGGATGCAAATCCTGGGCATTGTTTGTTTTCGCTTGTGGCGAATAGGTCTATAGTGGGGAAACCCCACTGAGAGAAGAGATCTTCTACTACGTCTCTGTGAAGGACCCATTCGTGTTCTTCTGGGAGGGAGTCTCTGCTTAGAGCATCCGCTAGGGAATTGAGCTCCCCTGGAACATGTTGCGATGACAGGAAGATGTTCCGTCTGAGTGCCCATATCCATATTTTCTGGGCAAGCTTGGACAGATTTGGCGAACGAGTCCCCCCTTGCTTGTTCAGATAGAACATGGCTGTCGTGCTGTCCGTCCTGATCTGCACCGACAAGTTCAGTAGATGGGGCTCGAACGCCCTTAGCGCTCGGAATACTGCCAGAAGCTCTAGCAGATTGATGTGGTTCTTGGCTACTGAGTGAGACCAGAGACCCTGAGCTGTGTGGTGGAGATGGTGAGCTCCCCACCCAGTCAGGCATGCATCTGTAGTAACCACTGCTTGTACTTCGGGATCGTAAAAGGGTTTCCCCTTTGCGAGATTCTCTCTTGTCCACCAGTGTAGGCTCTGTACGAGTGTTGGCGAAACGACCACTAGATCGTCCCAAAGACCACTTGCCTGAGACCACTGTTTCGCCAACCATTCCTGCATGGGACGCATGCGCAGACGCGCGTGGGGGACCAGGTAAATGCATGACGCCATCATGCCCAGTAACCGCATAGCTTTGCGTACTGTTATCTGTTGACCTGACTGATAATGTGGAATTTGCAGAAGTATATTCCGAATTCTCTCGTCCGAAGGGAAGGTCAATCCTTTCTGAGTATCTAGGATAGCTCCTAGAAACTGTTTTGAGGTGCTTGGCACCAGACTTGACTTTTTCTCGTTGATGGAGAAGCCTAATTCGTGGAGGAGGTCGATAGTCCTCTGAATGTTTGACCTGCAAATTCCTGGGGTTTCCCCCGTTATGAGCCAGTCGTCCAGATAAGGGTACACCGGGATTGCTTCCCTGCGTAGGTGTGCAGCCGCCACCGCCAGTACCTTGGTGAATACCCTTGGTGCTGAAGCTATCCCGAAGGGCAGTACCTTGAATTGGTAGTGTCGACTGTCCACCTTGAAGCGCAAGTACTTCCTGTGCGCTGGGAGCATGGAAATATGAAAATAAGCATCTTTCATATCCAAGGTTGCCATGTAATCCCCCTTCTTTAGGAGGGGGATTACCTCTTGTAGCGTGGTCATACGGAATTTTTGGGGCTTGACATACTTGTTGGCAGGCCGTAAGTCCAATACTGGGCGCATTGTCAAATCTTTCTTTGGCACAAGGAAGTAAGTTGAATAGATACCCTTGTTTACCTGGTGTCCTGGGACGAGTTCTATCGCGTCCTTTTCTAGCAGAGTGGCGATCTCCTCGAGAAGGATCCTTTGATGCTCTAGGGAGTGCACTCTTTGTCGTGGAGGATGATTCCGGGGACGCTGCAGTAGTTCTATACAATATCCTGCGGATACTGTTGACAGCACCCATCTGTCTGAGGTGATCCCTTCCCAAGCCTGGGTGAAGGTGGAAATGCGTCCCCCTACTGGGGTTGCGTGGCAAGGGACCCTGAACTGAGCGTCACTGTTTTGGTGGAGGCGTGCCACCTCCCTTGTTGGGGCTGCCTCTGCCTCTTCCACGACCTCTCTTGTTACCCCTGCCGTAACTCTGGGTAGACTGCTGGTTGTTATTCCATTGTGTACCTTGTCCCTGGGCATAGTTGCCTCTTTGTGAATTTTGGCCGCGTGGGCGACGAAAATTATTGTTCCCCCTCTGGTTAGGGGGTTTGTTGGTAAGCTGGCCAAGGGATTTGAGAGTCTCATATTCATCTTTGGCATTTTTAAGTGCGTCTTCGACCGCTTTCCCAAACAATAGGTCGGGTTCCACTGGCTTGTCTATTAAAGAAGCCTGGGTTTCTGTCTTGAATCCCGACTGCCGTAACCACGCATGTCTCTTGATAACAGTACCTTCTGCTATCAATCTCCCTGCGTTGTCAGCGGCGTCGAAAGTTGCTTTTAAAATGCAACCAGACACGGCTCTCCCCTCTGCCGAGATCCGAGCCAGCTGGCCCTTTAATGGTTCTGGAGCAGAGGCAATGAGCGCCGCGACTTCTTCCCATTGATGGCAATTGTAACTAGCCAACAGGGTGGTGGAATTCGCAATCCTTGCTTGGTAGGCGGACGTTGAGGCTACCTTTCTGCCAAACCCGTAAAGTTTTTTGCTCTCCTTGTCGGGAGGAGCTTCTGATGAAGATAAGGGCGTGCCAGCCCTTTTTCTAGTGTTGGTCACCACTAGGGAATCTGGTTTAAGATGTCCCCTTATATACAGAGGGTCAGACTGGGCTGCCCGGAAAATCTTTTCAATTCTGGGGTTGACAGCTCTGGTGAGGTTAGGATTCACCAGGGAAGGATCTATTCTTCGTTGGATGGATTTGAGGATAGGGATGGTCTGAGCGACCGGTCTTCTCTCTCCTACAAACTCCTCCGCAAAAGTCCCTTTCCTCCTGTACACCGTGGTGTCGATGTGGAAGTGTTCCGCTGCTCGAGCGAGAACCTCGTTGAGGAGGGGCTGGTTATCAACTGGAGAGTCAGAAACTGGGGCTTCGCTTTGTACTGGGGAATCTACTCTGTAAATTTCCTGTTCATCTTCTCCCTCCTCCAGGTCCTCATCCTCTGCATAGTAATCTGTCCCGGTTTGTTCTTCCATAATTTCAAACTCCTGGTCCTCTTCAGGGAAAACTTGTCCCTGGTAACTGGGGAGTGGAGTAGAATATGGAGTGGAGTAAGGCTGAACCTCGAAGGGTTCAGGTCTTTCGACCCGGGGCTTTTTACTTAGCGGGATAGGATCGGAGGAGCCTGAGGGTGTGGCCCCTTGAGGGTTATATGAAAGAAAGTGTTCTGGGTTCTTATCATAAAAATCAGCCAAGGAAGACATCCTAGACATAACCCTGTCTATGTCCTCACTGGACCATTCCCTGGAACAGGGTATAACCTTAGCAGGTGATGATGTATGGGACTTTTCAAGGGTAGACTTGTGTTTACTTGTCTGCCTAGGGTGAGAGGATGGCTTTACAGGGGTGGAAGGCTGTGCTTTCCGCTGTTTCCCCCCCTCCCCGTGCGTGGAAAAATGTTTTCCCTGTCCCTTGGAGGCCCCAGAGACTTTCGACGCCTGGCGCCGAGGGTCTGGAGAGGTACCTGTGTGCTTCGGGCGTGGGGCCTCACTGGTGTTAACCGCGGTCTCGGTATCTTGGAGCGCGGCCTGGGGGTGGAAGTCGTCTTCGTCTCCCGACGATCGAACTTCCGTTAATGTGTGTAGCGAGGCACTCTTGGCAAGAGTGGATGATTGCCTTGCGTCGTGAGGTGATCTCGATCGAGAGCGCCCAGAGGACACCGAGTCGGACCGTTCTTTTTGTGCCTCTTTCCGGGAAGTCGACGTCGTCGAGGTCCGGTTGGTCTTAGTGTGTTTAGTGTGTGTTAGGTGTGTAGCGCTTGCGTCGCCGGGGGTCTTCCCCATAGCCGCCCTGCCGGACGACCTTCCGAGGTCGGGGACCTGCGCTCGCCGGCTGTCTCTCGACGCCATAATGCCCTCGCCGTCCGAAAGTACGGCGTCGCTGCCATCGCTGAAGGCGCCCTCCGCTGCCATGGCCGCCTGCCTGGCGTGGTGGGCCCAACGCTTTGTCGAACGGTCCTTAAGTGTCTTAGGTTTAAACCTACTACACGCTCTGCAGTTCGCTTCGGGGTGATCCCTCGGCAAGCAGAGATTGCACGTGGCGTGCCTGTCGACCCAAGGGTATTTGCGATTGCACTTGGGGCAGAATTGAAAAGGGGTACCCTCCATACGCACCTTAAGGCAGCGGGCTGCTAAGTGTAGGAATATATAAAATGTAAATATATATCAAGAGTGAAGAGTATGTACCACCCCCCACTCTCCCTACTTGTAAGGGCCGAGGCCAGCGGCCTACTAGGCCCGGGCCGAGGCCAGCGGCCTTCCGAGGCCCAGATCCATCGAGCAGTCGACGGTCGATGACTTCTCCAGCCGTCGTCGAGGTTGAGGGTCGACGTTGGGGTGGGGAAGGGAATGAATAAGAATTATAATTATAATAACAGCAAAAGTATGGCTAAGGCCAGGGAACTCCGCAAGATGCTTCCGACCAGTATGGCGGAAAAAAACAATCTGAGGATCCTAGACGCGTGAGGGATCTTGGGTACAGTGGACGTCACACTAGGGATAGTATTACTGGCACGCCTGTGTCGACGCCCATTTTCGACTTTCGAAAAACAAACTGTAATACTCCGCAGCTTCCACTAGATGTCGGCCTATGCACAGCATGTGATCTAAGCAGATTCCACAAGCCTCAGAAATATATATATATATACACACACACACACACACACACACACACACACACACACATTGCATTTGTGGGTTATGAAATCGAAAAAGAATATATTGATAAATGTCACTATTCAAAAAACTATACACTCATATCAATATCGAAATTATTACAAGGGATAGAACACCTACAATATCAATTAATCCATTCGGCTACCTACACACTACCGCAAGGCCTAAAGCTAAATCCGGACACTTGACTCACCCGTGGCGGAATGTGGACGAATAGAGTGGGAATAGCGTTTGAGCAATTTCCGTGTCTTTCGCCGTTTATTCTTCTTTGTTACCCAAGATGTTGTGTACATGTCCAAGGAAAAGTGCCGGCTGCAGATGCGGTATCGATCACCCCTCTTGTCCTGTAAAACTTGTTGGACTCTACTTTCCAGCTCATCCAGTGGATATCCGCAATGTCTGACCCATTCTCTTATTCGATCAACAGTTTTCGGGAATGCATGCATTGTAGTGCCTTCAGATTTCGCATGGGTCTTCGAAGGGCAACCGCTAATCGAACAGGCAGGCATTGTTGATAAATCTGAAAAGTAAATATCAACATTATTATACAATCTTCAAGAATAAAGATTTGATACAAAAGTAAATGAATCATACAATGATCAATGCAAGGTTTGTTTTGGTCGCAGGAACTATACCAGTTCATTATGTGTGGCTTAGTATTTGAATAAGTTGCAGAAATGTATAAATGATGCGACTAAAATCTGAACATGTGACTCGTCCCGTGGATGTTCTGTCTTGCACGAGAAGGAAACATGCTTACATTATAGACTGGACCCCCGAAGGATGCAATTCGATGACAATTGACAGATGAAAATAAATAGATCTATTGATAGCATAGCAATGGAAACTCAAGTCAATAGCAATGAGACCAATGAACATAGCACTATTGTGTACTCTACTCGCAAATAGATAGACATTTAAAAATCTGCGAAATATGACTAGCATACATGGCCTTACCTTGACCAACAAACAGTTGGATTCAGCAAGCAGAGCAGTATGTTGCAGGAGAATAGGTGTGTGGCCACAGGTAGCACACTGATGGGTTTGCTCTAAGCTCACGGATAGCACGACAACGAGCAGATTAGCGTAGATCTCAGTGGTTGCCAGGTAGCACGTTCAGGAGTTGACTTGCAAAGCACAAAGATGTTCTCATGAGACATATCAAGTGGTTTATAAAGTATTAGAAACCGGGGTGCGTTTGTGAATGAATGACGTATGTATGTCGTGGTCTTAGGTGGGGCGGCCTGCTTGAAGGGGGGCCTGGCTGGAGACAGGGTCTGAGGAGGCCATGTGACCGATGGCCCCTTGGCGTGGGATACCTTTTGAAGTGTACATGCAGTTTGGCACCTTGGCCTTTCGCGCCCCTGACAGCCCCCCATGCCAGCGCTCATTCACTGGCGCGAACCGCCTTTGATAGTATATCGTTGCTTATCAATAACAAATGCCACATACCGAAGATTCTTGTGAGCACAGACCCACACTTCAACCGGTGTATTATAGTGGTCAAGACCCTGTATAATCCAATGGTAATTGTTAGTATAGATATGTGTGTGACATTTATAGAGACATAACCTACTGAAAGACTTTGAACAAGTGTTATTTAGTGCATGCATTATCGAGAATATGTTATGTTAGCATAGATAGATAGGGTGGTCACTATCTATCTGCTTCACAGCAACCAGACCTTCAACCATTCGGAGCACAGATGTCTGACGTCCATCCTTGAATGGAGACACACTTGATTCATTTAAAAAATCGAAACCACCCTTGTTAAAATATATGTGGTGTTTTATTTTTTATCTTTTTTTCATGACACAAAAATACAAGACTTTAAAGATTATACAGATCAGGTTGCAGCACAGCGAGAGAAAATCCCCTGTACTGACCGCTGTCACTCGGGAACGTTTCTCTAATGGCACAGGCGGGTATCACTCTTCGAACGCGGTGGCCAAGCCTCCCGTGGAGCCACCATGTAAAGTAACGATAGGCCACCAGCCTGTACCACCTGTGAAAAGGAATGAAACAAACTGTTTTTAAATGACCAAGATAAGTTTAATAAACGTTTGTTGTCAATGACAATTCTTGTAACTAATGGCATTCTGCACGGACAAATGCTATCTAGACAATGCACACTATTGAACGACTTGCATGCATTACAATGATATGTAGATGTAATTTTGAATATAGTAGAAGAACTAGGAGTGGCATGACAAGCAGAGTATACTTACTTGTTACTCGGATAACGAGGACGAACAGTTACGCGGAGTTCGTGCATAAGCACAATCATTCTCAACACGGCCCGTGTGAGGCAGGCTGCCCTGAAGTCTGGCAGCTCGGTGATGCATTGCGGTCGTGGCTCGCCTTCCGAAATGTAGGCCAGGCATCCCGAGTTTTCTTGGCAGCAGCAGTTCTCCTCGGTTGGCATTAGCTCGCACCGATTGCATGTGCACCAGGTGGAGACGCCGTCCATGCGACTAGGCCCAGGCTCTTCATCTGTTGATTCGTCCTGCCAACTGCCGTCCGAATCCCCATAGTTTTCGCATGCTTCCCTTTCCAGTAGTTCCTCCTCGGTATACTCGGGCTCGTACATGTAGGGCATTATTGTAGCCATTGTGTGGTAAACAAAGTAAAATTATTTACCGAGATGGTACAGGTGTTCACACGGGCTACAAGCGGCGAAGGTAGCTGACCAGAGCACAGAAACGAGTCACAAAATACTCTAACACAGAGAGGAATGGAATCAAAAATCTGCTGCTGTGTGTTGTGAAACAGTCTGTTTATACTTATTGAGGAAAGAGGCGTACTACAATTTCCATGGCGACACGTCATTAGCTGAAGCGCAACGAATGTTGACACAAGACGTGCCTTGGCGTTGGGAACTGGGCGGTACGAGTCTGCTGATGACAGGCTCAGGGGCGGGGGAATTGATTTAGTGCCACAGAAGCAGGTCAGCCAGGGCGATGTGGCAAGTGATAGGATTATCACAAAATGGCGGCTCCCTGGTGCCTGTTTTCGCGTGCATTTAATGGCCGAAAACTCGGGTAAGGTCCATAGGAAAGTTTTCTAAAATCGAGCCACTTAGGCTTAAAAAAAACATGGCCGACCCGTAGGGACAATAACAATTTTTACTAGACCATACCTTTAAAAGGGGCAGTTGCAACTAGTCCCCATGCATACTTAGCAATATGCAATCACAGGACAGGTATTGACACCCAGGATAGGCGGTGCCACTGCGGTAGGAGGAAATCCTTTCACAGGAACAGGGGTATGCATGCAGCCACAATAGGACAGCTCACAGGACGACCTGATGTGTCCAGATCAAGCGACACCAGGCGCCCAAGCCTAGGATTAATGTGAGGTTAGGAGGCAAAACCTTTGCTTTGTTAGTAAACACTGGGACTGCACGTCCATGTACACAGGCCCATGTACACGGGAGGAAAAGTATTCAATGGTGGGACTTGCCATAAATGATTAAGGGTTCTTTGGAGCTACGAGCCGAATTCCTTTTGATTGATGAATTACCAGTCTGTAGGAGAAGTGACATGACTGATCCTTAACTTTGATTATGTTGATTTTATTTATTGAACAAGGAATAGTGTGTTCCACTGTTGGAATACACAATTTAAACGGCACAAATTTCTACTGGCACTCACAGGGCGAGCGGCTCTGCAATATGTTGCAGCAGAGTTGGAGAGTTGGAGGTTTTTCTGTTTATGGGGTGAACAGTCCATTATCATGGCTATCTGGTCTAGTGGAGAAGATGGTGAGAATACCGGATGAATTTGTGTTCAAAATCATGGATAGCTATGAACAAAGAAAGGGGACAGAATCCCTGAAGAATTAAGATGCAGCCATAATACAAGGGGAAATGGCAATGCTCAAAGGAATGGATGAGGAGGGTAGGCCATGGAGGACAGTGATAGTTCTCGAAGAAGGGTCTAGGCTGACTGACATTACTGATGACATGTTTAGAGAACATTAAATAAATGAAGTAGGATTTTTTATTTTTTAATGGAGCATCACATAGTGGATAAAAATAGAGAAAATGGGAAATCCCGCTGAGAATTATAAAAATGCAGCATCACCCAGCATATTTTCAAGAAGACAGAGGGCCAATAGTCCTGAGGACCACAGGATCTTAATGACATGGTCTATAGAAAGCAATAGGGGAACAAAATAAAAAAAAGGTACACATATATATGTAAGGGATTAAAAAAAATGAGTTGTGTTAGACCGATTAATGTAAGGTAATCATAAATAGATAAGGATAAAAGCGTAGAAGTTAAAAACTAAAAGATTGGCCACGATTTAGGGGGTGAAATAAAACAAAAATTAACAGATATTAAAGCAGCAAAAAGCAAAAGTTGATAGAATGTGCAAATAAAGGAATAAAGAATAACTATTGTGAGACAAGGGTAGAGGAAGTTCTGGATAAGATCCCGATCTGCAAATATTTAGCACAATGGATTGTGCTGGTTACAATTGATCAGTGTAATATATTTGCTGAATATACAGTAATGTATTTGATGAATATACACTGATTAATGAAGGGCCGATGGGTGGCCAAGACTGATCTGATAATACGAGAGAATGTTTAATAGAACTACACCAAAGAACATATGAGAGTAAGTAACAAAAACATTGATATGTATAGGACTAAGGTCATTTATGTTTTACAGATGAAAATTGTCATTTGAGCACTGGAGTAATGTCTACATGGCCTTAGTAGAGCACAGAAATATATTGGGACGAAACATTATGACAAAATATTAGTGGATAAGTAGAAAATTAAAAGGTAATTATCAGTTGACACAGCAAGTGTGTGAACAAACTTTATTGATCATTATTAGGAGTAAGAGGATCCAGGTGAGTACAGAGAAAGTAAGGGATACAGTCTTAAATAGATAGCATTTTCCAAAGAAAAGTGAAAACAGGTGTGAGCATAGAAAAGCATAGATATACAAGTATACCTTATCTAATGACAAGATTAAAGAATACCTTTGGACAGAAGGTGGAGTAACCTTTTTTTAAATTCTGCTAACAAATGCCAAATAGATGCATTTGGCAAATGCATAAAGTTTTGAGGATAGGCAAAAGGATGTATGCCTATATGCTACACTTGCATGCATTTAATAGGAACAGTGCTGGGTTCCAAACAGGGAAAGGTAAAATTAGTGTAGTTAGGGCGACGACATTTTTAATTAGGTCTCAACAGAATAAACAGCAAAAAAAGAAGACAACTGCGGTTCCCACACCATCGGGAGGAGGACTTCAAAAGTACAGACAACATTTTCAGCAAAGCAGAGAAGACTAAACACAGGATACGTATGGAAAATTCAAAGGAAGTTAAATGTGCACCGTCTTTATTTTTTAAGAAAAGCGAGCCTATATTTTAATGGGCTAAGGTGGTCAAAAGTTGACCTCAGTAGATATCCTGATTGAAGTCTGAGCTAACTTGCAGTTCTGCAGTTACCACTGTGGGAAGATGTCTACCTACGTTGTGTATCCTGCTACTGAAGTTGTGTGCCGACACTTGCTGCAGTGTTTCAATACTTGAGCTGGGGAAGGTTCTATTATTGAGACTGGGAGCTACTCATTGCTCGGCGTTCTGAAAACCTGACTGACTCCGAGACAAAAGAAAAAATGACAATATGTTATGTTGTCGGTTTTGTCGTTTATTATTTTATCAGAAGGAAAGAGACTGTATAAATCTGTGGGGAGAAGAGTGACAACCACAGAGAAAGTTTTTCTTTTGCCATTTATTATTGTTGGAAAAAGAAAGAAGCCCATGAAAACATAGGGCAATGCCATAGAAAAGCAAAAGATGTACATGCTTTGTAAACTCATGTCATAGCCACACCCCGGCGTCAGTCAATAGGTATGGAACAAAGGCAACACTAAGATATGCTGAAAAGAGAGAAGGAGCAGCCATCCTGTTATATTAGAAAAAGAGAAGATGCAGTCGAAATTGTTTTAGGACGACGGAATGCTTACGAGTTGGTGGTAGATCTTTCTTCGGCTGGGGCCTCACTCTGGAACAGCCTCCCTGCAACTTGAGGAGAGTCTCTGGTTCCGGAAGCACCTCAAAACCTCTCTCTTTGCTTCTGCTTTTTCTCCTCCTTTCCCCTGCGGACTTCCTGGCTAAAACTGAACTGGTTACCTGGCCACCTTCTGATCTCGGGCCCAGGTCCCCTCCCCCGCCACACTACCTTCCTGGCAACCCCTGCACTTGGGGACTGTTTCTGTATCCCTACAGTCCCACTACCAGCACTTGACATCGTTTGTCTGCAATTACCTTTGCCACCTGCTGGCCGTACTTTGTTATTTATTCTATTATCCCATGTACAGCACTGTCCCTCCCCATCCCCCTCCGCCCGCACTTTTGCGATCTGAATGGAACCTGGCCTAGTAGGATCGTTGTCTGTCTTCCCTCTGTTCCCTTTGCCTTGTCGCGCCTTGAAACACTTGTGTATATGCGCGTTATAAATGCCATATCATAAAGGAGGGACATAAGTATTCTACGGTTTGGGGTTAAGGAGGCAGTACTTGCGATAAAGATGCACTTGTTTTTCAAGAAACTCATTTAGTTTTGTCTAAAGGAAGGAGAAATACACACACACCAGGTAGACGGCGAGCAGGGAGAGAAAAAGACCCAGCGTGAAAAGGGTTTTGGAGGGACCCAGCCAGATGTGTCCCTATGAAACTTTCCCATCCTTGTGTTCCCCAGAAACAATTGAATGCCACCCCACTGACTATCTTATTTGAATCAGAAGATTCAGAGTTCGAGTACTCTATGGTTGCTAAGAAAAATGAAATCGAAAGCACTGCCCTATGAAAAGGGGCCATCGAACTAGCTACAAAGCAGCACGAAGGACAAATAAAACAAATGGACTAATCAAAAAGAAGTCCTTGGACGCAGAATGAGGCAAATGAGAAGAATCGGGTGGAAAATGAACCAATAGAAGACTAATGAAGACAAAAAATGTGTATGGGGAGAGCAAGAAACAAGGAAGTGTTGTGGGGTGGGAGAAAGGAAAAATGTAAAACTAAATGTTGCACGTGGACGGAACAGGAGACAATGGGATGGTGGTATAATTTCTCCCGATTTTCGTGGTGGCCAAAAAAAAAAAAGAAAAGAAAAAAAAAACCTGGCTGTGTAGGTTATGTTTTTTTTAATTGGGTAATGGGGTGGGATCCGACAAGAACAAACTTATTCTTTGAGGATACGAATATACAAAAGTTCAAAGAGGGGTGAACATTGCAATGGTCTTTTGGCAAAAAAAGACGCATCGGTTTTAGATTAAGAGTACAAAATGATTGAAGCGACTGTTGATTCTGTCGAAATATTACGATACCTCCCATGTTTAGACAAATTACCACATTGAGGGGGTGGGGGGGGTGACTGAAGGAACAAGTTACTTACCTGTAACTGTTGTTCTCCAGCATGGGTCTGGCATGGATTCACATGCTCATGAATATTCCCCGTCGTCAGGCTGGGAATCCTCGGTAAAGAAAAAACCAGTATCAGTTTCGTTTCTGATCTGTCTTTCGTAGTAATAACCAATCACTGGTCTCTGCGTCATACTGACCACAGCCAATGACTGCCCTCTACCTAAGCACCGCCTCTGGCAGCCATCTTCAGATTTGGAAGCACGTGAAGTGGCAGTATGACCAAGTGAAGAGCCGCAGAGGGGTAGGCGGGAGGGTTCGCATGTGAATCCATGCCAGACCCATGCTGGAGAACAACAGTTACAGGTAAGTAACTTGTTCCTTCTCCAGCATGGGGTCTGGCATGGATTCACATGCTCATGAATAAAGAATACATAGCAGTACACACATGCACAACCACGGGAGGTGGCAAAGGCTCAACATTAGGCAGTACATCAAACTCAACATTAAGCATCTTACCTCCTCACCAGGCTCACCTCAGGCGAACAGGTTGCGCAGCACTGCTTGGCCGACCCTGGACTCCTCCCTGGAATCCCGATCGAGGCAGTAGAATTTCGTGAAGGTGTGCGTCGACCTCCACGTAGCAGCCCTGCATATGTCCAGCAGGGGCACACCAGAAAGGAAAGCCGTGGTAGCTGCGATCGCTCTGGTGGAATGGGCTCTCGGACGGCCAGGCAGCGGTCGGTTTGCCAACCGATGACAGTACATGATACAGCCGGAGAGCCATCTGGAAATGGAAGCCTTCGAGAGAGCCTTCCCCCGATTGACAGGTCCAAAGTTCACAAAGAGTTGTGACGTCTTCCGAAAACACTTCGTGCGGTCCACGTAGAACTTCAGCGCTCTAGCCACATCCAGCGAGTGCAAAGTCCTCTCAGCCGGCGACGAAGGCGACGGGAAGAACACAGGCAACACCAAGGGTTCGTTGAGATGGAAGTCCGACGGTACCTTGGGCATGAAGGAGGGGTGCGTCCTGAGCACTACCCTCGTGCCGTGAAAAGTCAAGTACGGGGCCTTGCATGAAAGGGCCTGGATCTCTCCCACCCGTCGTGCGGAGGTGATGGCCACAAGAAACGCTGTTTTCCACGACAGAAACTTCAACGGGGCCGAGTGCAGAGGCTCGAACGGAGGTCCCATGAGCTTGGTCAGCACCACGTTGAGCTCCCACGCCGGGGCCGGCGCCTTCACCGGCGGGAACGATCTGAACAGTCCCTTCATGAACTCTTTCACCAGACGATGAGACCACAAGGACGTCCGGCCCGTGGTTCTGGTGTATCGGGAGATCGCAGTAAGATGAATCTTGATGGACGCGTGTGCCAGTCCAGCTTTGGCCAGCGTCAGCAGGTACGGCAGTACCTGGGGAGCCGTAATCCGTAGAGGGTTAATCTTCTGTGCGTGGCACCAGACAGAGAACCTCTTCCATTTGTGTCCGTAGCATTTAAGAGTCGAGGACGCCCTGGCCTTTGCAAGAACCTCTCTGCAGTTGGCCGGTATGTCGTATCCTCCAAACTCTAGCGCTGCAGGAGCCAGGCCTGCAAGTTCAGCGATTTCGGGTCGTGGTGGAGGATGGCGCCTCCTTCCCTGGAGAGTAGATCCGCGTCCCCCGGCAGCTTGATTGGCGGGGACGCTGACAAGTCCAGAAGGTCCGGGAACCATATCTGCCTCGGCCACGCAGGTGCGACGAGGATCATCCTGCACCGTGACCTCTTGAGCTGGTTGACGAGCCGGATTAGCAGTGGCAAAGGAGGGAACGCGTAGAGGAACAGGCCCTCCCAGGGGAACGAGACGGCATCGCCCATGCTCCTCGCCTGGGGAAACCTGCTGGCGAACCTCCGGCACTTGGAGTTCGTCGCCGTCGCGAACAGGTCGATCTGGGGTGTGCCCCACCGTTGGAAGAGGCGATCCACTAGATCCTGCCGTAGTTCCCACTCATGGCACGAGCGCAGCTCCCTGCTGAGTGAGTCGGCGATGGTGTTTTTTATCCCTGCCAGATGAAACGGCACCAGAAACATCCTTTGGGCGACGGCCCAATGCCACAGGTCCTGCGCCTCCTTGGACAGCGCTGGGGACCTGGTTCCGCCCTGTTTCCTGATGTAAAACATGGTGGTGGTGTTGTCGGTGAAGATCCTCACCACCTTGCCCTTGAGGGACGGAAGGAAGGACCTGAGGGCCCAGAACACTGCACGGAGCTCCAGGACGTTGATATGGAGGGACTTCTCCGTCGGGAGCCAAAGGCCTCTCGCGTGCAGATTTTCGGTGTGCGCTCCCCACCCTTCCAGGGAGGCATCGGTGGTCACTGTCTCCTGGTGGTCTGGGGTCTGGAAGTCTAAGGCCCGCCGTTAGATGCGTGCGGTTGCCCCACCACCGGACCGCTCGGCGGAAACTCTCGTTGAGTGTGATCCTCTCCTCGAAGCTGCCCGTCGTTTGGATCCAGCGCGTGTCCAGGAACTCCTGCAACGGGCGCATTCGAAGCCTGCACATGGGAATGAGGTAGATGCAGGAAGACATCATTCCGAGGAGGGACTTGATGGACCTCACCTTGGCCGCGTCGGAAACCAACATCCGCTGCACCTTGCCCAGGATGGACCTGGTCCTTTCCTCCGACGGGGAGGCCAGAAGAGACACTGTCGAGCTTCGCTCCCAGAAACAGTGCGTTTTGCGCGGGTACCAGGTGAGACTTGGCGTAGTTCACGGAGAATCCCAGGTCCGTGAGAAGTCGGACGGTCCTTGCCGTGTGCTCCACGGCGAGCTCCCTCGTCTTGGCTCGGATGAGCCAGTCGTCCAGGTAGGGGTAGACGTGGATCCCCTCGCGGCGCAGATGCGCCGCCACCGGTGCAAGGCACTTGGTGAATACCCTGGGAGCCGACCGAAGTCCGAAGGGGAGGGCTTTGAACTGGTAGTGACGCCCTTGGACCACAAACCTGAGGAATTTTCGGTGCCCCTTTAGGATGGGAATATGGAAGTAGGCATCCTCCAAATCCAACGACGACAGGAAGTCTCCTTCCTCCAGCTGACACAGGACGTGCTGGAGGGTGACCATCCGGAACTTTTGCGCCTTGATGAACTTGTTCAGACGTCGCAGGTCCAGGATGGGGCGCCATCCCCCCGTCTTCTTCTTCACGAGGAAGTATCTCGAGTAAACTCCGGAGCCCCGAAGCCTCTTTGGGACGAGTTCGATGGCGCCCTTCCTGAGCATCGCCTTTACCTCCAGGAGAAGTTGAGGGACGTGAAGTTCTTTCCTGGCCACGGGGGACACGCGCGGACACCTTCTTTGAAACTCGAGCGCGTGGCCCCGGGCCAAGGCGTCCAGCACCCAACGGTCGGTGGAGATGGACTCCCACACGCTGACGAAGCTCGCCAGCCAGCCTCCCACCGGGGTGCTTCGGTGGGGGCCCGACCCCACGGTCGGTTCAATCCTGCTTCGACGAGGCTTTGCCGCCTTGACCTCCTTGGCGACGACGGCGAGGTCCGCCAGACTTGCCTCGTCCTCTGTAGGCCTACTGAGCCGACGAGCGGGCCGCTTGACGGTAGGTGGAGAAACCGCCGCCGGAACTTTGAGGCGCCCTTGCCTCCTCTGCTCCGAAAGGGCGTCCGTCGTTGTTGCAGAACTCCAAGGGCCCGGGCCGTCTCGGTGTCCACTTTAATGGCCACAAGGGAATCGTCCACTGTTTTCCCAAACAGGTTGTTCCCATCGAAGGGCATGTCCAGGACTCTGGTCTGAACGTCTTGACGGAAGTCCGTAGCCTTGAGCCATCCACGCCGCCTAAGGCAAACGCCGTTGCCCAACTGGCGGAACCCAGTGTCGGCGATGTCCGTCGCAACGGTAATGGCGTGGTCCGAAGCCACCTCACCTTCCTGCAGGATCTCCAGGGCCTCTGCCCTCTTGTCGTCCGGCAAGAAGTCCAGTAGGGGGGCCAGTTTGTACCAGAGCTCCCTGTCGTAGCGGGCCACGATAGCCAAGGCGTTGGCCGCTTTAATCGTCGTCGCAGACGAGATGACTCTGCGTCCCATAGCGTCCAATTTCTTTCCCTCGCCGTCCGGTGGGGAAGTCGATGTGGAGGCCGCACCCCCCCCGCTTTTTTCCTGGCCGCCTCGGAGACGACGGAGTCTGGGGTAGGCTGCGCCCGGAGGCACAGGGGGGCCGTGTCCGGGACCCGGTACTTCTTCTCGTACCTGTCTCTTCTAGCTGGCGTCGTGGAAGGGTTCTTGAGGAGGGAGAGGCCCTCATCCCAAATGTCGTCCAATAGAGGCACTGAGAGGACCGTCTTCCTCTTGGCCTCGCGCCGCTGATAAAGGAAACCTTCCTTCTTCTTTTCCTCAGGACAGAGTTGGAAAAGCTCGGATGCCCTGGTGATCATGGAGTGGAACGATCCAATCTCGTCGGGCGGAGAAGCCCTGGTGGGAGGCGACGACGGTACATCCTCGTCGTATACCTCGTCGTCCGTACCCGTCGCTGCCGTGTCAGTCCCCGTATCATCCCCTCGGGTGGACGGGGAGGAGGGCTGGGAGGGGCGCGACGGCTGAAAAGGAGGCGGAGGGTGGATCCTTCTTTTCTTGGTAGGGGGAACACCAGAAGGTCCCGGTTCTGGGTCCCCCGACGGGAGAGGTTCCGTCGGCAACGGTAGTCTCGTCCTTATCTCTGAGCATAAGGACTGTATAGCCAACAAAATGGCCGCCGAGTTGTCTCGCGGCGCTGGCAGAGGGGAATCCGACGGGCGATCAGGGGCCCTGTCGGTACCCTCGACTATGTCGTCGTCACCTGCGTCGGGATCCATCCCGACGGGCCGGTCTTCTTCCACGCCGAGGCCATGGCTTAAGACTTCGACCAGCTCCTCCTCCGAGGTTGAGGCCGAATCTACGACGACGCCCTGCCCCCCCTTTTTCTTCCCCACAGGGGATTTCATGGGGGTCCTATCGATGGGCACAAAAGAGGACTCCCTCCGAGGTGGCAGGGAGACTGAGCCCCGAGGTCGCCACCACTGGTGTAGCCTCCACAGGCTGAGCCAAGGCCGCCGCGACAGTTTCGATCGAGGGCTTGGCCGGATGGATTAAGGCCTTCACCACCCTAGGTGCGCTCACCGCCTTATCCTTGAGGGGGGGGGACACTGCCTCGCTCCCCCTCCGCCTTCGAGCTCGACCGGGGCCTCTCCAGGAGCTTCGCCGGGTGCTCGGCCTTCCTCTTACCCGACCCAGAGCGTTGGCTCGTGGTTGATGGTGCCGGGGAGGGTGCGCCCTGCCTGGCGCCCGTAGAGCCCGACCGTTCGGCGCTCCCGGTGCCAGCGGACTCGCGGTGCTTGGCCTTATGTTGGACCCCCGTCGCCGGGGCGTCCTCAAAGGTCTTAGAAGACCGCTCGGCTTTCTTCCTCTTCTTCTCGCCGGACGGGCTCTTCCCTTCCAGCCAGTTGGCGAGACGTTGATGGCGGTCCTTCATGGTCCGCTCCGACATGTTGCCGCAACACGCACAGTCCTTCTCCACGTGCGTCTTGTCCTCATGTAGGCAGTAAAGACAAAAAGAGTGTTCGTCCTCCTTGAAGACGTTCTGAAGCTGACATCCAGGGCAGACCCTGAACAGCTTTCCGGGCGTCGAGCTCCCCTTCTCCTGGGCCATGATCGGGCCTGAGAAACTTCTGGAGTCCTCCAAAAGCGTAGCTCGACGAAATCTTCACCCTTGAGGGGCGCAGTCGAATCCGACACGGGTCCCCGTTGATCGGATGGAGAATCGGTGGAGCTTGAGGCTCTGACCGAAAAAACGAAGTTTTTGAGAAAAAAATGTGAAAAATAGCACTAACGCTCGAGAGCAATAGCACGAGGATCCCAACACATGAACGTGCGGTAAAAATCTGAAGATGGCTGCCAGAGGCGGTGCTTAGGTAGAGGGCAGTCATTGGCTGTGGTCAGTATGACACAGAGACCAGTGATTGGTTATTACTACGAAAGACAGATCAGAAACGAAACTGATACTGGTTTTTTCTTTACCGAGGATTCCCAGCCTGACGACGGGGAATATTCATGAGCATGTGAATCCATGTCAGACCCCATGCTGGAGAAACAGGCATGTATAGGTACACTTTATATGGGGGAGGGTGGACACTGGGTGTAGTGGTCGTGTATTGAACAGTGGTCTAATACTGACCAGGGAGGAGGCAAGTGTATAGGGTACCAGACCCCTCCACCCCCTCAGATAACAGGATAGGCTGTTCAATGGTTCCAGTATTGCAGAAATTAGAATTATAGTGCTTTTAAAGGCAAAAAAGTGCATCTGGGCGGCAAGATCACACAGTTACACTAGGCTTGGAAAGTCTTGCAGAGAGTTCGAAAAAGAGTTTAGAGGCTCAGAAAAGTTTAGCCAGGGTGTCCCGGGCTAACCCAGGTTCGAAAGCCGGGGGCTAAATCTACCACGTACAGTCGGTGGCAAGGGAAGCCAGGCGGGACACGGTACCTTAAGTGGGGAGGATCCTCCAGCGGTGGCAGTTGTTCCTGGCAGTGGGTGCAAGTCTCGTCGTCGTCCAGGGGAAGAGAAGATCTTAACTTGGAGGAAAGATGAAGGTCGTTTCACTACCAGGGAAGAAGCCAGCCGCGGAGTTTTCCGGTTAAAGGTAGTACCCTTTAATTCGCTGTAAAACGTGGTATCCCGGTTGCTGGGGTGCTTGGCACAGGCAAGGCGGCCACGAGATATGTCGGGAAGGCGAAAAGACAGGGAAACTAGTTATCCCCACCAGTCAAAGGAAGAAGACTCTCCGGCGGGAGATCTCCTCTGTCGTTGGGAAAAGTGGTGAGACGGTCCAGCAGGGCTCCACCAGTGGTGTCGTCGTGGCAGGTCGGCTCAGCTTCTCCCTCGTCAGATTCTTAGGTCCTGTGGCGACTTCTGAAGTTCCAGTCCCCAAAGCCCTGCTTTTATGCAGAAAACCCCCATTCACTCAGGCTAGCTGTCACTCAAACATGCTAAGTGGTGTGCCGGCCGGCTCACCACTTGGGCCAATCAGGACGGAGTGCAACTCGAGTTGCCTAGGCAACTCAGTCCAGGGTGCCTAAATCCCCCTCCCCCCTCCTAAGTACCCCAGACTGAGTGGCACCACTTTGGAGGGCTTCTGTGGAGAAGCCCGCCAAAAAGTGGAACAAAGGGTTCGACTTGGGGTCACAGAAGAGAACACAAACGCCATTTTAGAACACAGTTTTGGCAAAAAATACCAACCGGAGAATTAATATTAATTAAATAAACCGGCGGTATGTTCGAGGCTATCGTAATTAAATAAATAAAGATAGTAGCCTCGAACAATGGGAAAATCCCATAGAGAAATATTCGCAGTTGAATATAAAAAGTAGTATCCACTGCCACCAGCCAAAACTCGATCAGGGGGGACGGAGACGTGCCCCCTTGACTAACAGACCCCGGGGCAATTGAATTTCCCCAGCCAGTATGTCCACAATATGATGGTTTGTACTGGTTCTGTTCAGAATTCAAGACTAGTTAAGTCAATGGTGACTTCACATGCCCTCGGAGACAGTAGTCAGTCCCAGGGTATGGAGTCTATACTGGGGGGTCACTATGGGGTAAAAGACCCCATAGCCCATTAAACACATCTAGAGTTAAAGAAACACACTCAAATCATGCCCAAGAGTGAGGGTAAGAGTCTCACTCTTGGCAGGAGAAAAAAAATAAACCCCAAAAATCCAGCAAAGCTGCTGGGGGACTCACTAGGTTAGGAAATTCAGCCTAAACAGAATTCTCCCTAACAGATGCAGCCCATGCTGCAAGCTTACCTGATGCAGAGCATGCTGCAAGAGCTCCAAGCCAAATGAGGCTTGGAAGGGACTATTTTTTTTTACTCTGGCGGGGCTGGGGAGGAATACTTACCTGGGACTACTTTGGAGGCTATTTAAACCACGCCCGAAGAGCAGCACACGCTTCGCGTTATTCTGCATCCAGCAGCCTAACACTCACTGTGGTGCCTTCAAGTCTTCTGCCACGCCCGCCTCGAGTTTGGAGCTCCTAGAAAAAGGGAGAAAGAAGGAGCAAAGGTTAGAACAGGAGCAATACCTTTGATCCTTACATGAATTCCCGATCCATCGCGCCTTCGAGCTGGAAGAAATAAGTTATTTTATGCGCGTCGCCTTGCCTGCTGCAGCGCCGCGCTGAACTCACCGGCCTTCGCAGCATCTTCACATTCCACTGCATCCTCCTGCATGTTCCCGCCGCATTCCGGCACCTAAGGAGTAGACAAGAACCGCAAGGTGAGCCAAGGGAATACACAGAGGAATATTAGTTACCCCCCCCATATACTTACCTGATTTTACCACCGGGGGGTACTATTCCTTTTCACGGGTCGGCGCAACTTCCACTGCATCTTTGCCGAACCCCGGCCCCCAAGGGGAAACAAAAGGACAGCAAGGTGAAACAAAGGGACAATCAAGGGGAACCCTCCTCACCACAATAGACTTAAAAGATTTTACCGCCGGAGGCATTATTCCCCGAGACTTCATACTTTCTCTCAGCGCCTGAATAAGGGAGAAAGCAACAGGTTACATATTGACATTATTTATCCACCTGTGTTGGAAACAAAAACCTTACCAGAATATTACCTGTTGCCACGAGGAACTCTTCACTAGGGTCAAGCTGCAATCTGCAAGGAATCGGACAAGAGTGAAAGTCAGGCATTTGAACTCTTACGAACTAAATACTTTTCGGAGTCAATATTGTTCTGGAACTCACCAATTCCTTCGAGCCAGTGAAGCAACTGGTTATCAACGCGCCCCTGCGCTCAATGCAGGATGGAGAGCTCATCTTTTCAAACCATCAGGTGAGACTAAAATAGGGGACATCAAAGGTGATCCGTGGGGAGAACAGCGGGGGTGGGGGGATTTGGTTAATTCCCTTTCTCCATTTGCAGAAGACTATTCCTACGGGCCAAGCAAACGAAGCTAGGTGGGCCAGTCCTGTCCATCATCTCGGCCCTACGTGTCACATTGGTGCAGACCGCAGCAGTCCAGTTCAGATCGACGCCTCTGTCGGAGCCAGGTGAGCGTAACAACTATGTGGTACCACACAATACTTAGATTCATACATAATGCACCAACTGCTGATAGTCTAAAAAGCATGTGAATTACTAAGCATGGGATGACTGCATAGATTAAGGAAGAAAGGCAGGTTTGTTTCAGAACATAAGCAGTAATCTTTCTTTAAACTTAAGATAGTAGCACTGTTTGAGGATCCCCCCCCCGGCCACATGGGCAACCTGTATGTAAAGGAAAAGTCAAGGAGTACTTTATGTGGTCCATTACAGGCCAGTCCAAATAAGTTCAATAATGCACGGCTTTTCTTTTTATAGGTTCCACCACCCCAAAGTACTTGAGATGCCACAGGAGAACAGAATCCACAACTAATCTGGAACCCCTGGATGATTCCGGAGGCTGGAAGACACTTCTCGGTCTCTTTGGTGCCTGGGCAGGCAAAGAGGTGGAGATTCTCTGCTTTACTCGACAGGACCCCGGAAGGATGTACACCCTTTGCAAGAAGGAATCGCTGGGATGCTAAGGCAAAGAACAGGAGGAACCAGACAGCGTTGGAAAGGCAGCACTTTCGGTCTTCGCAGTGATCTCCGTTGGCAGGTCGGTACTCCGGCTGTGGATGTCCCATGAAGGTGAAACTTGCTGTGGACTCTGAAAAGGCCTGGCTGAAGATAAGACCCCTGTGTACCTTTTGTTGGTGACGGGTGCAGTGGCAAAAAGGGTCTGGTTTCAGGATTTTGCTGACTTTAGTATCTTTGGTGCTGCAGCACGGACCTCTGCAAGGCTTCTGGCGACCTGGACTCGACCACTGGACTGGTCTACAGACCCTCACCAAGGCTGGACCCTCGCAACATCTTCGGAATTTGGTGGAGGGAAATCGACCGGCAGACCGTACGCTGCACACAGCGAACTGGGATCTTCTTCGGCAGGATAAAAGTTGTCAGATGTGTCATGGATGTCCTTTGAAAGATTTTGTTGAGGTGGAACATCGCTGCTCAGGGAGTCAAGCAGAACTATGCCTGTGTATCTCCTCTTCTGGGTGGTAGACCGCAATCTGGCTTCCAGCGGTCACAAACACTCTTCCGGACACTGGGCAAAACAACTCGCCTTCAGAGCAGGATGTCTTAGCACTCTTCTGGACTCACGAAGACCCCTTCTCCTTACGGCAGGCACAGGGACTGGCTTGCAGGGTACTTCTGATGAAGAGTAGCAGGTGCGCAATGGTCCCTTGTAGCTCAGGAAAAAATCCAATAAGGTCCTCTCTTGGATCAATGCTTGGAAGAACAAAGCAGCTTTCCGATTATGTGAAGAAAATACAGCAGCAGACCTCTTCCTCCAGCTGGGCTCCAGGGAACAGCTTCTTGCTTCAGCTTCTGAATAAGTGAGTGCGAGGTCCCTAGTTGAACAAGTTACTTACCAACTGTAACGTTCTTTCGACTGGATGTTCCTCCCACGTATTCCTCATCTTATGAAAATTCGTTATCTCCAGCTTCGCTGCTTCGGAAAAGAATTTTCTCGGCAGAGGGCGCTGTGCTCGAGGTTGTGGCGTCGATTGTCCCTCGACGGTGTCCGTACCGTGTCGACGTCACTGATGGTATAAGTAGCTCGAGCCACGCCCGTTGCTCCAATTCTGTTTTTTCGATGAAAACATAGGAGGAACACCCAGGCGTGCCCCATGACTGATGCACACTTCGATAGAGGAAAGTGTAAGAAAACGTAAACTGTACTGCGGGGTAGGATGGGAGGGTCGATGAGGAATACGTGGGAGGAACATCCAGTCGAAAGAACGTTACAGTTGGTAAGTAACTTGTTCTTCGAATGGATTGTGTCCTCCCACGTATTCCTCATCTTATGATAGACTCCCATAGCAGTAGTAATTTTGGGAGGTGGGAGTATTAGTTTTCAGTTTTCATGGACAGAATGCAGAACTGCCTTGGCAAATAAACCCTCATTAGAGGAGGCAGTATCCAAACAGTAATGTTTTACAAAAGTGTGTATTGTTTTCCAAGTAGTAGCTGAACAAATATCTGCTGCCAGGACTCCCCTCTTTAGAGCCGTAGAAGTAGCCATACCCCTTGTAGAATGGGCACGAAGCCCATCTGCTGGGTCTTTTCCTGCTAACCTGTAGCATTCAGTTATGGCTAAGATGATCCAGCGGGATATGGTCTGTTTTGTTACAGATAATCCTAGTTTATGACCAGTATAACCCACAAATACTTGGTCATCTTGCCTCAATTTAGCCATTCTTGAGATATAGAAAGTAAGAGCCCTCTTGGGATCTAGTCTGTGCAATCTCCCCTCTTCCTTTCCCAAATGAGGAGGAGGATAAGGAACAAGTTACTTACCTGTAACTGTTGTTCTCCAGCATGGGTCTGGCATGGATTCACATGCTCATGAATATTCCCCGTCGTCAGGCTGGGAATCCTCGGTAAAGAAAAAACCAGTATCAGTTTCGTTTCTGATCTGTCTTTCGTAGTAATAACCAATCACTGGTCTCTGCGTCATACTGACCACAGCCAATGACTGCCCTCTACCTAAGCACCGCCTCTGGCAGCCATCTTCAGATTTGGAAGCACGTGAAGTGGCAGTATGACCAAGTGAAGAGCCGCAGAGGGGTAGGCGGGAGGGTTCGCATGTGAATCCATGCCAGACCCATGCTGGAGAACAACAGTTACAGGTAAGTAACTTGTTCCTTCTCCAGCATGGGGTCTGGCATGGATTCACATGCTCATGAATAAAGAATAGATAGCAGTACACACATGCACAACCACGGGAGGTGGCAAAGGCTCAACATTAAGCATCACATCAACTCAACATTAAGCATCTTACCTCCTCACCAGGCTCACCTCAGGCGAACAGGTTGCGCAGCACTGCTTGGCCGACCCTGGACTCCTCCCTGGAATCCCGGTCGACGCAGTAGAATTTCGTGAAGGTGTGCGTCGACCTCCACGTAGCAGCCCTGCATATGTCCAGCAGGGGCACACCAGATAGGAACGCCGTGGTAGCTGCGATCGCTCTGGTGGAATGGGCTCTCGGACGGCCAGGCAGCGGTCGGTTTGCCAACCGGTGACAGTACATGATACAGCCGGAGAGCCATCTGGAGATGGAAGCCTTCGAGAGAGCCTTCCCCTGATTGACAGGTCCAAAGTTCACAAAGAGTTGTGACGTCTTCCGAAAACCTTTCGTGCGGTCCACGTAGAACTTCAGCGCTCTAGCTACATCCAGCGAGTGCAAAGTCCTCTCAGCCGGCGACGAAGGCGACGGGAAGAACACAGGTAACACCAAGGGTTCGTTGAGATGAAAGTCCGACGGTACCTTGGGCATGAAGGAGGGGTGCGTCCTGAGCACTACCCTCGTGTCGTGGAAAGTCACGTACGGTGCCTTGCAGGAAAGGGCCTGGATCTCTCCCACTCGTCGTGCGGAGGTGATGGCCACGAGAAAAGCTGTTTTCCACGATAGAAACTTCAACGGGGCCGAGTGCAGAGGCTCGAACGGAGGTCCCATGAGTTTGGTCAGTACCACGTTGAGCTCCCACGCCGGGGCCGGAGCCTTCACCGGCGGGAACGATCTGAACAGTCCCTTCATGAACTCTTTCACCAGACGATGAGACCACAAGGACGTCCGGCCCGTGGTTCTGGTGTATCGGGAGATCGCAGCAAGATGAATCTTGATGGACGCGTGTGCCAGACCAGCTTTGGCCAGCGTCAGCAGGTACGGCAGCACTTGGGGAGCCGTAATCCGTAGAGGGTTAATCTTCTGTGCGTGGCACCAGACAGAGAACCTCTTCCATTTGTGTCCGTAGCATTTAAGAGTCGAGGACGCCCTGGCCTTTGCAAGAACCTCTCTGCAGTCGGCCGGTATGTCGTATCCTCCAAACTCTAGCGCTGCAGGAGCCAGGCCTGCAAGTTCAGCGACTTCGGGTCGTGGTGGAGGATGGCGCCTCCTTCCCTGGAGAGTAGATCCGCGTCCGCCGGCAGCTTGATTGGCGGGGACGCCGACAAGTCCAGAAGGTCCGGGAACCATATCTGCCTCGGCCACGCAGGTGCGACGAGGATCATCCTGCACCGTGACCTCTTGAGCTGGTTGACGAGCCGGATTAGCAGAGGCAAGGGAGGGAACGCGTAGAGGAACAGGCCCTCCCAGGGGAACGAGAAAGCATCGCCCATGCTCCTCGTCTGGGGAAACCTGCTGGCGAACCTCCGGCACTTGGTGTTCGTCGCCGTCGCGAACAGGTCGATCTGGGGTGTGCCCCACCGTCGGAAGAGGCGATCCACCAGATCCTGCCGTAGTTCCCACTCGTGGCACGAGCGCAGCTCCCTGCTGAGTGAGTCGGCGATGGTGTTTTTTATCCCTGCCAGATGAAACGGCACCAGAAGAATCCCTTGGGCGACGGCCCAATGCCACAGGTCCTGCGCCTCCTTGGACAGCGCTGGGGACCTGGTTCCGCCCTGTTTCCTGATGTAAAACATGGTGGTGGTGTTGTCGGTGAAGATCCTCACCACCTTGCCCTTGAGGGACGGAAGGAAGGACCTGAGGGCCCAAAACACTGCACGGAGCTCCAGGACGTTGATATGCAGGGACTTCTCCGTCGGGAGCCAGAGTCCCCTTGCGTGCAGATTTTCGGTGTGCGCTCCCCACCCTTCTAGGGAGGCATCCGTGGTCACAGTCACCTGGTGGGCTGGGGTCTGGAAGTCCATGCCCGCCGTCAGATGCGCGCGGGTGCCCCACCACCGTATCGCTCGTCGGAAACTCTCGTCGAGCTTGATCCTTTCCTCGAAGCTGCCCGTCGTCTGGATCCAGCGCGCATCCAGGAACTCTTGCAACGGGCGCATCCGGAGCCTGCACATGGGAATGAGGTAGATGCAGGAAGACATCATCCCGAGGAGGGACTCGATGGACCTCACCTTGGCCGCGTCGGCCACCAACATCCGTTGCACCTTGCCCAAGATGGTCCTGGTCCTCTCCTCCGACGGGGAGGCCAGAAGGGACACTGTCGAGCCTCGCTCCCAGAAACAGTGCGACTTGCGCGGGCACCAGGTGGGATTTGGCGTAGTTCACGGAGAATCCCAGGTCCGTGAGGAGTTGGACGGTCCTTGCCGTGTGGACCACGGCGAGCTCCCTCGTCTTGGCGCGGATGAGCCAGTCGTCCAGGTAGGGGTAGACGTGAATCCCCTCGCGGCGCAGCTGCGCCGCCACCGGTGCGAGGCACTTGGTGAAAACCCTGGGTGCCGACCGCAGTCCGAAGGGAAGGGCTTTGAACTGGTAATGACGCCCTTGGACCACGAATCTGAGGAATTTTCGGTGCCCCTTTAGGATGGGAATGTGGAAGTAGGCATCCTCCAAATCCAACGACGATAGGAAGTCTCCTTCCTCCAGCTGACCCAGGACGTGCTGGAGGGTGACCATCCGGAACTTCTGCGCCTTGATGAACTTGTTCAGGCGTCGCAGGTCCAGGATGGGGCGCCATCCTCCCGTCTTCTTCTTCACGAGGAAGTAACGCGAGTAGACTCCGGAGCCCCGAAGCCTCTTTGGGACGAGTTCGATGGCGCCCTTTCTGAGCATCGCCTTTACCTCCAGGAGAAGTTGAGGGACGTGAAGTTCTTTCCTGGCCACGGGGGGGACGCGCGGGCACCTTCTTTGAAACTCGAGCGCGTGGCCCCGGGCCAGGGCGTCCAGCACCCAACGGTCGGTGGAGATGGACTCCCACACGCTGACGAAGCCCGCCAGCCGGCCTCCCACCGGGGTGCTTCGGTGGGGGCCCGACCCCACGGCCGGTTCAATCCTGCTTGGACGCGGCCTTGCCGCCTTGGCCTCCTTGGCGACGACGGCGGGGGCCGCCAGACTTGCCTCGTCCTCTGTAGGCCTCTTGCGACGACGAGCGGGCCGCTTGACGGTAGGAAGCGAAACCGCCGCCGGAACCTTTGGAGGCGCCCTTGCCTCCGCCGCTCCGAAAGGGCGTCCGCCGTTGCTGCAGCACTCCAAGGGCCCGGGCCGTCTCAGTATCCGCCTTGATGGCCTGAAGGGAATCGTCCACTGTCTTCCCAAACAGGTTGTTCCCGTCGAAGGGCATGTCCAGGACCCTGTTCTGGACGTCCTGCCGAAAGTCCGTAGCCTTGAGCCATCCGCGACGTCGAAGGCAAACGCCGTTGCCCATCTGGCGGAACCCAGTGTCGGCGATGTCCGTCGCCACGGTGATGGCGTGGTCCGAGGCCACCTCACCTTCCTGCAGGATCTCAAGGGCCTCCGCCCTCTTGTCGTCCGGCAGAAAATCCAGCAGGGGAGCTATCTTGTACCAGAGTTCCCTGTCGTAGCGGGCCACGATAGCCAAGGCGTTGGCCGCTTTAATCGGCGTCGCCGCCGACGAGATGACTCTGCGTCCCATGGCATCCAATTTCTTTCCCTCGCCGTCCGGCGGGGAAGTCGACGTGGAGGCCGCACCCCCCCCCGCTTTCTTCCTGGCTGCCGCGGAGACGACGGAGTCCGGGGTAGGCTGCGCCCGGAGGCATAGGGGGGCCGAGTCCGGGACCCGGTACTTTTTCTCGTACCGGTCTCTTTTCGCTGGCGTCGTGGAAGGGTTCTTGAGGAGGGAAAGGCCCTCATCCCAAATGTCGTCCAACAGAGGCACTGCGAGGACCGTCTTCCTCTTGGTCTCGCGCCGTTGGTAAAGGAAGCCTTCCTTTTTCTTCTCCTCAGGGCAGAGTTGGAAAAGCTCGGATGCCCTGGCGATCATTGAGTGGAACGATCCAATCTCGTCGGGCGGAGAAGCCCTGGGGGGAGGCGACGACGGAAAATCCTCGTCGTATGCCTCGTCGTCCGTACCCGTCGCTGCCGTGTCAGTCCCCGTATCATCCCCTCGGGTGGACGGGGAGGAGGGCTGGACGGGGCGCGATGGTTGAAAAGGAGGCGGTGGATGGATCCTTCTTTTCTTGGTAGGGGGAACACCAGAAGGTCCCGGTTCTGGATCCCCCGACGGGAGAGGTTCCTCCGTCGGTAACGGTAGTCTCGTCCTTATCTCGGAGCATAAGGACTGTATAGCCAACAAAATGGCCGCTGAGTTGTCTTGCGGCGCTGGCAGAGGGGAATCCGACGGGCGAGCAGGGGCCCCGTCGGTATCCTCGACGATGTCGTCGTCGTCACCTGCGTCGGGGCCCATTCCGACGGGCTGGTCTTGTTCCACGCCTAGGCCGTGGCTTAAGACCTCGATCAGTTCCTCTTCTGAGGTTGAGGCCGAATCTACGACGACGCCCTGCCCCCCCTTCTTCCCCACGGAGGGTTTCACGGGGGTCCTATCGATGGGCACGAAAGAAGACTCCCTCCGAGGAGGCAGGGAGATTCTGGGCCCCGAGGCCGCCACCACTGGTGCAGCCTCCACAGGCTGGGCCAGGGCCGCCGCGACCGTCGATAGAGGGCTTGGTCGAATGGATCAAGGCCTTCACCACCTTAGGTGCGCTCACCGCCTTATCCTTGAGGGAGGGGGCACTGCCACGCTCCTCCTCTGCCTTAGAGCTCGACCGGGGTCTCTCCAGGAGCTTCGCCGGGTGCTCGGCCTTCCTCTTACCCGACCCAGAGCGTTGGCTCGTGGTTGATGGTGCCGGGGAGGGTGCGCCCTGCCTGGCGCCCGTAGAGCCCGACCGTTCGGCGCTCCCGGTGCCAGCGGACTCGCGGTGCTTGGCCTTATGTTGGGCCCCCGTCGCCGGGGCGCCCTCAAAGGTCTTAGAAGACCGCTCAGATTTCTTCTTCTTCTCGCCAGACGGGCTCTTACCCTCCAGCCAGCTGGCGAGACGTTGATGGCGGTCCTTCATGGTCCGTTCCGACATGTTGCCGCAAAACGCACAGTCCTTCTCCACGTGCGTCTTGTCCCCATGAAGGCAGTAAAGGCAGAAAGAGTGTTCGTCCTCCTTGAAGACGTTCTGCAGCTGGCATCCAGGGCAGGCCCTGAACAGCTTTCCGGGCGTCGAGCTTCCCTTCTCCTGGGCCATCTCCGAGACCGGGCCTGAGAAGCTTCTGGAGTCCTCCGAAGTGTAGCTCGACGAAATCTTCACCCTTGAGGGGCACAGATGAATCCGACACGGGTCCCCGTTGATCGGATGTAGGATCGGTGGAGCTTGAGGCTCTTTTGACCGAAAGAATCGAAGTTTTTGTGAAAAAGCGCGAAAAAATAGCACTAACGCTCGAGAGCAATAGCACGAGGATCCCAACACATGAACGTGCGGTAAAAATCTGAAGATGGCTGCCAGAGGCGGTGCTTAGGTAGAGGGCAGTCATTGGCTGTGGTCAGTATGACGCAGAGACCAGTGATTGGTTATTACTACGAAAGACAGATCAGAAACGAAACTGATACTGGTTTTTTCTTTACCGAGGATTCCCAGCCTGACGACGGGGAATATTCATGAGCATGTGAATCCATGCCAGACCCCATGCTGGAGAAAAAGTTGGTAATATCTTTTGCGACAAATGGAAGTCTGAAACTACCTTTGGTAAAAAGGAAGGTTTAACTTTATCCTTATAAAAAGTAGTAAATGGCGGTTTGCATGAGAGCCTGAAGTTCGCTAACCCTGCGGGATGATGACAATGCCACAAGAAGTACAGTTTTTAATGTTAAGAGCCTCAATGGGCAGGAGTGCATAGGCTCAAAAGGTATACAAGTCAAGAATTTTAGTACTAGATTTAAGTCCCAAGTTGGGACATGAAAAGTACTGGGGGGTATTAGTAAGCCCCTTTAAGAATTGAATGATCAATGGAATTTTGAAATATGAAACCTCTGAGGTGCGCTTGAAAATGGACAGCGCAGCAAGGTATCCTTTAATTGTCCCTATCTGGAGCCCCAGATTGGCTAGATGCAGTAGTAAAGAAAGCACCATTGGGGTGCCACATTGAAAAGGGTCAACATTCTTATCTTTGCACCAGTTACTGAACTTGTTCCAGCGACATCGGTATAAAGATTTTGTTGCTGGCCTTCTGGCCGAAAGCAAGATCTCCATTACGTCATCCGGATGATCCCAATCCTTGTATCTCAAACTCTCAGAAACCATGCGTG